>NC_053491.1:205561763-206761763 GCF_905171775.1 Rana temporaria | reverse complement strand
GCCACCTGTCGTCCCGGGGTGGTACAGCACCTCGGCAACAACAGAATGAGCCCACAGCACAGCCCAGCTGAAACAGAGGCCCTAATGAATAATTACAATTAGAATCAGAGGGGTAGATTCAGAGAGCAATTACGCCGGTGTATCCATAGATATGCCGCGTAATTGCTAAGTTGCGCCGGCATATCTACTTTCTGTATTCAGAAAGCTAGATACGCCGACTGTAGCCTAAGATACGACTGGCCTAAGTCTCTTACCCCGTCGTATCTTAGGGTGCATTCTGACGCTGGCCGCTAGGTGGCGCTCCCGTAGTTGTCAGCGTAGAGTATGCAAATTGCATACTTATGCCGATTCACAAACGTACGTGCGTAAGTCGGTTTTGTCGTAACGTTGCTCCTGCTATTAGGAGGCGCAGCCAATGTTAAGTATGGACGTCGTTCCAGCGCCAAGTTTTGAATTTTTACGTTGTTTGCGTAAGTCGGTCGCGAATACGGATGGCCGTAATTTACATTCACGCCGAAACCAATGACGTCCTAGCGACGTCATTTGGAGCATGCGCACTGGGAAATTTCGCAGGCGGCGCATGCGCAGTTAAATCAGCACGGGGACACGCCTGATTTAAATTGAACACTCCCCCTAGCCGCGGAATTTGAATTCCGCCGGGGGAGTTACGATCCGCCGGCACAAGTTTGGAGGTAAGTGCTTTCTGAATACTGCACTAGCCTCTCAAATATGCGCCGGCGAATCTACCCCAGAGTTAATCACACTCTGATTATCCCTTAACTTTTAATAGCACCGGTACTTAGAAGTACACAGGCGCTACAATAGTATAGGCAAACATGAATTAAAACATGAAAAAAATACCATGTATGAACATAACAACCCAGTGACATGTGTATAAATAAAGTCCAAATAGAAGTCCATAAAGAAAAACAGCAAGATCCGCAAATTGACAGTGGTGTCTAAAACTGAGTGGATTCAGTGTAAAGGAAATTCTCCCAAATTTCAGAAAAACGTGTAGCTAGGAAAGCCACCACCGTAGAAAATACTGCCTCTTACCAGCTGGATTGATCTCTGGTTAGAGATCACTGCTCACTGTGTGAAGCGCAACCGGTCAGTGTCCACAGCCCTCCCTTGGTTAAGCAGCAGATTTTACTAATATCTCCCTAGGATCTGAGCTATCTGTTGCTTTGCTTTTTTTCTTGTCAGCTGCAGCTGTGAACTGCCTGTCAGCACCCAACTATGCATTCAGTCCCCTCTCAATGGCTTGAAATTTTATCTCCCGAGTTTGAGAAAGCAGCAGGAACAACGCTCACTTAAATCTCCTTGAACCCATAGGCCTCAATTTTCATCCTATAAATCCAATACAGTCGATGTGGAACTACACCTCCCACAGTCCTAGCCGTCCACATCCTATTGGGTAGAAGGTGGGCTCAATACTGGTTGCACAGTTTCACAATTGTAGTCAACACCCATGCTAGGTCTCTGTGAAACTCTCTTATGAACACAAGCAAGGGCAGCAAAAGAACAGCAAGCACACTGAAACTACATCCTCTCCCTGTCATCAGCAGGTAATGACCACACATGTACCAGATAGAATATCCATTCTTAGCACTGGCATGATGAATCTCATAGGCCAACTGATATGTGAACATCGGAGCATGTTGTCATAAATATATTCAGGTTCACTAAGGCTTTTAACCACTTCAGCTCCAGAAGGTTTTACACCGTCATGACCGGGCCATTTTTGCAATACTGCACTGCGTTGCTTTAACTGACAATTGCGCGGCCGTGTGATACTGTACCCAAATAAAATTTATGTCCTTTTTTTCCACAAATAGAGCTTTCTTTTGGTGGCATTCAATCACCTTATTTTTTGCACTATAACAAAAAAAAATACAGACAATTAAAAAAAAAATCTATATTTTTTACATTCTGCTATAAAACATATCCAATAAAAAAAATTAAATTTCTTCATCAATTTAGGCCAATATGAATGAATGAATGAATGACTTGTATAGCGCAACGCATGCGAACTGAATCGCCTCTGGGCGCTTTTTCCAGCCAGTATCTGCTTGGCTGGTGCGGTCATTTTTACCCCGTAGGATCATGACACACTAGGGACACACAGTCATACACACATATATACATATATACTGGGCCAATTTGGACGAGATCCAATTTACCTACCAGCATGTCTTTGGAGTGTGGGAGGAAACCGGAGTACCTGGAGGAAACCCACGCAGACACAGGGAGAACATGCAAACTCCAGGCAGATGGTGTCGTGGTTGGGATTCGAACCAGCGAACCTTTTGCTGCTAGGCGAAAGTGCTACTCACTGCACCAATATGCATTCTGCTACATGTTTTTGGTAAAAATAAATAAATAAATAAGCGCATATTGATTGGTTTGCGCAAAAGTTATAGGGGCAAATCCACAAAAACGTAGCCTAACTTAACTTTTACCATTTAACCACTTGCCGACCGCGCACCATCGTTATACATCCACTTGGTGGCTCGGCTGGGCGAGAGCACGTAGTATGACGTCCTCTCTCCCAGCCGCCACTAGGGGCGCGCCGGGCACACGCGATCGCTCGGTACAGAGCGGGGACCGGGAGCTGTGTGTGTAAACACACAGCTCCCGGTCCTGTCAGCAGGGGAAATGCTGATCTTCGGTTCATACAATGTATGAACAGAGGATCAGTGTTTCCCCTAGTGAGGCCACCCCCCCACAGTAAGAACACACCCAGGCATACTTAACCCCTTCCCTGCCCCCTAGTGTTAACCCCTTCACTGCCAGTGGCATTTTTATAGTAATCCAATGCATTTTTATAGCACTGATCGCTATAAAAATGCCAATGGTCCCAAAAATGTGTCAAAAGTGTCCGAAGTGTCCGCCATAATGTCGCAGTACCGAAAAAAAAAAAACGCTGATCGCCGCCATTACTAGTAAAAAAAATATAATAAAAATGACATAAAAATACCCCCTATAACGCTATAACTTTTGCGCAAACCAATCAATAAACGCTTATTGCGATTTTTTTTTACGAAAAATATGTAGAAGAAAACGTATCGGCCTAAACTGAGGAAAAAAAAAGTTTTTTTATATATTTTTGGGGGATATTTATTATAGCAAAATGTAAAAAATATTAATTTTTTTCAAAATTGTCGCTCTATTTTTGTTTATAGCGCAAAAACTAAAAACCGCAGAGGTGATCAAATACCACCAAAAGAAAGCTCTATTTGTGGGAAAAAAAGGACGCCAATTTTGTTTGGGAGCCACGTCGCACGACCGCGTACTCTGGTCTTTGGGCAGCAATATGGTCCGGGGGGTAAGTGGTTAAGTTACACTGGCGGAAAATTTCTACCTAAGTGCCCGATCCACAAAGCACTTACCTAGAAATTTTCGGCCGTGTAACTTAAATGTCTCTGGCGCAAGGCGGTCCTCTTCTGCAGGGGGCGATGACAATTTAAATGAGGCGCGCTCCCGCGCCGGCCGTACTGCGCATGCTCGTGACGTCATTTTCCCGACGGGCAGCGCGCGAAATTACGTTACGCCGGGCTTTGTGGATTGCGGCGGGACAATAAAGTTGCGTCGGGTAAAAAAAAAGTTTTGCGCCGAAAAATAAAATTCAAAATTTTAAAAAAATAGCGGCGATCGAAAAAAAGGTCTGTTTTTACAAGGTGTAACTAGTTTACACTTTGTAAAAGCATCCCTAATTTTACGTATGCAAACGTAAACTTACGCAGAAAAAACAAAGCTGAAAAGCTTTGTGGATCTCCGTAAGTCCTCATTTGCGTACACAAAGCGGCATTTCAACGCGAAATGCCCCCAGCGGCGGATGCGGTACTGCATCCTAAGATCTGACAGTGTAAGTGTCTTACAGATGTCAGATCTTCTGCCTATCTTTGGAAAACTGCTTCTGAGGATCAGTTCCAAAGATAGGCACAGGGATACGCAGGCTGAACAGCAGTTCCGCCTTCGTATCCCTTTTGAGGATTTGGCCCATTGTGTCTACAAACTATGGGATAGATTTAAGGACTTTTAATTTTTCTTATTGTTTTTACTAGTAATAGTGGTGATCAACGATTTTTAGTGGGACTGCGACATTGCAGCGGACAAATATGACACGAAGTGACAGTTTTTGGGGACCAGTGACACCAATACAGTGATCAGTGCTAAACGAAGTGCACTGTCACTGTATAAATGACACTGGCAGGTAAGGGGTTAACATCAGGGGCAATCAAAGGTTTAAGTGTGCTCCTAGGGAGTGCTTTCTAACAGTGGGGGGAATGCTGTGACTGGAGGAAACACACATTCTCCATTTTTCTCCCTCACAGAACGCGTTCTGCCTTGTTTACATAGCAGAGCTCTGTTCTGCCTCTCCTATGAAAGATCGTGGGTGGCCGTCAGCCATTGCAGCCGCCGGACCCGATAATTGGCTCCCACTGTTTACAATCACAGCAGGAGTGGAGCTCTGCCAGCATGAGCATGTGCTCCAGAGCCGAGAAGAGAATTCACGTGCAAGTATGTGATTTTGTGCTTAAGGGCCGTCCTGCCGCAGTATATGTACGTTAAAGCAGTTAAGCAGTTAAAAACTTTTTTTTAAAATATGGTAAATCATAGCAGTGTGCTGTTAAATTAAAAATATGGACTTAACAAACAAAAAAATAATTATAGGCACCTAGGTGGATGCAGCATAATTTTGATGCTGCATCTGTCCCTCAATGGCCGGATCTAGGGGGTGCTGGGGTAGGATGTGCCCCCCACCCCATATTTCAGTTGTGCCCCCCCCCCCCCAAGCCTAGGAGTTTTCACTCTGAACATTCCACCCACTGCCACTGCTACCCGCTGTCAGCACTACAGCACTACCCTGTTTCCCCGGAAATAAAACCTACCCCTAAAATAAGACCTAGCGTACTTTTCCAGAACGACTGCAATATAAGCCCTACCCCGTAAATAAGCCCTAGTTTAAAATCCTATAACCCAGTCTATTACAGTAGTACACAATGTACAATGTGTGTGTTTCTGTAACATAAATGCAGGGAAGAGAGCTCCGGCAGGTCACAAAAGCGCAGAGCGGTGCTATAATGAAGGTATTTGGCACAATTATATTACAGAAATACACACATTGTACAATATATACTACAGTAATAGAGTGGATTACAAGATTTTACAAGCATTTTAACTAAGTTAACACTGGGGATTCCTAACAGGCAGGTCGAGAGAGGGGAAGAGAAGACAGCACATTACATGGTAAGACCTACCCCAAAAATAAGCCCTACTGTGTCTTTTGTTACCAAAATTAATATAAGACCCGGGCTTATTTTCGGGGAAACACGGTACCTACATCCATTTGTAAATACAAAAGAACTGTGGTTGATTTCTAGGACCAGAACAAAAAATCTCCTGCTCTCCGGTGTTTCGCTAGACATGGGTGGTGTAGTCCAGTCTTTAGTTTAAGGCAAATTCTAGAGTCTTGCAGCCCTCCTCAGAACAATGTTCATATAGCTAGAAATAAAAAGAAAAGAAGGAGGGCGCACCAACCTAGTTCATTATCAAATATACTAGTTTTATTAAAAGTGAAAAAAGCAATAGTCCTACTCACAAACAAGCTTAGGAAAATACTTTTCTGACAGTCAAGCTGGATTACTTGGCACCTGCAAGCAGGACTTGATGACAAGAGGATCGTCCATGGTCCGCCTAGGCTCTGAAGAAAGGGGTGCGCCCCAGAAACGCGTCAGCCGTTTGGGGTACTGTCCGATCCTATTGTCATTAAGTCCTGCTTTCAGGTGCCAAGTGATCCAGCTTGACTTTTAGAAAAGCCTTTACACAAGCTCGTTTGTGAGCAGAACTATTGCTTTTTACTTTAATAAAACTTTTATATTTGATAATACACTAGGTCGGTGCGCCCTCCTTCTAAACCCACAGAATTTCCTCCACTAAACCTGCTGCCAATGTCTCACCTCCCCGCTTTTCCCTACAGCTGCCTTAATTAAAAGATTGGACATTCTGGGGACCCGGATATTAAGAGAGATGACTCTGGGGGCCCTGGGGGGTGGCTTTAGGGACCATGATGTAAGAAGAGGGGTGCTCTGGGGAGTGGACCCTGGTGTAAGGAAAGGGGACTCTGGGAAACCTGATGTAAAGGGCTGTGACTTTGGGCACCCTGACATAAAGTCCCTGATGAAACAAAGAGGCGGTGGCGGTTGGAACCTTGATGTAAGGAAGGGGGCTCTGAGGACCCTGATATAAGGAGAAGGGGAACTCTGATGTAACTAAGGAAACTCTGGGGACCCTGATGTAAGGAAGATGGGCTTTGGAGAGTGATCCCTGATGTAAGGAAGGAAAGGCTCTGAGGAGAGGACCCTGATGGAAGGAAGGGGGGCTCTGGGAAGTGGACCCTGAAGGAAGGAAGAGAAAGGGCTCTGGGGACCCTTATGTAAGATGGGGGGGGCTCTGAGGACCCTGATATAAGGAGGAGTTGGGGCCCTGATGTAACCAAGGAAACTCTAAGGACACTGATGTACCTAGGGAAACTCTTTGGGATCCTGATTTAAAGAGGAGCTCCATGCTCCTTCAGAAAAAATAAGAGTCAGCAGCTACAAATACGGTAGCTAGTTACTTTTACTATTAGGACACTTACCTGTCCAGGAATCCAGTGGTGTCCTCACCTGAGCCAATTGTTCAATCATCTATCGGGTGCTATCTCCAATAAGGAAACCGGCAGTGAAGCCTTGCAGGGCTTAAGCCGGCTCAGTGACATCAGCTTACAGCCGACTTTAACCCGCTGTTGGCTGAAACAGGTCACAGAAGTGCAAAACTAGCTGCACTCCTGTGATGTACAGGAGAAGTATAGTTACCTTTCCTTAATTAGGTTTTATTCCTACTTGTTATATGCATTTAAAAATGATAACATTTATTCGATAGACCCAAAGAAATCAGAGAAAATTACCTTTTTATATTAGGCACACCACAGCTTAGCCAGCATACATTTGTGCATATACATTGCAAAGCAGTATATGTACTCTGTAATCTGTGCATGCATATGCAAAACTCTGAGGATATGATTTGGAATTGATGAGCTAGAGTGCGCTTAAATTTTATAGGTAATTGTGGGCATAATGGGCCAAATTCTCAAAAAGCTGTGCACATTTAGTATTACCTAACTTATGTCATTTAAGTTACGGCGCCCCAAGTTGGTGTCGTAAGTGCCGTATCCACAGCGCATTTGCGCACAAAATTGCGCCATCCGTAACCTAAATTCCGAGGCGTAAGGCGTGGTTATGGCAAGTGGGAAGGAAGTGGGCGTGCTTCATTGTAATAAGCCGTGACCCCATGCAAATGAAGGGCCGGCCGTACTGCGCATGCGCGCACGAATCTGGACCTCACTGGGCATGTGCAGAACTTTGCTCATCGCAATCAGTGAGATAGGTAAAAGGCCAAGCGTACTTAGTTTGAGGATCGCCCTGTGTCTAAATAGCCCCAGTCAAACACACTTCCCTTGCAAAAGTATTTCCCTGTGTTCCCTTCCTAAAGCAAGTTGCTTCTGCTTTGAACGTTTGTCAGTGTTTGTTGGTAAGATTTGTTTGTGAGAAAAGTTGTTGAGGAGTTGTAGAGTATAGTTGGTGTTTGTTTTTGATAATCTGTTATTTGTTTTGATTTTTTGCCTGTTTGTTTTTGCTAAGTGTTTGTTTTTTGGTGTGTGATTGTTTTTTGTTTCCCTTTTTTGCCTGTTTTTAAATTTATAGTAGCTGTCTGTTTGTGTTTTTTTTTTTTTTTTTGCTGTGATTTTTTTTCTTTGTTGTGTGTGTATTGTTGATTGTTTTTTTGGGTGAGTTTCCTGTTGCTGGGTGGTGTCTGTGATGGCCACCAAGCGCAGGAAGCTAAATTTTTCAGTGGCAGAGAAGCATATTCTTGCTCAGGGCATCATAAAATATGGTCGTTTTCTCCATGGCCCTGAGAGCCAGAACACCACCCCGGCCAGGAGGAAGGAGATCCTTAAAAAGATCACCGATCGGATCAATGCGTCGGGGGGGGGGGGGGGAGACCAGGACCATCGCTGGAATCCCAAAAAAATAAACGATTTAAAGAGCGTGTCCTGGAACAAGCTGGCAACGCTGCATGCCCATACCAGGGGCACTGGAGGAGGGGGACCCTTCCCAGTCAGGATGAGTGAGGAGGAATGGGCAGTGGCCCAGTGTTTCCACCCACAGCAGGCGGTGGGCCTGCCTGGCTTTGACTCTGGTGCTCCTGTGAGGACAGGTACGTTTTTAATTTTTTCTATCTGGTGATTAGCATGTGTGGGTGGGGGAAGGGAAGATGTGCCAAGTGTGTGGATTCACCAACCTGTGATTGTTTTGTGTCCTCCCCAGATGGCCAGGAGGTGGCAGCCCCATCAGCCCAGGAGGTTGCTGGGTCATCAGCCCAGGAGGTGGCAGCCCCATCAGGGCAGGAGGTGGCAGCCCCATCAGGGCAGGAGGTCGCTGCCCCATCAGGGCAGGAGGTTGCTGGCCCATCAGGGCAGGCTGCTGCACCACCCCCAAGACAGGCTAATGCTGAGTCCCAAGAAGGGCAGGATTCGCCATGGGAGGGGAGTGCCCACAACTCCCCTAATTTGGATGTTGAGTGGGAGGAGGATGAGGGGGAGGAAGATGAAAATATTGTGATTGGCCGGCAAATCCTGATGGGCCAAGATAGGACCTTTGAGTCATCCCCTGAGGGTACCCCAGAGGCTCCCAGCAGTCAGGCCACCATCAGGGGTGGCCCCTCCCAACCCTCCTCCAACATGCAGCAACCCCCATGGGTCACTCCAACCCCTCCTCCAAGGCCACAAGCCTCAGGGGCAAGTAGGAGGCCGACCCCGGAAACCAGGGGGGGTTTGAGCGTCTGCCGGTCAGTCTGCTGAGGGACAATGCCGGCAGACCCGCAGTCTGGGTGAAATTAAAAAAACAATGACCAAGGTGGAGCACAGCCTGGGTTTAATGAGGGATTCACTGGGTGATGTGGCCACCAACTCAGTGGGGGTCATCACCTGTTTGTGGGACCTGAAGAACGCCACAACAGGCGTGGCCCAGGAGGTGACTGCCCTGACCCAGGCTGTGCAGGCCAATACCCGGGCTGTGCAGGACAATACCCGGGCTGGCCAGGCTAATACGGCTGACATCACTGCCTGTCTGACAAGGATAGCCGTGGCCTTGGAGGGCAGGCCAGCAGGAGGACAGACACCAGGGGAGGCTCCTTCTTCCCCTGCACAGACCCCCCCGTGAAGATACTCCCTCCCCTGCACAGCCCCCCCCTGTGAAGATCCTCCAGTTGGCCGTGGCCGTGGCCGTGCCCGTGCCCGTGGTCAGCCCAGAAGGAGCACTCGGCAACATCACTAAGTTGCAGGGGTACTTTTGGTTTTTTTTTTTTGTTTTTTTTTATTATACTGTACTTATGATTTGGTTCATGTGTGTGAATGATGTGTGAATGTGGGGGGGTGGCATTCCTGATAACATAAGGGTGTCACCCTCAGTTTTGGTGGAGTAGGGATCCCCAGGACCAGGGAGAAGTGTTCCCAGGTTCCTGAATGGTGTATGAATGCACAGTGACATAATTGGAGCCGTGGCGGGGCGTTACTGCTCCCAAGTACCAAAGGGGGGGGGGGGTACTTGGATCTAATCCAATTCGATGTGCATGTGATGTGTCTGTGCTAGGGACCACAGTGGTGTGCATTCATGCATTCTCATTGTGAGATATTTAATGTGCGTTTTCTGTGAAAAAAGACATTCTCATTGTCATATAATTAATGTGCATTTACTGTGCAAAGAAACATTTTAAATGTCACATAATATCTGTGCGTTTATGGTGTAAAACCAAACAATAAAGTGAAATAATGAAGGTCCATTTACTGGGAAAAGATGCCTTCAGCAAGTCGTCTCCTTATTTCTGTGCCCTCAGCAGACTGGGTAGAGGTGGTTGGGGGGGGGGGGATTGCCTGGGTGGGGGGTCAGGTCAGGACATAACTCAATATGCAGGCCCCTTCTCATTGCAAAATTGTGTAGTATGCAACATGCCCCAATTATTTGACAGACAAAGTCTGGGGAATACAAGAGTGTACCCCCAGTCTTGTCAAGGCATCTGAAGCGGGACTTGAGAAGCCCGAATGTCCGCTCTACAATTGACCGGGTGCGAATGTGCACCTCATTATATTTGTGTTCTCCTGGTGTTTGGGGGTTCCTAAATGGTGTCATTAGGTGGGGTCCCAAGGCATATCCAGAGTCACCTGTAAGGGAAAAGACAGGAGGATATTAGTCATGCATGTGCCCCTTGTGATGTCTGCATCATGGGGGGGGGCATACCTGACACCAATGTCACTCACCAATCAGCCAGCTGTCTCCATACACATTCTGCTCCAAGTCTTGGTAGATCTTGGTCTGCCGGAGAATGAAACTGTTGTGGCACGACCCTGGAAATTTGGCACAAACTTGCCAGATGAGGCCATGAGCATCTACAATAGCTTGGACGTTGATCGAATGCCAGCCTTTTCTGTTCCTGAACAGGTGCTCAGTTTCATGGGGGGGCTGTAGTGCCACATGGGTGCAGTCTATCGCCCGATGGTCCGTGGGAAGCCACCAATGTTGTAGAAGTCAGTCATGGCTTGCAGACGCTGCTCCTCCTGGGTGGGCTTTTCAAACTGGTTGCCCATGCGCCGCAGTATGGCAGGGACCACCTGATGGACACATCGGCTCATTGTCGACTGCACCATCCCAGCCAGACCTCCAGATGCACGCTGGAAAGACCCAGTGGCCAAAAAATGAAGGGTTGCCATAACTTTTTGTAGAGGTGGCAGGGCATGGGATCGTTGGGTTGGGGTGGTGAGATCCTCCTGAAGTATTTGGGTGAGCTCCAGGATGGCTTCCCTGTCAAATCTGAAGTTGCCATACACCTCATAATCAGGCATGGCAAACAGATTGCGCCGTGGGCGGTAAACCCTCTACTGTGCCCGCATCCTCCTCCTCTGTGCCCTCCTCCTTCTTTGTGCCTGTAAAGTGACGAGTGCCGTTACAATCATTGATGTGCCGGGCATTTTGGCAGTCAGATTGTTGTCCTGCAGAGATGTGTTGTCAGCTCTACCTCTATTCAGTTGCTTGAGCAGACCCTTACACGGCATGTGTAAAATTAGGTCTGCTTTTATAATGTGTAAATTTGCCCAGGGAAACTAACAGGTGCGCACAGGGCGTAATCTACGGCGCACACACTTAATTTTGTGGATCGCCCTATCTCCCTCATTTGCATCTTTGCCTATCAAAAACAGCGGCGTGACTAGCGTAATTTGCGCCCGGGGATGCTCAGGTGTATTTTTTTTAGGTAGGACGGAAAATCCGGAATTCTAGGCTTAACTCGTTTTGAAGATCGGGCGCAAAGATACGCGCTGTGTAAATTTAGAAAACTTTAGTTAAGTCCGCGTATCTCTTTTGAGAATTTGGCCCAATGTGACCAAAAAATAATAAAAAATCAGCAACTTTTTTAATCCATTTGAATTCAGTTCTCCAAACCCAATTTTGAAAATGACATCTAATATGTTAGCTATACCAGGAAAAAGCACAGTATTTGATTTTGTTAGTATTGTTTATTGTATCATTATGAGTTCCTTGTAACGTGAATAATACAGTTTATTTCTGAATGGTTAAATGCTACCATCTAGTGGTTATGAAGTATATTGCAACTGTGAGTTCAATATCCTTGCACAGTATACAGTATACTTTTGGGTATTAATGCAGCTGAAAAAACTGCATGGGTAGCCAATTAGCTTCTAACTTCAGTTTGTTCATTTAAGCTATAACAATAAAACCTGGAAGCTGATTGATTTCTATGCAGAGCTGCACCAGGTTTTCCACTTGTTTTATTAAATCAACCCCTGCTGTGATTATCATGTGTGATTTAGAATCAGCACTTCTTCACCTGTGTGCTGTGGATAGACTTTGGGGTTGATCTACTAAAGTCAAATATACTGTGCACAGGAAGTGCACTTGCTCCAGAGCTTAGTAAATTAGGTAAAGCTTCACTTTGCAAAGAATACTTCAATCACATGCAAGGACAAATGCATTTTTGCTTGCACATGATTGGATGATAGAAATCAGCACCTTATTTCAGAGCTTCCCCTCAGATCTATAGGAATACATTTTATTTATTTATTTATGTGTTAGTATATGAAACAACTGCACAGAGAAGGTAATTGTAACATGTTTTTTATTTAAAAACTAAAGCTGTACTATCACTTTACATTTTGCTAGTTCACATCTAGTTGATGCATTGGTATTTTGTCTAATTTTTGATGCCTTGACGCAACTATTGAAGACATGATAACACATGAACAATCACGATTGTTTATGATGCACCAACTGTGTACAGACCATCTATAGGTTGTAATATTTTGAAGGAAGGGACACTGAAATTGCTGACAATTATAGAAACGTTTAGTGTCTGCAGACTGTGGTTAGATATTGTAAAACACTACATTTACAAAATAGCTGCTGGAGCAAGGTTAACCACCTCAAGTCTGTACACGTTCACCCCCATACAGTCTAGGCCAATTTTCAGATTTCAGGGCTGAATGGCAATTACTGTTTTTTTTTTTCTGGCTATATAAACAAAAAAAGTACATTTTGGAAAAAAAACATTATTTTTCTTAGTTTCTGTTATAACATTTTGCAATTAAATACCATTTTTCTCATAAATGTAGACCAAAATGTATTCTGCTACATTTCTTTGGAAAAAAATAACGTATATCAGTGTATATTATTTTGTCTTTGTGAAAGTTATAGAGACCGCAATGTATGTAAATATATATATATATCTACACTGATGCCCTGTACACACGATCGATCCATCCGAGGAAAAAGTCTGATGGATCGCTTTCATCGGTTAACCGATGAAGCTGACTGATGGTCAGTCGTGCCTACACACCATCGGTTGAAAAACCGATCATGTCAGAACGCGGTGACGTAAAACACAACGACGTGCTGAAAAAAACTAAGTTCAATGCTTCCAAGCATGCGTCGACTTGATTCTGAGCATGCGTGGATTTTTAACCGATGGACGTGCCTACAAACAATCTTTTTTTTTTCTATCGGTTAGGTATCCATCGGTTAAATTTAAAACAAGATTGCTTTTTTTTAACCTATAGATAAATAACCGATGGGGCCCACACACGAATGGTTTGGTCCGATGAAAACAGTCCATCAGACCGTTCTCATCGGTTTGACCGATCGTGTGTACGCGGCATTAGAATCGAGCCATCAAACATCACCAATGGCTCGGTTCTCACAGCCCCCCAGTCAGTCAGCAGCTCTCTTCTCTGGTCCTCCATGCTTATTGGAGCGCTGAGCTGTGGAGGGGATGGGGAGTGCCCGTCTCAGGTTCTCATCGGCTTGCTGAGAGGCTGAGGTGGGCATCAGCAGGGCAGGATTTCCCACAAGGCAACCGAGGCCAGGCCTCAAGGCGGCAGTGGGTGAAGGGGCGGCGCCGCTCCTGCGCCGACTTCATGGCTTTCGCAGCCGCCCTTCCACTGTAATGTACTATTTTTCGCCGCCCGCCGCTGCCGCTAGAGGTCCGCGGTCGGTGGAGATAATGTCTCATTTTCTAGAAGACCACAGACTAGTTATAAACGAGAAGGGAGCCTGCCGAGTGGCTACAATAGAAATTGAGCTGCGGCACAGCCCACCCCCCGCCCCTGGTCTGTCTGTCATGTTGTGGAAAGGGGTGGTGGGTGGGCGGTGCCGCCACTCAATTTCTGTTGTAGCCACTCGGCAGGCATCTGAAAAAAAAACTGTGAAAATGACTTTAAAGTCTTTATTCTAAAGTCCATTGTGGTTCTAATCACTATTTTATATATATATATATATATATATATATATATATATATATATATATATATATATACAGTATATATATATATATATATATATATATACAGTATATATATATATATATATATACAGTATATATATATATATATATATATATATATATATATATATATATATATATATATATATATATATATATATATATATATAGTCTGGCTAGGCTTATAAATGCTTTCCCTGTCTAGCTCTCTGTGTGGTCTGCTGCAAAATTAAATAGTTTAAGCAATTTGATCCAAAAGCCACTGATCAGAGTTATCTCTTTATTTCTGTTACTTTAATCAGTTCTCTTACATTTTTTTAAACAACGAGCTGTCAAGCTTAGCTGTGCAAAGAAACAAACATCTCTGCAGCAAACTCCCTAAAAATTCCTTTATAAATAAATGAACAACTGAATTTAAAGATAATGCTCTAAAGGAAAAGTATAGTCAGAGCTATTTTGGCTATACTTCCCCTGTTTGTCACAGGAGTGCACTTAGTTTTGCACTCCTGTGACCTGTATTCAGCAGACAGCGGGCTAAAGTCCGCTGCCAGCTGACGTCATTAAGCTTGTCCAAGCTCTGGATCGATACCGACATGCATCAGTCCAAGAACTTGGCGGATCCAGACATTGTTTTGATGACGCAGTGCATGGACCGACTCCAGTGACGTCGGCAGAGAGCGGACTTCACACCGCTCTCTGCTGAAAACAGGTCACAGGAGTGCAAAACGATTTGCACTCCTGTGACCCATTGGAAAAACCCAACCAAATGAGCCCAGGCTGGACTTCTCCTTTAAAGAGGTTGTAAACCTCCCTGCACTACTTGTACCTTTAGGTAAGTCTAGAATAAGGCTTACCTATAGGTACTGTAAAAATCTACTAAACATGTGCCGTTTAGGAGATATTTACTGTATACTGCGCCGATGATGTCATCAACACATGCGCTCTGAAGGAACGTCCGCCAGTGCCGTTTCTTCAGCAGTGAGTGCCATGACTGGCGGCTCCAGTGCACATGCACGGGAGTAATGTCACATAGCTCCGGCCAGTCACATAGCCGGAGTTCATGGCCCCGGAAGGAAGAGGGGAAAACATAGATGTGGTCTGCAGCAAGGGTGTCGCGGGCTTCGTTTGCAGGTAAGTGTCACATAATGTGCTAGTATGCCATGCATACTAGCACATTATGTCTTTACTTTGCAGGGAAGGGGATTTTTTTCCCCACAGTGCTTGCTTCCTCTTTAACCCTCTTGGGCATGGCTCCTCCACAGAGCCTCAATAGGGTTTAGGTCTGGAGACCTGCAAGGCAGTGGTTGTCTTGGAGATGTGTTTGGGGTCATTATAATGTTAAAATACTGCCCTGCGGGCCCAGTCTCCAAAGAGAGGGGATCATGCTCTGCTTCAGTATGTCACAGTACATGTTGGCATTCATGGTTCCCTCAATGAACTGTAGATCCCCAGCACTCATGCAGCTCCAGACCATGACAGCCCACCATGCTTGAAGGTAGGCAAGACGCACTTGTCTTTGTACTCCTCACCTGGTTGCCGCCACACATGCCACCATCTGAACCAAATATGTTTATCATAATTTCATCAGGCCACAGGACATGGTTCCTAAAAATCTATATCCTTAGTCTGCTTGTCTTCAGGAACCTTTTTGCAGGCTTATGGTCTGAGCACTGACAGACTGACCCCCCCACCCCTTTAACCTCTGCAGCAATACTGGCAGCACTCATACCTTTATTTCCCAAAGACAACCTCTGGATTTGACGCTGAGCATGTGCACTCAACTACTTTGGTGGATCATGGTGAGGCCTGTTCTGACTGGAACCTGTTCTGTTAAACCGCTGTATGGTCTTGGCCATCGTGCTGTAGCTCAGTTTCAGGGTATTGGCAATCTTTTTATAGCCTAGGCCATCTTTATGTAGAGCAACAATTTTTTTTTTTCGAGCCCCCGAGAGTTCTTTGCCATGAGGTGCCATGTTAACCACTTAAGGACCGCCTTCTGCACATATACATCGGAAGAATGGCATGGCTGGGCACAAGCACGTACAGGTATGTCGCCTATAAGAGCCGAGCCGCGGGTCACGCGCGAGTCGGTCTGAAGCTCCGTGACCGCGGCCTCCGGACCCGATCGCCGCCTGTGTCCCGCGATCGGTCACAGGAAAAAAATTTCCTTCAAATTTTCCACATGTTACAACCAAAAACTTAAATGTATATTATTGCGATTTTATGTGATAGACCAACACAAAGTGGCACATAATTGTGAAGTTGAAGGAAAATTATAAATGTTTTTTAATTTTTTTACAGATAAATATCTGAAAAATGTGGTGTTCCTTTATATTCAGCCTCCCTTAACCCTGATAACCCTAACTGAAATATAGTGGAACCAATTGCCTTCAGAAGTCACCTAATTAGTAAATAGAGTACACCTGTGTGTAATTTAATCTATAATAATATAACTAATAATATAACTAATGTAACACTACCCCCGAAGGAGCTGCTGAGTATTTTTGGGTGGCACGTTACCTCTATCTTCTCGCTGTCCAGGGTGAAAAGAGAGTCTGATGAATTTCAATGTCCACACAATGCACTTCCTTTTCTGGGATTTATTTGCAGAACTTTAGTAGAAAATAAGTAAAGGGGCAGAAGGGTAGGTAGGCTCAGGTGCATAATCACAAATATGGAAACATTCCTGCTTCCAGCAAATAGTTCTCGTCGCCACTCTGGCCAGAGTGGGTATTGCTCACCCGGATAGGTCCCTCTCACTGGCCTAGCAGCCTGAATGGCGCACGGAATGAGGTACAGTCTCTGCCACAGACCTTCCTTTATGTGGAGACACTTTTGGTCTGGAATCCCCTACAACAGGATTCAGCACCCGGATCTCTCCAGCTTAACTTCTGTAGAACTTAAATCCGAGAGGCGACCACTGTCAAGCCTCTCAGTGTATGGTGCATCTTTTGATGAAGTTTCCAGGCCTTCTCCCAAGGTACCAGCTTCTTGCATGGTCCTCTTCAGGATAGGTCCTCCCCTGGCTTCCTTCATCAAGTGGCTTCCTCCCGCAGGATGGACAGCACAGGATCACCTCTTCAGAAAGCAGGCCCCAGTCTGACTTCTGGGCCTACCATGCGAAGCCGCGACCTCAGACCAACGTGGTCCCGGAGTCAGAATTCCCTCCCAGCATGTACAGCAGGACGTCCACTCCCACTGATTTGGGGGACACCCAATGCACCTTGACCTTGCTGCTGCCACCCTTGGCCTGGAGTGGTAATGACACCCCCAGGCGAACAATGGTGGGACTCCCAGCACAGCCATGGCTGGAACAGAGGCTAAATTGCCCTTAATCACATTAGTCTGAGCCAAATAACAGCTCAGACCCCCACTAAATTTAAAGCAGCGCCTGATCAACAGGAGCAGGGCGCTACACTAAGAACCTTAGTAAACAAACACCATAATGAAGGCTAAGGAACACACCAGGCATGTGTGATGTTTTAGAAAAGCCTCAGAGCCATAGTATATAGAGAGACAAAAGACTCCACATAGTGTGACATTGTCTCATCTTGGCAGTTTATTAGCAACAGTGCATGTACACAGGATAGCAAAAGTTCAAGCTGAAAGCATATCTTAATACACATCTCCATGAGGAAGTCACAAGGTGTGTGACTAAACTAGTAGGACTCAGAGGGACCTGAAAGGCTGACAAGTGTGGAGTCAGGAAGGAGTATTCACAATGCACTGGACGGAGGGCACACTGACCAGAGCTGCAGAGCTGGTTGAAAGGTGACACATTCATCCTAGCACCGCTGTTGCTAGTTTATATACACACAGGCTTGTTGATTTTTTTTTTAAATGTGAGTGCATATCTGCTTTTGTCTTTGGTAAATACAATTTTAAAAATGATAAAGCACCCATTTCAAGTTTTGATTGCTTTGCATGTGACCAATGAGATTGGAGATCATGGTGGGGAGCAGCAAGGAGATTTAACATCCCAAGTGATCGATGTGAGTGGTGAGTATTGGCAGGTAAAGAGAAGGAGGAATATCATTAGGAATTCTCTGGGGGAAATACCGATTTCAAGGTGCATTTAAAAGATCCATGAGGTGAGGGCAAAACAGGATTTAAAAAAAAAAAACATTTCATACTTACCTCCTCTGTGCAAGGGTTTTCCTCCTTTTCTGAGGTCCCCCTGTGGCGCTCCAGGCTCCTCCTCTTCTCGAGTGTCCCATCAGAAATGCGCTCTCCTTCGGGACACCCGTGAGGGCACGCTCTTGTGTCCTGCTACATCGTCTGTAGACACAGATTGCAGGACTCAGCACCGCCCCACCGGTGCTGCGTCATTGGATTTGATTGACAGCAGCAGAGCCAATGGCTGCGCTGCTATCAATCTCTCCAATCAGAACACAAGAAATCGGCCGGAGCTGGTGTGCTCATTCCCATTGCAGGAAACACAGAGCTCAGGTAAGTATAAGGAGGGCCAGAGGCATAGAATGCCTTAAGGTGAAAAACCTTGAGGGGGCTTTCACACTGGGGCAGGGGGGCGTCGGCAGTAAAACACCACTATTTTTAGCATCGCTTTACCGCCATTTAAGCTGTGCTTTTCGGCCTGTAGCGAATATGCTTTTAACCCCAGCTTGAGGCCGATGAAGGGGTTAATAGCGCCCTTGTAGCACTGCTGCCGAAGCGCTTTACAGGCGCTTCAGCAGCACTGCCCATTGATTTTAACAGGCAGGGGCACTTTAGAAGTGGTGTTTACATCGCTCCAAAAGTGCCCCAAAGATGCTGCTTGCAGGACTTTTTTTAGCATCCCGCAAGCGCACCACTACAGTGTGAAAGCACTTGGGCTTTCACACTAAAGTGACAGGAGAGGCGCTTTACAGGCACTTTGTATGTGCTATTTTAATACTAAAACGCTGGTAAAGGCGGGAGAAAAAAAAAATCTCCTGCAAGCAGCATCTTTGGAGCGGTGTGTATACCGCTCCTTCCCATTGAAAACAATGGGACACCGCTGTAATACCGCTGGCAATGCACCTCTGCATAGGCACATTGCGGGCGGTATTAATCCTTTTTCGGCTGCTGGCGGGGGTTAATTCAGCACCGCTAGCGGCGGAATACCACGGCAATTCCGATGGTATAGCGCCGCTAAAAATAGCAGCGCTATACCGCCACTGCACAGACTGCCCCAGTGTGAAAAGGGCCTAAGTAATACACAGATTGGTGGATGATTAAGGAAAGTTCGATCAATTTACTCACTTTACGCCCTATATAATGGGCTGTCACGTTTATGTTATTATTGTTTGATGTACAGTTCGTGTGGACACTTTCTGGAGAGTATTTCCACAATGCACTTTATGATTCATTCAATGGTTTGATTTATTTGAGATTTTTTGGCATGATTATTGTTCACTTTTATGCATATATCCTTTAGGGACATTCTTTGTATTTATATAGCGCTGCACTGTATATATTTAATTGTAATATTTAATGTCTCAATACAAGCAATCCCAACACTTCCTTCAAATCCAAAACAGTGACAGCGCATTCGCAGTAGCATGTTTACATGTCTGTTCCTGGGAACATTGGTTTGGATTTTAACCACTTCAGCCCTGGAGGATTTGGCTGTCAAAGGCCCGGGACACTTTTTGCGACAATTGCGTGGTCGTGCGACATGGCTTCAAAAAAAATTAACATCTTTTTTTCCCCCACAAATAGAGCTTTCTTTTGGTGTTTTTTGATTACCTCTGAAGTTTTTTTTTGCGCTATAAACAAAAATAGAGCGACAATTTTGAAAAGAAAAACAGTGGGCCAGATCCACAAAAACCTGACGTAACTTAAAAAATCCAATTTAAGTTACACTGCCTTAAAGTTTCTACCTAAGTGCCTGATCCACAAAGCACTTATCTAGAAATTTCAGGCTGTGTAACTAAAATTCCGCCGGCGCAAGGCGTTCCTATTCAAATGGGGCGAGTCCCATTTAAATGAGGCGCGCTCCCGCGCCGGCCGTACTGCGCATGCGCGCCGGCCGTACTGCGCATGCGCGAAGTTACGTTACGCCGAGTTTTGAGGATCGCGACGGCTTAAAGTTGCGTCGGGGAAAAAAAAAAATGACAGCGGCATGCATTCCTGAGGGAGAACTCCATGCCAATTTTCAAAGTAAAAACCGGCATGGGTTCCCCCCCAGGAGCATACCAGGCCCTTAGGTCTGGCATGGGTTGTAAGGAGACCCCCCCACGCCGAAAAATTGACGTAGGGGGTCCCCCTACAATCCATACCAGACCCGTATCCAAAGCACGCTACCCGGCCGGCCAGGAAAGGAGTGGGGACGAGCGAGCGGCCCCCCCCTCCTGAGCCGTGCCAGGCCGCGTGCCCTCAACATGGGGGGGTTGGGTGCTCTGGGGCAGGGGGGCGCACTGCGGGCCCCCCCACCCCAGAGCACCCTGTCCCCATGTTGATGAGGACAGGACCTCTTCCCGACAACCCTTGCCATTGGTTGTCGGGGTCTGCGGGCGGAGGCTTATCGGAATCTGGGAGTCCCCTTTAATAAGGGGGTCCCCAGATACCGGCCCCCCACCCTAAGTGAATGGATATGGGGTACATCGTACCCCTATCCATTCACCTGTAGGCAAAAAGTAAAATGTAGTAAACACACAACACAAGACTTTTTAAAATATTTTATTATTCTGCTCCGGAGGCCCCCCCTGTCTTCGTTATTAGCTCAATTACCAGGGGGGGCTTCTTCTTCCGCTGTCCGGGGGTCTTCCGCTCTCCGGGGGGGCTTCTCCGGACTCCGGGGGGGCTTCTCCGGACTCCGGGGGGGCTTCTCCGGACTCCGGGGGGCTTCTTCCATCTTCTCCCCTCTTCCGCTCTTGACTCGGCGAACCCCGGTTCTTCTGCAGCTCTCCGGTGCCTTCTTCTTCAGCGCTGGCTGCCTGCTATGTTTGTGTGTTAGCTCGATTTCAAACAGGCAGCCGGCGCGGTCTTCTGTGACGTCATCTTCTTCTCTTCTGTTCTTCCGATCTTGCCTCGTCGCCTGTTGTCGCTGTAATGATGGAAGCGCGCCTTGCATCACATTTATATAGGCATCACCGTCCCATCATGCTCCGGTAGGTACCCACGTGGTGGGTGCACGTGGGTAGGCACCCACCACGTGGGTACCTGCCGGAGCATGATGGGACGGTGATGCCTATATAAATGTGATGCAAGGCGCGCTTCCATCATTACAGCGACAACAGGCGACGAGGCAACATCGGAAGAAAGGAAGAGAAGACCAGAAGACCCTGACGCCACAGAAGACCGCGCCGGCTGCCTGTTTGAAATCGAGCTAACACACAAACATAGCAGGCAGCCAGCGCTGAAGAAGAAGGCACCGGAGAGCTGCAGAAGAACCGGGGTTCGCCGAGTCAAGAGCGGAAGAGGGGAGAAGATGGAAGAAGCCCCCCGGAGTCCGGAGAAGCCCCCCCGGAGTCCGGAGAAGCCCCCCCGGAGAGCGGAAGAAGAAGCCCCCCCTGGTAATTGAGCTAATAACGAAGACAGGGGGGCCTCCGGAGCAGAATAATAAAATATTTTAAAAAGTCTTGTGTTGTGTGTTTACTACATTTTACTTTTTGCCTACAGGTGAATGGATAGGGGTACGATGTACCCCATATCCATTCACTTAGGGTGGGGGGCCGGTATCTGGGGACCCCCTTATTAAAGGGGACTCCCAGATTCCGATAAGCCTCCGCCCGCAGACCCCGACAACCAATGGCAAGGGTTGTCGGGAAGAGGTCCTGTCCTCATCAACATGGGGACAGGATGCTCTGGGGTGGGGGGGCCCGCAGTGCGCCCCCCTGCCCCAGAGCACCCAACCCCCCCATGTTGAGGGCACGCGGCCTGGCACGGCTCAGGAGGGGGGGGGCGCTCGCTCGTCCCCACTCCCTTCCTGGCTGGCCGGGTAGCGTGCTTTGGATACGGGTCTGGTATGGATTGTAGGGGACCCCCTACGTCGATTTTTCGGCGTAGGGGGGGTCCCCTTACAACCCATACCAGACCTAAGGGCCTGGTATGCTCCTGGGGGGGAACCCATGCCGGTTTTGTTTTTTACAAATTGACGTGGAGTTCTCCCTCGGGAAAGCATACCAAATGCCGTGGCTGGAATGGGCCTTTACAAGGTGTGACTAGTTTACACTTTGTAAAACGAGCCCTAATTTTACACTTGCAAAATAACACTTACGGCGCAAAAACGAAGCTAGAAAGCTTTGTGGATCGCCTTAAGTGCTAATTTGCATACTAGCAACGGCATTTCGACTCGAAATGCCCCCAGCGGCGGATGCGGTACTGCATCCTAAAATTAGGCAGTGTAATTCAATTACACATGCCGGATCTTCTGTGTAACTTTGGAAAAAGCCTTTTGAGGATCGTTTCCAAAGTTACACACAGACTGAACAGCAGTTAAGTCGGAGTATCTCTTTTGAGGATCTGGCCCAATATTTTGTACTTTTTGCTATAATAAATATCCCCATTTTTTTCTTAAAAAATTTAATTTTTTCTCAGTTTAGGACGATACGTATTCTTCTACATATTTTTGGTAAAAAAAATCGCAAAAAGCGTATATTGATTGGTTTGCTACAAAATAGGGGGAAGTTTTATGGCATTTTTTTTTTTTACTAGTGTATCGCCCCCTTACTTTCAGTATGGGCACTACGCTAAAGTTAGTGGGGGAATGAGAGAGATAAGTTGCTCTCATTCCTAATTGTGTTAAATTTGGGCTGCTGTCATTCCTGAACTGTCCTGTGGGTCAGTCTGCGCTCCAGGGATGCGATCCCATCCCTGTGCGACAGCTGGCGCTAGAGGGGTTCTGGCAGAGCCACTTTTCCCCAGCAGCCAATTAGAGGAGTTTTCCCTCGCGGGACATGCTGGGGGAGAGTATATCTGTGGCAGACACAATTTTTCTTGGTTCTTCGCGGGTTCTAGGTTCCAGGTGCGGCACCCACCTTTAGGATGTGTGCATCCAACGGACCCCGGCGATATGGCCTACCAGGCCAGGGTCGCATGCTACGCGGAGCTCCATGCTGCTGAAAGGGGGCCCAGTGACTTACTGGGTCCCCAGCTTTATTAAAGAGATCCCAAGCTATGTGCTGTGCGGTGGAGGATCGGCTCAAGGAAAACCCGGAGGCAGGTTATCTGAGGGGCTTGAATGAACCATCGGGGATCTGGTGACCGAGACATTGACAGGTACACTTCAACTGTCCCCCGGTGACCCTAACCTAATCTACTGGGAGGATTCGCTCAATCCATTTAGCTCATCCAAGTACTAGGCCTGTGGCAGAGGTCCCTAGAGCCAGGTCTGTGGCAGAGACCTGTTCCTCCCAGCAATCTTAAAGTGGCGCTTCGGCTGCCAGGCTCGTGGCAGGAGTCTGTCCAGAGGCACTTTACCCACTCTGGCTAGAGTGGCGACGCACTGTGTTAACTCAGAAAGCAGGACTGCTTTCTTCCCATTCAAAAACCTGATACTGCAAAGTTCCTTTACCTCATCAGCCTTTTCTATCTACCTCTTGTTGATGTTGGTCGTGTTGGGCCGACAAATAAAGCATTCAGAAAATTTTACTCGCTGATTGGACATCCGTTTACTGCTCTACTCACTACAATCACCCTAGACAATGATAAGAGGTAACTTAATACGCCGATCCCAAAACAACCAACGGCTCCTGAGGGGTAGCGCTACACTAGTTATGTTGGCGATCTGCGTGACTGTGGCATTTTGGCGGACACATCGGACATTTTTTACGCTATTTTGGGACCATTCACATTTATACAGTGATCAGTGCTATAAAAATGCTCTTATTACTGTTTAAATGTGACTGGCAGGGAAGGGGTTAACCAGTAGGGGGCGGGGAAAGGGTTAAGTGTGTCCAAGGGAGTGATTCTAACTGTGTGGGGGCATAGCTTTCTGTAACATGTCACTGATCACTTCTCCCGATGAGAGGGAGCTGACGTTCAGTGTTGTGTCACTAGGCAGAACAGGGAGATTCCATGTTTACAAAGGCATCCCCCCGTTCTGCCGTTCCGTGACCCGATCTCGGGACACCAGCAGACATCGAGATCATGAGTCCCACGGGCACGGTCACGGAGACCGGTAGTTGGTATATATACATTGCTTTGCCTGCCTGTGCCATTATTTTGACGTATACAGTAAGTGCGTGAGGCAGTCGACAAGCGGTTAAGGAAGTGATGGATTGCTTGTTTTTAGACATGCTTTTTAGCTTGAACTTTTGCTATCCTGTGCACATGCACTGTTGCTAATAAACTACATAGAAGAGACAATATCACACTATGTGGAGTTTTTGTTTCTCTATATAATACGGCTCTGAGGCTTTTCTAAATCATCAAGACCTGATGAGCGGTAAAATTCCTGGTGTGTGTCTTCTGGGTCTACTGGGGAGAGACATCAGGATATCTTTTCTGTGGATCACAGATCCAACAAAACGCTTTGTGACCTCCCTGAGTAAGGGGGGTCGCCAGCCTTAATTTAATTTGTGGTGATGGTTATCACGCTACAAAGTATTCCTCACATACATGGGACTTCTGCTGATGAAAATCAGCCGCACATAAACTTTTTATTTTTCCATCCCTCGATTTTGCCCTTGTGACATTATAATGACATTTTATTGCATTATATTGCACATATGTCATGATCCCCATGTCCAAGTAACTGGGGAAAGTTCTGGATAATAGGCAAAAACCATGCAGTTGGGAGCATGAATATTCATACAGTCCTGGCTAATTACAAGGGGAGGTGTCCCTAAAAAAAAAAAATGATGTCAGGTACAGTCAACAGCACCAGACCACTGGAGTACCGGGGTGCTAGATCGGTCTTGTGCTGGGAGGATTATATAAGTAAATCTCTTTTCTCCTCTCCCCTAGAGAAAAGCAAACAGGTAAGGTAACCCATGCAGTGTGAAAAAATTATTTTCTGGAGATGGACTTTAACTGCTTCCCGACCAGACGCTGCCGTTATACTGTGGCAGGTTGGCTCCCTTGGGCGAACCGTCATAGCTGTACGTCGGTTCGTCTTTTGACCACTAGGGGACAGGACACCAGAGGCGATGCGTGCTCCCGGAGATCACAATGACCGCTGGGTACCCACGATTGCTCCACACAGTGACACAACGGTGATCTGTCAGTGTATACAGACAGATCTCCATGCTGTCAGGGGTGAGGAGAGCGATCTGTTGTTCATACTAAGTACTTTTTATTTTACATTTTAAATGTTTATATGGCCATGGCAGTGGGTTAGAAAGCTCCCACATTCTCTGGTTTCTTTCTCTCCTTCTTTGCACTTTAAATACTTCTGAACCATTGCATGCACTTATCACATGCCTGACAAAGGGGTCCTGCATGAAACTTTGCACTTTGTTCAGCATGATGTGATCGTTTTAAAACTAAACTTTTGGATGGCACTTTTTGATCCATGGTGTGCTGACAAAGATGTGCATTGATCTTAAATTCTGCATCTCTGCCCTTTTCAATGCTCTCATCTCAATATTTTTAGGGACACTTTTTATTTACAAGTGCTATATTTAGAGTAGCTGAGATCCCCTATGTTCCTCTATACATCATAGTAGTAATCACAAAATTAAACAAGTACTAATAATGGGCAGAACAAATATGAGTACTGAGAAGATTTCCTTTAGTTGAACTAACAAAAGTGTGCCCATTCTAGAGCTGGTAACATTAAGGATATTTAGTATCATTTTAAAGAACTGTTTTTATGGGTAAGAGGCACATAGGGGAGGAGTATGGATGGTATACAAGTGGGAAGTATGTGCAGGTAAGAAAGAGGATTGTGGGTCTAACAGTGGGCACTATGTATAGGAGAGGAGTGCGGAGGGTGTGGCATAAGGCACTATGTACAGGAGAGGAGTGTGAAGGGTATGACAGTGGGCAGTATGTACAGGAGAGGAGTGTGGAGGGTACAACAGTGGGCACTGTGTACAGGAGAGGAGTGTGGAAGGTGTGACAGAAGGCACTATGTACAGGAGAGGAGTGTGAAGGGTATGACAGTGGGCAGTATGCACAGCAGTGGAGTGTGGAGGGTATGCCAGTGGGCAGTATGTACAGGAGAGGAGTGTGGAGAGTACGACATTGGGCACTATGTACAGGAGAGAAGTGTATGACAGCGGGCACTATTTACAGGCATGGCTGCCATCAGGAATTTTGGGGCCCCTTACACAGCTTCAGGCATGGGCCCCCTGCAGCAGAGAATAAAAAATACATAAAAAAGGGTGGTTGCCGTCCGGGGCCCTGGGGACCTCTGGGCCTTTTAATAAAAAATAAAATATATAGACAAAAATAAAAAAATAAACATGTTTAAAAAAAAGGGGGGGGTTGCCACATGGGGTCCTGGGGACCTCTGAGCCCTTCAATAAAAAACTATATATATATATAAAAAACATTTATTTTTTTTATAAAAAAAAGGGGGGTTGCCAACAGGGGGTCCTGGGGACCTCTGGGCCCTTTAATAATAATAATAATAATAATAATAATAATAATTAATATATATATATATAAGTAAAAAAATATATATACATTTGTTTTATAGAAAAATAAATAAAAAAGTATTTTTTTTTTAAAGGGGGTTGCCATCTGGGCCCCTGGGCACCTCCGGGCCCCTTACAGGTGTACTGCCTGTACCCCCCTGATGGCGGCCCTGTTTACAGGAGAGGATTGTGTAGGGTATGACAGTGGGCACTATGTATAGGAGAGAAGTGTGGAGAGTATGGCAGTGAGCAGTATGTACAGGAGAGAAGTGTGGAGGGTACGACAGTGGGCACTATGTACAGGAGAGAAGTGTATGACAGCGGGCACTATGTACAGGAGAGGAGTGTGGAGGGTATGACAGCGGGCATTATGTATAGGAGAGAAGTGTGGAAGGTATGACAGTGAGCAGTATGTACAGGAGAGAAGTGTGGAGAGTATGACAGTGGGCACTATGTACAGGTGAGGAGGATGAAGGAATCTGGGAAGGAGAAATGTAAAGGTTTGAGGTAGGGTGTTTAGGGACTGCATAGTGGTTAAGCGGGCCATACATGGATTGAAATTACTCCAATTAAACAGAGACCAGCCATTGTCGATCTATGTATGGGCTAGCTGGTTTTACACAAGTCAATCTATTAACCGACTTTAGTACAACCAGCCTATCATGTTTTTCCCAAAACAATCAGTGCTGCCAGCTATAGTTAGCAACACTGATCATTGTATTCACAGGCAGAACACAATAACACTGCAGGAGTGATTCTCCCATCCACAGGTCAGCAGGTAAGAGGGTGTGTGGGGACAGGCTGGGGAGAGATACTAGTCAGTCCATCAGTCCCTGGGAAGGCACTGGCTAGTATCAGAGCCAGATACACACAGGTTACATATGCCACGGTCGTTAGACCGAGAGCAATAATTCTAGCACTAGACCTCCTCTGTAACTCTAAACATGTAACCTGTAAAAAAAAAAGCAAGAAAGACACAGTTGTAATTTTTATGTAGTGCCAATCCATAATTTGTTAATTGGAAGATTAAAGAGTTTGACTTGTAGTTTTGTCAGCTGTTTTTTTTGTTAAGGTTATCTGAAAGATGGGCATCAAATATTTTGACAGGGGCACAGTTTCAGTGCTTGCCATAGGCGCTATTTTCACTAGATACGCCTCTGAATGCATCTTACCTAGCACTCTATTTCCCGTACATCCCCAAGTAAACAGACATCACCATAACTTACGTTCTCAGCTCCACCAGCATGACTGCTCAAGTGACCAGTGTGCTTGGCTTTTTATTCGTAAATTACCAAAGCATTGACAAACAGAAAGTGATGGCTCCAACAGCCAATTACTTCCTCCATGGGAAATTACATCACAGAAAATCCTTCCAACAGGATGAGTTAATACAAACAACCAATGAATAATAGCTAAAGGAATCTTATGTGTCTGTCTGAGCTGAGAAAGGGTGCATGCATGTTTTCCTGTCCCCTGTACCTGAAAGCTAAACAAAGGAAGCCGCATGGCTTTCAAACATGGACTCCGTCTCTGACCATAACAACTCAAAGACTCCCGTATTTCCGCTGATAGGAATGCTTATTCTGCGTTGTTCCAGAGAACAATGCATACCCAGATTATACTACCGTTCCTTGTGGATGGGAGGCTATCTTGAGGTGTATGCAATAAATTTTGAAATGTGCTGATTAGACACAGCAGAGACAAGAGCATACATCTGCCTATAACCAATAATGTCCTTGCAGAGTGAACATATCCCACCCAGACGAATGTCTGTGCAATGCAAAGGGGCCCTTTTGCTGGTGGACATACCCCCACTCTGCAAACAACTCTCTTCAATCCCAGGAAGTTTTCCATTACCAGACGGGACTCAACCAGCATCAGTCTACCCCAGTCAACTCTTTAGAGTGGGCTGCAGGAGTACTAACACTGGACGACACTGTGACAATACATATTAAATACATCTTCATAACATTTCCACAACAAGGGAATCCCCAGCTGCTTTGTTTTTGCACACAGAACAAATCAGTCAGGAGTTGTAATTTCCCCAGCAATTAAAACACCCTATTGTTCTTTGTAAATGTCAGTCTTGCTGCAGTAAGTTGTAAATATTGCACAGATGTGCTACTTCACATGCAGAGTCAGAGCATCTCCAAGCATGTTAAAGCAATTTTTTAATATATATTTGTTTTGCTTTGGTACATATTTCCCAGGGCAGTGTTCATGTCATTTGTTTCACAGTTCCTAGCCTATTAGCCTAGATAATGGGCATTACTGTTTTTTAATTCATTCACTTCCATGGGGTTTGGATTCGAAGTCCGACTAGTAATATGTTTGCCGAACCCTGCTTGAACTGTATCCAGGTACGTTCAGCTCATTGTTAATAATGATGATGGTTATGAAACCACTTGCCTTATTGGTAAGGCAAGTGGTTTCCCAGGACAACTGTGAAGCCACCCTAGTGGGCAAAGTAATTCCTTTAGAGAGGAAGGGTGATATGCTGAGTCACATGCAGGGTGCCATGCATTCTGATAGATGGGCATCAAATATTTTGACAGGGGCACAGTTAATCTGATAGAGATTATAAAACTGCTATGTTTATTAATGCTGATGATGAAGATATTGCTGATGACACATGTACTTATGGTGATGTGATGCTTAATGAGGTCCGCCGCCGGCATACGTTTCGTTGTTTACATCTTCAGGGCAGACCTGGTCACATGTTATTCGATGCAAGTTCGGTTAGCTGGGTGTTGGTTTCGCTGGGTGGAACGCACGCCACCACGGAGGGGGAGGCCAAGCAAAACACAGACGAGCTAGCAGCCCTGGTGCCGGGACAGGCACATTTTAATGTAAAAGGCCAATTGGCCGTTTTTTATATTATATTTTTTAATAAACCAACAGTACTACGCTATGGATTTCCATATTCTTTTTTTCGTATCCTATTTATAAACTCTGAGCAAGAGGTTTGGAATTTTCTCCTGTCTGATTGATGTGTATGCGGGCACTATCCTGCAAATGCTTTATCTGACTTTCTTTCTCACAAAAGAAGTCAGATACATCTGGTAAGCGCATTAACTTTCTGAGCACTTTGGGCAATCACAGAGATTCGTGTGTGGTGAAGAATCATTCGCTTCAAGCAAGATTTGTTAGTCTTTCAAGTTTTGGATCACTGGATTGATTGGAACTTTAATTTTATATTGGGACTACACATTGAGTGTACACTGAGTACACCTTGGTGATCTATTTGGAATTGGATTCATCCACATTTATCAATATCACGTATGTATATTTATTTTTTAAAATTTGTGTGACATAGAGTGTAATATAGCACATTATTATTCATATTCCCTGAAAAATGGCCAAGAAATAAAAAATTCTGCCAGGGTATGTAAAATGAGCACAACTGTATATGCAAGTTATTGCCATTAAAAGTGTTTGGGGACCCGGATACTGCCCCAGGGGACATGTATCAATGCAAAAAAAAAGGTTTTATAACAACATTTTTTTCAGGAGCAGTGATTTTAATAATGCTTAAAGTGATACAAATGAAATTAAATATTTCTTTGAATATCATGCCTGGGGGGTCCCCTTAATCTCCCTGTAAAGTGGTACATCTGTGCAATATATAGAACAGTGCCGCAGCAAAATGACATTTCTAAAGGAAATTTTATTATTTAAACTTGCTTCCGGCTGCAATGTTTTGCCAGTAGGGATGATGTTCGACTCGAACATCGTATGTTCGATTGTTGGTCGAAATACAAACGTTACGGGCCGTTCACGCCAAATTTGAGTGGCGTGTCACGGCCCATAATTCACTGCGTCATCGCAGTGCATTGCTGGCTGATGATTGGCCAAGCATACACTATGACCCGCATGCTTGGCCAATCACAGCGCGCAAAAAACGGAGAGCCATAATTGGCCAAAGCCAGGGTGGCTTTGGCCAATTATGGCTCAGAGGGTTTAGTACACGCCCCACACTATAAAAGGCCGCCTGCAGGTCGGCCTTGTGTAGTGTGTTGCGGCAGTGGTTAAAGACAGACAGGAGAGAGAGAGAGACAGTGTCATTTTTTCTAGGTAGATAGAGCAGGCAGGCTAGTCAGTTAAAGTTACAGTGTGTAGAGGATATATATGCATCCCAGGTGTTGTACATATATTTATACACTGTATAGTTTAGCTAGATCAGCTATTCCTAATTTACTGGCAGGCAGTTGATTGTGCTAGCTGCAGTATTCTGACGTGGTGTATTGCCTGTGTCCTCTGTAGTTTGCACCTAAAGCTACTTGGTGTGTACTGCATGTGTCCTCTGCAGTCTGCACCTAAAACTACTTGGTGTGTACTGCACGTGTCCTCTGTAGTTTGCACCTAAAGCTACTTGATGTGTACTGCACGTGTCCTCTGTAGTTTGCACTTTGACTTGCACTTTGTACTTGGTGTGTACTGCACGTGTCCTCTGCTGTTTGCACCTAAAGCTACTTGGTGTGTACTGCACGTGTCCTCTGTAGTTTGCACCTAAAGCTACTTGGTATGTACTGCACATGTCCTCTGTAGTTTGCACCTAAAGCTACTTGGTGTGTACTGCCCATGTCCTCTGTAGTTTGCACCTAAAGCTACTTGGTGTGTACTGCACGTGTCCTCTGTAGTTTGCACCTAAAGCTACTTGGTGTGTACTGCACGTGTCCTCTGTAGTTTGCACCTAAAGCTACTTGGTATGTACTGCACATGTCCTCTGTAGTTTGCACCTAAAGCTACTTGGTGTGTACTGCCCGCGTCCTCTGTAGTTTGCACCTAAAGCTACTTGGTGTGTACTGCCCATGTCCTCTGTAGTTTGCACCTAAAGCTACTTGGTGTGTACTGCACATGTCCTCTGTAGTTTGCACTTAAAGCTACTTGGTGTGTACTGCCCGTGTCCTCTGTAGTTTGCACCTAAAGCTACTTGGTGTGTACTGCCCGCGTCCTCTGTAGTTTGCACCTAAAGCTACTTGGTGTGTACTGCACGTGTCCTCTGTAGTTTGCACCTAAAGCTACTTGATGTGTACTGCACGTGTCCTCTGTAGTTTGCACCTAAAGCTACTTGGTGTGTACTGCACATGTCCTCTGTAGTTTGCACCTAAAGCTACTTGGTGTGTACTGCCCGCGTCCTCTGTAGTTTGCACCTAAAGCTACTTGGTGTGTACTGCACGTGTCCTCTGTAGTTTGCACCTAAAGCTACTTGGTGTGTACTGCACGTGTCCTCTGTAGTTTGCACCTAAAGCTACTTGGTGTGTACTGCACGTGTCCTCTGTAGTTTGCACCTAAAGCTACTTGGTGTGTACTACCCATGTCCTCTGTAGTTTGCACCTAAAGCTACTTGGTGTGTACTGCACGTGTCCTCTGTAGTTTGCACTTAAAGCTACTTGGTGTGTACTGCCCGTGTCCTCTGTAGTTTGCACCTAAAGCTACTTGGTGTGTACTGCCCGTGTCCTCTGTAGTTTGCACCTAAAGCTACTTGGTATGTACTGCCCATGTCCTCTGTAGTTTGCACCTAAAGCTACTTGGTGTGTACTGCCCATGTCCTCTGTAGTTTGCACCTAAAGCTACTTGGTGTGTACTGCACGTGTCCTCTGTAGTTTGCACCTAAAGCTACTTGGTGTGTACTGCACGTGTCCTCTGTAGTTTGCACCTAAAGCTACTTGGTGTGTACCTCACGTGTCCTCTGTAGTTTGCACCTAAAGCTACTTGGTGTGTACTGCACGTGTCCTTTGTAGTTTGCACCTAAAGCTACTTGGTGTGTACTGCCCATGTCCTCTGTAGTTTGCACCTAAAGCTACTTGGTGTGTATTGCACATGTCCTCTGTAGTTTGCACTTAAAGCTACTTGGTGTGTACTGCCCGTGTCCTCTGTAGTTTGCACCTAAAGCTACTTGGTGTGTACTGCCCGTGTCCTCTGTAGTTTGCACCTAAAGCTACTTGGTATGTACTGCCCATGTCCTCTGTAGTTTGCACCTAAATCTACTTGGTGTGTACTGCCCATGTCCTCTGTAGTTTGCACCTAAAGCTACTTGGTGTGTACTGCACGTGTCCTCTGTAGTTTGCACCTAAAGCTACTTGGTGTGTACTGCACGTGTCTTCTGTAGTTTGCACCTAAAGCTACTTGGTGTGTACTGCACGTGTCCTCTGTAGTTTGCAGTGCACCTAAAGCTACTTGGTGTGTACTGCACGTGTCCTCTGTAGTTTGCACCTAAAGCTACTTGATGTGTACTGCACATGTCCTCTGTAGTTTGCACCTAAAGCTACTTGGTGTGTACTGCACGTGTCCTCTGTAGTTTGCACCTAAAGCTACTTGGTGTGTACTGGCCTTGTCCTCTGTAGTTTGCACCTAAAGCTACTTGGTGTGTACTGCCCGTGTCCTCTGCAGTTTGCACCTAAAACTACAAGGTGTGTGTACTGCCTTTGTCCTCTGCAGGCCATTAGTATGTCTGGAAGGACAACAAGGAGAGGCAGAGAGTCACGAGGGCAAGCAGGCTCTGCGTCTAGAGGCAACAGTGCTGGTCGTGGACACGGTGCATCCTCATCAGCACGTGGCCTTTGGACATGCTCGTCCTTGTTTTCGGCAGCTGGCCGTGTTGAGCCGCAACATGCTGAAGACTTGGTAGAGTGGATGACCAAACCGTCCTCATCCTCCTCATCCTCTCTCACCCAGGCTCAGGGATTTTGTCTGGCAAAGCAGCTGCCAAGGCGTCCTCTTCCCTCTGCTCAATGGCATCAGTCACTCATTCCCTAGCCCCACCATGTCCTCCTGAGAAGTCCCCCGAACTGTTTAAACACAGTGTTGGGTACATGCTGCATGAGGATGTGCAGCGTTTTGAAGGCTCTGATGATGGTACACAGCTAGAGGAAGGCAGTAACGTGAGCCCAGAGAGAGGGGGTGCTCAAGAAGGACAGCAATCTGGCAGTCATGTTCCCCCAGCTGCAGCATACTGCCAGGTTTTCTACAGTGATGAGGAAGGAGGGGACGATGAGGTCACTAAATTTACGTGGGTGCCTGATAGGAGAGAGGAGGAGGAGTCACAGGCACATCTCCAACAAGGCAGGATGCCCTCCAGGGGCCAGCTTAAGGGCAGCACACCGACTGCATCACAACACAGAGCTACGCATGTGCAGGGCACTGCTGTGTCTCAGCGTTATTCCAAAAGTTCTTTGGTGTGGGCCTTTTTTGAGACGAGTGCATCAGATCGCACCGCTGCTATTTGCAACATATGTCTCAAGCGTATCTCGCGAGACCAAAACATCACCCGCTTGGGCAACACATGCTTGACCAGACATATGTCGACCTGCCATGCAGTTCATTGGCAAGCGTACCTCAAAGACCCACACCAAAGAACAAAGTGGACCGCCCTGTGCCCCTCATCAGCTGGGATCTCCAACCCCACTATACCCTCAGTCCTCTCTGAAGCCTGCACTGATAGGACTGAAGGTGTAGGATTAGGTGTGTCACAGCCTAGTACATGCAGGCAATCTACTATCGGTACACCAATGGCAGATTGTACCAGGCAAATTTCCCTGCCCCAGCTGCTTCAGCGCCGAAAGAAGTTCTCTCCCAGCCATCCACATGCCCAGCGGTTGAATGCTAGCTTAGATAAATTGCTAGCAATTCAACTGCTGCCTTTTCAGTTGGTAGATTCTGCCCCCTTACGTGAGTTTGTGGAATGTGTGGTACCTCAGTGACAAGTTCCCAAACGCCACTTTTTCTCATGGAAGGCGATTCCAGCTCTCTACCGGCATGTGGAAGGCAATGTCCATGCCTCGCTGGACAGGGCGGTCAGTGGTAAGGTGCATATTACCGCTGACTCATGGTCCAGCAGGCATGGACAGGGACGTTACCTATCTTTCACGGTGCATTCGGTGACTCTGCCGGCAGCTGGGAAGGACGCAGGACAAGGTATAGTAGTGCTGGAGGTTGTTCCGCCACCACGCCTCTAAAATGCTACTACTGATTGTGACACACCTCTCTCCTCCACCCCCTCCTCTTCTTCTTCCTCTGTGTCCTCTTCCTGTGCTTATGTGTCCTCGGAACCAGCGGTGCTCCGTAGGCATTCAAGGGGCTACGCAGGTATGCAGGCAAAGAGATGCCATGCAGTGCTTGAGCTGGTGTGCTTGGGGGACAGGAGCCACACTGGGGCAGAGGTTCTGTCAGCTCTGCAGGGGCTGGCTCAGAGGTGGTTGATGCCATGCCAGCTTAAGCCAGGAATGGTGGTTTGCGACAATGGCACCAACCTCCTATCTGCCCTGCAACAAGGACAACTGACCCATGTGCCCTGTTTTACTCATGTCCTTAATTTGGTGGTGCAGCGGTTCTTGGGCAGGTACCCGGGCTTACAGGATGTCCTGAAGCAGGCCAGGAAGTCTGTGTGCATTTCCGACGGTCATATAATGCCAGTGCTCGGCTGGCAGACCTCCAAAGGGAATACAACCTGCCCAAGAACCGCCTAATCTGTGACATGCCCACCAGGTGGAACTCTACGTTGGCCATGCTGCAGCGGCTGCACACGCAGCAGAGGGCCATCAATGAGTATCTATGCCAATATGGCAGCAGAACTGGGTCAGGGGAGCCAGTTGGGCCTTGATCAGGGATGCATGCACTGTCCTGTCACCATTTGAGGAGGCCACGAGGATGGTGAGCAGTGACAGTGCATGCATCAGTGAGACTGTCCCTCTTATTCACATGTTGGAGCACACGCTGCATGGAATAATGGACAGGGCCCTTGAGGCAGAACAGAGGGAGGAAGAGGAGGACTTCCTTACCTCTCAAGGCCCCCTTTATCCAGACAGTGTTCCTGCTTGCCCGCCTATCACACAGGAAGAGGACGAGGAGGAGGATTGTGTCAGCATGGAGGTGGAGCCTAGCACTCAGCATCAGCAGCAGTCTTCAATGGATTAATTACAGTCCTAAGGTGTCATTACTAGGATCCCTTTTGGATCCAGCACAACTCACCTGACACAGCCTTTGCCTGGGAAACAACAGTGATTGGCCAGCTCATCTTTAAATCACCTGTATCATCATCCAATCAGTGCTTGTGATAGTGTCAGGGCACAGACCTTTTCACGGTCACATTCCCCAGCTGGGTCTGGGTAGAATCGAACCTGGGACTTCTTCGTTTTCAGGTCCGGCTCTTTGTCTCTGAGCCACTGCTCAGTTCTATTCTGTGTGCTGTCCATTGGAGCCTGGTTCTGAAACCTGTACTTATGTGGACCAATCAGTGGCCAGTGCGGCCTATTTAAGCCAGCCCCTTCCCCTTTGCTAATTGCTGGTTCGTTGTCAGCTTTACCCTGTGAGAGAACCTTGAAACCTGAATACCCTGACCTGCTTGACCCAGATTGGACCTTGACGATTCTCTGCCGTCTCCTACACTTGACCCCTGCCTGCTTATCGGATTTGCTGTTGTCTCCTGCCCCTTGACCTTGGCTTGCTCTCACGGACTTCCTCTGATCTCTCCTACTCCTCTACCACGGCCTGTGACCCGGATTTGCCTTTGTTTCCTGTTGGTCCCTTCTGGACTTACCTGCCTGATCAACGACTGTCTCCAGTCCTCTGCACCTGCCCTGTTTTCGTCAGCTGCACCAAGTCTGCCTACCAGTTCCCGGCACAGGTGCCTCCTTGTGCCGTCCCTCCTCTGTTCTAACTCCAGGGAGTGGTCTGCACAGGGTCGCAAAGGTGAGCCGCCCTCAGCATCTCGGCCTCGGTGAGTACTTACCCTAACGGTCCTGACAGATAGAGTTACCTTTGTTTGCCACTGTGTGATCCAGCCTGACTTTCTTCTCTGTATATTTCGTGTATGACCCGGCTCGTTTGACCCTGTTTGTTCGCTTCTGATTCGGTACCGTTTGAACTCTGATCTACCTGTGTATGACCCAGCTTGCCTAGACTACGCTTTGCCTGATTCTCCTGTAGCAACATCCATCTGCAGCGGTGCACTACAAACACCAGCAACATCCATCCAGAGGACTCCGCACTGAATGCCTCAGCAAACCTGCACTGCATGGCCTCCCTGATCATGCAAAGCCTGCAAAAGGATCCTTGTATTTGTGCTATCAAGGAGAGGTATCATTACTGGCTGGCAACTCTCCTTGATCCACGTTACAAGAATAAGGTTGCAGACCTTATCTTGCAGGCGCAGAGGGAGCAGAAGATGAAACATCTTCGGGTGGCCTTGCAGAAAGGTCTGTGCAATGTGTTTCTAGAGACTGGGGGGGTTACAAAATCCTGGTCCTGGACAACGTGTTGCTAAGGCTTCGGTCAGTCACAGAAGGAGCGGTGGAGAAGGTGGCCGTCTGACCGATGCGCTCCATTCATAAAAATGAATCAGGCTTGGATCACCACCAGCTACCAAGCACCTGATGCTGATGTAACTGAATATTTTTTTTTTTAAATGTCAAAGATCCCTTCAAGACTGCATATGCTGATGCTGAGTGACTATCCTGTTATGCTGAGTGAATATCCTTTTCCTCCTCAATGATCTTGCTGATAGCTTGTAAGAACATTGTTGGTTCTGGGCACCGCCACCAGTGGCTAAGGCCCAATTTTTCTGTCCCTGTTTAACAGGGGAGTGTAATTACAATTTTTGATGCAATACTTTGCAGCGGGCTCATTCCTGCACTCCAACTAGAGTATCTGTGAGGGGTTGCAGTGTTGTGGCACCAGCACCAGTGCCTAAGGATCAATTTTTCTGCCCCTGTTTAACAGGGGCGTGTAATTACAATTGTTGATGCAATGCTTTGCAGCGGGCTCATTCCTGCACTCCAACTAGATTATCTGTGAGGGATTGCAGTGTTGTGGCACCAGTGCCTAAGGCCCAATTTTTCTGCCCCTGTTTAACAGGGGCGTGTAATTACAATTTTTGATGCAATGCTTTGCAGTGGGCTCATTCCTGCACTCCAACTAGAGTATCTCTGAGGGGTTTCAGTGTTGTGGCACCAGTTCCAGTGCCTAAGGCCCAATTTTTCTGCCCCTGTTTAACACTGGCGTGTAATTACAACTTTTGATGCAATACTTTTCAACGGGCTCATTGCTGCGCTCCAACTAGAGTATTTGTGAGGGGTTGCAGTGTTGTGGCACCAGCACCAGTGCCTAAGGCCCAATTTCTCTGCCCCTGTTTAATAGGGGCGTGTAATTACAATTTTTGATGCAATAATTTTCAGCGGGCTCATTGCTGCGCTCCAACTAGAGTATTTGTGAGGGGTTGCAGTGTTGTGGCACCAGCACCAGTGCCTAAGGCCCAATTTTTCTGCCCCTGTTTAATAGGGGCGTGTAATTACAATTTTTGATGCAATACTTTGCAGCGGGCTCATTGCTGCGCTCCAACTAGAGTATCTGTGAGGGGTTGCAGTGTTGTGGCACCAGCACCAGTGCCTAAGGCCCAATTTTTCTGCCCCTGTTCAACAGGGGCATGTGATTACAATTCTTAATCTAATATACATGGCCGCCATCCTGATATCCAGCTTTTGGCAATTAATTTCAGCCCATTGGTAAGTATGAGGTCCCTCTTCAGACCTCTCTTGCCAATAATTCGGTCTGCCCCCATTTATTAACATACATCTATTGATTTTATCACTTACATTGCAGATACAACATTCATGCATCCGCCCCTGAAGAAGTGAGCATGGTCTTGCAAAACTAGTAGGGCTTTATTGATGCTTGTTTTATGCCTGTACATGCTGGATATTATTGATGTCTGCATTATGTCTACATATTTCTCTGTTTATATGTATGTACATTTTATTTGTTTATTGTATATGTGTATCCACTGTCCCTGCAACTTTCAAGTTGTATTGTTGCTCATTGATGTAAAACATTTGTAATAAATCTTTACATATTTACTTTAATCTGTGCTGTGTACATTGGCTATTATGCCGGGTAACTCACAATCATTGTTGTTGCCGCTCCGTTACACAACACTTTGAAAATAATAAATTGATTTTGTCTCATTGTTCGCTGTGAACATTGGGTAAACCTCTCTCACCTCATTCAAAGTCCCAGGGCAGCCCCCTTTTGTCTTTTTCTCACAGTAAGTGCACCAACACTACACTGACACCAGTACACGTAGGTACACTTTTCACCCCTGATCACACCCCCAGTTAACTCCTGCACTCCCTGTCACAGTGTCACCTATAGCAGTTTTGTTTACTGATCACTGCATTTTTGTCATTTGTGACTGTAAAAAGTGTTAGGGCAATTAGTAGTTGGCCCTGTTAGGTCTAGGGTACCCCCTAACCCCCCTAATAAAGGTTTAACCCCCTTGATCGCCCTCCAGTTAACCCTTTCACCCCTGTCACCATTGATCACCGTATTAGTGTTACAGGTGACGCTGGTTAGTTAGTTTGTTTTTTATAGCGTCAGGGCACCCGCCGTTTATTACCCAATAAAGTTTTAACCCCCTGATCACCCGGCAGGTGATATCAGTTAGGTTTTAGGGTCAGTTAGGGTCTGCGTCTGCTGGACTTTGAGTGGTAATAGCAGAATGATGCCTGCAGGTTTAGGTATCATCTTGTTATCATTCTTTTCAGCCAGTGGTCAGCATTCATGTAAAAGCAATTCTAGCAGCTAATTAGCCTCTAGACTGCTTTTACAGGCAGTGGGAGCAAACATCACCCCTCCCACCATCTTCCATGGTTTTCACTGGCTTTCCTGTCCCAACAGGTAACCTGAGAATGCAGATGGTGGTTCCGCCAGCTGACCATAGAGCTGATCAGAGCAGAACGGCTCCAATCACCTCTATGACCTAAGACAGTGTTTCTCAACCTTTTTCCAGTTGGGGCACCCTTAAAAAGTATTTTCAGTCTTGAGGCACCCCAGTCTAAGGCTTTGTTCACATTACGGTGTGTAGCAGAACACACACAAAAATCACGCTCATTCCTGACACACAGACAAATGATCTGCTCTTTAGGGGTACCATTAATTCTTAATGATACCCCCACACATTGGAAAACGTGGGGTGTTTTTGCTGCAGTGCAATTTAAAAACGACTTGTTTCCCTGCATTTTTGTGGATATGGATATGAATGGACTGCCCTTCATGCAGCTACACAGATGTGAACCAAGGGCTTGTTCACATGTCATAGGGGCGGTAAAACCACATGGTTGAGCTGTTTTTACCACCCCCAACTTCTCCACCTTTAGCTGCAGAGGCAGCAGCTGAGGGTGTTCACATGCTGTGGCTGCAACTGGAGGTATACCAAGGGTGAATGGGGCTGCACTGCAACTACCCTGCAACTACCCTGCAACTACCCTGCATTGCACGGTTGTGGTGTAGTGATGCTGCATTTACAGGCTTAAAACAGGTGGTAAAGAGCCAACATAATTCCTCTTTACCACCTGTCAAATGCCTCTGAAAAGCGATCTGTGCATGTATTGCTTTTTAGAGGATCAGCAGTCCTTGCTGCTATCAAACAAGCCCTACCAAAGCCATTCTGATGGTACAGGAATGGTGGGGGGGGGGGGGGTAAGGGTTAAAAGTAACATACACACATACATAGACACATGCTTACACACGTATACACACATGCTTACACACGCATACACACATGCACACACACACGCATACACACAGACAGACACTCACATATGCACACACACACACACAGACACATGTATAAAGCTATCTATAAAGAATATAGCTTCTAGCTCAGTACCTTTCCAGATTCCTCATTCAGCCGGGTACTGCACTCTAGGGGGAAGCAGAGACCACAGCACACTCCTCTGCACTTCACTTTCACTTTTGAAGCCGACAGAGCTTCTCACAGTTCGGCAGGAGAGCAGGCACCATAGGGAAAATGGGAAAGCATTTTATCACACTGATCTTGGTGTGGTCAGATGCTTTGAGGGCAGAGAAGAGATCAAGGGTCTAATAGGCCCCAATTTTTGCAAAAAGGAGTACCTGTCACTACCTATTGCTATCATAGGGGATATTTACATTCCCTGAGATAACAACAAAAATGATAAAAAAAATAACAACGAAAGGAACAGTTTAAAGATAAAATAAAAAAGCAAAATAAATAATAATAAAAAAAGCACTCCTGTCCCCCCTGCTCTCGCGCAATGGCAGACGGCAAGCGTTGGTCTGGCGTCATATCTAAACAGCAATTGGACCATGCATATGAAGTATCAGCATGAAGGTCGAGGGCAGTCATTTTAGCAGTAGACCTCCTCTGTAAATCTAAAGTGGTAAAGGCTTTTAAAAACGTATGCTTTGTCGCCGATGCACGTTTGTGTGCAATTTTAAATCATGTCGTGTTTGGTATCCATGTATTCGGCCTAAGATCATCTTTTTATTTCATCAAATATTTGGGCAATATAGCGTGCGTTTGAAAAATCGCTACGCAAATACTGTATGCATTTTGTTTTACAGTGATCGGTGCATAAAATTTGCACTGTTGCTGTAATAATGACACTGGCAGGGAAGGGGTTAACATAAGGGGAGATTAAAGGGGTAAATGTGTTGCTACCTTGTGCTTTCTAACTGTATGGGGGATGGTCTGACTAGAGTAAGACAGAGATCGGTATTCCTGCTTAGCAGGAACATAAGATCTCCATCTTCTTCCATATCAGAACGGCGGTCTGCCTTATTTACATAGGCAGATCGCCGTTTCTGCCCCTCTGGGGAACGATCATGGGTGGTCGGACATCGGGTCCACCGGACCCGCTGATTAGTATCCCATGTGTCCAATCAGCGCATCATCGCTGCTTCGGTGGCGCGCGCCTGCCACCCAGTGGCTATTGCATAAAATTACGTACAGGTACATGATTTTTGCACAATAGAGCCATTCTACCGCAGTAAATATGCGGTAGGTGGTCAGCAAGTGGTTAAAGTGAACCTATGGTCTCACTATAATATATAATCTGACACCACTGGCAGGTACATTTCATTTGATCTTCTGTTCTCTCACCACATAGAACTCTGCTTACCCAGTTATTGACTTTCTTAAATGGGAAGTGTCTAATTCTACACCAGGATTTGGAGAGAATGCAGGGCAGCTCCAGGCAGCATTGGAGGAGGCAGAGCCTTCAGATAAGCATTCCATTTGGTTTCTTATTTTCTTTTCTGTTTGTACCCATGATATTTTCTTGCTTCACATTTTTTGTACCTTATTCCAAAGTATCTGATCATATATATACATACACATTTCCAATATTAAAGGTCCCCCAGAGGGACAAAGATAATTTTATTTGACCCTACTGTACAGTTTATTTAAAGGGGTTGTAAATGCAGAAGGTTTTTTATCATAATGCATTTTATGCATTAGAATAAAAAGCCTTCTGTGTGCCCCCCTCATACCCCCCTAATACTTACCTGAGCCTCATCTCTGTCCAGCAATGTCCATGAGTGTCTCGGGCCATCTGAGACTCTCCCTCCTAATTCGCTGAGACACAGCAGCGCCGCCATTGGGTCCCGCTGCTGTCAATCAAAGTCGGCTAGCCAATTAGGAGAGAGAAGGGGCTGGGCCGGGCCATGGCTCTGTGTTTGAATGGACACAGGGAGCTGTGAGTCGGCTTGGGTTCCCCTCTTAGCAAGCTGCTTGCTGTGGGGGCACTCGACAGGAGGGAGGGGCCAGGAGCACAGAAGAGGCACCCGAGAAGAAGAGGATATGGGCTGCTCTGTGCAAACCCACTGCAACAGAGTAGGTAAATATAATGGCCCAGATTCTCAAAGGGCTTACGACGGCGCAACGCAATGTATGCCGTCGTAAGTCCTAATCTGGGCCGTCGTATCTATGCGACTGATTCTTAGAATCAGTTACGCATAGATATCCATTAGATCCGACAGGCGTAAGGCTCTTACGCTGTCGGATCTTAAATCAAGTATGCAAATTAGCTAAATACGCGAATTCCCGAAAGTACGCGCGGTCGACGCAGTAAAGTTACGACGTTTACGTTAGGTTTGCGAGGCGTAAAGTTGCCCCTGCTATATGAGGGGCAACTAATGTTAAGTATGGCCGTCGTTCCCGCGTCGAAATTTTAAAATTTATGTCGTTTGCCTAAGTCGTCCGTGAATGGGGCTCGTTCACGTCGAAACCAATGACGTCCTTGCGACGTCATTTAGAGCAATGCACCTTGGGATATTTTCCGGACAGCGCATGCGCAGTACGTTTGGCGCGGGAACGCGCTTAATTTAAATGCTCCCCGCCCCCTACCTGGCTAATTTGAATTAGGTCCCATGTTCCTGCTGCTACACAGAGTAATAACACTAATGTGCATGGGATGATTAGGGTGTGCCTGGGCACACTCGCCACACCCTGTGCGCACACCTATGAGTACTCACAAAGCAGATTTATGTCCTTTGTGGCTATTGAAAAATACATTTAAATGAGAATTTGTGTGCCTAGAGTTTAGCTTTAAACATACAGTGGTTAAAGGATTCATTCACAAGCTCGTAATGTCAAAAACATTGTTTGACTAGTAGTATTTACTAGTATTTTGTAGTTTGCTCTTTTGGAGAGGAATAATTGTGTACATTTCTAGGCTTTTCCCCCTGTTTACATAGTATTTTCTGCATTGCATATTGCTGTTGTATATGATTGCAGTGCATATGAATGTAATATACTGCATAATTTATCTTTGCTCAGGACTGCAGTCCTTACTTAACAGACTTGTGTTACTTTATATATTAAGATTATCTGCATATGATCCTGTGATCAATAATAGGTAAAATACTATTACTAGTTGGACCAAGGGTTAAACATGTACCTAAGCTTTGTAATATGTTTCTCCAAAATTACTTGCCAGACACTCTGTTAGCATTGAAATCAAATTTTAATGAATTAAACTGTTGTAGCAGGTAGTTAAGCATAAAATAAAAATTATTTAACCACAGTGTTTAATCACAGTGCTGAATTAAAGTTCTTCTGTGCATAAAAATTTAAAGAGAATGTAATTCTCCCTAAATTTTAGTAGAGAAACAAAATAGAGGTAGTAAAATACCAAAAAAGACAATACAGTTATAAACACAGGACATAGGAAGTAACCAAATAACACATATTATTCAATTTTCATGTTCATATTTTTAAACTCACAAGTCTGTATTCTTCAAGAAATAAAAAATATGTTTAGGCAAAAGAAGAAATGATGCTCCTGTTTTATAGAAAATAGAAAACATTCAAAAACACCAAGAAACTTAATATTTTTGCCTGACAGAAATAGTAAAATATAAATAGCCATCTCCCCCAGGTAATAGGGTGAATAAACTAAAGTAGCATTTTCTCAGTTAGTTTAATGAATTGTGAACTGCTTCAAATATCCAGTCATGTGTAAGAGATGCTATATTTTTTAAAGATTCTACACATGATTGGATGTTTGATGTGAATTTGTGATCCAGGATCCCTGGACTAAGAGAAAAAAATATGACTTTAGTATATCACTCTAATTTGTCACTTAAATTTAACATATTAGCAAAAGAGAAGTCCATTAGTGAAATAAACCAGTTGGCACTCAACTGAAACGTCTTTCTTCCATAAGGAAGAAACATCACCATCTCATTGATTTGAGTCAATAGTCCAAACACTTATGCTTTTAATAATTAGCCATTCATTTTGGTTTTTAGTCACTAGAATTCGAATACAGTCAATGTTAAAAAGGACTTTATGATCTATGTTGTCCATTTCAAAGTTCCCATCTTTGAAGTCACCTAATCTAAGATAAGTAGTACACTTTTTGTTCCTTTTACTCCCAACTAGTCTTTCTCCAACTTCTAATATTCCATGATGCAAGATGTCATTTTGGCGATCTTCTGTTCCTGTGCAGACTTTGATTTTGCTTATTTTGATAGGTTTCTCAAACACAATGTGATAAAAGTCACCACTAGAAGGAGTCTTTGCCCAGAAGTATTCTTCTGTACTGCTGTATGCTTTATGGACATCATAATTTTCAAAGACATTCATATTTGTGTTGAGGACTGAAGGTGGGTTATCGGGTATATCAAATGAGTCCTCCTCAAAGTCATCATCCTTCAGCTTATTCTCAACACCTTTATAAGATGAATAATATCCCATATGCTGAAAAAGTGAGGGCTTAAATCGAATTGCTTCTTTCTGAGCTAACAGGCTTCTGAAATGAATAAGCAGCCAATCGCAAGGCATTTCCTGGTAAAACATGAGTAAAAAATGGGCAAGACGTGGTAGATCATAAGTGTGATAGAGCTTGCCAATGTATCCTAGTTTTGAAAACTCCAAGGTGACCCAGTTTGACCCTTTCCGTGAGTTAATAACTTTTTTAATTGCTGTCAAAAAATTCTTAGAACACCTGACATCATCTTCCAGCATGAGATAATAATCAGAAAGGTTAGCACAAAAGTTTAATAGATAGGCATAGTCAACGTTTTGTTTGGATCTAAATTTGACTCTGGCATCAGGGTCATTGTAATTTCTTTTCAGACCTTCTAAGACTGGGTAGAATTGTCCTGGAGTGTGGATAATTGCTAGTCTTCCAGCAATAATATGATGAGAGAATTTTCTTGATATATCTTGCACTATGCTTTCACACCAGCTCAGGTCAAACTCTGCTAAATGAACAACTACAGCTATTTCTTTCAGTTCTTCATAACTTGACTGTTCAAATACAGACTTAATAGTTTCAAGTAAGTAATTCCCTTTTTTCCTTTTCACAGATGATAGTCCAATAGTAAGGAACCCTAAAAAAAAAAAAAAGTATTCACGCCAAATATATTATACAGCATTTTCTTTTAAAAGAACGAAGAAGCAAGTTCTATGTACAATGTATATTCTATTCTAAATAGATGTTTCTAAAATGACAACAATGCTGTTATTAAAGTAATTGTAACCTTAAGGAGAGTTGAAAACGTGTTCCATTGGGCCTCGTACACACAATAGTTTAACCAGAGGACAACGGTCTGAAGGACCGTTGTCATAGGTTAACCGATGAAGCTGACTGATGGTCCGTCGTGCATACACACCATCAGTTAAAAAAACAATCGTGTCAGAACGCGGTGACGTAAAACACAACGATGTGCTGAAAAAAACTAAGTTCAATGCTTCCAAGCATGCGTCGACTTAATTCTGAGCATGCATGGATTTTTAACCGATGGTCGTGCCTACTAACGATCGTTTTTTTCCCATCGGTTAGGAATCCATAGGTTAATTTTAAAGCAAGTTGGCTTTTTTTTAACCTATGGTTAAATAACCTATGGGGCCTACACACGATCGGTTTGGACCGATGAAAACGGTCCATCAGACCGTTGTCCTCTGGTTAACCTATCGTGTGTACGAGGCCTTAGAGTCATCTAGCCTTCTTCCTAATCAGTTTTTTTTTTTACTTGCCTGTAATAGATTTTCTGCCTTTAAAAGAGCAGGTCACATGATCATTTTCTGCTCATGGTGGGTGGGCGTGCACACTGTAGGCATAGATTCTCATTTCAGGAAATGGCACTTGCCATCGGGTGTCATAGTTTCCAAGGCAATGGAACACAAGTGCACCCGGCGGGTACACAAGGGGGGAGAAGCGGCTGGTGGGGAAGAGTGGCTGGAATGCACAATAACACAAGCCAGGAGTGATGGATGGGGGGTGGCGGCTTAGTGCTGACTATGGAAGGTACAGGCATGCTGTGCTCTTGAACAGCGTGCTTGTACAAACAGCAGGATGACACAAGACATAATCTGACCATGGTTCATTTACTCTCAGGAGGAGGGACACAAGCAGGATCAACCAGGTATTACACAACATTGGCAGTCTGAAAAAAATTGTGATATTAAGGAGCACATTAATATAGATTAAAGAGCCAGTGACACCATTTTTTTTTAGGTTTACAAACACTTTAAATATACGCATCTACAGCTGCTTATACACAAGTGCCAACCACCCATTTTTGGTCATTTAACAACCTGAAAAATGTAAAAATGTGGTGGTCAAACAACTGAATCTTGCATCCTAAGTGAACTGATAATTGAGTTGATAACTGTCAGATTGGATAGTTGATGGCCACCTATAGGTTTCTAACTGAAGTTAGACCTTTCAGAATACACATCATAAAGCTTCCTTAGGGTAAACCTTTTGAAGGAGAACATAGCTCCGAGCCTATCCATTCTCCGGCCATCTCCGCCTTTTCCACCCTGCGGTCCATGTTGAACAGCGTGAACTTCCTAGTTACACAGGGTCTCCATATCCCATCCCCTCTGCGTTTTGGAATACTGGCAGTGCCTGCAGGACTGAGCGAGTGACGGATGCCCTCCCCACTGTGTCAATAAATCCACAGTTTTTAATGCTGCACTTAGGTGGCACTTCTTTTATTTTCATTTATATTAAGAAGAATAGATGCAAAAGATTGTAGGGATGAGCTTTGTGCTTGTATCTAACATGAGTTTGCACCCAGCCTGTTTGCAGTTACACAAACCACTGAACAAACTAAATCCCTGCTGCTGAAATGCAAACAAAGCATCTGGTGATCCCAGACGACATCATTGACACAATATGGTCATGAAAATATTTGGTCAATGACAAGGACCTCAAGCTGGTTGCTGACATTCTAGCACTGCCAGTGATTATGTCATCTGTCAGTAGTAGTGAGCCAACATCATTGTGCAGTGGCTCATTGTGAAAACATCATCAGGTGTTGAGTCATCATGACTGATTTTATGTTGCTGGGTGACACGATTGATGCTGAATTTACATTGTGGACATTATTTCCATGTATTTACATATACCCTTTTCACTATTTGTTTTTATTTTTTAAAGGGGGGGTGTGAGTTATGAGGTATGAATGACCCTGGAGAAGGGCAAAAATCTCTTGGCCCTCTTAATAAAAAAGGTGTCTTGCAATTGCAAAGCTTCACTGTCCTTCATGCAAGAAACCACCCCAATACCGAAAGACATCTGGCCCTAGTGTCATGTGTTTGCTGTCTTCTCTTTTCCAGCCGCCCAGACTGCATGCATATATAAGCAGTATGAATTTTAAGGTTAACCCTACACCTGATCAGGAAAAAAGGGGTTCCCTTTAAAATTCATACAAAACCATTATGAAAACATGTAGTCTGGGTGGCCAGGAAATGGATGGCAGCCCCCAGCCTTCCTGAAACACACTAGGCCATATATTTTTCAACATTGGGAGAGTACCATGCAAAGGGTATGTGGTACGCCGCCCGTCCCTTGCAAGGTATAAAGGATTCTTTCCCACCTCGAATCCCTAAGGGAATATGGTGGTTTGATGAAAAACTTATAGGAATCTGGAAGCCCTTTTATAACAAGTGTTCCCATTTATAAAAAAAAAAAATTTAAATCCAGCATTAATCATGTCATCTAAGAATGTACATTCATCGCAAATCATGACAATCCACCACCCGATTAAGTTTTCATTGTCACACACGGATGTTTATTTATTAATTTGATTGCAACGCCTGACAATGATGACCCATCCTGCATCTGACACTGAATGACAAAATCTCAGATGCTGCTGGAATGTAAACAGCACTATGGATTTTGCCCGAGATCATTTACCAAATACCATACTAAAATATATTACCCAAGATCCCTAGGGCTATTGTTTATGAACAGCATCTGTTATTTAGCTGTGGTAATACTTCAAGGCAACATTGTTGGGGGGTAGGTCATTGTTGGCAAGTTCAGGAAGGTGGGGGATGCACACATGCTGGCCTCCCAAGATGCATGCCTGGATTAGGATTTGGCATGATTTGCAGAGGTCCCCCACACTGGTAATTTACCATTTTTTTAAATGTCTGTTTTAAAGGTTACATTATACTACTCTGTAACTTTACATGCAGTTTAAAGCATCTCCAAGCATGTTATTTAAAAGATTAGCGTATTTTCAGTGTTGTCCTTTTAAGCCACATGAAAAGGCTATTTTCCTACTTAACACAAAAAAATGTCCCCCATGTTTGTGACATGCTACCCATGCCCTTTTTAGCAATAGCTTGCAAACTAGTCTTAAAAAGGTCTGAAAAAATGCAAGATTTGGTTCTTATAGACATTACATTATGACATGTTTCATGGACTTCCTGCATGGCTCATAGAAGCTACTGAGAACATAGCTTTGCCCAATTCTCTCATCCCTAACAATTTGTATTACTCCTGGCATTTTGAAAACATGCTTGAAAATGTATTATTTCTAACATATTGGAAAACAATTTTTTTTTTTTTTCATACACAAGATAGTAGAAGCAAACTCTTTTAAAGCATTTTGTTAACAAATAGACACAGTTTTATGTGTGTGCAATTATCTCTAAAATACATCTGACATTATATTAATAACTAAGGTCAGCTTGAACATATTTACCATATTTTGTTGTATTTACATTATTACGGTAGTTGTTTCACTAGTAAATTGATGCTACTGTTATTTGTAATTTTATTTGAATTGTCTATCTTTCTTTATCCTCAAGGTGTCACCATTGCTACTGCAGATTATCTAGTAGTATGTGCCCTTCAATTTGTTTCAGTTTATACAACAGACATCAAATTGTGTTGTGATGGCACTTATTTCTAAATTGGCTTTTTCTTGTACAAATTTTAAGCTTTCCATAAACCAAAAATTTTTCCCAGTTCTGAAATTGTACTGTTAATAATTGCAATGTTGTCTACTGATCGTATTTGTTTAAAACCCCACTAGTCCAAAAAGAGTAAGACTGATATATATTCTGTGGTGTTTACCATTTTTTAAAAACAAGGTTTGCAAAGGAATGTTTGCATTTACATTAAACTGATATAGGAAGCTTCAAACTGTGAATCAGATCAAATAATGTTTTTTTTTTTTTTTTAAATTGGCACAGCAAAGCAAAACCTGTCTAATTGTCATACAGTAAACAACATGCCTACATAAGCATGAATTACATTCAGATGGTTCCCCAAGCATACGATTGTATTTATTTTATTTATTTTGAAGTCTTGCCCTAGAAGGAGAGGTTGACTCAAAAGAGATATTTTAGTTATGGGTAGATTCTATTAGAAAAGATCGACCCAACTATTTATTCCCTGAGTAATTTTGGTAACAAAATCTCCTTGCCATAACTTCTGCCTCAATTTCCCCTTATCTTGAGATGCCGGATGTTCACAGGACCCTATTCACATTTGCTCTTCTTCTTTTGAAATTTTTATGATTTAGCACACTTCTAATTAGGTTGCTAGGTTGTCAGGCAAATGTAGTTCTTTTTGGCTCCTCTATAATCATTGGAGCAGTTGTTGACTTCTTTTGGCTGTTCTGGATTTCACAGGCTACAGGTTTAATTGCTCCCCCCTGCCTTCTGGAAAGTTCTGGAAAAAGGAGTAGAGCAAGGCTAATGGACAGCATTGATATTTATTTCATTCAAATTGAATTCAACTTAATTGATAAACAATCCAACCCCCTTGTACAGGTGTGCAAATATTGGAACTCAAACAAAGAGATTTACTTCTAGAGCCCAAAAGAGTTTAACTTTTGAGCCGTTTATTTGAAAGGATCTTTTAATCTGCAAATTTTACGTTTATATGACTTACTTTTTCTTGAAACAGGTATTCCTGCTAATATTCGATATGTCACATTTAAAGATGATGAGAAATTAGAGAAATCTCGTATTGTATGGACATATTGATCTGCATTGAATTGTTGAGTTGAAGCTTCTTTAAGCCTTTTATCTTCTTCCTAAATATAAATACAAAGCAACAAAATATTAATTTACCAATTACACAGAATATCTTGCATTCTTCTTAACACTATATGCAAATAATTTATGTAAAGTGATAACTTTATTGCAGTTGTTAAAAATAGCTCTCTATACAAACAAATTGGGTCCCAGATCCCACAGCAGTCATACATATACTGTATGGAAGAACTGAGAAGGGTAATGCCACGTACACACGACCAGACATTCCAACAACAAAACCGTGGATTTTTTTCCCAACAGAATGCTGGCTCAAACTTGTGTTGCATACACCCAGTCACACAAATGTTGTCGGAAATTCCAAACGTCAAGAACGCGGTCACGTACATCACTTCGACGACCCGAAAAAAATTAAGTTCAATGATTCCGAGCATGCATCAAATGAATTCAAGCATAGGATTTTCGTGCGTCAGAATTGCATACAGACGATCGAAATTTCCGACGAGAACTTTTGTTGTCGGAAAAATTGAGAACCAGCTCTCAAACGTTTGTTGTCAGAAATTCCGACAGCAAATGTCCGATGGAGCATACACGCGGTCGGAATATTTGACCAAAACCTCACATCGAACATTTGTTGTTGGAAATTCCGATCGTGTGTACGCAGCATAAGATTTCTAATGCTCCAAATTATTTTGCTTTATGCATCATGTGTTATTTGTAGCACAAAATTCCTTCTGGACATCATCATTCTGGTCTACGTATTGGTTTCTCAATAGATATACATTGAGATTTACTTTGTACTGTCAACCCCAACTTTACTGTCAGGAAATAAAATGTTTACTAATTTAAGCTACTTTCTAACAAGAAAAAAGATCATCAATAATAACATTTAGGGGTACAGGACCATAATGCCCTGTACACGCGATCGGTCAATCCGATGAGAACGGTCTGATGGATTTTTCCATCAGTTAACCGATGAAGCTGACTGATGGTCAGTCGTGCCTACACACCATCAGTTAAAAAAACGATCATGTCAGAACGCGGTGATGTAAAACACAACGACGTGCTGAAAAAAACAAAGTTCAATGCTTCCAAGCATGCGTCGACTTGATTCTGAGCATGCGTGGATTTTTAACCGATGGACGTGCCTACAAACAATCAGTTTTTTTCTATCGGTTAGGTATCCATAGGTTAATTTTAAAACAAGTTTGACATTTTTTAACCGATGGATAAATAACCAATGGGGCCCACACACGATCGATTTGGTCTGATGAAAACGGTCCATCAGACCGTTCTCATTGGATTGACCGATCGTGTGTATGCGGCATAAAGAGGTGTACGACTTAATTGAGCTTTCACTGTCATCCAGAACAGAGTCTGACTGTCCTGCCATTTCCATCTCTCGGCTATGGCTGAATGTGGACTCTGTGTAAACAGAGACATTAGTGGAGATGAACTAAAATGATTGGCTACTCTGTAAAGCTGCATCAGATTCTGTATGCACCAGTTTGTGCACCAGTTTCCCTCACTGACAGTTTGTTTAGGCAGAACCAGCTAATAAGTGCATTCTATTTACTCAGAACACTCCCATAGCCACAGCAGAGAGCTGGAAACACAAGAAATTAGCAGGATGGTACTCAATCCTCTAAGGTAACTATAAGAAAAAATATATTGCTAATGATTTTCTTAGCTATTTGCTGAGTGGACAATAAAGGACCAGTACTGCAAAAAGTCATTGCTGTGCTCTTTGCCCAGATCCGAGCATTAAGATGACTGCACTGTCTGAAGAGGTAGAGCCCTAATTGGCTCAAAACACTTCTTTCTCTTCCAGTTCTGCTGTGCAGGGATTTGCAAGAAGCTTAAATAAAGACAGATTAGGGCTGTGATGTTTAACTGGTGTTTAACTGGATTAAAACCAAAAAAATCTGTATGTTTCAGTTTTTCTGTATTGTGGACCTAACATAGTTTATATTTCCCATTGTTTCCAGACATTACTAAAATAATACAATACTAAGGGCCAGATCCACAAATATCCTGCGTAACTTAAATTTTCCGATTTAAGTTACACCGCCGCAAAATTTCTACCTAAGTGCCCGATCCACAAAGTACTTACCTTGAAATTTGCGGCGGTGTAACTTAAATGTGTCCGGCGCAAGGCGTGCCGAATCTAATGGGGCGAGTCCCATTTAAATTAGGCGCGCTCCCGCGCCGGACGTACTGCGCATGCTCCGTCGAGTAACTTACCCGACGTGTATTGCGCTAACAGACGTCGCTCCGACGTCATTTGCTTAGATGTTAACGTAAATGGCGTCCAGCGCCATTCACGGACGTCTTACGCAAACGACGTAGAGTTTAAAATTTCGACGCGGGAACGACGGCCATACTTAATAGGGCTTAGTCAAATAGGACTTAGCCCTATTTTTACACGACGTAACTCAACGTAAATGACGTAGATTTAGCGCGACGGGCCCGTCGGAACGTTCGTGGATCGCCGTAAGTGTTCATTTGCATATTCTAGGCCGGCCGCAATGGCCTCGCCACCTAGCGGCCGGCCTAGAATTGCATCCTTAAGATCCGACAGTGTAATTCAATTACACATGTCGGATCTTCTGCCTATCTATGGTAAACTGATTCTGTGGATCAGTTCCATAGATAGAAACAGGGATACGACGGTGTATCAGTAGATACGCCGGCGTATCCCTTTTGTGGATAACCCCCTAAGGGCCAGATCCACAAATATCCTGCGTAACTTAAATCTTCCGATTTAAGTTACACCGCCGCAAAATTTCTACCTAAGTGCCCGATCCACAAAGCACTTACCTTGAAATTTGCGGCAGTTTAACTTAAATGTGTCCGGCGCAAGGCGTGCCGAATCTAATGGGGCGAGTCCCATTTAAATTAGGCGTGCTCCCGCGCCGGACGTACTGCGCATGCTACGTCGGGTAACTTACCCGACGTGCATTGCGCTAACAGACGTCGCTCCGACGTCATTTGCTTAGACGTTAACGTAAATGGCGTCCAGCGCCATTCACGGACGTCTTACGCAAACGATGTAGAGTTTAAAATTTTGACGCGGGAACGACGGCCATACTTAATAGGGCTTAGTCAAATAGGACTTAGCCCTATTTTTACACGGCGTAACTCGACGTAAACAACGTAGATTTAGCGTGACGGGCCCGTCGGAACGGTTGTGGATCGCCGTAAGTGTTCATTTGCATATTCTAGGCAGGCCGCAATGGCCTCACCACCTAGCGGCCGGCCTAGAATTGCATCCTTAAGATCCGACAGTGTAATTCAATTACACATGTCGGATCTTCTGCCTATCTATGGTAAACTGATTCTGTGGATCAGTTCCATAGATAGAAACAGGGATACGACGGCGTATCAGTAGATACGCCAGCGTATCCCTTTTGTGGATAACCTCCTATGTTTCTATTGGCACAATCTCATAAATGTAAAATTAGTGATACGCATATTGCGAAACCTGTAAAAAAAAATGGGCAAAAATATAATGTTTGTGCAAAAAAAAATGCACCTCCACCTGGCCTTATTTTTAGTAGATATATGCATTTTATTCGTTTTATGTATAATTACTGTTTGCTTTATATGTGTAGAGGTTACTTGCGTGAACACAAGTTAATTTTTATTTAGCCAAAGTTTGGGAGATTTGGTGTATTTACTTAGTGTCCCCGTAAGTAATAGTGCAATTTTGCCACTTCCTCTTCCTGAGTGAGACACGTGATTGTGTTTAACGCAACCAGCTCTGTAGAAGGAGCTGGATAAAAAGGGAGGAGCTGCGGCACATTATGAGGGGATGGTAGTGTATATAAACAGCCGTGGGATGTCCTGTCTCCGCCCCTTACTGGGGAAGTCAAGCCCATTTGAGGTAACACGTAAAGGGGTGAGGAGTCACAGTGTTGACGCCATCCCGTGGGTATTTAGTTGTATCTTGCATCCTTAGCCCACACTACTAAAGTGCTTTATTTGTGAGTATATCGTATGTTGTTCTTATTGGATGGATAAACCTTTAGCAAACAGAGAGCACTAGATCTGTTTTTTTTTTTATCCTTATGTCATTCCCGGAGGAAGGTCTGAGCCTGGTGAAGCCAGTAAAGAGAAAGAGGGTAAAACGGAGGGATTAGGAGTTCCACGCTGGGCCAATTCATTAATTACCTATAGGGGATCTGCTTTATCTGACCTGTTAGTAAAACAGGGGTCATATTGTAAGGTGAGCGGCTAGAGTATTGAGGTGGAGAGCACAAGCACTTTTAACTTTTTGTGCACTACATGGTGAAGTCTTCAATTTGGAAGAAACTGAAGACTTTATATCACTTTAATTTTAGGGCTTTGGACTTTCACATCTATCATCTTATATGTATTTAAAGGGGTTGCAAACCTTGGTGTTTTTTCACCTTAATGCATCCTATGTACTCTCCGCCCCCCCCCCAGCCCCTGTTTTACTTACCTGAGCCCCGAACTTCAGTGGGTACGATCCCGTGTTGCTTTCCAAATGGTTAGTTGGCTCTTCATTGGTTAGATTGATAGCAGTGCAGCCATTGGCTCCCGTGGCTGTCAATCAAACCAATGACGTGGCATGCTGGGGGTGAGACCGAGTCATACACTCGGCGGCTATGGCTGCCGACTGAATCACAAGGGAGCGCGCCCACAAGGTAACCCCCTCAGGAGACAGCTTCCCAGAGGGGGTTAGCTCTTGCGGCAGGAGCCGCGAGAGTCTCCATGGGACCCCTGAAGAGGACAAATACAGATGAAAATCTGGACCAGGCCTTAGGAGGCATTTGCTTTGGGCATTGGCCAGGAACGCAAAGGGCATAGATTATGACTTGGATGTAAAATAGTCCTGCCTGTCTGAGACTATTTAGTTAAAAAGTAACTCAGGTCATTAAAATGTTCCTAAAGCACTGGCTTTATTATCCATACAATACATCAGCAAAAAAAAAATGTAGTTATACCTAATAGAAAATACTACAAAATAATTACTGAATGAAAACAGGGAGTAGAAAATGAAAACCCCAACTTGTCACATTTTTTTAATTGTGGTGACTAAACAAGATGCCTAAAGCTGTTCTGAAATTTTAATTACATCTAAAGTGTAGCCAACATTTTTAGTAATTAGCAAAAAAAGGCAATGGATGGGTCAGTATAATTAAATCATGCTCACCACAACATATTCATCCTCGATGTACAAGTTCATGAAAAGGAGACAAAATATTAAAACTCCAAGAACCGGTATTGCTGAACGTTTTCGGAAACATCTCATTTTATCCAGATATTTCAACTCAGTTGTTGTAGGAATAAATGCATATACTACCTAAAAAAAAACATAGATGATAAATATTTATCTTTGTTTCCAAACTCCTTGTCATAATGTTAGCAAAAATAAGCAAAACTGTTTTAGCAAAAATAAGGTAGAAAGCAGGATACTGTGAAATAAACTATTAGATATGATATTCCCTTATAAGTTTAGATATTTTTTTAATACATGTTTAACTAAAAGTAGTTTTGATTTGGCTTGTATTACATTTTTATAGACCTTCAAGGTCTACTTGATCTGTGACCACTTTGACTGGCTGTCCCAGCGGTCACATGATCAGGAATGGGTCCCGCTAGCTGCTAATCATTAGAGACTGAGAGCTGGGTTTGAGTGCGCACAGTGAGCGCAAAACTCATTTATGTATATGTGCGATGTGCGGGTGTGAAAGCCCATCCACTTTGCTGCAAGAGGTTAAAATAGCAATGCTAATTACATTCATTTGTATATAGAAAAATATATAAGAGGGGGAGAATAGTTTGCGGGAATGAAGTGCAGGCATCTGCAGCAGCTTTCCAAGCCCTTCCATCACAATTGAAAACTGAGTTTTTCTGACACTACCTGAAAGTGTCAGAGAGTTCCATTTATCCCCTCACCACTTATTTCTATTGGCTCAACTTTATAATAAACAACTTCACTGGCCTACAGAAATGTTCAAGAGATAGGAAAAGATCAGCAAGATTTGATACTGTATTCATTGTATGGAAAAGGTTGCGAATACAGGCCCTTGATGGCCCATTCAGCATATTGGATATACTCATCTGTATTTTGACCAAACTTTACATAAACCACAAGCAAATCTATATTCTTTGGATTTATGCATGTAGAATGTTGAGTGACTTTTAAAGTTGTGAATAATCATTTTATTTGTAGATGAATCATAAAGCTAAAATGCATAGGGAATAAATCTTAGTCCGAACATAAAGATCCAATAAATCTATCCACTTTATTTTGAAAAATTAAATGATACCACCTCCATTTTTGGATTCAATATTCATTGAAGACATTTTAACTACATTTTTTTTTATTCATCCTATGTTAGCCCAATATTAGGAAAGGTGATTAACAAAACGTTTAACAAAAACATCTAGTCATCCTACTGACATACTGAAAACGACATGTGACACCCCATATGACATAAATAAGATACCTCATGTGACAGTTCACCAACTGTTTAATGTGGAAGACCATTGGTATACGATTGGACCATATGAGCTTAACCAAAGAAAGCACAACTCACGCAATGGGATCATTTACATCTGAACTAAGTATTACTTCTTCTTTCAGAATAAAATAAATTGGGTCATAACATATTCCCTATAGTTGTCTTTTTTTGGCTACAAAGTGAAGTCTGGTAGAGAATAACCTATTTAACTTAATATTCATATTCCCATGGCATATATCTGTGTATTGCTTGTTTAATCACAAACTCTAAAATATATTGAGTAACAAAGGTTGAAAGCCATTAATAATTATTTCCTTGAAACATGCTTTGCAAATTGATAAGCTTGATCCCCATGAGACCAGTTGTGGCCCTTTATGGTTAAAAATTTTAACGGGCCTTAAAGCAGAACTCCGGGATTGGCAACAAAAAATCACCCTAAACATTAATACATTTGTGAAATTCCTTACCATTGATTGCTTACCAAGAGAAAAGTCTAACTGAATTTTCAGTAAAGCCTTGTGCACACAACCGGCATTCCCGGCGGTATAAAGTCCACCGGGAATCCCGACGGGAAAACCAAGAACCTGCTCGGTAATTTTGTGTCTCCCTCCCCCTCTCCTGTTCTTTTTAAGACATTCATAATTTACTTTCATTTTCAGGTAGGCAGGTAATATACGGTGAAAATTACTTTCCTGCATCCACAGATTGCAGGAAAGAAACTTGCATGATTCCCCCATCAACACACAGACAGTGCTGCCAGGGGAATATCCCTCCTGCCCAGCAATTGTATTTTCCCGACACAGTGATTATCACTAGTGGCTATAGCAACCACTAGTGATAATCATAAGAGAATCTGATCATTAATGGTTCAAATCTCAGCCAGTTCCTGCTGAACCAGCTGAGATTTAAACTGTCTATGGCTAGTCTTATCTCCTAGGCAGCCCATACATTGATCACTTTTTTTCATTCAACTATTAGGTTGAATGAAAAAAAAAAAGAAATTATCCAGTTCCCCCATCTACACTTTATAGGTGGATGGGGGAATCCTCCCAGTGTGGACCAGTGGTGGAACAACCAGAGTTGCTGTCCTGTCCCGGCTATTCACAGCGCTGGTCTTTGTCTCCATGGCAGCGGCGGCAGCACATTGGAACCCAGTGCTGGTTACTTTATGGGGCTGATGTACAGAAGGTCCAGCAAAATTTGTTGTTAGAGATGGGCTGCGCATGTTCAAAATTCCACATGCCCGATCCTGCCATGAAGCCCACACTGCACAGCGCTAATCACAGGCAGTGAGACATTTCCCGGACCACAGCTGCACAGATCAGGAAATGTCTCACTGGCTGTGATTAGCACTGTGGAGTGTCAGCTTCCTGGCGGGATCGGGAATGTGGGATTTCAAACACACCATAGCCCATCACTACTGGTTGTAGACAATTGAGCTCCCTGCAGGTTGCTTAGCAGCAGTGGGGCCTTCTCTGACATGCTGATCGGGATGCAATCCAGGTGATGCTCCTACTAAAATCCTAGTGTTAAATATCAGTGATTTTATTGATCAAAGCCCACACTTTACAGGCATAGAGCCCACATGGCTGCTGAACATACGGTAAAAGCAGGAGACACCACTGTGATGAGGCACTGATTGGCAGCACTGATGAGCACTGATGAGGCACTGATTGGCAGCACTGATGGGCACTGATAGGTGGCACTGATGGGAACTGATAGGCAGTACTGATTTGCACTGCTAGGCAGCACTGATTGGCAGCACTGATGGGCACTTATTGGCACTGATAGGTGGCACTGATTGATAGCACTGATTGGCAAAATTAATGGGCACTGATTGGCAGCACTGATGGGCACTGATTGGCAGCACTTATCAGCATTATTGATGGGCACTAATAGGTGGCACTGTTTGGAAGCACTTTTGGGCACTGATTGGCATGGATAGGCAGTACTGCTTGGCACTGATGGACATGGAGATTGGCAGCACTCATGGGCACTGACACCAGCCAACGAGTGGGCTGCTTAAAGGGGTTGTAAAGGTAAAAATGTTTTTTCCTAAATAGAGTCCTTTATCTTAGTGCAGTCCTCCTTCACTTACCTCATCCTTCAATTTTGCTTTTAAATGTCCTTATTTCTTCTGAGAAATCCTCACTTCCTGTTCTTCTGTCTGTAACTCCACACAGTAATGTGAGGCTTTTTTCCTTTTTCTCTCCTGTATTCCAGGGGAGGGGTCGAGCATGACACTCCACACCAGGGAGAAAGCCTTGCATTACTGTGTGGAGTTACAGACAGAAGAACAGGAAGTGAGGATTTCTCAGAAGAAATAAGGACATTTAAAAGCAAAATGGAAGGATTAGGTAAGTGAAGGAGGACTGCACTAAGGTAAAGGAAGCTATTTAGGAAAAACATGTTTTACCCTTACAACCCATTTAAGAAAGGGGGCAGAGCCAAAGAAACAGAGCAATCTGCCCTGTAAAGAAGGTTATTCTTCTTCTATTTGACTATATGGTGACAATCTTTTTAATATTTAAACAATTTTTGATGAACATGTACAATTGTGAATAAAACCTTTTTTACTCTCAATATCCTGTATATTTTGAAATATTATTAGTGCCTTAAAAGTCCACCCAGGGGAACCCCCCTTTTTCTTTTCGAGCAATCTGCCCAGTCATTATCCAATTGGCTGGTGTTTGATAGCTGCTCGGTCTCGCCCACACCCGATATCACCGCTGAGTTTTGATAGCTGGTCTTCTCCCTGGAAGCAGTTACATTACCTGACAGTTTCACACAATGAGCAGCTTTTGTAAGCCATACTATCTGCTGCATGTGAAACTGTTTTACAGGCAGCGTGGTTAGACACAGATGCAGCCTATGAGAGCAGCTCCCGGAGGGCTGTCATTTTAAGGACACGGTCTCTACCGCCTTCATGTGGTCCCATATGCCCACTACAGCAAGCAGGAACAAAAGTACATCCCTGTCTGCTGTAAATAGAACTACAAATGTGCTGTGCCAAGACCGGTGGCTTAGGGAATCAGAGGAATAGCAGCCACTGGTCTTACAAACAGGAAATTAATGGTTTTATTTAAAAAATGACCAGGCTGTGTCAAGGAAACTACTGAGCTAACAAAAAGGTGGATGGCATATTCAGTGAAGGTAGGAAATGAGCAAAAAGAACATGTAAAAAGGTTTTGCCCTTAGTTCTCCTTTAAATAAATTGTCCCCAGTGTATCTCTCTTCATGTGAACAGGGTAGCAACTACTTGCATTGAGGAGGAAAATACTTGAAGTGGGCTTACAATCTGCCTGTGGATGAATCCTGCTAGATGCTAAAGGTGCTTATCACACAATAAAACATCATGGGTTTCAGCGCTCCTGTATATTATACTATAATTCTTGTGCTGAATTTGGTGGAAAAAGCATTTAGGTAGCATAAAACGTATTTGGATTATGAGGATTTAAAAAAAAAAAAAGGAAATTAGGACTGTGGACAAAAGAATGATCTTACACAATATTGCTGACAAACAGCAAATCTTGTTACTGCAGAGACTTTTAAACTAAGAGATGCAGTGCAAGATTTTCCACTATTCAATTTATTAAGATTGATGCCGCGTACCGACGGTCGTTTTATGCGATGTAAAAAAACTACGTTTTTAAAAACGTCAATTTCATTGACCGTGTGTGGGGGAAAACGTCGCTTTATGTCTTGTAAAAAACGACAAAAAAAAATTGAAGCATGCTTCAATTTTATGTGTAGTTTTTCAAAACGTCGTTTTCTGTGTCACAGAAATTGACCGTGTGTAGCAAAAAACGATGTTTAAAACTACGTTTTTGAACCCGCTCATGCACAGAAGCTAGTTATGAGGCGAGCTTCAATGGAAAAAACGTGGTGAACGTAACCTCGCTTTGCTAGAGCATTGTGAAAAAACGATGGTGTGTAGGCAACGTCGTTTTTGAAAATTGAAGTTTCCATAACTTCGTTTTTTACTTCACAGAAAACGTCGTTTTTTTACATCGCATAAAACGACCGTCTGTACACGGCATAATAGTGTGAGTTTCTATATATGATTCAAAACAACTATGTTTGGTTCTATAAATTGGATAGCCTCGTGCAAAGTTTGTGCAAATTATAAAAGTTCATCAGTGGGTGACCCTGTCATCACCCTCCTGCATGCAATCCTTTGAAATCAAAGGAGCTTGGTGGAAATTTGTTGGCAGAAAACAAGCTGCATCCAGTCAGGGTTAATTCACACAGTACGGTGACAAGGGTTTTACTCCATTATAAATCACTTGTCACCACAAAGACACACAGGGAAAGATTTACTGGAGTGTGCAAAATCTGGATCAGCTCTGCACAGAAACCAATCAGGTTTTATTGTCAAAGCTTAATTGAACAAGATGAAGTTAGTAGCTGATTGGCTAAAATGCACAGCTGCACCAGATTCTGAATGCTCCAGTTTTGGTAAATCTCCCCTACCAAAAACAATTGTTTGCTGTGTGTCCCATTCACACTGCAAAGCCAGGGATGTGCAGTCAGGGGAGGGCAAGCTTTAAGTTGCTGATTGTCACTTGCCACGTCACCTGCCACACATTGCTGATTGTCACTTACCTGCTAAGGTGCAGATTGTCACTTGCCAGAATGAAGACAGGCAGCAGAGAGATGATGTAATCTCTCTGCTGCCTGCTGCTGCATTGTAAGGTTGGAACTGCAGTGATGCAGGACAGGCAGTGAGAGATGATGTCATCTCTCTGCTCCCCCAACTGCCGACTTGCTGACCGGCCAGCACTTCCGCTCAACGGCCTACCCATTCACTCACCCAATGACTTCCCTTCCAGCCCGCTCACTCACCTGCCGCCCCCCCCCCCCCACTCACCTGTCAACCCGATCGCTCACTCACCTGCTGACCCCCACTGACTGGCCCGGCTGCTCGTTAACTCGCCCGCACACTCACCCGCTGATTGGCCTGAACATTTGTGGTTTAAGAAAGTCAGAGATCAACACATCTTTGGCTGAATTACTTTTAATATCATGTCTGCATGGTGTATTTATTAGTTTCTAGAAATGCTGACTGTCAGAATTTATTTAAGAAGAAAGGATGTATATCCACACATAGCTGCACTTCTACTTCACTCAAAGACACAAAATCTACTAATTTCTCATTTGGTTGGAAATGTCTCTAAATGTAGAGATTAGACAGTGTGTCACTGGCAACTTTCTCATCTAGTTATTTTTTAAGAATGTCTTTCCCTGTTTCTTTTATCATTCATCTAGACTTGAACATTCTGGTTTTACACTCTTCGAGGCACCTTACCATTTGCATTCAGGTTATTCCTGTACACTGTTTGTTATCTTTGTGAATTCTTAGATCATTTTATGCATTTTATGTTTAAATCTGGAACCATCCCGTGGAATCAGCAGGCGTCATGTGTCACCATTTGCATTTATTGAATTGTCAGCATTACCTTTATCATATTATTGAGATGTTATCAATATCCATGAGCACTGAACAGACAAGCCTGCTAGTGAAAAATATCTGTATAAAATGTAACTTTTAAAAACAAAACATGAATATTGATGTAAAAAGCACAATGAATAACCTTCCAGTATTAGACAGAGAAAATATAGTAATGCAACTACTGATAAAAACTGTTCATTCTTGTGATATAAAGCAACAATGTCCCAATCTACCAATCGAGTCCCTTACCTCCACTTTAGCAATCCTCCCTTAATGCTGTCTGCTTCCTCCGGATGCCCCCCCAGACAACCATGTGGGCACTTTCCCGAGCCAGGCTGTGGGCATCCATAGACTTATGCAGAACTAGTTAATCCATGTTATTTTGGCTGACAGCTGCAGGAGGCAATGGGACTGAACAGAGAGAGGAGTGGTGCTGCAGTCTGGACAGCACTGAATCAGTGAGAGCAGTGGCTTCGCTAGGGTGGAGCGGGGGGTGCGGGCTGCACCCGGGTGACACCTGCCAGAGGATGATACCCGGCATAGAACTGGATTGAGAGATGCGCCGCGGCTCTCTCCTATTCCTCCTTCCCATCTGCAGTCCGGTATCTCTGCTGTGTCTCCTTAACTCCCTGCGATATTCGGAAAGGGAGGAGGAGAAAGAATGAGGCAGAGGCAGACAGCTCTGGAGTCCCATAGCTCAGTGCCCAACACCTGCATGTCATCTGGGAGAAGGCACTGCAATCGCCTATTATTGTGACAGGCAGGTGGGGAGAGGTGCCGGCTGCCTATCACATTAACACCCCTCAGAGTGGAGGGAGCCTAGATGGAGGGACATTTATGTGGACAGAGCCATGCTGATCTGAGGTCTGTAAATGTAGGGAGGGGAGATATACAGAGGGGTGGGGATTACATTCGGGGGATTTTGCGAGGGGTTACATTAGGGGGATTATAGGGGGGTTACATTAGGGGGATTACGCAGGTGAGGGTTACATTAGGGGGACTACACGGGGGAGTTACATTAGGAGGATTTCACAATGGGGTTTACATTAGGGGGGTTACACTGGGGGGTTACATTAGGGGGATTACATGGGGGTTACATTAGGGCGATTACATGTGGGGTTACATTAGGGGGATTACACAGGGGAGGTTACATTAGGGGGATGAGCTGTGCTATGCAATAGCCTGCTCAGTGCCAGGCGGGGGTGACACCAAATTTTACCACACCACCAACCCTAGTGATACCACCGAGTGAGAGTAGTCAAATAAGTATTTAGACATGGGAGGAGAACAAGTAGTGTTTTTTTTTTACCTTAATGCCAAGAATGCATTAATATTTAAACTTTGGAACAATTTTAATACTTTTGCATTGGTTGTGACAAAACAAAGCCTCAATGCAACCATGTAGCCTGCTGTGGGACAACAGTTTCATGTTTAAGACAGGTCACACAGCTGCTCTCTCTTCATGAACAGGGTGACTGGTTTTGTTATGCCCACCCCTTATTCTTTCAAGGCAATGCTGATATTAATCGGACCTCCTCTCAAGAGCCAGAGATTTGTTAAAGGGTCACTAAAGGAATTTTTTTTTAGCTGAAATGACTGTTTACAGGGTATAGAGACATAATAGTTAACTGATTCCTTTTAAAAATGATTAAAAATAGATAAAAAACAATCATATAATGTACCTACAGTTTAGTTTCGTTTTTGCTGTTGTTTCCTGGTTCTCTGATTTACAGAGCCAGAGAGCCAATAGAGGGCAGTGATGGATTGTAAAACGAAACGGATGGATTGGTGCTGACACACAGTAATCACATCTCCTTGATTAGTCACCACAGTGAGAAATCTCCCAGTACTGTGGTGATCAGATAACAGACAACCAGGAAGTGTCCAGAACAGAGAGAAATAACAGCAACATCGAAGCAGAAACGAACAATGAGGACATGAAACCAGGACTGCAGTAAGGTAAAGGAAGCTATTTAGCTAAAAAAAAATCCTTTAGTGACCCTTTAAAGTATATTTGTCATAGTCCTTTTGTTTTATCTGTCTTTGGTCTTCTGTTTTGCTGGTCACAGTGGTTGGAATGTGACAGCTTTGAATTTGGAGAAGCTCAGAGTTGGCTCTCTCTGTGCTTCTGGACTCATCTCTCACATTGGATATTGGGGAAAGGATGTTGCCCAATCTCCGTCCACATTCCATCGCCATCCTAACACACCACACTTAGGCGTCCTGGGCTCCCACAGGACACAGATTTGCCCAAATTCAATGTGGGTGTGGGAGGCAAATTTTCTAAACCTAAGTTAATCACATATATCTGCACATACTGTGCCATTTAAAACAAATGTAGACTGCTATGGCAGTCATGAGTTTGTTTACATCCATTTTACTGCTGTGCCTTAATACAATGGCAATAAAATGGCAACATTGAATGTAACTTCTCTATTTTCTTCCCTTTTGGATGTTTATTTTCAAAAAAGAAAAATGATTTCTGTAAAGTCGAAAATGTATCATTTTCAAATGCATAAAAGCAATAGATACATTAAACAATACAGTTAGAGATATGAGTTGTCCTATTCATTTTCTTAGTCATTTTATTTCTGACAGAAAATTGTAATTTATGACACCAATTGAATCATTACTTTTGTCAGAGTATGCTTTAAAAATGACAGGTTAAACTGCGTACATTGCAAAAAAAAAAAAAACATAGTGCAAGCTTTTTTTTTTACATTCTTCCTTGGCTGTTTTTTTTTTCTTGAATTAATTCCTTTATTGATCAAGACACTAGCTGGAGTGCTCAATGGCAAACTTTGATGAAAAACTCATTTTAGAAAGAGATTAATAATGTGACTAGTAAAAACCAATTTTCTCACATTTAATCTCCTAATTTATTTTACATTATTTCCCTGGGGTATTCTGAACTTCACAGATACATGACTTGGTGCAAATAATCAATTATTCTGGAAGAAGCTCATAAAGGTGTTTCTTGATATATAGGAGACCTCAAGCTTTATAAATAGATTTTTCTGCAACCCTCACATATTTTAAAGCAAGGTCATTAAAACAAAATGTTGGCTTTTTAATTCATAGGAAAATCACTTCATATTATATGGGAAATGTCTCAGATAATGTATACAGCTCTATAAGTTATAAAATCTCATCACAATAATGTAGTGGTATACAGAAGATTTGAAGTATTTAACCAACGTTTCTGTTTTCTTATAGCAAATTGATTTAAAACAATATGTCAACCATAGAAAATACTATAAAACGTTTGAGATCCTGGCACACATGTAATGTTAAGCGTGGAAATGCCATTATGTGAACTATATTGTCTTTCAAATGGTTTGTAATTATATCCTTACACTTGTAGAATTCATACACGTCTCCAACACAGTACAGCCAGGAGGGTTACATCACGTTTTCTGATAGCGATTACAGTTATGCCACCTTGCAGCTTGCTGATTGGATAATGCAGGAACACACTGATAAATCATCAGCTCTGCTCATCCTATTTTCTCTCTTTGTCAGCATGTGGCTCTGCAAGGGATAACAGAAGTCTGCAAGGCACATTCAGGTACATACTGTATACCTATATACAGTATATGGCAAAAGTATTGAGACACCTGCCTTTACACGTACATTAACTTTAATGGCATCCCAGTCTTAGTCTATAGGGTTTAATATTGAGTTGGCCCACCCTTTACAGCTATAACAGTTTAAACTCTTCTGGGAAGAAACAAGGTTTGAGACCGTGTCTATGGGAATGTTTGACCATTCTTCCAGAAGTGCATTTGTGAGGTCAGGCACTGATGTGGACAAGGAGGCCTGGCTCACGGTCTCCACTCCAATTCATCCCAAAGGTGATCTATTGGGTTGAGGTCAGGACTCTGTGCAGGCCAGTCAAGTTCCTCCACCCCAAACTTACTCATCCATTTCTTTATGGACCTTGCTTTGCACACTGGTGCGCAGTCATGTTGGAACAGAAAGGGACCATCCCCAAACTGTTCCCACAAAGTCGGGAGCATGAAATTGTTCAAAATGTCTTGGTATGTTGACACCTTAAGAGTTCCCTTCACTGGAACTAAGGGGCAAAGCCCAACCCCTGAAAAACAACCCCACACCATAATCCTCATCCACCAAAAGATTTGGACCAGTGCACAAAGCAAGGTCCATAAAGACATGGATGAGCAAGTATGGGGTAGAGGAACTTGACTGGCCTGCACAGAGTTCTGACCTCAACTCAAAGGAACACCTTTAGCATGAAATAGAGCAGAGGCCGTGAGCCAGGCCTTCTCATTCAACATTAGTGCCTGACCTTACAAATGTGCTTCTGGAAGAATGGTCAAAATATCCCATAGACATACTGTTAAGCCCTGTACACACGATCGTTTTGTCCGATGAAAACAGACCGATGGACTGTTTTCATTGGATAAACCGATCGTGTGTGGGCCCCATCGGTTTGTTTTCCATTGGTGAAAAAAAATAGAACATGTTTTACATTTTTCCTATGGACAAAAAAACAATAGAAAAAAAAGGATCGTCTGTGTGGAAGTCCATCGGTCAAAAATCCATGCATTCTCAGAATCAAGTCGATGCATGCTCGGAAGCATTGAACTTCATTTTTTTCAGCACGTCGTAGTGTTTTACGTCACTGCGTTTTGGCATGGTCGGATTTTTGACTGATGGTGTGTAGGCAAGACTGATGAAAGTCAACTTCATCGGTTATCTGACGAAAAAATCCATCGGACTAGATTCCATCGGATATCCGATCATGTGTACGAGGCTTTATAGCTGTAAAGGGTGGGCCAACTCAATATTGAACCCTTCGGACTAAGACTGGGACGCCATTAAAGTTCATGTGCATGTAACGGCAGGCGTAACAATACTTTTGACATATATGGAAACTTATAAACAATATTTATGTCTGCTGGAAAGAAGAGGGAAGTCCTGTAAAGTAAATTCTTCATGGATGGATACAATTGGCCAGATTCACGTAGATCCGCGTATCTTTTGGCCGGCGTAGCGCATCCCATTTGCACTACGTCGACGTAACATAGTGAGGCAAGGCCAGTATTCACAAATCACTTGCTCCGTAAGTTAGGTCAGCGTAGCGCAAATGGGCCGGCGTAACCCAGCCTAATTCAAAGTAGGCATGTAGTGGGCGGGCTACATTTAAATGAAACATTACCCGATGTAAATGAAGGCCGTTCGTACGGCGCATACGTGCGCATGCTCAGAATCACGTCGCAAATACTCAATGCTTTCGACGTGAACGTAACCTATGCCCAGCCCCATTCACGTACAGCTTACGCAAACGGCATAAAATACGACGGCTGTTCCGTTGTCCATACCTTGCATGGGCTGCTCCACCTAGAGAGGTGTTTTATCTTTACGCCGCCGTATGTCTTACATAAACGGCGTAGTTTACTGCGACGGGCGTACGTACATTCGTGAATCGGCGTATCTTGCTCATTTACATATTTGACGCGTACACGCCCCTAGCGGCCAGCGTAAATAGGTAGCCAATATACGACGGCGTAGGAGACTTACGTCGGACGTATCTTGGCCAAATTCAGGCGTATCTGGTTTCCAGAATACGCCTAAAGATACGACGGCACGCATTACTAATGATCTACTGATACGCCAGCGTAAGACTACGTGAATCTGGCTAAAATTGCCTATTTCAATCCAAAGAACACCACATTTCCAAACATGGGCCAGGTTTAAAGCAACCTTAAAGCCCTTTCTTAGATATATATATATAAAAAAAGATCAGATCAAAATTGTAACTCATAGTAGAAGTTAAATGAAAGAAAAGAATAAAAAGAAATAAAAAGAAAAAATAAGATTTACCACCGATCCTTGTGCTCCAGACCCCTACTCCCCCCTCTACCCCCCTACAGGGACTGAAGGTATCTGATCCAGGGGTTCCAGACTTTTTCAAAGCGATGTTATTAATCACAAAGGATACTAGTCAATTGTTCATTGATCATGATCCATAGATTTCGTTTATCACTGGAGTTTTGCATGTTCTCGCTATGGTAATCTTAGCTGCCAGAAAGATAAAGAAGGTGAGAGTCCGAAGATTTTTAGGTAACTCATTCTATAGGTCCGAAAATAGTGCCGTCTAAACATTTTTAGGAATACTCAATCCAGTCACTGAATATACCGGGTTGAATGTTCTTGTCCAGTACCGTTTTACTTTTGGGCATGTCCACCAAATGTGGAGCATGCTTCCTTCCTGACCGCAGCCCCTGATTCACATTATTTTCAAAACACATGTTATTACTTGTGGCAAACAACAGAGTTTATTTTGTGTGGCAATGACAACCAGTAGAGTACCTGTGAGTGTAACTGTTAACTACAATATTTTGGTTGCCTGTTGTAAAAGGTTACATTTATCCAACTGCCATTTCCCTTAGCAAAGAAGGGCTTTATTGTGCTTGTAATTACAGAAACAAGTATGACAGTCCAGGCCAGAAAAAAGATAGCATTAGACTTGCTGGGAAAAGCCACTGCAAAAGATATAAGGTCAAAATGTTGTGTGGTTTATACAGCTGAGATCATGTTAATCCAGCCAGATTAATAGACTGGGCTTTTGCCATTGATTTGGGATTACTGTTTGTAAGATATTGATGAGGTAGCTTTGCTTGTTTCAATAAAACTGTTTACTGAAAACCTTTTACAATGTAACTTTCTTATATTGCTTTTATTATTAAGTTAATTAAAATGTAGGCATGGATTAATTTATTCCAAAATAGAAATGATTTACTAAATGAAATGTGTATTACATATTACAAGTAGTGAAAGGTAGGCAAGGCCACATTATTCTGAAATAACAAATGTAAGGTTCAAAGACTGCCTTTATTCTCTAGGGAAAAACATATTTTCAATGAAAGATTAGCTATTTTTCCAATTTCACAGCATCATTAGAAATGTAAAGGGGTTGCGAAGCCTTGGGTTAATCCTCTCTTGGGGAGTATGCATACTTTCCAAAAGTTGAGTTCCAGACAGTTAAAAAATACACATGCTACAAATATCTGCAGCTCTGTATTCATTAAAGCATCATTAGGTATATATTTTTTTTAAATCTGTAAGCAGTGTAATTTTCAGTGTTTTGCCTGATATCCCTATATATGCTTTTCTACGTTTTTATTATTAATGTATATAGTTTGCACAGCACTTTACAACATAAGGGCAGACAGTATAGTTGCAATACAATTCAATACAGGGGGAATCAGAGGACAGTGCTCATTAGAGTTTACAATCTAATAGGGAGGGTCAAGTGATACAAAATATAATAACTGTGGGGGATGAGCTGATCAAGAAAATAAAAGTACAGTTGTTTTGTGGGGTAGGATAGGCTTCTCTGAAGAGAAGTGTCTTCAGGGATTTGTCTAAAAGTAAACAGAGTAGGAGATAGATAAAGCGATTGGGGTAGAGAGGGCCATAGGATGGGAGAGGCTTGGGAAATATCCTGGAGGCGAACATGGGGGAGATCACAATGGAACTAAAGAGCAGGATGTCTTGAGAGGAATTAAAATAATATTTTGTTTGATGTTTTGAGACTAGGTTACTGATATAGCTGGGGGCTGAGTTGCAGATGGCTTTGTAAGTTGTTAGGATTTTGAATTGAATTTGTTGGGTGAGAGTAAATCAGTGGAGGGATTGGCAAGCAGGAATAGCAGACATTGAATGGTTGGTAAGGTGGATGAGTCTGGCAGTATTCATAATGGATTAAAGAGGGGATAGCCCAGGTAAAGATAAGCCAATGAGGAGTGACTTTCAGTAGCCAAGGCAAGAGATGACCAGGGAGTGAATTAGAAGTTTTGCAGTGTTATTGGTTAGGAAGTTTGGAATTTTGGAGTATTCTGTTGCATAGGATGAGGTGGCAAGCTTTGAACAGTGATTGGATGTGTTCAGGAGACACCTAGCACCTTAGCATGTAGGAACGGTTGATAGTTGCACCATTAGTCTTGACAGAGAAGTCAGAGGCACATGGGGGAAGAAATATTATGAAATATTATGAGCTTGCTTGTGGAAAGGTTGAGTTTGAGGAAGTGGTGTGACACCCAGACTGATATGTCTTAGTAAGTTAGTGATGCGTATGGAGACTGATGGAGTGAGCTGAGGTGTAGAGAGATAGATTTGGGTGTCATCAGTGTAGAAATGGTATTGGAAGCCATGGGAGGCTATCAACTGACCCGGAGAGGAGGTGTAGATCAAGAACAGGAGGAGGGGGTGATCCACTGTGTTAAAGGAGTTGTAAAGGAACATTTTTTTTTGCTCAAATGACTGTTTACAGGGTAGAAAGACATAATAGTTAACTGATTCCTTTTAAAAACAATTAAAAATAGATAAAAATCAATCATATAATGTACCTGTAGTTTCAGTTTAGTTTTTGCTAGTTATCCTGCCTCTGTGCTGTATAGAGCCATAGAGAAGTGATGGTTTGGAAAACGAAACTAGAAGCTCCCAGTACTGTGGTCCTCAGGAAACAGACAACCAGGAAGTGTCCAGAACAGAGCAGAATTACAGCAACAGAGCAAAAATGAACAATGAGTACATAAAACCAGGACTGCAGTAAGGTAAAGGAAGCTATTTAGCTAAAAAATCCTTTAGTGACCCTTTAAAGGCAGCAGAGAGGTCCAGGAGTAGGAGTACAGAATAGTCTCAATTGGTTTTATATGTTAGTACATCATTTGTGACTTTTTGGAGAGCAGTTTCTGTTGAGCGGAGCTCCACCCTAAAGTGGAACTTCCACTCATCGGAACCCTCCCCTCACATTTGACACCTTTCTAAAGACAGGTATTTGCACCCACTTCTGACCACACAGTCTGCGGGTAGACTGCGGGAAGAACATCAGATCGCCCCCCCCGTTGTGTTCTGGGAAACACACAGCTCCCAGAACACAGCGGGAACCAGTGAGCACAGTGCACACGACTCGCGCATGCGCCGTAGGGAACCGGGCAGTGAAGCCGGAGTGCTTCACTTCCTGGTTTCCTCACCGAGGATGGCAGTGGGGGCAGCAGACGGCGCTATTAAAAGACGGCAGCTGCAGTATTTTTACCTGCTGGCTTTTTTTTTTTTTTTAATCTTTTTTATTTTATATGCAACTGCACATAGACATACAAAACGTACAACAGCACCGCCAACAGCAGGCGTAGAACCCAACAAGGACCCGCGCAGGGGTCAAAAGGTAGCAGTACAGATCCAAGGCATGTTAGCGAATTAGTGACCACCCCAATAAACCAACATCAATAAGGCGGTCCAGCTCATGCTCCAGGGGCAGGATGCTAGTGGACAGGCTCACCTCAGTCGTTATGCCACCAGGGGACGGCTCAGCAAGGCCTCAAGCATCGCTACCAGAAAGCATAGGAGTCACCTAATCTGCTGCCGCAGTGGAGGGCTCAGCCAACCATTTAGACCAGACTCTGTCATGTTTTTTCGGACAACCTCTGTGTGCATAGGTATCTCTGTATAACGGGATCACATTATTAACCAGTGTTTTCCACAGACCCAATGAGGGAGGGGCCCTACGTTTCCAGCACAGGACGATGGACTTCCTGGCATAGAACAGCAAGAGACCCAATAGGGTTCTCTCAGCCACCCTGGGCACCAGGTCCTCCACCAGTCCCAGCAGGCATATTTGTGGGGATGGAACAATAGAGATGCTTAGCAATTCATTCACTTCTAGAACGATTTGTGACCAAAAGGCTGTTATGACCGGGCAGGACCAGAAGATATGGATGTAGTCCCCTTGAGCATGGTCACAACGCCAGCACTCCGGGGAGAGGGAAGACCTCATCCGGTGCACCCGGGCGGGAGTGAGGTACGCTCTATGGATGATCTTGTATTGAATGAGGCGATCTCTCAGGGAGACCAGTATTTTAAACGGGAAGTCCCATATATCCACCCAGTCCTCAGAGTCTAACTCCGGAACATCCTGGCTCCATTGCTGACGGAGCCTGGACAACTCAGGTGAAGAGACCCGGAGGAGATGAGCATATAACACAGAGGCGGGTTTGTTAGCACAGTCGAAGCGTAAAATCCGCTCCAAGTCAGACTGCACCAACTGCTTCCCGCCTGGTGGAAACTGGGCCTTGAAAGCATGGGACAACTGAAGATATCTGAATCCATGTGAGGGCGGAGCATTATTTTTTGCCATTATCTGATCAAAAGAGAAAATCGAGAGGTCAGAGGTGATATCTGAGAGAATTTTAATATGGTACTTGGTCCACACCACCGGGTCTGGGATGTTAAGAAAATGGTTCAAAGTGGGGTTGTTCCAAAGTGGGGCGTTCGGGGATACTGCCGTCGAGGGATACGCCTCGCAGGCCAGGCCCTCCCTCCAGGCCCTAAGGGTGGTGCACATAGAGGGGGTCAGGTTGTACGGAGCCTTCGGACCCCGCAATAGGAGGTTTGATAAGGCCTCCGCAGACCCCAACACCGCCGCCTCAGTGGCCCAGGCCGGGTTGGATTTATCTGGGACAAGCCACCAGGATGCAGTGACTAATTGAGTCGCAAGAAAATATTTGTGGCAGTCCGGGAATGCTAGTCCCCCCTGCGAACAAGGTCGCATGAGAGTAGTTAACTTGAAGCGGGGAGGGCGTGGGCCCCATAAAAAGGAGGAGAAAAGTTGGTTTAGGTGAGAAAAAAACGACTTGGGGATCCATTGAGGGGAGTTACGAAACAGATACGTAAACTTGGGAAGGATTTTCATCTTGATCAGATTGATGCGCCCCAACAAGGACAGAGGAAGGTTCTCCCATGCTTTCAGCTTGATCCGGACTGAGTCGACTACGGGGGTCAAGTTCAGCGGAAGGAAATCAGCCACATTCCTCCCGTATCCCTAGGTGTGTAAATTCGTCCACCCACTGTAGCTGAAGAGAAGCCGAGGCCCCTCCCCTAGCATTATCATCAACAGCCAGCAATTGTGACTTCGACCAATTGACTCTAAGTCCTGTCACCCCTGAAAAGCGTTCTAGGACCTGCAATGCCCCCTGTAGAGAAGGGCCGGCATCATTTAGAAAGAGGAGGAGGTCATCTGCGTACAGGGCCACCCTCTCCTCCAGCCAGGCCAGACGAAGCCCTTTAATGTGTGGCGAAACACGCAGTGCCTCAGCCACTGGTTCCATGGCAATGGCAAACAGGGCCGGAGAGAGAGGACAGCCCTGCCGAGTACCCCTAGCAAGCCTAAACACAGGAGATAGCCGACCCCCTAAACGAACGGCAGCTGTCGGTGAACGATAAATAGTCTGCAACCATTGTATAAACACTAGGGGGAAACCCATCCGCCGCAGAGTCTCCCACAGGAAAGGCCACTCTATGGAGTCGAATGCCTTCTCAATATTGAGAGAGGCAACTACTCTGGTACCCCGGTTGTCATGCTGTGCATGAAGATTAGTGAACAGTCTGCGCAAGTTGATATCTGTGGATTTGTGGGCCATGAAACCGGTCTGATCCGAGTCTATGAGGGAGGGAAGTAAAGTGCCAAGTCTAGCAGTGAGGAGCTTAGTTAGAATTTTAAGGTCGTTATTAAGAAGCGCTATGGGTCTATAGGAGGCACACATCTTTGGATCTTTACCCGACTTGGGAATGAGAATAACATGCGCGTGCGCCATGGAGGGCGGGAGAGAATCCTGCTCCAGGCAGTGAGAAAACAAGGCGGCCAGTCGGGGGGCCAACATGCCTGCATGCGCCACATAAAAATCAACCGGGAGACCATCAGGACCAGGAGCCTTGCCAGTGGACAGGGAATTAATCACAGCAAGAACCTCCTCGGCAGTTATTGGGGCAACTAGATGCGACCTCTCCGCGTCGGAGAGCCAACCAAGGGCTATGGGATCTAGGAGGAGTTTCATCTCCTCTGGGTCTAAACCCGTGGGCAAAGTGGTGTTGTATAAGGTTTGATAAAAGTCCCGGAATGCCAACAAAATGGCCTCAGGAGAAGAGATGGTCTCACCCGTGGGAGAGGTGAGCTCAGGAATCACTGTACTCGGGGTGTCATGGTGGGACATCATCGCCAGCAGTCTGCCATTCCTGTCCCCCTGTTCAAAAAATGTTTGCTTCGTACGAAACAATTCCAGTCTAGTGACCTCCGTTACATGAAGGTGAAGGCTGCGCTTAGATGCCTGCAGCGCATCGAAGTTTGAGGCGGAGGGATCCGATCCAAAGCGGGCGGAAGCCAACTCCACCCCATCCTCCAAGGCCACTGCGGCAGCAGCTTGCTGTACTCTCACCGCCTTGATGGCCGAGATGTAATGGCCCCTAGTAAATGCCTTGAAAGCATCCCAGACTATCTCAGGAGAGGATGACCCTTCATTAGAGTCCCAGTAAGCACGCAGGGCCGAAGGGGCCTGTTCTGCTATATCAGGTTGAGAAAGCAGGGTGATCTGCAGGGGGCTGTGGTCCGAGAGGCCGCTGGACAGATAAGAGGCGTCCAGAACGTCCGACAGGAGGGAGGGGTTAGCAAAAGCATAATCAATCCTGGAGGCGGTTTTGTAGGAGGTAGAAAAACATGAAAAGGTTTTAGTGGAGGGGAATTTCCACCTCCAGACCTCCGTCACACCCGCAGATAGTGCCCAGCTGGACAATTCCCCGGTGAAGGACTTGGGTGGCGCGGGTCTATCCAAATCAGGGGACAGGATGGCATTAAAGTCACCCAGCAGTAAAATTTTTGCAGGACAATAGGGGGTGATCCTCTCCAGTATAGCATACAGAACCTCAGGCTTAAAGGGCGGTGGCACATATATACCAGCCATAACATATCTCTGCTGCCAGAGCGTGAGCACCAAAATCACAAATCTACCCAGCGGATCCGTGTGAACCGCGTCTATGACACATGGGAGAGACTTATTTATCAAGATGGAAACTCCCCTCGCATATGTGGAATAGGAGGCATGAAAGGCCTTCTGTACCCAGGGTCTTTTTAAAGCCATGATCTTGCTGCCCACCAGGTGTGTTTCCTGCAGGACCAGGACAGCTGGATTGTATTGTTTGATATATTGAAAAAGAAGCGCCCTCTTAAACTTAGAGTTGAGGCCACGCACGTTCCAGGAGACCACGGAAAATGATTCCTGATCACGTGACGCCATAGGGGCTTCGGTCAAAATAATTAGAGGAGAATAGTAGTCGTTGAGCAGGTGACACCCGGTGAGCAGCGGTGGAACATGAGCCATTGTACGTGCAACATAAAACACACAAAGTAACAAAACCATAACCTCCCGAGCACCAGGTGCTCATCCTACCGATCCCCCCTACCCCCCAGAACATCATGGAGGACAGGAAGCGGTCTTTACCCCAAAACAAAAAACACAGAGCCTATATAGTTAACCCTAAAAATTAGGCCACAATACAGACTTCAGCAGTTCTAAACTATTCCACTGGTTCAACCCTACGAGAGGGTGTCTTCGAACCGGTATGGGAGTCTCGTGAGAGCAAGTGGGAGCTCTCCAGGGGGGTAGGTTGGTGCAAACCGGTGACGATTCGTCGTGTTGCACCAAGTACCTCGGAGCGGCTCTCAGCTCAGGCGGTCGAAGACAGTAGGCAGCGGTAGGGGGTGTGATACCCCTCTCGGCACGCGGGGTCTGGTGTGCAGTCTGCTAGATATTTAGAAAACACCAGGCCTCCCGCGGCATGCGAACTAACTAAACTGTGGGGGTTCAAAGCTAGTCTCTTGACGACGTATTGGTCAAGGTGAGGGTGCTCCGGTACTTGCAAAAAGTGTCAACAGGATACAACAGGCGAGGATGTAGAAGGTTCGTGCATCCGATGCGACATGGAGATGGGTCCTCAACGCAAGGTGGTCAGCCAATCATCAGCAGCCGCTGGGTTGTCAAAGAATAGGACCACTCCATTGTGTTGGACTCTCAGGCGGCTGGGGTACAGCATGCTATATTTTATGTCCTTGTCCCTGAGTCGTCTGCGAACATCATTGAAGGTCTTCCTTTTCCGCTGCAAATCGGCCGAGAAATCAGGGAAAAGATGAATGGATGCGTTGCCATACTGAAGAGTGGGATGTTTGCGGGCTTCAGATAGAATCTTGTCCCTGTCCCGATAATTGAGGAAACGAACTAGGAAAGGCCTGGGGGGATTCCCCGGGATGGCGCGGCCGGTGGGCACCCGATGAGCCCTTTCAACCACGTAGGTAGGAGGGACATCCGTGAGGTTCAGGAGAGTCTTGAAGAATTCCTCCGCAAATTCAGCTGGGTGCTCCCCCTCCTCCCTCTCAGGCAACCCCAGGACTCTAACATTGTTGCGCCTGAGTCGGTTCTCAGCATCGTCAGATTTCGCAACAAGGGACTGCACCGTGCGCTGCAGCTCGGCAATGGAGGTGGCATGGGTGGCAGTAAGATCTTCGGTAGCAGATACTCTGGTCTCCGTCTCAGCCATTCTCCCCCGTATTTTGTCAAGGTCGTTCCTGATAAGATTGCACTCCTCCGCAAGATGATCGATGCGCACCAGCAGTGAGGTCTTACTCTGTTCGATCGCGGCAAGGATCGTGGCCGTATTATCTTGTGAAGGCTGGGTCGGCCCCTCCACCACCGGAACCCCCCCCGGGTCCATCTCCAAATCTGCCAAGAGGGCCCGGAACCGTTCGATCAGTATGGGGTCCGGCTGCGAGGGCGAAAGGCACGGCCCCTGGGGCAAAGAGCCGGTCCCTGTGGCCCCGGAGTTCTTCTTCTTCCCCTTTTTGGGAAGGGGGGACATCTGGCGGGACTCAAATGGGGGTCCCCAACGCCGGAGCAGCACCTGCCCAGAGCAGTGCCCAGGAGACAGTGGGGGGTAATAGGCCTCAAGTGCAGCGGGTGACGAGTCCAGGATAACACAGTCCAGGAAGGCAGGTGCCAATGTAGAAGACCTCAGCCCCCCTGTCCTCTGACACCCAGGCAGGAGCAGTTCAGACCAGGCAAGGAAGTGAGCAGCCAGGGAGGCTCAATGCAGGAGGGGACCCAGGCAGGGAGACGGCAGAGGCACCAGGCTCCAGGGCACCACCACCAGCCCACCTCGGCAGACACAGCAGAGCTCAGCAGGGAGGTGGATGGGCGGTGGGGCAGGTGGAGGTAGCAGGATCCGCGGCCGTCATCAACGCCCGAGCGCGGCGCACCTCGGCGGGGCAGCCGCTCAGGAAACAGCGGTGGTGCGGCAGGCTTCAGAGGCGTCACTAGGCCGCGGCCGCCGCAGGCACTCTCCGCGGCTCGGAGGGACACCGGGACACGCCAGACAGATGAGGGGATAGGCAGCAGGACGGGGATCAATCCCAGGGGCAGAGGATGGCTGCTCACCACACGTCTTGGCGAGGATCCGAGCGCATCAGCCAGGCCCAGGGCAGCAAGATGGCGGCGGCTGGAGACTGAGCAGTCCCCGCTCTCTCAGGCATCCACCGCAGAATCTTCGCCCAATTTCGGCACAGGACCCACCAGGAGACAAGGAGGGACAGGTAGGCAGAGTTAATGGCCGAAATCCGACCATTAATCGCACGGATGGCAAAGGATTGGTGTCAGGATACCCGGAGCTCCTCTCAAGCACGTCTGCTGCTATTCACATCCGGACACGCCCCCCCTTAGCTGCTGGCTTTTAATATTTTTTTTTTGGCTGACATCCGCTTTAAAGGCGAAATCCAGACTGAAGGAGATGAAGAAGGTAATTTTCAGTGAGATGGTCACTCAGTCGGTTATAGACTAGATGTTCAAGGAGTTTGGAGGAAAAGGGGAGCAAGGAGATGGGGTGTAGGTTGTTAAGTTTGGTGGGGTAGTATTGGGGTGACTAGTACATGTTTTACAGTGTTGGGAAAGATGTCAGAAGAGAGGGAGAGATTGAATATGTGAGTTAGCAAGTGTAGGATAGAGCCAGAGGGTGCCTGTAGCATTTGCGAGGTGGTTAGGGTGGTTAGGTGGACGTTATAAAAAAGGTTGAATGGTGGAAATAATGATTGTACCTGTGGACATGGAGTGTTAAAGTGTTACTAAACCCACAACAGTAAAATCTGTATGTATATGCAGAACAGCATGCTTGTTATACTAACTGTGGAACCAGGGTGTTAATACTCTAGATTGTGTAAAAAGGCTCTTTAATCCTGTATGGACAGATCCTCCCCCTCTTGCAGGGTCTTTCTGGGCAAGGCCACATAAGACACAGTCAAAGTGGCCCCCCTGCATATGCTCAGTTTGGTCTCTATTGCTGTAGGGAATATTTCTTTGTTGAGCTGAGCCAGTCAGGTCACATGGTATTGACATCACACATTTTGAGTGTGTATACAGATCTTAAATGGCGGCCCAGTCCCTCCCTCCTCCATGCCGAGTAACAAAAAAATAACACAGTGGGTGGGATGTCACATCTTGATTGATGGATGATCCTCCTCCCAAAAACAGCATGCGGACACAGGCTGTAGTGGAAATCTTCACCTACCTGAACCCTGCAGTTTATCACGTGACCATGGTATACAGATCGGATGAACTATTTTTATATTACTGGGTTTAGTAACACTTTAAGTGGGGGAGGTATATGTATATATAAAGCTAGGTATCTGAATAGCAGGGATTTAATAATCCTATTTTTGAAGTGGTTGGAGATCTCCTGGGCAGTGGGTGATGGCAGTGGAGGACAAGTAGGGAGCTAAAGGCAGAGAAGAGTTGATGGGGACTGAATGTTAAGTTGTTAATGAGCCAGGTCTTTTCTTTCACACAAGGGCCTGACCGCACAAATGCCCTTCTGGAAGAATGGTCAAACTTTCCCATGGACACACTCCTAAACCCTGTGGAAAGCCTTCCCAGAAAAGTTGAATCTGCAAAGGTGGGCCAACTCAATATTGAACCCTAAAGACTAAGACTGGGATCCCATTAAAGTCCATGTGCGTGTAAAGGTTCCAATACTATTGATAATCGAGTGTACCTGTGGGGGGACAGAGGAGATGCGTTCAGATGAGATATTTAGAGGAGTTATCCCGAGTCTGGTTTTAATTTCCTAAAATGCAGCTACACAGATCTGGTCATTTTTTATTGAACAGGGGGGACGCACACACAGCTCAAAATTTGGCCAGTCCCTGCTGTGCTCACCTATAAGAAAGTAAATGTATAATTGAACACGCTGCATGTAATCTGATTCTAAACCAATTTACAATTTTTCAAAAGATCCTGCTTTATTTTGTATTTGGGTCAGGGTCAGATAGGTTTATTTGGAGGGAAGCTCTTTATTTAAATACTTTTTTTACCCTGTCAACAGTTCCCAAAATTTTTATGGAATCTTATAAAAAATTGTAAACTGTCTATATCTTAGTTTGGGGTGAAAGTTCATTCTATACTTTTTGCAGAATATGTCATATATTTTTTAAGCATACTGGTATTAGGGTAAGCATATCAAAGAAGATTTTTGTCAGTCCAATGTCTATCCAATGTCAATCTCAGCCTAGCCTACTGTAACTATGATTCAGACATATAGAACAAAGACTTTCCTTATGTTCTATTCATGCTCATGACTAGTTCAAGACATAACCAAACTGAAAAGTATTATCGCCTCTGGGTGCAATACTTTAACACCATTTTTATTTTTTTTAAAAGCATAGATTAAAAACTACTCACATTTTGGTGGTGAAAAGCAGGCATGTAACAAGGTTTCCCAAAAGGGGGGAGAGGTGGATGTCATCCGGTGCGTCGTGTCTCATCTAGTCCCTGCTGTGGTACTGTAGAGTGAGAGGAGATAAGGATCTTCCTGCCGCTGGTGGTGAGGGGTGGCTGCGGTGGATGGATCTCGTCAGGCACTCGAGGCGCGGATGGACTGGCGGGTGATGGATGATGACGTCATCGGGCAAGCAACGCGTTTCTGAGTGGACAGGCAGCGAATGACACGGCTGCCGCACTCCTTTTTCAAGCTCGAAAAAAGAGTGCGGCACGACGCACCGGATGACATCCACCTCTCCCCCCTTTTGGGAAACCTTGTTACATGCCTTTTTTCACCACCAAAATGTGAGTGGTTTTTAATCTATGCTTTTTAAAAAAATAAAAATTGTGTTAAAGTATTGCACCCAGAGGCACCTCTTCCCTTGCTTGTCCTTCCAGATTTTGGAACATGGTTTCTGTTCCCCACTGACGGCAGCCCTGAGAGCATACTCCCATCAATACTTACCACATCTCAGACCTCCACAACCAATATCACTGTATCAACTGCTTGAACACTTTTGTCTTCTGACATTTGCTCCATGCACTATATGCTGTTTATGCTGCTCTGATATATACTATACTGGCCTTTTGCGCAAAATTTACTTGTTGTATTGAAAAGTATTATCACATGTAGAGTTCACTTATTTGTATTACAATAAATATATAGAACTACAAGACTATAAGGTTGTGGTTATGGGAGAAAAACAATTAAAAGGACCTAGAAGGGCACATCATTAAAATGTGACCTTCATTCTGTAAAGGTAATATGTCATGAGAAGCAGACCTTAAGGATATGCAGCAGTCACAGGTTAGATAACGAATCATGCTTTTGCCAAGTGTTATTAGTGTCTAGATTAATGATATGATGTAATACAAAAGTTACATTAGGTGCTGCCATTTTGAATTATCTGCAATATTTAGAGACAAATCGGTATTGACATTCTTCCCAGTTTTCTGTTGTAAAGTATAAATAGAAGGCCCAGAAGATTCAATTGTTTTGTTAATGCGCATAGATGTGGCTAAGGAGACACAGTGTTAGAGCATGAAATACATTTCTGTCCTCATGAGATTTAAAGCCGAACTCCAGGCAGATATAAAATACACACACCAATATATACTGTAGATCGCCAACCACTTCAAAAATAGGATTATTACAATTTGTGATGAGATCCCTGCTATACAGATGCATATGTACAGTATATATATATATATATATATATATATATATATATATATATATATATATATATATATATATATATATATATATTTACACACTGTAGAGAGAGATTTTTTTTGTTTTCTTTGTTTTAAATGTAGCAAACACATGTTATATTTATGTTTGATGGTATAATATTATGATATGTATTCAGATAAGGATAAAAACTCAAAAGATGATAACAATGATACTGCATGATAAATAAGATCAATAAATATTGGTATGGACTGAGAAAATGTACTACATTGGACTGCTAATTAGTGATGGAAGAAGAAGGATGGTATTTCAAATCATGTCATATGTCTACTGTATAGCTGAAATTCTAGGCTAAATTCATTTTTATTGTAAACATTGGAGTGTCTTTTAATTTATTGTTTCTTTACATGAACTGCAATATACTGAGACAAACCAATTACCTCCGTTTATGTTTCTTTAGATGAAAAAACAAAAGTCTTCTTTGTAATTTTTTTTTTTGCCATTGTTTTACAGTTTCTATATCTGTATACTTTTCACGGCAGTAAAAATGAAATACATTGCAAGGATTCCCCTCTTAAGGCCTTAATACTTTTTCATGCCATCCTTTTCTTTCCACAATACTCTGCTGACATATCCTGGTGACACATATTTTACTGTCACTACAGAAGGTTCAACAACATAGCTATTAATTTTCCATCGCAGCTGGACTAGGGACACGAGATATGAACACTCAAGGAGGTTGCATGGCTATTTTTCTGCCATCCTATAACACAGACATAAATACATTTGTTACAGTACAAAGACATGTTTACCCAAACAATTTAATTTATCTTTCCTACTTATAAAAAAAAAAAATACAAATAGTATTTATTGCACTTGAGTTTAACTTAAAATTGGTGTTTTTTTTAATGTGAACTTAACGTTTAATTAATCTGAAAGTGAAAAGCTACATAATACCTTCCTTAACCGCTTCAATACCGGGCATTTTCACCCCCTTCATGCCCAGGCCAATTTTCAGCTATCAACGCTGTCACATTTTGAATGCGAATTGTACAGTCATGCGACGTTGTACCCAAATTAAGTTTTGATCATTTTTTCCCCTAAAAAATAGAGCTTTCTTTTGGTGGTATTTGATCACCTCAGCGGTTTTTATTTTTTGCACTATAAACAAAAAAAGACTGACAATTAAAAAAAAAACGCAATATTTATTACCTTTTTCTATAATAAATGCCCCAATTAAAATAAAAATAAAAAATCGCAATAAGCTTATATTGATTGGATTGCTCAAAAGTTATAGCGTTAAAAAAAATAGGGGATAGAATTATGGCATTTTAATTGTTTTAAATTTTTTACTAGTAATGGTGGCGATCTGCAATTTTTATTGGGAGTGCCACATTGCGGCGGACATATTGGACACTTTTGACACTATTTTGGGACCATTCACATTTATACAGCGATCAGTGCTATAAAAATGCATTGATTACTGTATAAATGTGACTGGCAGGGAAGGGGTTAACACTAGGGGGCGATCAAGGGGTTAAATATGTTACCTAGGGAGTGATTCTAACTGTAGGGGGAGGAGACTCACAAGGAGAGGAGACGGATCGATGTTCCTCTGTAATGGGAACACATTGTTCTCTTCTCACCTGACAGGATGTGGATCTGTGTGTTTACACACACAGATCCATTTCCCTGATTTATGATGAGCAATCACGGGTGCCCGGTGGACATTGCGGCTGCCGGACACACGCATCAGGGGTCCCCAGTGATGCGGCGCACGCTCTCCACAATGCAGGGAATCCCAGGACGTCATATAATGGCCACCCGGAGGGACGAAGGGTTCCTGTGGCGATCATATGACAATACAGTGGTAGGGAAGTGGTTTAAGAATTCTCTAGGTTCCATGTCTCTCTCTCAGTTGCCCCTCTCCTACCGTTGAAAGTCCCCCAGGCAGTATGCAGTGTAGCTGTGTCTCTGCATTTTAGGAGTGTTTTGGGCCCCCTTCTTTTAAGATGCAATATTTTGGAACCTTTATTGATTGAAGTAGCCACCTCTTTGGTAGGAGTAAGATCAACTTTTGAAGAAAAAATTGATCTGTGTGCCCAGCAGAGAACAATTACGATATTAGGGATAATAAGCTACTCCAAAATATAACTTGCATTATTTTTCTTGTAGTCCTCTTTCTTTTTTTCTTGTTGTTCCCAACAGCCTATATTATTTTTACTGACCACAAAAATTTACAGCATTTGCAGAATGCCATACGGCTAAATCTCAAACTGGCCAGGTGGAGTCTTTTCTTTTCTAGTTTTAATTTTACTATCACCTACAAACTCAATTCCTTCAACTGTTAGGCTGCCACACTCTCTAGATACTGAAAGCACAGAATGTGGAGTCCATCTCAAACATGAATTGATTATTTCCACATCCTGCATTGCTCTTTTAGCCACTCAGAAGTCATAGATGCCTTTGGGTAAGACATCTGTCGCAGTTGATTTGAGGCATAAAATTCAAAATTAGGGGCATGATTCCAAAGGAACTGGTCATTTAGGGTTTCCTAGTTCCCTCATTCCTAACATCTACCATTATAGGTGGCCTACTCTTTGTTCTGATGTTCAAAAATATGATAAAGCTTGTCACATATGGTATGTGCTCAGTCCAAGTCCTCTACTAGAGCCCCTGATAGTTTTGATGACCTTAGCTGTTCCAAACCCTGAAAATCAGGGACTTTATTATAGATCTCCACCTTCAAAGAACAATACCATATTTTGGGTCATTGATAATTTTTCCAAATTTCTATTTTCATTCCATGTCCTGGCCTCTCATCTGCTCATGCCTTGGTTCTCGTCTTTATCCATGACATTTTCTTAAAGTGTAAAGGCAGATGTTTTTTTATCTTAAAGCATTTCATGGATTAAGGTAAAAAGCCTTCTGTGTGGAGCAGCCGCCCTCAGCCCCCCTAACATTTACCTGAGCCCATCTAGATTCAGCGATGTTGCAGGAGTGTCTCGGCTGCCTGGGACTCCCCTCCTCATTAGCTGAGAAAGCATCATGGCGCCATTGGCTCCTGCTGCTGTCAATCAAAGTCAGTCAATGAGAAGAGAAAGGGGATGGGGCCTGGCCACGGCTCCATGTCTGAATGGACACGGGGAGCTGTGGCTCGGGTGCCCCCATAGCAAGCTGCTTGCTGTGGAGGCACTCAACAGGAGGGAGAGGCTAGGAGCACAAAAGAGGTAGCCGAGTAAAGGAGGATAAGGCCTGCTCTGCGCAAAACCACTGCACAGAAAAGGTATAAAAATGTTGCTATTTTTAATAAAAAAAAATCATTTTAACCACTTGAAGGCAGCTGGAGTCCCAAATTATTGTTTACTCTGCATTATGCTGAATCTGATTAAGATGGTTTGCCACCAGAGTCCATTATGAAATATCGTGTGCTGCTGATTGCCAGCATCCTTGCTGAAAAGACAGTTCTGGTTATAAATAGCCTTTTTGTTTAATCTCCATTTTCCTGGATCCATTCAAGCAAAGTTTTTTAAAAGTAGTTATCATTTGATGGGTAACATTAAAGTAACATTCAATTACATGGATACGATCTGATTCTACTGTTGTTTTCAAAAGGGAATAAATGCTGTCTTGCACTGGGTACATTTAGAGTTACTTTCAAGCTGCACTGAAACAGTCCATTGGCAAGGGTTCAAGGGGCAACTGCAGTTATTTTTGTAAAAACTCAAAAGTGAACATTTTAATTGATTTCTGTACTATCTCCAACCCACCTTACTACTTCACTCATTCTCTTCTTCCACAAAACAATTATTAGACTATAAACCAGCATCTTCATCTTCCCTATAACCCATTTGCTGCAGGACCACTGTTTATGTAACTGCTTCTATAGGGTGATAAATATTTCATGAGCTTCGGGAACTACAATTGTTATTTATTCTCCTGAAAGTTTAAGGGTCATAAATTAAATCACTGTTCAGTTGTACTTTAAAGCTAAACATCTATGAAGAGTAAGCAACTGAAAACACCTTGTTACAATACATGCATTTCTTTATTGTGTGGATTTAAATATAGTGATTATAACTTATGTGTTTACCGTGCTCTTCAGAATCACTAACAATAACAAATCTGTAAAGTGCTATACTTAAAATGTAAGTGAAAAATGTAATACATAAACAATAAGAAATTATGACAACCAATAAGTGCTATGTGATGTCCTAAAAAATACCAAGTGGAATTTGCATATAAAAGTTCATATGAAACAGGAAACTGCTGGGGAGTAGATAGTTTTTTGAACTGCGACATTAATGTGAGTAGTGGGAGTTACAGGGTGTAGTAGGGGGGGTTTTAAGTATAAAAGGCAGCCACAACACAGATCCCATAAGCTTCTGATGACACCCAGTGGGAGGGGCGAAATGCATTAAGCTATCTGTGAAAGCGTGTGGACGCCAATCTCTAGATGATTTTATCTTCTTTGATGTAAGTGTAATGATTTTAAAATTTTCAAAATAAATAGCAGTATCACACTATATGCTCTCTCCTGCGTTTTTGTTGGAACGATACCACTGTGGATTGTTGCTGGTCGAGTGAGCCTGAGGGACCTTGATTATCAGGAGGAGGCCAGCAGACTGTAGTGGAAGCTTTTAAAAACCACATATGCAGATTTTACTAAAATCCTAATTTAATTTGAAAAATAATTTCATGATGTGTCGTAATCAAATTTATTTTTATTTTTGTCAAGATAAATGGGGCAATCTGCAGAAAAAAATAACCCTTTGTATTTGTACTAACTCTTGTTACTTGACTTAAATCTCAAAGTTTTCTAATAAATCATTATTCGAAGATGATATGTTTTAACCGATGGATAAATAACCGATGGGGCCTACACACGATCGGTTTGGTCTGATGAAAACGGTCCATCAGACCGTTCTCATCGGATTGACCGATCGTGCGTACGCGGCATTAGTCCACATTTATAGAAACCTTTAACTGACAACCAGGTCCTATTCCTTAGTTACAATCAGTAAAAATAGAGAAAATTACCATATAAAGCCCAAAGTCAGTAGTAATTAAATTTTCTGTATGCTAGTCACAAGCACATTATTGGTCAGTTTAAGGAATAGTTATAAATTTTAATAAATGAGGGCTTATTAGTATGAACAATAATACATTTACCCCTGTTTAAAATAATTTAAACTATAACTATACAATTAATAAATCAAACATGATATAACATGCATTTGTGATTATTATAGCTAGATCACTATAATACTCCTAAAGAAGCAGCATTTGAAATAGGCTTCAAAACATTATTATTAATTGTATCTATCCATTGTATTTATGTATAATAAAAAAAATATATTTTAATTCAGTACACAAGGGTCAACTTAAAAGTCTGATTCATTCTCTCTTTAGATGTTCTTTCTGTGTCATGAGATACCAGATAAGATGCCACCACCTCAGTATAAAAATTGGTACCCTCTACATTTAATAAAGCTGGGGCTAACTACCACCTCTTGACCTCTTCATCCTATACTGTATAAATTCCCAATAATGACCTCCTTTCTCCCTAAATTAGGCAGACTTGAGATCATATGTGCTCTTTGCTGATTTATCAAGCCTGGCATACGACTCATGCCTAATGGAGACACCATCTACTTGCAAGTCTGCAGAGAGGCAGCAACTCTATTTGGACCTATGGTACATCCAAAACAAAAGATACAGATTATTATTTGTTCACACTGTAAATATCATTCGGCATGAAAAAACCCTGTGGAAAACGCATTAAACAGATATTCTTTCAAGTGTCTCCCTAGACTCTGCTTTTAAAAGCTTGATGTCTTAAATACCAATTTTCTTTACAGCGATACAGTTTATTTTTTTTTTAATTTTGATAAATATCAGTAGGCATGTGTTCTCATGGAGTACAACATTCCATTATTGACTTTAGTTTTTCTTTTATTAATTAACATTTGCAAAAATGTAATTAACTCGGATATTTTACATGGTTTTTAAAAATAAAACCGTCTTTTAATTTATCAGAAACGATTACAACACAGAAATGAAATTGTCAACTAGATATCCAACAACAGCTAAACATGTCACTTTGAAATGTCATGTCATCCATATGTAATCCTATTATCCTAGGCCAATAATTAAATTAGACTAGAATACGTTTTAAAAGTATACAAAAGATAGCAACAAAATCTCTGCGGGAACATAAAAAAATAAAAGCCTAATATCAGCTCATTTCTATTGGCAAACTCTAATCTAAATGACAGTAGAATAATAGAAGCAGAGATTGGTATCATAGACTTGGACAAGGGACATTGTTAAGGAATGAACACAGCACACATGCTGTCTGAAAATGGAAATAATTTTAGGATATATCATGTAACTGGGCAATCATAATGACATTTAGTTCATTCATGTCTACTATTTATCAGCTGCACTTTCAGCACTCTTTTGTGAAACTGTTATTTGAGGTAACATTTTATTGCTGTGGCTCTTATACAGAAATGCTTTTTTTTTATTAATTAAAATGTGTTTAAATTGCATGTATGTGATCGGGTTACTTTTTAGTTACGGAATAATGAGTGCTGAGGTTCATGGCAAATTGATTACCATTTTAGGAGTTGTAAAGGCAGAAGTTTTTTTTTTATCTTAATGCATTCTATGCATTAAGATAAAAAGCCTTCTGTGTGTAGCAGCCTTCCCAGCACCCCCTATTTACTTACCTGAGCCCCGTCTCTCTCCAGAGATGGCCACGAGTGTCTTAGATGTCCGGGACTCTCCTCTTGATTGGCTAAGACACAGCAGCGGCGCCATTGGCTCCCGTGTCTGTCAAGGTCAGTTAGTCAATCAGGGTAAAGAGGGGACGACCCGGGTCAGGGCTTTGTGTTTAAATGGACACATGGAGCTGTGACTCAGCTCAGGTGCCCCCATAGCAAGCTGTTAGCTGTGGGGGCACTTGATAGGAGAGAGGAGTCAGCAGCAGAGAAGAGGGACCTGAGAAGAGCAGGATCCGAGCTGCTATGTGCAAAACCACTGCAACAGGGCAGGTAAGTATAACATGTTTGTTATTTTTTATTTACATTTTTAAACAAGACTTTACGATCACTTTAAATACTTCTGTCATGCAGTTGTGTTAGTGCAAATCAGCTTACAATAAGATACTTTCTAAGAATCAGTAAGGGTGTTTATTTATGCCCTCCTTCACATAGGTCCAATACATGGGGGCATCTATTATTCCAACACTATTTTCAAATAAAAAGTTGACTACCAGAAAGTTCTAAAATATGATTAAGCAAATACTAATTGACATACTTAACAAAATGAATCACAATTATAATAAAGATTTTCCTACCTTTGGAAATGGTGGTGTGCAAATGAACATGCTGATAAACACATGAATGCTAAGGCTCATGCTATCTACACTAGGGAAAAAAATCACAAGCAGCAAAGTTGCTAAAAGTGCAATAATCATGTCTTGTCCTGCCGGCTTCCAAGGTGGATGTGATCTGAGGAGTTCCAGGTCTCCAGGTAGTGCTATCCTTACCAGACAGCCTGGCAATATCAAAGCCTGGCAATACCAAATTCTTGCTTTCATCAAGATTAGCTCACTAGGGTTAAGGTGTGAAAGTACCGCCAACACCCAAAGGCAATTTTTTCTGCACCTGTTAATTCTATCCAAAGATTACAAAAGAGACACCAGAATTTATCCCAAAAATCACTGTGTACTACATTGTGGCCTCATCATACATATTGTCTCCCCAAGTTGTTGTTTATAAAAATAAAGCTTGAATGAAAAATATTTTTGGCTTTATAAATGTCATTATTGCTGCAGCAGGGTCTATACATGCTACAGATGTGCAACATTCATTTTTGATCATTTCACTTTAAAGGAGTTGTAAAGTCAGAATTTTTTTATCTTAATGCATACTATGCAAAAAGATAAAAAGCCTTCTATGTGCAGCAGCCCCCCCCCCAATACTTACCTTAGCCCCATCTCTGTCCAGCAATGTCCACAAGTGTCTTGGCCATCCAGGATGCTCCCTCCTGATTGGCTGATACACAGCAGCATAGCCATTGGCTCATGCTGCTGTCAAAGTCAGTTAGCCAATCAGGAGAGTGAAGGGGCAGGGCCGAACCGCAGCTCTGTGTCTGAATGGATACTTGGAACTATGACCAGGAGGGGAGTCCAGGAGCAGCTAAGAGGGACCCGAGAAAAGGAGGATCAGGTCTGCTCTGTGCACATTCACTGCACAGAGGAGGTAATTAGAACATGGTTGTTATTTTTATAGAAAAAAAAATCAAGACTTTACAAAGCATCACTGCTCATTTAAAAATGATGTTTTTTGCAAACCTTTTTTTTCATTGATACATGACCCCCAGGGCAGTACCCGGACCCCCATAATCATTGTATGCCCAATTACTTACATATAAGCCTTCAAAATAGTGACTTTTCGTTTTTTCCAGTTCGGGTCCCATAGACTTCAATGGGGTTCCGAACTTTTGCAATGTTCGAACGTTCTGCCGCAAACTAAACAGGGGGTTGTTGGGCCCATCTCTAATGCACATTTCATTTTTGTCTGCTTAGCTAGAAGAGATAATATTGGGTAACTGTCACTTGTACAGCCTGATGACTGCACCATATTGAAAGATTTTAGGTACAGCATCTTACTAATAAAGTAGGGATGCCAAAATGTATTCTTGATGAATGTAGTAAATTAAAAGCAGGACAGTGCCTCTGCTGCAACATTGTAATTACCCGGGACACAAATGCCATGAACATTAAATTGATGCTGCAGGGACAACTGCACCAGCCTGCGTAGGAAGGAAATTATGGCGAGCGCCTTGGACCTGCCTTTGTTTGCAGTTTTGGCTGTGGCCTGGTTGTCTGTGGCAAAGCCACCATTTGTCCTGTCCAGGTATGGTCCCAGACCTGAACAGCTGCTACACTGGGATATAGTCCGAAGAGTGAGGATTACTGACCAAAACCAGGGATTTAGAAGGATTTCTGGTGGCCATGGTCTTGCGAACCAGTGATGACCAAAAAATTGCAGTGAAGACTGTGTAGGCTGTGGCATCCGTGACTACCTGAGTAGACAGAGCTAAAGGAATAAACATGGGCAGTAATTTAGACGCTATTGAAATGTCTACTTTGCACAGCCATGCGCCCGTGCTTATGCTAATAATGGCTTGAATAGCTGGGTCGACTGATGCATACCCAAAAGAAAACTCCTTGGAAGAAATTAGATAGTCTAACAGATGTATAACGATAGAAACCAAACTGTAGTAAGCTGCGTCATAGATAGAACCGGGACGTGGTGCCAAGGAGACGAACTGTTGTGCCATCAGTGCGACTGGATTGGACTGAGGGAAGCCTGCTGGGTGCCAGGGTCAGCTGCCGCTGGTGGTGGGAAGAGCATCCTGAAGAGCTCTGCTTTCCTGGCTGTGGTGGGGTAGGGAACGCCCCTATGCCACGTCTCTGATGTGAGCTTGGGGATGGTCCCTCCCCTGAGGGACTGCATGCTGCCACGCTCCAAACCTGCAATTTAGAAAACTCAAGAGTGAGTGGCAACTGAGGTGAGCCAGGTGGTGACTGGCCGGGTTAACGATAGCTTGGGTACCCATCTGTGCTTGGCACAAACCTGTGAACCAGAGCCCCGGGCGTACTGGGGTGTGAAGCTGAAGTCTGGTATGGCCTAAGTAGGAATGTTACATTCTTTTTTTTAAATGGCGTCCAACCTGGTGCAGGATAGAACAACCTGAAGTCGACTGACCTAAATGAGAAATGACAGACAGAAAATGGTGAGTGGCCGATGTGCCACTGTAGTCGATGAGTGGTTGGATTGCGTGCCACTGGAGACGTGCTTCCAACGGTTACAAGGAAGTAGCCTTATCAGAAAGCTGAAATCAGAAAACAAAGGTGCATAGTGTGTACGGCTCTTTGGGTTGTAACATCACCCCTCCAAACTGAATACAAACCACGCAGCCTCTGAGGCCAATCGAATGCAGAGGAGGCACCAGGTGGGCTAATTACCACCTCAATGAGCCACAGTCCCCGTGCAATCAATTCCTGCTGGCTCCAACCCCATAGACTGTGAAACCTGCAACCAGCGTCGCATGTGCCGAGTAATGTCGGGCAACGACTGACATCGACTTGGCGGCTCGGGTCTACGAACGAATCATATGTTGGTAGATGGGGTGACAAACAAAGCCGAGGGAACCTACGAATGCACTGGCATGTGCTGAATGATGTGATGTGTTCCATGCAGGTGTTTTCTAACTGAATGGGGGACTGTGTGACTGGGGAAACACAAAGATCAATCTTCATGCTTAGCAGAAAGACAGGATCTGTGTGACCTCCCCTGTCAGAACAGAGATTTGCCTGTGTTTACACAGGCAGATACCCATTTTGTCACTGTGGGGAACGATCGGGGGTGGCCGGGGGACATTGAGTCCACTGGACCCACTGATTAGCTCCCCCACTGAGCAACAGGAACACTTTCCCACAAAAACATGTTTTCCAGCCGACGTGCTCCTATGGCGATTTGCGGGATCGTGCCACCTTGCCACAGTATAATGATGGCGGCTGGTCGGCAAGCGGTTAAAATTAAAATATATGAGAAACTCTAAAATTGTTAACATTTCCTGCTGAATACTTTAATTCAGTCACTAATAAACCAAATATATTGCTTATAGCTATAGCCTTTTTGCATACCTTACTTTAATTTCAAATACTGTTGTATTCCACAAAATACATATGATTTACAATACTTATCTACCACTTTTTGTTTTATTTCATGTAGTTTCTTCATATAGCTATAGGAAAATATATTTTTCCTGGAAAGATCTGACAAAAGACAAACAGGTTTGACTCTGTAACATAATGCCCATATTGTATGTATTCAATAAGATTATAAAGAGAAAGGGGAAGCTTTTTATATTTATTCAGAGCATTTCTTGGCAAATGTTATAGCTTTCCATGACAGGTGAGCCTTATGATAATATGCATTATACCAGAACATACAGTAGTAAGAATGGTTCGTTTAGTCCCATGGATATTAACATTTCAAAGAATAATACACTTGCAAACAATCAGAGATACAATTAAATTCAGAGAATATTATAGTAAACTAACAAACCTCTCCTCTATTCTCTCTTGCTATAATCTTTTTTGTCTGCCTGCTCCTTTGCTCAGGATTTTCTTTCAGACATATTTGGTCCTCAAACAGTTTGGTTCATCAACCCTTCATAAACTTTCAAATTGTTCTTAGACCCTTAAACATTTATTATAGTACATCACCTTAATAATGACTACTTTAAACACTAATACTATTAATAATAATAAAAAAATAATAATAATAAAGTTCTCATGAATTTCCTTCTGATAAATGCTCACAGCAATCAGCTGTTTGACACCACTACTTTCACTTTCACTTTCATTGACTCTGCAACAAAATTTGAGGTGGGTGAACTCACTGGCACTCCAACAGGGTTTGAGTTGGGGGAGTACATGCAGCATTGGAAATTAAAATGTACGTATATCCTTCCATGGAGAGAGAGGGTGGAAAGCCACAGACACACAATACAGAGTACGCTGGCAAACAAGGCCAATAAAATCATACAGCTGATAGAGACCCAAGGCTCTAGCTGTTGATCACACAACCCTGGGTAACACTGTCTTACTGCTAGCTGGCGCACCTTCAGGACTAGAGTATGGGATAAAGCTCTACAAAGACCTCAAAAGGTCTAATTGTCCCCAAATGACCTTCTATAATTTATTAACTACCTATTGCCCCCCCCCATATATTTAATGATCCGTTTAACCCCTTGTCATTTTATGGATACCATTGGGATCAACATTGACCATTTTGGCGAACTTTGTTTAAAAAAAAAAGTATTACATTTGCTATCATATGGATTAATGGTGTCAGGACCTGGCCTTAAACCTGGGACCTCTTCTGTGTCTGGCATTAACACTTCCCATTGAGCTATCTGGGATGCTGGACAGCTCCCTGTCTGATCTGCTGGACAAACCTACCTGATCCATTGGAATACTCTGCCTTGTGTCTTGATTGTTGTTGAACCTTGAACCCCTTGCTCCTCCCATGAACTTCCTATAAAAGCCTTGTCTCAGCATTTCCCCATTGCCAGGTTATTGTGCCTTCCCAGCCAGTGCCTTGCGATTTGTCTGCTCTGCTGCCATTTGTACCTGCAACCACCCATGTTTGACCCTCAGCCTGTTCCTGGACTACTCTTCTGCCTGATCCCAATCTGCAACCACCCGTGTTTGACCCTCGGCTTGTTCTTTGACTACTCTTCTGCCTGATCCCAACCTGCAGCCACTCATGATTGATCCCTTGGCTTGTTTACTGACCACGCTGCTGTTTCATCCTTGTCTGCTCATGCGCTACTGTACCCCGGCTTGCTCACGCCCTGGTGGGGTAAACTTGAGGACTGCGACCTGGTACTAGCTTGCAGCTAAATCCATCTCCACCATCAGGAGCTCTGGTGAAAACCAGTTAGTACTTAGACTCCGCACCTCAGGGGAGCCTGTATTATCTGCCAGAATTGACTGCCTGAATACCTGTCCTGCCACTGCTATAGCTATTGGCCTCTGAGCCTGACGCCTGATCATGACAAATGGCAAGATATTTTAATGAGCATCTTGGATAGTCTGCTGTAGGAAAAAGCTCCAGTTTTATTTCATGTATGACTTAATCATAGGTTTCAGTTCTATAACACACTCATTATTCCCTAAATACACCCTATGCAAACAATTTATAAAATAATTAGTATTTTTTACTTATCCTATATTTGTTATATGTTTTTCAACAGAACATGAGCCTGTGTTATACTGTTATAATGTTGCTATATCCTGTTATTATTTTATAAATCTATGTTTATTGATATAAAATCTGGATCACTTATGAACAATTCGAAAGCCGAACTTTCCCTCCTAAATAATTACAGCTGTTTTCTATTAATGATGTTCTTGTTTTTTCCCCCAAGTTATTTTTTTTCTGATTTGTTTTTCATCTCACACTTCATTCCTGGGAGAGTAAGTTTCTGTACTGAAAACTACTAGCAAAGCGTAAAGTATTCATTATACACAGAATGATTTAATTTAAACTGAAGAGAGTGGGTATTTTGTAGCTGATAACATTAATAACTGTCTGCTCATAAGTATACATTATGAGTAGATCACTTTCACATTTCTACTTAAAATCCTGTTTATTGGATTTTCTATCATCATTCTGAAGATAACTGTGAGGCACAGAATCCTAGTGGAGCTGTTTCCTACAGCAGACTATCTAATCTATCATTAGAACACAGAATCTGAGTGCTGAACTGGACAAATGTAATTAAATCATTTTCCAAGGGGAGAAAAGAGGTTCATGCATTGTTCAAGTAGCACTTGCTCAGTAGTAAAGATACTTTAATTAGTAATTCAAGAGAATTGAAGACAATAAATGACTGCCATCTTCTTAAAGACTGTATATTTCTATGTGGTAATAAATTAATATTTTATTAAAAAATAAGTAATCGATATTACAGAGGTAGTTTTGTTATTTTTGTGAAATCAAAATTTACAATCACTTCAAACAACCAAATGGTTTGAGGAATCTGTGACAAGTGCTGAACCAAGGTTAGAAGTTGCTTTGAATCTCAGGCCCCGTACACACGTCCGAGAAACTCGACTGGCAAAACACATCGTTTTGCTCGTCGAGTTCCTTGTAAAGTCGCCGAGGATCTCGGCGAGCCAACTTTTCCCATTGACTAACGAGGAAATAGAGAACATGTTCTCTTTTTGGCCCGACGAGATCCTCGTCGGTTTCCTCAGCGAAAAGTGTACACACGACCGGTTTTCTCGGCAGAATACGTCTCCCATCGAGTTTCTGGCTGAATTCTGCCGAGAAACTCGGTCGTGTGTACGGGGCCTCAGAGGTAGCCATTCTCTAATTGCAGGTCACGCATTGTGGTTAATTTACTAAAGGCAAATAGACTGTTCACTATGCAAGGGAAGTTGCACATTGCAAGGACATTGTCCCCAGTGCTTAGTGACTATGGTGAAATTTCACTTTGCAAAGAACACCTTATCAAATGCAAGAAAAATAAAAAATAAATATTTTTTTACTTGCACATGATTGAAAGATGAAAGTCAGCAGAGTTTCACCTCATTCTGGCCAAATATGAGTATTTTTTTTAGTTTTTTCAACCAGCTGGTTGAACAAAAAGAAAAAAATACATTTTTAGTTCCCCTTTCCACACATTTAATGTGGAAAGGGAGAATCCTCCCTGCTGGGTCTTTGTATTGTGACAGAAGGGAGACTTCCCCGCCATCAGAATACACTGATCATTGCTGCTGGCTTTAGCCTGCGGTGCTGATTGAGCAGGGAAAACCTGACTGGAGTTAATCAGCTGAGCCGGCCACATTTCAATCCATGTATGAAGCTTAAGCTTCAGGGTTTTTTTCTTTGCAAAGTGTAACTTCCCTTGCAAAATAAACAGCCTATTTGACTTTACTTAATCAACCCCACAATGTCCAAGACTGTCACATCGCCTGCCACAGACAATCAAAACTGTTTCTCGTTGTAGCCATAAGCAGCCTAATTTTGTTACCAAGCCAACAACCAAGAGTGCTGCAAAAGAAAGCTAGTACCCATAAGAAAATGTAGCATGACAGATTCCAATTGTTTTGGACAAGTGACTGCATATTTGTGTGTGCAGATCAGGGCAAGACAATTGGATGAAAGTCATCCTACCAGTCAGACATTTTTCAAAATTTGTTGTCAGACCACAACATTTATGGAACAGTCTTCTAGTAACATTCAATTGTTTTTTTGAAATGCAGTGAATAATGACACAGTTTTGAAAGGGTTGTAATGTATCATTTTGCTGTTTGTTTACAACTATTAAATAAATGGATATCCATTCATCATAGATACATGATCATTGGTACATGAGCATATGTGAGTATTGCGTAAATGGTCAAATATTTAGTCATAAGAATGTCTGATAGTCACTATCCCATTTACTGTATACATGTAGTGATACTTTTAAAGTGCTTCTAAAGTCTAAATATTGTTTACCTTTATGCATTCCTCACATTAAGGAAATAAATGTTCCGGTACCAGTAACAACCCTCATTCCCCCTTATACTTACCTGAGCCCTCAGTCAGTCCAGCTCCTATCTGTAGCTGCTCTCCCAGCTCATCACAGGCTTTGCTCAGGTAAACTCCTGTGATGAGCGAGCAGGGGATTGGGCCTAGCCGAGTTGTTTTTATCTATGGACGCAGGTAGCGTGGCTGAGGATTGCGCCTGCAGGTGTGCCATCCTAGAAAACAGCTTCCTTTAGTGATATATTGAAAAAAGAAGAAGCCAGGATTTCAGAGGGACCCCAGAAAAGGAGAATCAGGGCCAGAGCAGGTAAGTATAATATGTCAGGCTATGGATAAATGGGCCATCTACCATCATGCATTTTTCTTTATTTGTTTTTTTGTTTTTTGTTTTTCAAACAAGAGGGACAGGTCAAAGGCAAGAGAAGGACAGTAAGATCAAGTTGAAACCATGTAGAGGCCAATACTGTCTGAAAAGTGACAAAGCTACTGTATATACTAACTCCGCGGTTGACTGAAGAGATTTCAGAGAACATCGTGCAGCACTATTTTCTTATACTTTATCTGTTTTCTATTCTACCAGATTTCAGGCGGGACAGGACATCTATCCTAAAGAAGAAACTACTCTCTAGTAAATCTTCTACCTGTCTCCTTTACCCAGTAGGATATCACATTTTCTTCTGTTTATATTTAATAGCTAAACGTATATTTTGTTGTTGAAATGTCATAGCAATTATTGACAACATATTGCAAAGGCTGACAGGATTTTATCTTACCTTTGTTGCAAGTTGGATGTTCTTTCAGGTACTCAGCAAAGGTATTTCATTGTACACAGCCATTCACCCTACAATACAAAAAGGAAATTAACATAAAATTAAATAAAATGGTGAATAAAAATACAACAAAAAAAAAAACATTTTACAGGCTGGCTTAGCCGGTTTAGAGTTTACAGCTTTGATGGCTTACAATTTACAGTTTGCCATGGTTAAATGGATCCACCCTCAACTTTAAACTTAAAGGTGTTGATTTACTAAAGGCAAAAGGGCTTTTCCTTTTTGCAAGGGAGGTGCCCTTTGCAAGGGAATTGGTCCAGTAGCTGAAAGTGGGGAAATTTCCCTATGGAAAGTAATAAAAGGAAAAAACGTCACTCATTTGCTAAGCTCTGGGCAAATTTCCTTTGCAAAGTGCAACTTCCCCTGCACAGTAAACATTCTTTTTGCCTTTAGAAAATCAACCCCAAAGTTTATTTAAAACAGAACATAAACAATGTAATATATTGCAGTGTAGAAGTCCTTAAATGTGGTGGTGGTTTTAGTTTAGTTTTTTTAGCCTTTTTTTTTTTTTATTTGAACTGTCAGTCCTGTCAGTAACACACGTATTGTCCTATACTGAAAATGTACACTAAATGTATGAAGGAGCACTGTTGTTACCCCAGAACAAAAAAAATATTGGAACCACAGAACATCTCTTTGTATTCTCATCCTCATAACATAAAGGGGGAGGGGATGTTTTGCAGTTTTGAGTACCACGGCATGGGCAACGATGCAGAAGAGCTGTTTCCATGATGATGAGTAGGGATGAGCCGAACACCCCCCTGTTCGGTTCGCACCAGAACTTGCGAACACACCAAATGTATTTATTCATAAAAAAGGATTCATTCATAAAAAAAAGTGTGGGGGTCCCCCCAAATTCAATTACCAGGCCCTTCAGGTCTGGTATGGATATTAGGGGAACCCCGCCGTCAATTTAAAAAAAAATAACGTTGGGTTCCCCCCAAATATCCATTCCAGACCCTTCAGGTCTGGTGTGGATTTTAAGGGGAACTCCACCCCAATTTTTCTTTAAAAATGGCGTGGAGTTCCCCCAAAAATCCACACCAGACCCCTTATCCTGGCCCCCCTATGTGAATTGGACAGTCAGTTTCTCAGCCGCTGAAGTGAAGTCCCTGAAGCAGTAGCTGCTGTGTATTTCGATGATGCACATCTGCTGTATGCTGTGTGGAGAGGCGCAAGTTCCTCCCTCACGTGTTGCGTCCCAGAGTGTGCTCCAGCCCTCCATCTGGTCACTGCACGCCATACCCGGAAATCTTCGGTGTATGAACGGGCACTTGCGCCTCTCCACACAGCATACAGCAGATGTGCATCATCGAAATACACAGCAGCTACTGCTCCAGGGACTTCACTACAGAGGCTGAGAAACTGACTGTCCTCTGGACCCCAACTTGATGCCTGTACACAGTAACTACCATGTGAGTGCTTTGATGCTGTTTGTTCATTAAAGTTTGCATTTTTTCTAAGTGGCGCCTGTTTTGTTGTTTTCTCTATTGCATGTTTGGAGTTCGGCTCCAGCTCCCCATACAAGGCTTCCCAGAATATAAGACTGTTTCTCTCACTCCAGAGCTTTTTGCTCAAAGGACTTTTATTTGAAATTTGCTACATCCTCTATTTAAGCGTGCGCCATCATTGTATATAAGAACCCCGTTAAAGTCAATGGGGCTCGAACATTTGAAATATAAAGTGCTAATTTTAAAGGCTAATATGAAAGTTATTGTCCTAAAAAGTGTTTGGGGACCTGGGTCCTGCCCCAGGGGACATGTATCAATGCAAAAAAAGTTTTAAAACAGCCTTTTTTTTGGGAGCAGCAAATTTAATAATGCTAAAAGTGAAACAATAAAAGTGAAATATTCCTTTCAATTTCGTACCATGGGGGGGTGTAAAGTTAGCATGTAAAATAGTGCATGTCTCCCGTGCTTACAACTGTCACTGCACAAAGTGTAATTTCTGAAAGAAAAAAAGTCATTTAAAACCGGACTTGCGGCTATAATAAATTGTCGGCTCACAGCAATTCAGAGAGGATTCATTCATAAAAAAAAGCGTGGGGGTCCCCCAAATTCAATTACCAGGCCCTTCAGGTCTGGTATGGATATTAAGGGGAACCCCGCCATCAATTTAAAAAAAAATGACGTGGGGTTCCCCCCAAATATCCATTCCAGACCCTTCAGGTCTGGTGTGGATTTTAAGGGGAACTCCACTCCAATTTTTTTTTAAAAATGGCGTGGAGTTCCCCCAAAAATCCACACCAGACCCCTTATCCGAGCACGTTAACCTGGCCGGCCGCAGAAAAGAGGGGGGACAGAGTGCGGCCCCCCTCTCCTGAAGCGTACCAGGCCACATGCCCCCTTCTATTTACACTTCCTTCGTGAAATGGTAGGGGTACAATGTACTCCATTACCAATTCACATAGGGGGGCCAGGATCTGGGGGTCCCCTTTGTTAAAGGGGTCTTCCAGATTCTGATAAGCCCCCTGCCCGCAGACCCCCACAACCACCGGGCAAGGGTTGTGGGGATGAGGCCCTTGTCCCCATCAACATGAGGACATCCTCCCCATGTTGAAGGCATGTGGCCTGGTGCGGTTCAGGAGAGGGGGGGCCTGCACTCTGTCCCCCCTCTTTTTCTGCGGTTGGCCAGGTTTTTCTTTCAGAAATGACACTTTGTGCAGTGACAGTTCTAAGTACTGGAAACAATCTTCTATAGGGAAGATTTGTGGGCAAAGAAGAGTACAAGATTTTTGTTGGCCCTCAGAGAATGTTGTGTTCAGATCCATCTCCCATTTTTAACAAAACAAGTTCAATAGTTCAATTAAACAGGACAAAGGGAGCAAATCAGAGAAAATCCTTGTTAGGGTTTGCACACACCTTTAACCTGCCTGGCGGTATTCCCGAGTCTGACTCGGGGTTAGATTTTCCTGCTGCGAGCGGTAACCCCGAGTCAGACTCGGGCTTGCCTCGCTAGATCCACAGGCACAAGTTACTTACCTTGTCCCTGGATCCAGCGATGCCACCGCGCTGTGTGAGCGAGCGGGACCTCGCTCGATTCACACAGTGCCTCCGTGTGACGCCGATCTCCGTTCCCTGCGACGTTACGACGCACGGGGACGGAGAACGGCGCCAAATTCAAAAAAGTAAACAAACACCTTACATACAGTATACTGTAATCTTATAGATTACAGTACTGTATGTAAAAAAAACACACCCCCCTTGTCCCTAGTGGTCTGTCCTGTGTCATGCATGTCATTTTATATAATAAAAACGTTTCTTTCTCCCTGCAAACTGTAGATTGTCCATAGCAACCAAAAGTGTCCCTTTATGTCAAAAATAGTTTTAGATCAGCTAAAAAACAGCGATAATAAATTATAATCACTTGCAGAATTGTGCGATAGCGATTTGTGGGGAAATTCGTCATAAAAAAAAAAAATAATGACAGCAACAATTCTGCAACTGGGCAAATTTCAGTGATTTTGATTTGATTACATTATTGAATAATTTTTATTATAATTATATTATTATTTGTTATAATTATTTATAATTATTTATTATATTATAATTTATAATTTTGTTTTTAAAAAAATGTCATACCTGGGATGCCTATTAGAATCTTGTTTGGTCAGATTTAAGTGAGTTATTTCTAAAAATTACAGACCTACAATATAAAACGCCAAATTTCCTTGCAAATAATGGTACCGCTTTTAGCATGTTTTTTCTGACAGAATCATACCGCCAGGGAGGTTAAAGCTATAATTAAAGTCTTGCTGGAAAAGTAAGTAATAGAAGGGCAGTACTTATTTCTCATAAAGAAGATACTTCATCTGATGTGTTCATATGTGTTCATATGTTCGAAAAGCATAGCCACGCACGCAATGTCACTTCCAGTTTTGTTTGTGGTTCACTGATCCACAGCATCTCACGTTCTGCTTGGTTACTTTGGAAACTGTAAGCTACTTAGGCTGCAGCAGTGATTCTTAGGATTAGGGATGAGCTTTGTGTTCGTGTTGAACTCACGTTCGACTCGAACATCGCATGTTCGATCGTTCGTCGAATTACGAACTTTATGGGCCGTTTGCGCCAAATTCGAGTGCCGTGTCACGGCCCATAATTCACTGCGGCATCGCAGTGCATTGCTGGCTGATGATTGGCCAAGCATGCACTATGACCCACGTGCTTTTGGCAATCACAGTGCGCAAAAGACGGAGAGCCATAATTGACCAAAGCCAGGGTGGGCACAGACAGATGCGCACAGACAGCAAAACAAATGTTACAGGGGTGATAACCCTTATCTGTGTTTTACAAAAAGCTTAAAAATTTATTTTTTGGCTGGAGCTACACTTTAAAAAAGTACCAGTTCAAAATTACAAACAGATTCTACTTAACAACAAACATACAGTCCCTGTCTTGTTTGCACCACCTGTATACTGCTGTTCAAAGTATATAGGGCCAAAGGGGCTGGTATGACCTGGGGGGAGGGGGGAAAACCCATGCTATTTTTCTCAATGATTTTCATCCATATTGCAGGGACCAGACATTACATTAAAGCCGCAAGCAGTTTTAAATTACGGTACTTTTTTCTTATAGTAATGTAATTTTGTGCAGGGACAGTTCTAAACACGTGCCACTTCACAGGCATACTATAGACACCCAGCAGGTATGATATTTTAAGGAATTTTTCTATTTTTTTTTTCACTTTAAGCATCTTTAAAATCACTGCTCCCGAAAAAACTTCTGTTTTTAAAACTTTTTTTCCATTGATACACGTTCCCTGGGACAAGACCCGGGTCCCCAAACCTGTTTTATGACAATAACTTGCATATTAGCATTTAAAATTAGCACTTTTGAACGTTTGAGTCCCATAGACTTCAATGGGGTTCTACGTTCACGCGAACGTTCGGTCCGTTCGTAGGTTCTGGTGCAAACTGAACAGGGGGGTGTTCGGCTCATCCCTACTTAGGATCCTGGACTGATACAGCAGCAAATGGACCAGCGACTATCACTTCCACTTATTACATGCCAATTAATTGCCAACTCCCTGAGTTGGCAATTAATGTGTTCTTTGTTTACAATTCATTCACTGCCCTTAGACTGGTACCCCCTTGGTGTTCTCTCATCTATTACAGATGCTACCTCTGCCAAACCTGTGTGCCCATTCTGACAGCATTTTGGTGCCCTGTCTGGACAAGTCTCCTATCCATGAGTGATGATAAACATATTTTAATCTATTCTATGTGAGTTGCCATTTGCCTTTTTTATTAAATGTTCCATATTCTCTACACTTAGGCCTCATACACACGACCGTTTTCCTCGACAGAATCCATCAAGAAACTTGGTGGCAGAGCTTTTTTGCCAAGGAAAACGGTTGTGTGTATGTTTTTCATCGAGAAAACTGTCGAGGAACTCGATGAGAAAAAAAGAGAACAAGTTCTCTTTTTCCTCATCGGGAGTCTCAGTTTCCTCGTCGTGTTCCTCATCGGGCTGGTTTTCGACGAGAAACACGTTCGTGTGTAATAAATAGAAACCCGCACATGCTCAGAAGGGTGGCGCCAGTGGAATCAATCTTCCCCTTTATAGTGCCATTGTACGTGTTTTACGTCACCGCGTTTGAGAACGACGAGATTTTGTCTTGACAGTGTATACGCAAAAAAAGCTTGTCAAGTTTCTCGACAAGCCTAACAAGGAACTCGTTGAGGAAAACGATGTTTCATTTCATTTAGTTTTAGTTTTTTTCAATTTCCAAGAGGGGTTGCATAAAGTGTGCAGATTTTGTGTGTTTTATTTTGCTAAACCAATATAGATAGTAAACTACAGCCTGTCAAAGAAATTTTGAGACATATTTAATCTTAAGTAAATTCTAGTAAAACTACTGTTTTTACATTTCTTGAAAAGTTAATTGCCAGTTTCCAACTATATATAGTTGCATAGTTAGTCTGGTTGAAAAAAGACACAAAGTCCATCCAGTTCAACCAATAAAAGGGGAAAAAAAAAAAAAACTTTTGATTTATTTTTATACAATCCTATATACACAATCTTATACCCACAGTTGATCCAGAGGAAGGCAAAAGAAAAAAAACAGCAAAGCATGATGAAATTTTCTTCAGCAGGGGAGAACCTTCCTTCCTGATCCCCCGAGAGGCAATAAGGTGATCCATGGATCAACTTTACCAATAAATGTTAGTATACAGTTATGTTATGTACATTTAGGAAAGATTCCAGGCCTTTTTTTAAAATCAATCTACTGAGCTGGACAGAACCAACTCTTGAAGGAGTCTATTCCACATTTTCACAACTCTTACTGTGAAAAGCCTTTCCAAATTGGGAGAATAAATCTCCTTTCCTCCAGATGTAAAGAGTGCTCCCGTGTCCTCTGTGATGACCTTAAAGTGAATAACTCAACATTAAGTTCACTGTATAGACCACTTTTTAAATCAGAAAATAGTTTTATTAAGAACAAAACAACTTCCAGTGTATCACTTATGTGTTTATACATGTTGATCATATCCCCCCTTAATCACCTCTTCACAAGAAAGAATACATTCAGTTCCTCTAATCTTTTCCCATAGCTGAGCTCCTCCATGCCTCTTATCAGTTCGGTTGCCGTTCTCTGCACTCTCTCCAGTTCCCCGATATCCTTTTTGAGAATTGGTGCCCAAAACTGAACAGCATATTACAGATGAGGTCTTACTAATGATTTGTACATGGGCACAATGATATCTCTCTCTCTGGAGTCCATACCTTACTTGATGCATGGACTCCACAAGAAAGGACTTTTCTCGCTTTGGAAACAGCAGTTAGCCATTGCATGCTATTATTAAGCTTATGATCTACCAGAACACCCAGATCCTTCTTCACCATTGCCATAAAAAGTTTATGGGGACCCGGGTACTGCCCTGGGGGACATGTATCAATGCAAAAAAAGTTTTTAAAGCTATATACGACCACCGTGTAAGCAACCTTATATAGTTTGGGGTGTGGACCCTGCCTTTGGCCAATCATGGCTCTCACAGCAGAGTTCACTGTTATTGGCCAAATCATGCAGGTCAGGTGCATGCTTTGGCCAATCATCAGACATCAATGCACTGCAATCTAGCAGCGCATTATGGGGAGATCCGCAGCACTCAAATTTGCCACGAACACCCCATAATGTTCAGTATTTGGTGAACGGGCGAACCTCCGATGTTTGAGTTGAACTTACATTCGATTGAAACCGCTGGCTCATCCCTATATATATATATCAATATTAAAGATCATTTGCCACATAGTTGCCTAATTAAACAATGCATTGAGGTAGGCTTGTAAGTTGGATACATCCTGTAAGTAAGGACATTATTCCACTGCATAGCTTGTCATCAACACTAAACCTTAGGGTACATCACTGATAACCTTAGACCATTCAGAGTATGAATCACCACTACTCTCTGAATTCAGTCTTTTAGCCAGTTTTTTATCCATTAACAAACAGATTTTTCCAGGCCTGTAGACATTACATAGATGAGTTCTCTTGATTTTTTTTTTTTTTTTTTTTACAGATTCATGAAACACAGAAGTTGTCAGACAAATCTGATTTATTTTTATGAAGAGGTAAATAAAACCTTGGACAGAGTGATGGCTGTGTATGTGGTATGCTTTTACAGATTTTGAAAAAGCGTGTGATACAGTTCCCCACACATTAACCATGTGTGGGGAACTGTATCACACGCTTTTGCAATATCTGTAAAAGTATACCACATACACAGCCATCCCTCTGTCCAAGGTTTTATTTACCTCTTCATAAAAATAAATCAGATTTTCCTGACAACTTCTGTCTTTCATGAATCCGTAAAAAAAAAAAAAAAAATCAAGCAAGAACTTATCTATGTAATCTTTTATTAAACTTTCCAGTATCTTCCCAACACAATTTGAAACAATGGCTTTGAAATACAGAGTTTAATTATTTAGGGATTTGTGGGTGTATGCCATCTGGACCCGGTGCTGTATTAACCTTTATGCTGTCTAAATATTTCTGGACCATATAATTTTAAACCATAGTGGATCATTTGGGGCTGTGTCAGCACCATCATCATTATGCCCATGAGCTCCCCCATGCTCCTTTGTATAAACAGAGCTGAAGAAGGTATATAATACATTTTCCTTATCTTTGTCCCCAGTTACCCACTCTAGATTATTTTGTAAAGGACCAACAGACCTGAACTTTTTTACTATTAATACATTTGAAGAATTTTTTTGGGGGTTTAACTACTATCTTTTGCAATCTGTTTTTTGGCCTTGATTTTCAATTTTACATATTCTGTTATATTCTTTGTAATATTTAAACAATGATACCATTCCTTAATTTTTATATTTTGTCTTATTATTAATATTTTTTTACTTTGGCCATGAGCCACATAGGTTTTATTTTTAGCCTTTTAAATTTATTGCCCATGGAAATATATTTTGCAGTGAGTTCTCATATACAGTATTTTTTGAAGAATTACCATTTCTGTTCAGTGTTCAATGATTCTTTCCCAGTCTAAGACTTGAACAGAAGCCCTTTAAAATCGACTTTTTCTTTGCAGTTAATTTTTGGTTCCACCATTTTCTCTATAGTATCTGACTGCTTATCACTTAATAACCCTCTAGCTCTCTTGTTACCTACTTCCATGCTCACCTACAGGACTTCTCCAGAGCCTCTCCTATCCTCTGGAGCTCCCTGCCCCAGTATGTCTGGCCAGCTCCTACCCTATCTGCCTTTAGGCAAGCCTTAAAATCTCACTTATTCAGTGAAGCTACCCCACCTCTACCCAAAAACTGTACTTGAGTGCCCTCCATCAGACCACCCCCGCAGCTATTAACTTTTGTACCACCTCCCCCTCCCTTTAGATTGTAAGCTCCACAAGCATAGGGCCATTCTATTCCTTCTGTATTTAACTGTGTTGCAATTGTACTGTACCCTTTTTTATTGTAAAGCGATGTGTAAACGGTTGCCGCTATATAAATCCTGTATAATAATATTTTAAAATAATAATAACCTCAAATACTGTCACACTTTTTTTGTGCTTTAAAGCGATTTCAGCTTTTTTTACAACACTGATTCTTTAACCGTGTTTTTCTGTTCCTGCCTGGAACACACTAGTTCTGTCAAAGTTACTATTAATCCAACTTTTTACAGAATAGACTGCGAAAGCCACTCATTTCAGTTATTTTTCTCTACTCCTAATACAGAAGTAACTACATGTCTAAAACTTCTGGGAGATTCTGATTTTAAAGCAGTGTTTGTAATGCCTTGTACAGACAAACAAACATGTACGATGAAACCGGTCCGCCGGACCGTTTTCACCGTACATGTCTGCCCGGGGATTTCTGTATGATGGCTGTGGCGGGGTGTGGCCACGCCGTCGCCACGACGATGACGCGGTGACGTGGGCGACCCTGCCAGTTCAATGCTTCCACGCATGCATCGAAGTCATTCGACGCATGCGATGGATGGCGGGCGCTCAGACATGTACGGTAGGTCTGTACAGACGACCGAACATGTCCAAGCGGACAGGATTCCAGCGGGCTGTTTCTAAACAAGTTTGGAAATATTTGCCCGGTGGAAAAAGGCCCAGCGGGCAAATGTACGCTGGAATCCTGTCCGCTCGGGCCTACACACGACCGAACATGTCTGCTGAAACTGGTCCGCGGACCATGTTCGGTCGTGTGTACGGGCCTTAGTGTGGACAATTTTTTTTTCACTTTCTAGAAGTACCCTAAAGACTGATTATACTCTATGGCCCGGATTCACAGAGAGCGGGCGCACATTACGCCGCCATAGCGCAAATAATATATGCTACGTTGAAGCAGCACAGAGAGGCAAGCACGTAATTCACAAAGCCAGTGCTCCCAAAACTGCACTGGTTTTCTAAGCCGTAAGCCGGCGTAGGTGGAAGTGGGCGTGAGCCATGCAAATGAGCTGTGACCCCATGCAAATGATCGCCTGAGTGCCAGACAGATACATATAACGAACTGCAAATATCGCCATATCTCCCTCATTTGCATATTTGAATGGCTGATCAATGGGAGCGTAAATATGCGCCCAGCGTAAATGTGCGACCACCCAACGCCGGCGTAAGTAAGTTACTTTGGCAGGCTGAAGCCTTTTTTTAGGCGCATCTCTGTTTGTGGGTCAGGCGCACAGATACGACGGCGCACATTTATACTTACGTCGGCGTATCTTGAGATACGTTGGCGTAAGTGCTTTGTGAATCCGGGCCTATATCTATTTTCATTGCATACCTGTAGTTAGCACTGCGAGATTGAAGCAAATGAATTGCAGACATCTAATGTTTGGTTAGTTTTCAGCAGTGAATAGTATTTGGAAGAAATCTGAATTTTAATGAACAAGAACAAAGAGAAGGAATAATACATCCCACCATTAGGATGCAAACAGAATTTAATTAACAGAAACACTCTGAGATTGACACAATTTTATTACTAGGATAATTAAGGGGCAAAGGCAAGGCAGCTAAAGTAACAGATATGTAATGTAAAATACCCAGTCTCCACATTTACATATTGCAATTAGGTTTGTAAAATGGATAGATAAGAGCATTAGATAGGAAAACAAAGCTTTTTGGACAACATGAAAACATTTTCTTGTGCAGCGCTGATACAGCTGCATGATCAAGGGAAAAAAGCTGAAATTAGAACTAACCTCTCATTAAAAAATATGTGGTGTATATTTTTATTGTAAAGCCATATGTACTCACAGTTTTCTCTTAGTCTCCCTGTAAAGTCTCCAAAATACCTGTTAATCCTTATGCAGTTTCCAGACAATGCTACTGTAATGTTGAACTACAGGGGGGTAAGAATCTGTTGCAAGGGGTATAGCTATAAGCATTCCTACTGCTGATTCACAAGACTATACATGGTCAGTCGGGGCCTGGTCACACTGGGGAGATTTACTAAAACTGGAATATGGAAAACCTGGTGCAGCTATACATAAAAATCAATCAGTTTCAAGGTTTTATTATCAAAGTTTAATTAAACAAGCTGAAGTTGGAAGCTGATTGGCTAACATGCACAGCTGCAACAGATTTTGAGTGCTACAGTTTTAGTAAATCAGCTCCATAAAGCACTGCCTCTGCTGCTAAAACCATCCCACTGTGAGCTGCAGTGTCTGTAAGGGGGAGCTTGTTAGACACAAACAGATACAGATGTGGCTCACTCACCTTTTACTTTTAGAGGCTTGTGCATCACATAATATCTAAATTTGGGATGTGTTTAGACTGTTATACAGGATCCTTTACTTGTTCTTTAACCACAACCTTTCTTGAGGGAAACAATGAGGCTAGCATTTCTGGCATGCCTTAATTTATTTAAAAAAAAACTTTCAAAAACTTTGACCCAGTAGAATGCATTTTTGACCTATACATTATTAGTGGGACAACATTTTATGGTGAGCATTCTACTTAATTATTAAAAGAGTAACTCTACTTTCATGGGGGGAAAAATAGCACATAAAGAAAAAATAATATAGTGTATACAAGTCATATTGTAATTGAATGTTATTAAAATTCACCTTTCCTTTTCAATCTGCAGCCACTGTCATTTTCTGTAAATGCAATGCAATATGGCTACCTGGAGGTGTTCTGTACACAGAATGTGTACTGACCACCCTCAGAAACATAATTTCCTACTTGTGTGATTGGCTCACTAATTTTCCAAGAAGTCTGCACTAAGATACAAATCAGATTTCAGGCATCCCCTGCAACAAGAATGGCAATTTTGATTAAATACTTTTAATGGAAAAACGTCTAAAGGGATGCAGGCCCAGCAGATTTTCTCATTAGTGCTGTGCAGGTGCACACCTGATAGATAATTATGAAACCACTCTCATTAGACCTACTAGACCTACAAAAGTGGAGTTACGCTTTAAGGTGATTGAAGGTGATCAATGCTTGTGAACAATTTGTATGATAATTTGAATCTGTTTAACCACTTAAGCCCCGGACCATTTTGTTGCTAAATGCCCAGGCCAGGTTTTGCGATTCGGCACTGCGTCGCTTTAACAGACAATTGCTCGGTCGTGCGACGTGGCTCCCAAACAAAATTGGCGTCCTTTTTTCCCCACAAATAGAGCTTTCTTTTGGTGGTATTTGATCAACTCTGCGGTTTTTATTTTTTGCGCTATAAACAAAAATAGAGCGACAATTTTGAAAAAAATTCAATATTTTTTACTTTTTGCTATAATAAATATCCCCCAAAAACATAATTTCCTCAGTTTAGGCCGATACATATTCTTCTACATATTTTTGGTAAAAAGAATCGCAATAAGTGTTTATCGATTGGTTTGCGCAAAATTTATAGCGTTTACAAAATAGGGGATAGTTTTATTACATTTTTATAAAAAAAAAATTTACTACTATTGGCGGCGATCAGCGATTTTTTTCGTGACTGCGACATTATGGCGGACACTTCGGACAAAGTTGACACATTTTTGGGACCATTGTCATTTTCACAGCAAAAAATGCATTTAAATTGCATTGTTTATTGTGAAAATGACAGTTGCAGTTTGGGAGTTAACCACAGGGGGCGCTGTAGGAGTTAGGGTTCACCTAGTGTGTGTTTACAACTGTAGGGGGGTGTGGCTGTAGGACTGACGTCATCGATCGAGTCTCCCTATAAAAGGGATCACTCGATCGATGCAGCCACCACAGTGAAGCACGGGGAAGCCGTTCTTCAGCTCCGGGGAGCGATCGCGACGGAGCGGCTATAAATGAATAGCCGCGCCGTCGGCCCGGATCACTCCCCGAGGTAAGCCACCCGCTGCACGCAGCGGAGGAGGTCCCATTCGGACCCCTGACCCGCTAGAAGGCAGGGACGTATATATACACCCATCTGCCTGTACGTGCCATTCTGTGGACGTAAATAGGCGTGCGGCGGGCGTTAAGTGGTTAAAATGACATACTACATTATGAGATCCTATTTTTTTTCTTTTAAAAACACCATACTGTGCTTGAATGGAATAAGTGGGAAGTGGAGGAGTGATACTCACATAGAGGCTGTCAGAATTGAGACTATATTGGAGATGGCATTGAGGGAGATTTAGTAAAACTGGAGCATGCAAATTCTGGTGCAGCTCTACGTAGAAACCAATCAGTTTCCAGGTTTTATTGTCAAAGCTTAATTGAACAAGCTGAAGTTAGAAGCTGATTGGCTACCATGCACAGCTGCACCAGATTCTGAGTGCACCAGTTTTAGTAAATCAATACCATTGCATGACTCACTTATTGTAAGGGGTCAATAAGTTTTGGTAAGCCTCCTTTTCACTTAGGGAATATGAGCATATGGTGAAGCAATAAATGTATTTGAGGACATTCGCAAGTACACAAGAAATTTGGACTTTCACTGTTACTTTATATACTTACATTTTGGACTTTAATTAGAACACTATTGGATTTGATTAAATATTTTTATCACTGATTATTATTTTTAGGGGAAGTTTTAGGTTTTATGCTATTTAACTATCTTTTTCAGAAAAAGGTCAGCAACAGAAGTTCTAGTTTCGTTTTTCAAACCATCACTTCTCTTAGGCCTCGTACACACGGCCGAGGAACTCGACGTGCCAAACACATCGAGTTCCTCGGCCAGTTCAGCACTGAAGCCGCCGAGGAGCTCGGCGGGGCGAGAGCTCCCATAGAACAACGAGGAAATAGAGAACATGTTCTCTATTTCCTCGCCGAGCTCCTCGTCGGCTTCCTCGGCCGAAAGTGTACACACGGCCGGGTTTCTCGGCAGAATTCAGCAAGAAACTCGGTCGGAAGCTGAATTCTGCCGAGGAAACTGGTCGTGTGTACGGGGCCTATGGCTCTATACAGCACAGAGGCAGGATAACATGCAAAAACGAAACTGAAACTACAGGTACATTATATAATTGATTTTTATCTATTTTTAATCATTTTTAAAAGGAATCAGTTAACTATTATGTCTCTATACCCTGTAAACAGTAATTTGAGCAAAAAAAAAATCCTTTACAACTCCTTTAAGCTTTAACGTTCATGTACAAGTAATTTCAAACTTTTTTTTCTTGTTCAATCTTTTTATTGAGAAATAGATAAGACAACAACTTTGCCAAAGTTCATTTGAATACAATACGGAGTGGGGTTTGCACCTACTTCTAGCACAATATACACCGTAATACAATGATATGTGAACACATAGCAGTAACACAGAAAATTGACTGTTAGTAACAGATAAGGGTAAAGACTGGGATCTCAAGCCCTAAAAAGTGAGAACAATACTTATTTCTCAGCCTCAAAAGTCCTAGCGACAGTCAATTCAGTAAATCTGAGGTGCATAGTAAGCACACGAAAACCAAGTAATATACATCAAAGACAGAGAAAATTAAAAAGCATTAGAGGTAGGCAAAGAGAGGGAGGAGTTTGCCTGCCCTTACTGGGCTGGAGTGGCATCCAGCAAACCAGTGGGAAACTGGAGGGTCATGGTTAAAGAATATTAAAAAAGTTGTTTTTAATTATTTACAAGTTGCATAATTCATTTAAAACAAATCCTGGTGATCCTGCCATGAATGTTGTTGTTTATGCATTACCTTTTATGAGGTGACAGCTGTCTCCTAGTTATGCTTTGCATTGTCACCTTGTCACATGTTCCTTGTGGAGACCACAATTGGCTCTATGGACACACAGTATGCAGACAATGTCCAACATTTTTACCATCAGGAAGTTAGTCCAGATCAGTGATGGGCAGCTGATGATGGAGCGAGTGCATGTAGACAGGAAGTGTCAAAGGGTAAAGGATATCAGCAGCACTCAGATGTTTAAGGGTGGAAAAATGGCAATTGTTTTTGATGAACAATGCTTTAGCAAACTAAATGTCCAGCTACGGGTAAGATCTACAGGTGTAGGCACAAACTGCCATTGACCATTTTTCCTACTTGCAGATGGCAAGGGGAACCATATAGTAATTATCTGTTGTTAAAGTTATAGCAAAATTGCAGAAGCCATGTTTTTTTTACTATTTATTCTTTCTTTTCTTTTCTTTCTTTATTTTTAACAGGACTCATCAGGTGATCTACAGCATGGCAGTGCCCAACTTATCTGGTGTGTTATGTAGGGATGGTCCCATTTAGTAGCAACAGTTGGAGTGCAAAGAGGATATTCTGTATATCAATATACAATATATACTGTATATATATATATATATATATATATATATATATATATATACAAAGGGAAATAGAGGATTTTAACATGTTGTGTCTTGGGAGCTGGGAGAGTGGTGTGTGTGGTGTAAAGTAAAGTGCCTTTAGCTAAAGTGCATACATGGGCTAGTACAGAGGTATTGAATAAGGAGACCAAACAACAATTTGATACAACATTTTTATTTAACTTTGGTAAAATTGGCCACGGTGTCATCCATAAAATGTGGGGGCGGGGTTACAAAAATTTTCTCAATAAATAAATTAAATTACAAAAGGCCAAATTGGCTAAACTTAAAACTTTAAAATCAAATTAATTTCTGTCCATCCAGCAAAAGCTGGACGACTACTCCCCCCATACAGACGACCCCATGACTTATTATGACAAACTGACAGGTAAGGGTGGGCGGGCGGGCGATGCTGCTTGTCAGGAGATGTGACTGAGCAAATCGCCTCAGCCTCTCCCTTATATAGGCTCGTCCAGTGCAGGTTTTACCTCACGCGAACGGACCTATCAGAGAAGGGGGCTGCCGCAGCTGACCAATCAGAGGCTGTTACTACCCCAGAGCGCGGCAGCCCACTTCTCCCTCTGCTCTATCCCATGCAGGCTCAGCATACTGCCGTAGCCTCACATGGGCTAGTACAGAGGTATTGAATAAGGAGACCAAACAACAATTTGATACAACATTTTTATTTAACTTTGGTAAAATTGGCCACGGTGTCATCCATAAAATGTGGGGGCGGGGTTACAAAAATTTTCTCAATAAATAAATTAAATTACAAAAGGCCAAATTGGCTAAACTTAAAACTTTAAAATCAAATTAATTTCTGTCCATCCAGCAAAAGCTGGACGACTACTCCCCACCGGCCGGGGCCAACCGCGAAGCTGTTGGCCGAGGCCCCCCCACCACCGTGGCCGATTCGATCATGGACTGGATACCCATATTAAAAATGTCCAGGCCAATGCCTGACAGATGAATTTGGTCAACCCGAAACAACCCAGGCAAAAAACCCTCTAACTCGGAATGACGAAAGGAAGAGCCACCAATTGAAGGCATAAAACTATGAATCGTCCTATTTAGCCGTCTGCGGATTCTATCCACGTAGAAAAGGGTGCCGTGCGGCGACCATAACAGCCTGGGAACCATCTCAGAATATACCAACACTGAACCTGGGAACATTTGAGTTATGGAATAGAGATCCCTCTTCATTTCACATAACAAGTCCCATGTGTTGAATTTACCCAAGTCATTAGCCCCCACGTGGATAACTATCACTTGGGGTTGAGGCCAGACAGAAGACAAATAAGCTAGGTGGTCTTTTAAATTGCGCCACCGCATACCTCTAACACCTGACCATAAAATTAAAAATAAATCAGGATCAAGCCCCAGGTTAGCAGAGTATGATCTGGATCCGGAGTGCTTGTAAGCCCAGAACACGTAGGAGTGACCTATGACCCAAGCGATATTCCTGGATAAATCTGAAAGAGAATCATAAAGTTAGAAGACTGGGACGAACATATAACTTATATCTATTGCTGCCCCACCTGCCCACTTTTTTAACCTTACTCTCTGAAAAACCTATAGAATCAGCTGTGGTGGCAGCGCCAATTCGGAAAGAATGGGAAGAAAATTGGTACCCAGATAAATTCAAGCGCTTCAAACAGGAGGCCAAAACAGCTGAGAACTGGTACCTAGTTAGAGAGGACAAGTCTTCATGAATAAAAAAGGAATCGTTACTCAATGGTCTGACCAAAAGATAATTACGAACATGAAACACGGGACAGATAGCCTCATTAGGAGAACTGGATAAAGAAAACCACTGGCCAACCTGAGAGGACTTTGATCTGGACAAAAACAGACGGACAGAACCGACGTCAAACTGAACATGAGAAAAACGGAGAAATGAAAAAGCGTTTCTATTTGCTGCAGTAAACTCACCTAACCGAAGGGCTCCAAAGAATGCTATAGAGAAAGCAGCCTTAAAAAGCAAAGATTCGAAATTGGATGAGCAGACATCTTGAAGGATCTGAAGAAGATCGATCAAAATGGGGATAGATATGGGACGCCTATTATCTAAAGAGGGCCTAGACTTTTTGAGGCCCTTCAAAACCTGAGTGACCTGAAAGAAAGAGGTAAGAGCAGGAAGGCCTGCAAACTTAAGGAAAAAAGAAACTCCAGCCAATATTTTACCTATGGAAGCCGGGGACAGATTAGACTGAATGAGAAAGGACAAAAAAGACAAAGCCACGTAAGAAGATACATCTAGTGGATCCAAACCCAATGGTTGACAGAAAGAGCACCATTTGTGCCATGAAAGCCTATAATCCCTCCAGGTGTTTTCCGCTACTGAAGCCTTGAGATTCCGGAATATTATTCCCAAATTAAGCCCCAGAGGAAGTCTGGGCAAGGGGTGCCATGTTGATCCGCTGATGGCGCCAACTCTCGGAATCTCTTGAACTGTGAACGAGATAAAGAATCTGCTATGTTATTTTCTTTACCTGCAATATGCTCAGCTCTCAACCATATATTACAGTTCATACAATGAAGTACAAGGAAACGCAATAACCTCAGAACGGGATCAGACTTAGAGGACAGAGTATTGATGGCAAAAAAGACACCTTTATTATCCGTATGAACCAAGATTCTACGATTCCTAAAGATGTCTTCCCACACAACCACCGACACAATCACTGGAAAGAGCTCCAACAGAACTAGATTTTGAAGTATCTCCTTCTGGAGCCAATCAGGGTGCCAGGACTGGGCGCACCAGCGCCCATAAAAGAAAGCCCCGAACCCAGCAGAGCCAGCTGCATCGGTGAAGAATTCCAACTGAGAACTATTAATAAAGTCCATTTGCCAGGCCGAGGAACCATTAAACTCATTTAAAAAAGCATCCCAAATTCTTAGATCATCCTTGATGCTTTTTGAAATTCGGAAATGAGCGTAAGGGTTCACCATACCTTTTATGGCTAACGAGAACCTGCGCGAAAATACCCTCGCCATAGGGATGACTCTGGCTGCAAAAGCAAAAAGACCCAGCAAAGATTGTGCCTCCTTTAAGCACACCTTCTTACTGACAAGAAAGGTTGCAATCATAGACTTCATTTTATGTATCTTCTGTTGTGGCAATCTGAATTCCATTCGTTCGGAGTCAACCGTGATCCCCAAAAATTCAATAACTGTCGTGGGAAAAACTGTTTTCTCCTGGGCCAGAGGCACGCCAAAGTCATGACAAACGTCAAAGAAAACCTGTAAAGCTTCCATACACACTGATGACCCCCGGGGACCTAAAAACAAGAAGTCATCTAGATAATGTAGGATAAGGCCTTGAGGGATAACGACTGACACGACCCAATGTAAGAAGGAGGAAAAAGCCTCGAAATAAAAGCATGACATAGAAAACCCCATTGGCATGCATTTATCAAAATAATATTTATTCAAAAATTGAAAACCCAAAGAATTGAAGCCTTGTGGATGCACGGGAAGAAGGCGGAAAGCCGACTTAATATCAGCCTTTGCTAGCACAGCCCCTTGCCCTGCTTGCCTCAAAAGACACAAAGCCTCATCAAATGAGGCGTAGCAGACTGGAGCCTCCACAGAGGCAACTTCGTCATTGAGTGACGAATGCGGTGGGTAAGATAGGTGGTGGATCAGTCTGAACGCACCCAGCTCTTTCTTGGGTACGATGCCCAAAGGGGACAACCGGAAATTAGAGAATGGCGGGTCATTAAAGGGGCCAGCCACCCTACCCTCAGACAATTCTTTGCAAATTTTCTCAAGCACTAAGTTAGAGTGCATGGATACCGATAGTAAATTTTTAACTGGTGTACACCCTGAACCAGTAAAGGATGGCACTAAGAAACCATTGGCAAAACCTTCAGTTAGCAGAGCCGCCATCCTGTGGTCTGGATAGCGCTCGAGCCATGGGCGCATTCTTGCCAGGCTCACCGGAGTCGGGGCCTTTCCCATGTGTGTCCTTGGGTCCTGAATGAGAGGAACTAGCGGCAGCTTTACGAAAACATCTGCTCGCCGCGTGAGTACCGCCACAATAAGAACACTCATGTTTGTATCTACAATTCAATAAGAATTTACATTGACCCTCATTGAATGCAAAGCATACACCCTTCCTGACTGGACTCTGACCATTTGAAGCGGGGCGAGGGGTGAACTGGGGCCTAGGTGGCAGCATAAGGTTTAACCATAAACCAACGTCCTTAGCCCCCCAATGCAGCGATGGGTGCACAGCTAGTTTTTGACGGAAATTCTCGTCATATGAGAACCATGCGGAGCCGCCAAAGTGGCGAAAGGCCTCCGCAATAATATCCAGGTGTTGGAATAAACCTGAGCACTTCCCCGGGAAGCGTTCTCCCATAACTGCTGAATAGATACAGAACGCTTGCAGCCAGTTTTGAAATGTCTTAGGAACCGCTCTCCTCCTATCTTCCTCTGTTCTTTCGCTGGACTGCCTGTCAGATTTAGCCAAAAACTCCTTAGAAGCAGGGAGAAGTGATAATATATCGAGATATTCACCCCTCCAAATTTTTTCTTTGACTGACTTAGACAGATGAAAACCCAGCGGGGATAAACTGCAAGGGAGGGGTTCCTTAAAGGAAGACTCGCTGACCATAGCAGCCGAGGATCTGAGGGGTAAAGTATTATTAACAGCAGGACACCTCACACTCGATCTGACAGTAACATCCTTATTTAGCAGAGAGGGATGACCAGCCTCATGCCACACCACACCAACCTCCTTCATATCAATAGCATTATCGCTATTTCCAGCACCAGTCTCCTGTGCACTCTGACTTACTGTGCATGCCTGGTTGCACATACATATTTACATTTTGTGAGGTAAAATCCGCATCATGTATACCTTTGAACTGCTGCACAATGACAGACAAAGATTCAATTAGACTAGAAAATGCAGATAACTGGTTAACATTACTGAAAACAACTTCAGGTAAAACATGCTCACCCAAGTCCCCAGGAGGGGGGGAAGAGGCAGCGCTGCTCCCTTGCTGGCAAGAAGCACCTCTTGTTGCAGCTCCCTCAGCTTGAGGAGCTAAATTATTGGTCTTACATTTCTTTTTTCTTCCAGGCTGTTTCCTGGGGGCGCCCACGCTCATCTCTGGTACTGCAGCTGGGCTGACAGATAAAACAGAGCCACTCTCCTCAGACAGGCAACGCTTCAGCCACTCTTCACCTCCCCTGCTCTCCGCCTTCTCTAGGAGTCTACATAAGAGCTCCTCACGGCTGTCCTGCACAGCGCGCTTCATCCTGAGAGAGAGGGAGAGGCGGGCGATGCTGCTTGTCAGGAGATGTGACTGAGCAAATCGCCTCAGCCTCTCCCTTATATAGGCTCGTCCAGTGCAGGTTTTACCTCACGCGAACGGACCTATCAGAGAAGGGGGCTGCCGCAGCTGACCAATCAGAGGCTGTTACTACCCCAGAGCGCGGCAGCCCACTTCTCCCTCTGCTCTATCCCATGCAGGCTCAGCATACTGCCGTAGCCTCACATTCTCTTTCTCACTCTATCTTTCTCACTCTTTCCTTTGTCCTCTCCATCTATATATGATATAAAGTAGTTTATGTGTGTTTGTGTGTTATACTGTAAGAAATGTAATTTACTGGTGTAATTTAATAATGTATACAGTTGATATTTCAGAATCACAAACTGAACTTAAATTCAGGTTTGTCATTTACAGCTTACTACTGGAAAGCATCCATTTTTAAATAGCATACCACAGAACAGGAAACGTATCTCACAGTTTCACACTTGTTAGATATTGTCTCTATCTGTAATAATTTTAAATTTCTAAATGGCACTATTTTGGTCCCCTACAATTCAGTACAGTATGCACATTCTCTTTCTCACTCTATCTTTCTCACTCTTTCCTTTGTCCTCTCCATCTCTCCTGTCTCCTTCCTCCATTACCTTACCCTGATTTCTCTTTCTTTGTTTTATTTTAGTTGTATCCTGCTTTCCCATTCATTTTGGAAAACCATTGTGTGCTAGGAAAGTAGTCTATATTTAGCAACCTTAAAAGAACTGGAGCTTGCAATCAAGATACATTTATCCACATTTTGACAAAGTTGAGTTGGCTTGTAGCAAAGTACTCTGCTGCCACGTGGAGTTCAAATATAAATAATGAATGTCTCAAAGGTATACAATTATTTGCTTTTATTGATCACTAAGCTTTACAGTCTTTAGGATAGCCCTTCCAATGCAAGATTGAAATTCCATTCAGTGAAGAGAAAATAAATTGAAATGCCTTAGGCAGACATTGTGATGAATAAAACAAAAGCACCACAGGCACCTTCCATCTGAATTAAATTTTTCAGATACACTCCTTTGGGGTACTGCATATCATAAAATTGACTCACATCACTATTATTTTTCTTAAATTGCTCTAAATCTATAAGTAAACCTTCCTTTGTATTCTTAGAGTTTAAGTGCTCTTTGCTCATTGTGCATACTGTACTGAATTGTAGGGGACCAAAATAGTGCCATTTAGAAATTTAAAATTATTACAGATAGAGACAATATCTAACAAGTGTGAAACTGTGAGATACGTTTCCTGTTCTGTGGTATGCTATTTAAAAATGGATGCTTTCCAGTAGTAAGCTGTAAATGACAAACCTGAATTTAAGTTCAGTTTGTGATTCTGAAATATCAACTGTATACATTATTAAATTACACCAGTAAATTACATTTCTTACAGTATAACACACAAACACACATAAACTACTTTATATCATATATACACAATGAAAAAAATGTTTGCTCTATGCCACTTTTAACTGTGTTATAGAGCAAAATATCTAGCAATAGACCAATGTGTCCTTTAACTGCTCTGACTGACACTTTCTCTGCTCTTCAAAATATTGTCCCTATACACTATGTGCACTACCAGTGTATTTTTTGGGATTAATATAACTGCATAATGTACCATATTTTTCATGCCTGCCTGAGGCTGTGTACACATTAGTGTTTTCAAAAGTGTGTTGCTTTGATGCGTGCTGCATTCAGCACAGCAGGTAGACAGAGCCTTACTGAACATAATGAGGATCATGTTTTTTCATACACGTGGTGGGGTTTCATTGAATCCTCAAAATAGAAATCGGAACATGCTGCATTCAGCTTCCAGTAAAATCCTTTTACACCAACAGCAGAATTTAAAAACAATCTAGCCTGAGCATATTTTTATGAAAATAAAGTCTGATAGGTGATACCTGTTAACCTTACCAAGCTGGCAGTTTATGTGTTCCACTTGTAGCAACTTACCTCTAATGAAGGGTGTGCAATGTCCTGCTGGCTACTTCTTATTGTAGAAATCCCCCTCTCTTTTCTGTACATCACGGAACAGGCCTAATAAACACGTCTACCTGGGTTATGTGCCATCTACAGGTGAATTGACACTGGCAAACAAGGACAGGAAGTCCTCATCTTCATGACCCTGCCTCCCAAGGAGATCATCATCATTTGCCGGTAATGTGACCTTTTCAGTGCTACATCCTGCATATACGAAACCCTGCACAGTTACAAATGACCAAGGCAATTTTTTCAGGTCCAGGGCAGTGGATCCCTGGTTTGAGCTTATTGGGTCCCTGAAAGTCTGGCTAAGCACTGCCTGACATAATGGGTGAAGATTAAACCTTGGTTGTTGTATTCAGAGCCTGATGTATGAGTGGTAAGTCCCAGGTAGACATGGTCTTCTGCTATGCTGATTGTCCTTCCATGTCTCCCCAATAGAGAGCACTGTTTGTTACTGGCTGTATGGGAGACATTCTTTATGCTGTTTCAACTTGTCGCTGTTTCATGGAGCTCCCCAGTCTCTGGAGATGTTTGATAGGGTGTTTGCCTCTGTGCTAGCTGTGGGAGAAGTTGTAATGCCTTCCAGTAAACTTTGACTAACCGAGTGCATGCATGTGTAGCAGTATGCATGGGATGCATGCGCATGTCCTGGGGTGTGCAGGTGACAATGCACACAGGCTGGATGCAGAAATATACAGGAGGATGCCAGTGACCTCAAAGGGATGGCAGTATGGATGACAGGTAGGCCAACCTGGATATTTTTGTTGCAGGGCAACATATTTTTGTTGCAGTGTGTTTTAGCCTGTAGGTAGTTGTGTCATTTGTGGGGGAAGGGACACTGGCAGCTGGACTGTAGTTTCCTGCTTTGTACACTTGTTTTTCAGCAAGGTATCCTCCCTGCTGACAGGACTGCCATTTGTGGCACACAATTCAGTTTGATCAGCAAGCTGTCATGTCTAAAAGAAAGTGGGGAGGTGGGTACATGGCTGGAAGGGGTGTAAGACCATCGTCATCAAGTCTGGAGGACACTAAAAAGAGTCCTACTGGTGCATTTTCAGAACCTCTATGTCTGTCTGATCTGGTGGCTGAGAAAGAAACATCATATGTGACAGAGAGGATTTAGCATCTGTGCTGGCAGGTTTAGAAAAAAAGGCTTGCTGGGATGTTCGCCTCCATTGGTAAGGGAGGTAGGAAGAGCCGACAATCTCCTTATCCAGATTTTCCCCTCAGTGTTGGAGGCGGAATTGATGGACATTGAGGAAGAGACAGAGGATATGGAGCTCGAGGAAGGTCAAATGGTGGATTCCTCTTTGGAGTAGTCAGAGTCTGCTGAATTTCAGAGAAATATCTCTCAAGCCCGGAAAGCCTTTGTGAGTTTGTTTGTCAGAGATGATTCACGTTGATTTGGAGTTGCCTCTTGTGGAAGCTGCAACTCCAAAAGTATCTGCTGCTGGGCCCCTGGCAGTCTCCTCATAATTTTTCCTTACAGCCCCATTTAAACAAGGTTGTTTTTTCAGAATGGACTCATCCTGGCTGGGTGTGTTTACTTCTAAAAAGGATTGAGCAGCTCTATCTGATGGAAGAAAATGTTACAAAAATATGGTGTACACCTTCTGTGGATGTTGTTTTAACAAGAATTTAACTTGTCTTGTTGAAGATATTCAGGTCTTCAAGGATCCGGCAGACAATAGAATGGAAACTTTACTGAAGGCATCTTTTGCATTTCCAAGGGCTGCTATGCAGCCGGCATGGTTGTTTGGAGAAGATTTATACTTGTATATTCTGAAAACCTTGGGAAGAAAAGACTCTCTTCTCCCCTTAAAATAACAAACATGTTATACTTTCCTCCACTGTGCAGCTTGTTTTGCACAGACTGGCCCCGAACCTGGTCTTCTGGGGTCCCTCAGCGGCTGCCTCGGCTCCCCCCTGCAAGGACTCAACACTTTCATGTGAGCAAGTAATTGGGTGATTGAGCCAGTGCCGGTGACTAAGAGGTTTTGAGGTTTCTACTATTCCCAAGCCAGATTGCAATGTTTGTCCACGTTCGGATCTAAAGATCTAAAGAATCTGAATAGGTTTCTTTGGGTAAGGGGTTTCAGATGGAATGAGTTAGATCGGTTGCAGCCTCAATGTAGCCAGGGGAAGTTCTGATATCGATTAACCACTAGCCGACCAGCCGCCGTCATTCTACGGCGGCAGGTCGGCTCTCCTGGGCGAGACCACGTCATTCTACGTCGGCTCTTTGAGCCGCCTCGCCCCCGACTCCCGGCATCTTGCGTGTGCCCGGCGGGCGCGATCGCCGCTGGGCACACGCGATCGCTTGTTACAGAGCGGGGACCGGGAGCTGTGTGTGTAAACACACAGCTCCCGGTCCTGTACAATGTATGAACAGAAGATCAGTGTTTCCCCTAGTGAGGCCACCCCCCCCACAGTAAGAACACACAAGGGACATACTTAACCCCTTCCCCACCCCCTAGTGTTAACCCCTTCACTGCCAGTGGCATTTTTATAGTAATCCAATGCATTTTTATAGCACTGATCGCTATAAAAATGCCAATGGTCCCAAAAATGTGTCAAAAGTGTCCGAAGTGTCCGCCATAACGTCGCAGTACCGAAAAAAATCGCTGATCGCCGCCATTACTAGTAAAAAAAATATATTAATAAAAATGACATAAAAATACCCCCTATTTTGTAAACGCTATAACTTTTGCGCAAACCAATCAATAAACGCTTATTGCGATTTTTTTTACGAAAAATAGGTAGAAGAATACGTATCGGCCTAAACTGAGGAAAAAAAAAGTTTTTTTTATATATTTTTGGGGGATATTTATTATGGCAAAAAGTAAAAAATATTCATTTTTTTCAAAATTTTCGCTCTATTTTTGTTTATAGCGCAAAAAATAAAAACCGCAGAGGTGATCAAATACCACCAAAAGAAAGCTCTATTTGTGGGGAAAAAAAGACGCCAATTTTGTTTGGGAGCCACGTCGCAAGACCGCGCAATTGTCTGTTAAAGCGACGCAGTCCCGAATCGCAAAAAGTACTCTGGTCTTTGGGCAGCAATATGGTCCGGGGGGTAAGGACACTTATCTGCACATTCAAATTTTTCCTCCTCATCAACGGTTTCTTTGCTTTGCGTTAGCAGATCAGCATTTTCAGTTTGTGGCCTTGCCATTCCATCTGTGTGCTGCCCCTTGAGTGTTTACAAAAATTCTGACACTAATTATGGGTCTCTTAAGAATCCAGGAGTGCCCATTTTGGTTGATCTGCTGCTAAGAGAGGGTTCTGTTCAGCAACTGCAGCACATTCTGGAGCTCACAATTCAGATGTTGGCCAGGTTTTGCTTGGTCCTCAAACTGCAGAAGTCTGTTCTTCTACCAATACTAACATTGAAATATTTGAGCCTGATCTGGGACACTGGATTCAATCCAGGAAGAGTTATGCCGCGTACACACGATCATTTTTCTGCATGAAAGAAAACGTTGTTTTTTAGCATGTCCAAAAAATGAAGTTTTTCCAACTTCATCATTAAAAACGACGTTGCCCACACACCATCGTTTTTCAAAAATGATGAACAAAGCGCGGTGACGTACAACGCATACGACGGCACTCTAAAGGGGAAGTTCTATTCGCCTTTGGGCTGCTTTAGCTGATTCCTTGTTAGTAAAAGACGATTTGCGCTTTTTTGTTTGTTACAGCGTGATGAATGTGCTTACTCCATTATGAATGGTAGTTTTACCAGAACGAGCGCTCCCATCTCATAACTTGCTTCTGAGCATGCGCGGGTTTAAAACAGAATTTTAGCCCACACACGATCATTTTTTACAACCCGAAAAACAACATTTTTTAAAACGACGTTAAAAAATGCAGCATGTTCGGAAAAAAAAATGGCGTTTTTCAGAAACTGAAAAACGATGTGCAACCCACACACGATAATTTTAAATTACGTTTTTTTTAAATTACGTTTTTTTTAATGCCGAAAAATTATCGTGTGTATGCGGCATTACTCCCCTCTTTAAGATCTGAGTTAAAATAGAGCATAGCTTTAAAAAAATTCTAATAAATTGCAATTCACAAAAAAATGCTACTTAAAAAAAGGCACAAGATATTTAATCGAAATGTGCAGTATTTATCTGATGAAACTGTTCGGTATTTTATCTCATGACATGATATCCAGTGGGATGGATACAGTGGAGAAGGCAGAACCCCTAGCAGTTTTTATTGCTGTCTGTGCCCCCATTAGGGAGAATCACTCTCTCTATTGTTACTGTTTCTCCTTATCACTGAAAGTAAAAGGAACACAAATTCCCCCATGTTGGATTGACTTCAAAACACAAATATTGGGAAAATCCCTCCAATGAGACATAAATGGCAAAAAAACTGACAGGGATTCCACCTCTCCATTAGTTTATACAAAAAGAAAGCTTTGTCTTTAGTTACATTATAAAGTAATTTTTGCTGTGATATTTGGCAAATCCATTGCTATATCTTTGGACATGTCTGTTTTGTCAGCATTCTCTGATGTGTCATTGTGGTATTCATCTGTAAAACTGATGTAAAACAATTGATCACACCGTTCTCCTAATAGTTCGAGTTCCACACCTTTGTTAGAATACTTGTCAATTCCTAATCTGATTCTGTCTTGGGAATATATGATATCTCTAAAATATAATTGTGAAAAAATCTTATGTATTGCATTCCATAAATACTGCATGCCTGGACCCCTATTTATTTATCTCATACATTTAGGTAGATACTGCATAAAGTGATAGTGAATTGACATTTTCATTATCTCATTAGATATTTGGGAAAAATGTGTCATGTAAATACCTCATGCGGTATGATTTAGTGAATGGAGCACAACGATCATAGTATATTTAGGGCACAATTGAGGCATCTAAAAACAATGCGTAAGTCCTCCTGAGAGACAAAACAAAAACTACTGATCCTGGAATACATTTATGTGGAGGCAAATAAAATGTGAATTATTATTTGGAAGTCGATGCCACAGAGATGATTTACAGAAGGCACTAAAATTAAAAAAAAAAGAGTTTTGCTTTTCTGGTAAACTTGGGGTCTGGGGTTATTTTCCTATTTGTTTTTTTTTGTGTTTAAGCCAAAAAAATATTTGGCTTACCTGTAGGTACAAGTGGTGTAACAGAGTTTACAACCACTTTAACCGCTAGGTGCCAAGTGCACACAAATATGCGGCCTGTGCGCTCCCGGGACACCTAACAGTGGCTATCTGATTTCCCCAAGAACTTAGCAAGTCATCCAATCATGTGCAAACAAAACAGTTTTTTCCTTGCACATGATTGGGAAGTCTTTGCAAAGTGATTCTTTTTTTTAAGATAATGTTTTTTGGTTTGAAAAGTAAACACATATACATACATCAACAATAAAGCTCTTAGAACCCTTTTACACAGTTGGTGTCCTGTGTAGTTTAAAGTGCACAACCTTTACATAGTGAAGCTCAGCTATACAATACAGAGTCATAAACATCTTAAAGAAGTCAACATATTGCAACCACGGCAAAGTTAACCACTTTCACTAAGTTCAGGGGAAAACTCTCTTGCAAAGTAAATCGCCTATTTAACTTTTTTTTAAGTCAACCTCTGCTTTCCTAGAGAATTTACTGTCTGTCCTTGAACAGACTGAGACACTGTCATATCTACATTCATCTTCTGAGACTGCTTCTATGTTATAGAGGTGCCACCTGAAAGTAAAAATTGAGAAATTGTCTAATGACCATCCCATCATTACTCACCATCACGGACAACAGCCTGTGCTGAGGCTCTGAACATGGCTGCATTAGATTTAATTAAAAAAAACACCCAACTCCTATGTCATTTGTGGGTGTAGGACACCCATAAAACCCACTAAACAGCAGATAATAAACAAGAAAGTGGCTTAGGGCTCTTTCACACCGCTCCATTGTGAAAATGCAGTAAAAGCATATATGCATTTTGCAGCATTTTTGACGGGATTCCAGTGTGTATTCAAAACAGGTGGGTGCAATTTTGATACATTTTGCCACGTTATGATGAATTTTACATTCATTTTAATTAGGAGGTGTGTTTTTGGTGCATTTATTTTATCGCATGCAGGAGTTTAAAAAAATGATGCCAGATCTTTAAGTGTTGCATAAAAGCACTATGGGCTAAAGGTGTTAGGCCCTGTACACACGATCAGTCTAAACAGATGAGAACGGACTAATGTTCGGTTTCATCGGTCCAAACCGACCGTGTGTGGACCCCATCAGTCAGTTATCCTTCGGTCCAGAAATTTAGAACTTGCTTTAAAATTGAACTGATGGACTGGTAACCGATAGGTCAAAACCGATGGTTAGTACGCAAAAGCATCGGTTCCAAACCCGGGCAAGCTCAGAATCAAGTTGACGCATGCTTGGAAGCATTGAACTTCATTTTTCTCTGCACGTCGTTGTGTTTTGCGTCACCACGTTGGACTCGATCAGTTTTTGAACTGATGGTGTGTAGGCACATCAGACCATCAGTCAGCTTCATCGGTTAACCGTTGAAACTGAACTTCAGTCCGTTTTCATCAGTTTGGACTGATCGTGTGTACAGGGCCTTACCTTTTACATCATGAGATGATCAGTTTCCATTGCCTTATAAAGGCAAGCCAAATCAATTTGAGTGTCATTCTTGCGAGAGTGGGGCTTCAGGATTTGATTACTGGTTTGTTGTTTGTGTTCTCTTGCAGGTGATACAACAGGATGTCTACATTTGCAGAAACACTGTACCTGTTTAACACCTGTATTGTACTATTATGGGGGGTCCCTAAGCGCTTTAGCTAGATAGTAGTAGGATGCTGCTGTTATGTGATGTAGTGTTGCTCTTTAAGCGACGTTCCACCCAAAAGTGGAACGTCTGCTTATACGGTTCCAGCCCCCCTGCAGTGCCACATTTGGCACTTTTCAGGGGGAGGGGGAACAGGGACCTGTTCTTGACAGGTCTCCTTCTCCACTTCCGGAGATGTGGCCTGATCTCCCGGAAGTTCTGCTCCCCTCCTCCTTCCCCCGCCACTGGGCCAATTAGAAAGCGCAGTGAAGCCGAAAGGCTTCATTGCCAGGTTCCTTTACCAGGAATGGAGGTGGCAGCATCAGGGAGTCGATCCAAAGATTGGCTGGGCTGCCGACATCGCAAGCTCCCTGGACAGGCAAGTGTCCTAATATTAAAAGTCTTTAAATTTGTTTTCATCCAGGCTGTCACTGCTGTTGCTGTTTGGGCCTGGTGGTATCTACTCTGTTCCCTTGCAGTATGTAAATACAATCACTTGTATTTACGTGTGAAATTCTACATGTTAGTTTTTTTTTCCCTCAGTCAACCATTTTCCTATCAATTTGTTATGCAGGATACTCATATTCCACAGTTTTTTGTCCTAGGCCAATTAGAACAAGAGTATTTTTGATCTGAGGAAGAGTATAGGTAAAAACAAACATAAAAAGTGTAGCGCATTTGACAAATAATATAACACCTAAATATATTGAAATATAGTGTACATCAGTGAATGAACAATGAACAAATTAGTATATAACACTAAATATATAGAATGCAATAGAAGAAACCGCCACCATCCAATAAAGAAGAGGTTTACAGAAGGCAGTGAACCCTGAAGAACGTATGTTCAAAGTGTCAACTGGGCATAGTGTAAACCACTGTAAAAACTGGATCCTCAGCTGCAGGTCCCAGACAAATGACTCCCACACTGATCCAATAAAAACAAGAGGGTGGTTCAAGTATAAAGTGCTTCCAGGTGGAGACCCATTAAGGGCCGGGAAGTGGAGCCAATGGGATGTAAAATTAAAAGAAAAGAGAAATGCACATAGCATAATACTGTATGTAAAACAAATTCAATGTAGGTAAGAACACTTACATTTGAAAGAATAAAACAGCGCTTATCAAATGGTAGAAATGGCAGCAGTGGAGTCTTCCAACGCGTTTTGCAACAAAGTGCATCGTCTGGGGTGATCCCCCACTGCTGCCCTCCACAAATATAAAGACAATATGACCCCTAGAGTATAGGTAACCTGTCTTAAGTTGGAGTGTACTCAGTTACGTTTAGTGTTGTTCTTGCAAACTTTGTTTACATTTTCTGTGTTCTGTAGGTTTCAGGACATTGATTTTCTGAGAGTGAGTGAGTGAGTGAGTGACTTATATAGCGCAGCAAATGCGAACTTAATCGCCTCAAGGCGCTTGACATCCAGAGTCGTACCGGTCCTTCAGAAGAGGTGGGTCTTTAGTTTTTTCCTAAAGGCCCGATGGTTTTCCTCCAGGCGGATGGTAGTGGGTAGAGCATTCCAGAGCCGAGGTCCTTGGACCGAAAATCTGCGTTCTCCCTTCGATTTGTAGCGGGATTTAGGAATTTGGAGAAGGTTTTGGTTGGTTGATCGGAGCACGCGCTTGGTGACGTAGGGTTTTATTTTCTCGCTTAAGTATTGTGGAGCGTTCCCATGTATACATTTGTGGGTGAGGCAGAGTGTCTTGAATGTCACCCTGTCCTGTACGGGCAGCCAGTGGAGGGATCTCAAGGCCGGGGAGACTGATTCCCACGGCTTTTTACCTGTTACCAGTCTGGCTGCCGTGTTCTGGACGACTTGTAGACGTGACATCTGGTATTTCGGTAGTCCTAAATAGAGCGAATTTGCGTAGTCGAGTCGTGAATTGATGATAGTTCCAACCACTACAGCTCTGTCTTCTTCCGGGATGAAGGGGATGAGTCTACGTAGCATGCGGAGCAGATGATGAGAACTGCTGACAACTGATCCTATTTGTGCATCCATCGTCATGTCTGCGTCAAAGATGACTCCGAGGCTTTTGACTTTGTTGCTTGGCGCAATGGTTTGTCCGAGGATGGTGGGTGGTATCCATGTGGTCCTAGAAATGGATTTCCTATTTGCGTGTAGGGTGAGTAGCTCTGTTTTGGATCCGTTGAGTTTGAGGGAGCTTTCAGTCATCCAATTGTCGATCAGTGTGAGGCATTTTCCAAGTTCATGAAATTGTTCTTTTTTGTTGGTGATTCGAAGGTAAAGCTGCGTGTCGTCAGCATAGGAGTGGTAGCGCAGGTCCTGTTTGCTGATGATTTTGAGGAGCGGGCGGATGTAGATGTTGAAGAGTACGGGTGAGAGGGGCGATCCTTGCGGGACTCCGCATGTAACGGTCCGTGTTTCTGATGTAAAACCTCCAAGTTTCACGGTCTGAGTGCGATTTCCTAGGAAAGATGCGAACCACGGTAGGGCCGCGTCTGAGACTCCTGCTACTTCCTTGAGTCGTGTGAGCAATATGTTGTGGTCTACCGTGTCGAAGGCTGCGCTAAGGTCCAGCAGCACTAGGAGACAGGATTCTCCATCATCTGCTGCTTCGAGGGCGTCATCCCATATCTTGAGAAGAGCCGTTTCTGTGCCGTGGCCTGGGCGAAAACCTGATTGTAGAGGATCTAGGAGTTTGTGATCGTCCAGGTGTGGCTGAAGCTGTTGTACTACTGCTTTCTCCATGATCTTGGAGATCGTGTTGAGGCTTGTTACCGGTCTGCGCTGGTTTGGGTCTTTCGGGTCGAGGTTGGGTTTCTTTAAGAGGGGTTTTATTATGCCTTGCTTGAGGTTGTTAGGGACTATCCCTTCCCTGAATGATTGGTTTATGATGTGCGTTATGGTGGGTGCCAAAATGTCCGTGCATTCTTTCAAAAGTTTTGTAGGAACGATGTCATTGGGTGATGTGTTGTCTCGGAGGCTTCCGATGATGTTTTTTGTGGTGTCGATTGTAATTGGGACCAGCTCAAAAATCGTCGATCGTGGGTTATTTATGTTGATTTCTTCTTCTAGCTGTATCTGAATGTGGTTGGTGTGCTTTTTCTGTTGAACTGTTGCCCGAATCGTTTCGATTTTGTCGATGAAAAAGTCAGATAGCTCATTGCAGAATTCCTGTGTTTCACTTGCAGGGGGGTCCAAGCAGGAGGGGTTCATAGTCTTAGCGACTAGTTTAAAAAGTTCCCGTGGACGGTTTAGGGCTTTGGAGATGGTGTGTGCGAAATGGTCTTTTTTAGCTTTAAAAATCGCTTTGTGGTAGTTCTTGGTGAGGATTTTGTACTTTGTGAGGTTTTCTTTTGATGGGTTCCTCCTCCAGGCTCCTTCAGCTCTTTTGCGATCCTGTTTCAGTAGAGTGAGAGTGTCGTTGAACCAGCCCGAGTTGTTTTTCCGGCTGAGAGCTCTGCGTTTCGGAGCGACTGTGTCTGCTGTTTGTAGTAACGCTTTGTTTAAAGCGTTGAGTGTTTGTTCCGTTGAGTGGTTCCGATTTAGTACTTCTATTTTTGTCGCTAGGGTGGTTTTGAAGAGCTCAGAGTGTAGTTTCTTCTGCGATCTTGCCCAGTGTATAGTTGTAGGGGGTTTGGGTTTTTGAAAGATGGTATCGGTGGTTAATATGAATTTGATGGCGTGGTGGTCCGTCCAAGGTAAAGGTCTGTTGTCCAATTTTCTGATAATCACGTTTTGTTTGAAGATGAGGTCCAAAGTGTGACCTGACGTATGTGTTGAAGTCTTTATCAGTTGCTGCAGACCGCGTTCTTCGAGTTGGTCGATGCAGGCGGTAGCGATGGGATCCTGAGTTGAGTTAGCCCAGAGGTTGAAGTCCCCAAGTAGCAGCAGGTTTTTAGTTTTCAAGGTGTATGTCGAGAAGAATTCGGTGAAGGGAGTGAGGAGATGCGTCTTTGGACCAGGCGGTCTGTAGCATAGTAGTATGTGGACGGTTTCCTCGGGTGTTGTTTGAAGTTGCAGGGTGAGTGTTTCCATAAAGGGCAGTGAGTTCTGTAGAGTAGTTTTGGTGAGAGCGAGGTGGGATTTGTAGATCACTGCAAGGCCTCCTCCTCTTTGTCCTGTTCTATGCTCGGTTAGGATGCTACAATTTTCGGGTACCAATTCTGCTAGGACGGGGTTACAGTCGGGTGTTAGCCAACTTTCCGTGATAAAGAGGCAATCTGTGTTGTGTTGGACGACGAAGTCGTGGATTTCCTTTCTGTGCTTGACTGCAGATCTTGTGTTGATCAGGGCGCATTCTAAGTGTTGTAGTCGCTGCGGTGGCTTCTCGTTTTTTGGGTTTGGTTGGCGGTGGATTCTTAGAAGTTGTTCTTTCCGTAGTGTTTTTTGAATGGAGGTTGGTAGCGTTGCGGCCGCCTTCCTTAAGTTGCGGAGGGTGTCCGCTGCGTACTTGAAGAAGAGCATGGTGGGAGATGACTTGTTGGAGATGTGCTGATACTGTGGTCCTGTTGATCCAACGATGATGAGGATGGTGGTCGGGAGGGGGGGATTGATGATGTTCCCGGAAGGTCCCGTTGACTTCGCTCGGTGCCAGTGATGTGGATCGGCGAGATTGCTGCAAAAAAAGAAGATGGTGGCCCGGCCTAACCCGCCCCCCTCGGTTGATCCAGAGGAAGGCAAAAAAACCCTAACCTAGCGGCCAATTGCTGCGGCGAGGGAAAAAAATTCCTTCCTGACCCCAGAGGCGATCGGAGAACCCTGGATCAAGCTGCTAGGTGGACCCCGGGATGGGACTTACCTGGCTGGTGCGGTCTGTGCTGTGATGGGTGAGCTGGGGAAGGAAGTGCAGGGGGGGGGTGAAAAGAATGGAGAGAGGGGCCAAGAATGGCCCTTACTTACCGGGTTTTGTAGCCTGGGTGTACCAAGATGGCCGCTGGAACCGTAGCTAGGCCCAAGCCGCGGCCTCTCCTAGCTCTCCAGCCGAGATGTGGCAAGGTTAACGTCAGAATCAGCCTCCTGATGCTTCTGGGTCTGGAAGAACCCTGCTGGATGGAGGTGATGCTACGGAGGAAAGAGGCAGGAAAGAGGTGGGATGGCCAGAGGCGGGGTTTGGTCACAGCCGCGGTCTTTCCTGTGGCTCTGCGCCCGAGGACGCCAGGGAGCCACAGGCGGAGGTCAGCGGCTGCGGAGGGGGCAGAGAGGTCTGATCGGGGGGGGGCGTCGGTGCTGTGATCCCGAGAGGGGTGCTCAGCGGCGGATGTCTCCTCAGGTGATCCGAGGGCGGAGGTCCGCAGAAGGGGGGGGCGGGAGCTGGACGGGGAGACGCCGGTCCTGGATCCCACGGAGCTCTGCAATAGAAGGGGGCTCGGCGGCGGGTGAGGCCTGGGCGAACCCCGGAGGGGGCTAGAGGATAGATGGGTGTCGCTGCGGAGGGGGGTGTCCCGGAGCGGGGGGAGAACCGAGGTTCGGCACGGATGTGACTCTGTGCAACGCTGACAGGAGCTGCAGCAACACACGTCCGCACGTGAGTCTGTGATTGGTTGCTACTCAACCAGAGCACCTTCTTCCACGTGTTTGCTGTGTCCCCCACATGGCTTCTCACAAACTGGATTTCTTATGGCTTTCTTTCAACAATATATATAAACAAAGAAAAAAGTGCGCTACTATCAAACATCAAAGCAAAAATACATATAAAAAATTTAATACATTGGTGAAAATAACAAAAAATTCAAAAGTCCCATGAAAAAAGAATATTTTGTTATTTTCACCAATTTATTCAATTTTTTATATGTATTTTTGCTTTGATGTTTTATAGTAGCACACTTTTTTCTTTGTTTATATATGTTGTTTGGAGCCCAATATTAGGCTCATTTGTATTGGAGTGCAGCACTTCACATTTAAGTATTATTCATTACTTTAAAATAATCTTCAAACCAATATTATCACGTATTTGGGGATAGCGCGGATTGTCTGTGCTTTTTATTTTTCTTTCGACAATGGCTTTCTTCTTGCCACTCTTCCATAAAGACCAGATTTGTTGAGTGCCAACTAATAGAATCTGTCCTGTGGACAGATTCTCTCACCTGAACTGGAATCTCTGCAGCTCTCCCAGAGTTCCCATGGGCCTCTTGGCTGCTTCTCTGATGAATGCTCTCCTTGCCCGGCCTGTCAGTTTTAGTGGATGGCCATGTCTTGGTAGGTTTGCAGTTGTGCCATACTCTTTCCATTTTCGGATGACAAATTGAAAAGTGCTTAGTAAACTGTTCAAAGCTTGGGATATTTTTTTATAACCTAACCCTGCTTTAAACTTCTCCACAACTTTATCCCTGACCAGTCTGGTGTGTTCCTTGGCCTTTGTGATACTGTTTGTTCACTAAGGTTCTCTAACAAACCTCTGAGGGCTTCACAGAACAGCTGTATTTATGTTGAGATTAAATTACACACAGGTGGACTTTATTTACTAATTAGGTGACTTATTAAGGCAATAAGTTTCATTGTATTTTAGTTAGGGGTATCAAAGTAAAGGGGGCTGAATAGAAATGCACACCGCACTTTCACATATTCATTTGTAAAAAAAAAAAAATGAAAACCATTTATCATTTTCCTTCCAGTTCACAATTATGTGTCACTTTGTGTTGGTCTATCACATACAATCCCAAAAAAATACATTTAACGTTTTTTGATTGTAACATGACAAAATGTGGAAAATTTTAAGTGGTGTGAATACTTTTTCAAGGCACTGTACATCCAGAGGAAACAAAGGAGGGAGATGACTGCCTGGATAGAGCTTCTTTAAGGAAGTCTTTTGCTAAAGAGTTTCCTGGGAAGGGCTGAGAAGAAGCAGATAGGATTGACAGAAAAACACCCTTCTCACTAATCAAGCTACTTATGAGGGTTCAAAAAAGACAAATAGATTGTTAATTTTGCATGGGAATTTTAACTTTGCAAGAAATGTTTTAGCTAAGTTTATGATGTGAAACTCTTCCATTATCCAATCATGTGCAATCGTGTTGTTTTCCTTGCAAGTGATGGGTATTCTTTGTAAAATCAATTTCCAGCACATTTAAAAACTCATAAACCTCAGTAGTGACTGCTTTGATGAAGTGATTGCAATCTTCTTGGCTGTTCTTTAATGGACCAATATATTTATGTGCTACTAAAAATCCTATGCTATAGTGATTTTTTGGGGGGTATCCAGTAACTCTAACCCTATAATCGAAAAGTTATTTTAATAAAATGAAAAAAAAAAAAGAAAAAAGAAAAAGAATAAAGTGATTTTCTTTTTATTCCACTGTAAGTCAATTTGTGCCTGTGTGAAATGCTGGCTGATCATACCAGCTTGGGCATCATCCTCAACCACTCAGACCAGAGGCATTAAATACTACCCCTGATGTAAGAGGCCACTTTAAAAACCAAAATGTTTTCTATGGGAAAGCAGATCAAATTGACTTGATCTCAAATCAGGTTTTCCCTACCCTTTTCCAATAGCAGCTTTGATATACTGTCGCTATTACTGCTCTGTGTCCCCCTTTTATAGTAAGGGGCTGGTGTTCCTTAAAGCGGAGGTTCACCCAAAAAAACACTTTGGACCATCCAAACGAGCATACTAGCATCAGCTAAAGTATGCCTTTTTAATTTTTTTATGCGCTGTACTTACGGTTTAATCCGTAAGTTTCGTTTCAGACACCCGCGGGGAATGGGCGTTCCTATGAAGAGTGGAACATGATTGACGGCCGGCTATGGCGCGTCCCACGTTCCGAAAATAGCCGGAGTAGGACTCGGCTCTTCACGGCGCTATACGGCGCCTGCGCATCAGACTAGAAGCTGACTGCGCAGGCGCCATATATGTTGGCGTCCTATTTCGGCTTTTTTCGGAAGGCATGACGCGTCATAGCTGGACGTGAATCAAGTACCCCTCTTCATAGGAACACCCATTTCCCGGCCGGAGTCTGAAACGAAAGTTACGGATTAAACCGTAAGTACAGCTCAAAAAAAAAAAGGCATACTGTAGCTGACGCTAGTATGCTCGTTTGTATGGTAGATCAAGAATTTTTTTTTTTCAGGGTGAACCTCCGCTTTAAAAGCCATATTATTTGCCCTTGTAAGCTTGCTGGACATGGTCCAAAGGTGACATAAAAAATAGCCAGGACAGTATAATTATCCACAAACCCAAGGTAGCATAAAAACCAAACCAAAACCCTGATGGCAACATAATTCAACCCGTATGCTTAAAATTGGTGATAATATTGTCTGCATGAAACCAATTTATGAATCTATTTAAATAGGAAACCCGATTCATAGCATAAAAAGGTTCTAAATCCACAAACTGCCTCTGCTTTTAAGTAAAAAAAAAAATGGTTATATTGTTTGATGATAGCATCTTTAGTATTTTAATGTTCATTCTAGATTTTATACAGGTATTCATTGCTTTTAACAAGAATAATCAAATAACCTTACTGATATTTGGGAGTACATTCCAAATCTCTGAGCCTTTAGGGACTCTGAAAGACCATTTTTTTTCTTTTTTTCCCCCTTCTTTTTTTTTATATTTTTTATTTTATTTTAAACAACTTTTTATACAAACATGGAACAGTTGCGTGCATACCAAGAAATATGGCCTAGGCAAAATTCAGTTCTTAAGTGTTCATACAAAGACCAAAAGTCATATTCCTTGTATTATAATTCCAATGGTAGCAGACTCTTGGGTCTCTATCGACAAAACTGTATGATGAGTCAAAAACAACTAAACAACAATATAACGCAAACCTACATACGAAAAAAAAGTAAAGAAAAAAGGTAAAAAAAAAAAAAAAAAAGTATAAAGAGAATTAGGGGAGGAGATGAGGGTATAGTTTAGGGCCCCTCTATTCCCCCTTCACTAGTGGAAAGACCATGGTTTTACTTTATAGCACGGGTGCCCAACCTGTGGACCTCCAGATGTTGTGGAACTACATCATGTTCCAGCATGCCTCTGCCTTTGGGAGTCATGCTCTTAACTCTCAGTTGTTTGCAGTGCCTCATGGGATTTGTAGTTTCGCAACAGCTGTAGGACCACAGATTGAGCACTTGTGTTTATAGTATTTTAAGGGCTGTACATATCAGAGCAACGTTTACATAGAGAAGACGTAAGGTTTAAAGCTGACTTGATCTGAAATTTCAAGATGATGTAATTCATGAATTCTTTTTAGGGGACACCTATATTCTTCTTTCTAATTCATGATCATGTACATTCAAAATATATTATTTTTATATCATTTTGGATGTCTCTACACACATAATAAAATTATGTCTCTGCAGTGGGTTTAAATATATTCATTTAAAAAAAATATATTTAAAAAACCATTGTGTACTAGTGAGGTTGCAACTTGATTTAAGTAAACAAATTCAACCCGTATGCATAAAATTGGTGATAATATTGTCTGAATAAAACCAATTTATGAATCTATTTAAATAAGAAACTTGATTCATAGCATAAAAAGGTTCTAAATCCACAAACTGCCTTTGATTATAAGTAAAAAAAAAAAAAATGGTTATATTTTTTGATGATAGCATCTTTAGTGTTTTAATGTTCATTCTAGATTTTATACAGGTATTCATTGCTTTTAACATTCTAATCAGCCTTCAGGAAGGAGTCCCAAAATCTGTATTCAAAGACTGAATTTCAGAGAGGAAGATGCACTTATCTCCTTTATTAAATTCTTCATATATGCTAATCATCGAGGTGTGCTCATGTTTGTCCCTTTGTCACTGCATTAAAATGTGATATTGGAAATAGCTGATTTAAATATCAATGCAAGGGTGAATATGTACTTTGAATAATTACTTAGGGTCTGAACATGATACTGATTCTTATACTTACTTTTAGATTACTTGCTATTAAAACCCATCCCATAGGGATATGCTATACCTCCTCATCCATCATACAACCCCTCCCCCCTCCCCCATTCCTATTATTCAACAAGGTAAAAACAGCTTCTAAAGCAGTTTTTAACTCATCTGAGCCTGCAGTCATGTGTCCGACACCCTCTTCATGAGAGGAGACCAGTGATTTATTGTCACAGTCTACACCTGTGCCAACAGGCCCCCTTGCTGTAACATTATTATTTCTATGTTCATTCCTTCCATAATGTTGTGCTCTGCAACACAAGCTTTGTTTGTGTATTGACACACTTTGCATTTAACAGCCCATTCGCAAAGAATGCCCTGAAATGCACAGCAATGAGAATATAGGGCGGACTGCATTGGATCACAGTGAAACATACAGGATATCATCACAATCAATGGCACCACAGCAAACTAATGTTTGCAACATGCAATCCCATGCATCATAGCAATGCAGTGGTGTGAATGAGTCTATAGAGCTGAAGCCTTCATGGTGTCACATTTCTCCATGTATCTCCTTATAACTACAAATGTAAATATTGGGCCAAATTCTCAAAAGAGATACGCAGACTTAACTGCTGTTCAGCCTGCGTATCCCTGTGCCTAACTTTGGAAACGATTCTCAAAAGGCTTTTTCCAAAGTTAGGCAGAAAATCTGACATGTGTAAGACACTTACACGGTCAGATTTTAGGATGCAGTGCCGCATCCGCCACTGGGGGCATTTCTCATTGAAATGCAGCTTTGCGTATGCAAATGAGGACTTAAGCAGATTTTCAAAGCATTTCAGCACTTTGATTTCTGCCTAAGTTCCGAATTTGCCGGCGCAAAACTAGGGCTGGTTTTATAATGTGGAAAGTTAGCCAAACCTTGTAAAGGCCCATTCCAGCGACGGCATTTGGTATGCATTCCTGAGGGAGAACTCCACGGCAATTTTTAAATTCAAAACCGGCATGGGTTCCCCCCCAGGAGCATACCAGGCCCTTAGGTCTGGTATGGGTTGTAAGGAGACCCCCCTCCGCCGAAAATTCGACGTAGGGGGTCCCCCTACAATCCATACCAGACCCGTATCCAAAGCACGCTACCCGGCCGGTCAGGAATGGGAGTGGGGACGAGCGAGCGTCCCCCCCCCTCCTGAGCCGTGCCAGGCCGCATGCCCTCAACATGGGGGGGTTGGGTGCTCTGGGGCAGGGGGGCGCACTGCGGGCCCCCCCACCCCAGAGCACCCTGTCCCCATGTTGATGAGGACAGGACCTCTTCCCGACAACCCTTGCCATTGGTTGTCGGGGTCTGCGGGAGGGGACTTATCGGAATCTGGGAGTCCCCTTTAATAAGGGGGCCCCCAGATACCGGCCCCCCACCCTAAGTGAATGGATATGGGGTACATCGTACCCCTATCCATTCACCTGGAGGCAAAAAGTAAAATTTAGTAAACACACAACACAAGGCTTTTTAAAATAATTTATTATTCTGCTCCGGATGCCCCCCCTGTCTTCGTTATTAGCTCAATTAGCAGGGGGGGCTTCTTCTTCCACTCTCCGGGGGTCTTCCGCTCTCCGGGGGTCTTCTCCGCTCTCCGGGGGGGGCTTCTCCGGACTCCGGGGGGCTTCTTCCATCTTCTCCCCTCTTCCGCTGTTGACTCGGCGAACCCCGGTTCTTCTGCAGCTCTCCGGTGCCTTCTTCTTCAGCGCTGGCTGCCTGCTATGTTTGTGTGTTAGCTCGATTTCAAACAGGCAGCCGGCGCGGTCTTCTGTGGCGTCAGGGTCTTCTGGTCTTCTCCCCTCTTCCGATGTTGCCTCGTCGCCTGTTGTCGCTGTAATGATGGAAGCGCGCCTTGCATCACATTTATATAGGCATCACCGTCCCATCATGCTCCGGTAGGTACCCACGTGGTGGGTGCCTACCCACGTGCACCCACCACGTGGGTACCTGCCGGAGCATGATGGGACGGTGATGCCTATATAAATGTGATGCAAGGCGCGCTTCCATCATTACAGCGACAACAGGCGACGAGGCAACATCGGAAGAGGGGAGAAGACCAGAAGACCCTGACGCCACAGAAGACCGCGCCGGCTGCCTGTTTGAAATCGAGCTAACACACAAACATAGCAGGCAGCCAGCGCTGAAGAAGAAGGCACCGGAGAGCTGCAGAAGAACCGGGGTTCGCCGAGTCAACAGCGGAAGAGGGGAGAAGATGGAAGAAGCCCCCCGAAGTCCGGAGAAGCCCCCCCCCGAGAGCGGAGAAGACCCCCGGAGAGCGGAAGACCCCCGGAGAGTGGAAGAAGAAGCCCCCCCTGCTAATTGAGCTAATAACGAAGACAGGGGGGGCATCCGGAGCAGAATAATAAATTATTTTAAAAAGCCTTGTGTTGTGTGTTTACTAAATTTTACTTTTTGCCTCCAGGTGAATGGATAGGGGTACGATGTACCCCATATCCATTCACTTAGGGTGGGGGGCCGGTATCTGGGGGCCCCCTTATTAAAGGGGACTCCCAGATTCCGATAAGTCCCCTCCCGCAGACCCCGACAACCAATGGCAAGGGTTGTCGGGAAGAGGTCCTGTCCTCATCAACATGGGGACAGGGTGCTCTGGGGTGGGGGGGCCCGCAGTGCGCCCCCCTGCCCCAGAGCACCCAACCCCCCCATGTTGAGGGCATGCGGCCTGGCACGGCTCAGGAGGGGGGGGACGCTCGCTCGTCCCCACTCCCATTCCTGACCGGCCGGGTAGCGTGCTTTGGATACGGGTCTGGTATGGATTGTAGGGGGACCCCCTACGTCGAATTTTCGGCGGAGGGGGGTCTCCTTACAACCCATACCAGACCTAAGGGCCTGGTATGCTCCTGGGGGGGGAACCCATGCCGTTTTTTTCTTTGAAAATTGGCATGGAGTTCTCCCTCTCAGGAATGCATGCTGAGCGACGCTGACATTTTTTTTTACAATTATTTGTTTTCCCGGCGCGTCTTTTTTTTTCACCCGTCGCAACTTTAGTGTCCCGTCGAAATTCTCAAAGCCGACCGGCGTTAATTACGTTCGCGCGCTGCACGTCGGGAAAATGACGTCACACGCATGCGCAGTACGGCCGGCGCGGGAGCGCGCCTCATTTAAATTTTAAACGCCCCCAGGAGAGGAGGACCGCCTTACGACGGCGGCACTTAAGTTACACAGCGTGTAATTTCTACCTAAGTGCTTTGACGATCAGGCACTTAGGTAGAAATTTTAAGTCAGTGTAACTTAACTGCTGAAATTTAAGTTACGCAGACTTTTTGAGAATTTGGCCCATAATCTTTACAATGGGACAAGATTACTTTACATTCTCTGGTTACTATCTTGGGAAATAACAGTTTTGGTTGTTTATAAAATGATCAAAGTGTCCTAGTCACAGCTGTCAATATCAGGTTTTCTATTCGGTCTGAATGTACTTTAACAAGTACCAAGGTTGCACCATGTATGACAAATTAAAGAGCACCATGAGTTTATACGCAACCATAGTTTCCAACATTCTGAAAAAAATTGTGGGGACACTTTTTTGTATGTAGGCGGAGTCTTATTTTAATTAGGAGAAGTGCATTTATTTGTAGGCGTGGCTTTGAGGAGAGAAAAAAATTGGCACAGGTATTGTGTTGTGGCAAAATGGGTGTGGTTTAAAGTAGATATTGGGTGTGGCTTAAAGGGGTGGGGTTAGAGTCTGAGATGAAAGAGGGGTGGAGGGAGAAGGAAGAGAGGGATTGAGGGAGAAATAAAGGGAGAAAGAGAGGGAGAGAGAAAGAAAGATAAAAAGGGAGAAAGCGGGAGAGCAAAAAAGAGAGAAGAAGAGAAATAGAGAGGGAAAAAGTAAGAAATAAAGAGAAAGGGAGGGAATGGGAGAGAAGGAGGGAAAGAAAGAAGGAAAGAGAGATGGATGGAGAGACAGCAGGCCCAGATCCTACACCACAATAGCAACATGTGTATTCCAGAAAGTTTAACAATTAGCAAATAAAGATACTCCAAACACAATCCCCCCAGGCAGATCCCATCAAACAGATACAAGAGATAGTCAGAGACTACAGACTAAAGAGATGTTAGAGGGTGTGAGGACATGGTACTGGAGAAGGTCACATAGGGTGCGAACATGGTACAGGAGACAGTCAGAGAGGGTGCGGACATGATACAAGAGATGGTCAGAGAGTGTGCAGACATGATACAATAGATGGTCAGAGAGTGTGCGGACATGGTACAGGAGACTGTCATAGAGGGTGCAGACATGATACAAGAGATGGTCAGAGAGTGTGAGGACATGATACAAGAGATGGTTAGAGAGTGTGAGGACATGATACAAGAGATGGTTAGAGAGTGTGAGGACATAGTACAGGAGATGGTCACAGAGGCTGCGGACATGATACAAGAGACGGTCAGAGAGGGTGCAGACATGGTACAGGAGACAGTAAGAGAGAGTGTGGACATGATACAGGAGACTGTCAGAGAGGGTACGGACATGGTACAGGAGACTGTCAGAGAGGGTTTGGATATGGTACAGGAGACTGTCAGAGAGTTCAGTGGAGAGGGGAGGGGCCTCCGACCTGGGTATCTAACCGGCTTCTCTCTTCAGTGTACAACAGTGACGCAGTACCTGTTGCTCCTGCAGGGGTGCTAAGAAATGGCTGCTGCAATTTCATCCTGTGAACACCAGGGGGAGTTGAAAGTGTGATAAAAGGATAGACAGCACACTCAAGTGAATATGGCAACCCCTGTTACAGTGATGGGTAATACTGTTGCTGGTAAATGTATTGAAAAGACTGACTATGTGACTGTGCACACTGGAGTGGAAGTGACCCCAAATGGGAGATCCACTCTCTGTGTGGAAAAGGACTTGCCTTGCTACAGTGCCCTGTCCAGTGGGGAGGCAAGTAATAAACTTGAGTGTCACAATGTGATGGATAAAAATGCTAATATTGTGTTGGCTAAAGTTCATGGTCCATGTGCTAATGGGATAGTGCAACTCACTAGAGATAAAAACATTGCTCTGAATGCGGTTAAAGATATGTTATCTCACCTAGCATCTGCGACGAAGGCCACAGAGGCGTCCCTAGAAAACCCCAAGGAGCTCTGCGTTTTGAAGAAGGAGGTTGCCTGGGACAACTATGGTGCCGCTCTGAGGGAAAAGAGGGTGCCCGAACCTGGTGATAACAAAATGTTAAATTCTAAAACTGATATGTTTGAAAACACTCATGAGGGAAATGGGTTAATGCAGTCTGGCAGTGACAGGTATAAAAACGTTCATGTGTTTAATGAAGCACCACCAGAGCAAGGTGGTGAGAGTGTGGTATTGCAGCCTGCTATGGGTTAAAATGTATTGCTACAGTCTGGTTTGAACAAAAGTGACATGTGCAATGTGTCTGTTGCTGAGCCACTCTGTCTCACTGGGTCTCCTTGTGCAGTAGGAGCAGTACTGCGTGGTACCTCTGGTGGAAGCGTAGAGATAACAGACTGGGAAAGGTGAGAAAGCCTGTTGGCTTAGTTGGAAAAGCCCTTTGTTGCTAAGGGTGGAACAGACATGACTTCTGTGGTGCCAGATGAAGGACCTGCATAGCAACTTATATGCAAGGGGAGACTAGGATGAGACTGCAGTGATATGAGGATGTTAGTGATGAAACTGACAAAGTGAAGCATGCAGTGTACACGAGGAAACACGTGATGCTAAGTTTGGACAGTAAGAGGGTGCCCGTACATAGAGCGCAGAGAGGGACCAGTGTCACCCTAATAAAAGAGCCCCCACTTACCACTAAACAAGTGTTTAAAATCTTAATTTCTTCCAAGTTAAATAAAGGTAAAAGGGGTGGTCTAGCTGAAATTGATGGAGCCCTTTGCAACTTTAATGATTTCAAACCCTTATAGCTCAGAAATTAACCTCATGTGCAAAAAGGTACCAAGGTTGGTAAAATCCCTGATGGTAAAAGGTCTGAGGACAGGTTGGGAAAAAGGGTCCAAGTCCTTAGTAAGTCCCCTAGTGTTAAAGTGTTTGAAGGTGTGGCCCCAAAGAAAATGGGCAGATGGCGCTTTTAGAAGCACACCCGTAAAAAGTCATGGGGGTATCTTGATAGTACCCAAGTTAGTGTAGCAGGGGGACATAGGGAAAGTCACCTGATAAGATTGGGTTTGGCCTTTGTGGGTGATAGCTGACCCAGAGGCACCAATTTGATGAAGTTTGGCTGGTGTGTTACACCCCCTCTGCGGTCTAAATGGGGCAGAGGATATGTGGCAGAGCATTGCCCTGCCAGGGTCTAGAAGGAGGTTGTGACCCAGAATTCTCAAAACTGATTACTGTGCAAAAAGGTGAAACTAATATATGAGAGAGACTCAATACATGCAAAGCAAGATAGTTCAAGCTGTGATTTGTCATAATTGTGATGATTATGGCTTACAGCTCATGAAAACCCCAAATCCACAATCTCAGAAAATTAGAATATTACATGCAATCAATAAAACAAGTATTGTACATAGAACAATATCAGACCTCTGAAAAGTATACGCTTTAATATTTACTCAGTACTTGGTTTGGGTCCCTTTTTCAGCAATTACTGCCTCAATGCGGCGTGGCATGGAAGCGATCAGCCTGTGGCACTGCTGAGGTGTTGTGGAATACCAGGATGCTTCAATATTGGCCTTCAGCTCTTCTGCATTGTTCGGTCCCATGTCTCTCATCTTTCTCTTGGCAATGCCCCATAGATTCTCAATGGGGTTCAGGCTAGGCAAGTTTGCTGGCCAATCAAGCACAGTAATCCCATGGTCATTGAACCCGGTTTTGGTGCTTTTGGCAGTGTGGGTAGGTACTAAGTCCTGCTGGAAAATGAAGTCAGCATCCCCATAGAGTTTCGTCTGTGGAAACTTCACACTGGACTTCAAGCATCTTGCAGTGTGTGCCCCTCCATTCTTCCTCCATACTCTGGGTCCTTGGTTTCCAAATGAGATGCACAATTTGATCTCATCAGAAAAGAGGACTTTGGACCACCAAGCAACAGACCAGGTGTGTTTTACCTTTAGCCCAGGTAAGAGGCTTCTGATGTTGTTTGTTGTTCAGGAGTGACTTGACAAGAGGAATACGACATTTGAAGCCCATGTTCAGGATCTGTCTGTGTGTGGTGGCTCTTGATGCACTGACTTCAGCCTCAGTCCACTCCTTGTGAAAGTCCCCAACACATTTAAATGGCCTTTTCCTAACAATCATTTCCAGGCTGCGGTCATCCCTGCTGCTTGTGCACCTTTTTCTTCCACACTTTTCCCTTGCACATAACTTTCTATTAATGTGCTTTGATACAGCACTTTGGGAACATCCAACTTCTTTCGCAATTACCTTTTGAGGCTTTCCCTCCTTATGGAGGGTGTCATTGATGGTTTTCTGCACAACTGTCAGGTCAGCAGTCTTTCCCATGATTGTGATTCCTACTGAGCCAGACTGAGAGACCATTTAAAGGCTCAGGAACCCTTTGCAGGTGTTATGGCTTAATTAGCTGATTAGAGTGGGACACTTTGGGCCAGATCCACGTACCTCCGCGCATTGTTCCGTCCGGCGTAGCGTATCTCAGATACGCTACGCCGCCGTAACTTTCAGCGTATTTTCCGTATCCTGAAAGAATTTGCGCCGTAAGTTATGGCGGCGTAGTGTAACTGTGTCGGCGTAAGGGCGCACAATTCAAATGGATGAGATGGGGCGTGTTTTATGTTAATACGTCTTGACCCGACGTAAATGACGTTTTTTCTGAACGGCGCATGTGCCGTCCGTAGAGGTATCCCAGTGCGCATGCTCCAAATTAACCCACAACAAGCCAATGCTTTCGAGGTGAACATCATTCTACGCAAAGCCCTATTCGCGAACGTTTTACGCAAATGACGTACACAACGGAAAATTTGACGCTGGCCCGACGTCCATACTTAACAATGGCTACGCCTCATATAGCAGGGGTAAGGTTACGCCGAAAAAAGCCTTACTGAAACGACGTAAAAAAAATGCGCCGGCCGGACATACGTTTGTGGATTGGCGTATCTAGCTAATTTGCATACCCGACGCGGAAATCGATGGAAGCGCCACCTAGCGGCCAGCGTAAATATGCACCTTAGATCCGACGGCATACTAAGATGTACGCCAGTCGGATCTAGCCCAGCTTCAAGCGTATCTTGTTTTGTGGATACAAAACAAAGATACGCCGGAGAAACCTAGCAGTTACGCGGCATATTAATAGATACGCCAGCGTAACTGCTTTGTGGATCTGGCCCTTTGAGTCTAGAATATTGCAACATTTCACAATATTCTAATTTTCTGAGATTGTGGATTTGGGGTTTTCATGAGCTGTAAGCCATAATCATCACAATTATGACAAATCACAGCTTTAACTATCTTGCTTTGCATGTAATGAGTCTATCTCGTATATTAGTTTTACCTTTTAAGTTGCATTAGTGAAATAAATGAACTTTTGCACGATATTCAAATTTTCGAGTTTCACCTGTATAGCCCAGGAATTTCTGAGAGATCTGGGTGGGATGAAATCCCTAGTCCTGGGTCATGATTTTTAAAACAGCCAGTATACTGATTGATCAGGTGTGTGCTGGGCTTTTAGTAGCCTGAACATAGTTCTGGGCTCCATCCTGGCAGATAGGAAGTCTGGCCAGGAGTCAGGAGGGCTCCATGGGGGAGCCAGTGCAACAGGAGGCTGCAAGCTATATGCACCAAGGTGGTAGGTGAAAGTTTGTACGAGACAGACAAGGACCTGGAACGTAATGCCAGAGCAGCAGTGCTGTAAGTGAGCGCCAACAAGGCCGAATGTAATTTTGTTGATGGACAAAGGAATGCTGAAAACCCCTGCAAGGGAAACCTACCGTATTTGCTAGCGTATAAGACCACTCGGCATATAAGACGACCCCCTAATATTCTGCTGAAAATGGTGGTTTTGTGGTCTACTCTACTAGACGACCCCCTTGTGTGGTAGTAATGTGTTTTAATTAAATAAAGAAGCCGCAGCCCGCCGGGTGCTCTGTAATGCTGTATGTAGTCTGTATATGCGCCGCTGGGCCAATCCCGATGCACTGTGTTGATGACAGAGCATGCTAAGCCTGCTCGGATTGGAGTAGCAACCTCTGCCAATCTGAGCAGGATTGACATAATGTAGCCTGCTGGAATTGGCAGAGGTTATTACTCCAATCCGAGCAGGCTTAGCATGCTCTGTCATCAACAGAGTGCATCGGGATTGGCTGAGCGGCGCATATACAGAATACATGCAGCCGTACAGAGCACCCGGCAGGCTGATATTAATCGAGCAGCTGCTTCACCTGGCGTATAAGATGACCCCCGGTATTTGGCTGTGTAATTCCGGTGTAAAAAGTCATCTTATACGCCGGAAAATACGGTATGTTTGTTTGCTGAACTTGCTTTTAATAAAAATGGGCAAACAAAGCCCTTAAAAAGAAGAGCTTCCTTAAAGCCCTCCATTTGACGCTAGTCCTTTACTATATATATATACATATATATATATATATATATATATATATATATATTTCTTTATTTTTATATATATATATATATATATATATATATATATATATATATATATATATATATCATAGTTTATTTTGCACTTTTAGCTTAACTGAAGTGACCCTGACCAGGTTAAAAGAGCACATTTCAGCCCACACATAATCTCAAACAGACCTAATAGAGATTAGGTCAGCACTACACCTTTTCATCAGTGAGTACTTGGCTACCTTCTGTTTTTATGTGTATTATTTATGCTAGAAATAGTCACTGACATCAAAGAAGCTCAATGAATTTGAATTTAATGAGTCAGAGAAGCCTTCCTGTGGGTATACTGTACAGTTTATTCATTTGCATACACACTAAGAAAAAAATTTAAGAAGACTTGAAGACTTTCATGTGAGAAGGTATCATTATGTAAATTATCATAGTGAAGCAGGAAAGACAAATGAAAAATATAATCTGACTATGATTTGGGTGATTTCTGTTATCATTATAATTTAAAAAGGAGCCAAACAACTATGTGATAACAAATGTCTTCATATATTCACTACCCCTATATAAAAGTTTTGTGTCATATTTTATGATAATATGGTACACCATTGCACTTAATATGACTGATAAAAGTTCAACACCAGTAAAAATAACCACAGCTGAGCATCCATCTACACTTTTTGAATTGCCTCAAAAATTGGAAATGAAGTATGGAAAATAAAACAATTCTATTATTTGCAAGTGGTTACAATCAATTTTTGAATATTGCACATCATCATAGCTCTTTACACTGTCTGACTAAATACATTTATTGTAATCTTTTATTTTAATTGTTGTCTTATTGATAATCAAATGTTAATCATCATTCATGTTTGGATCTGAACACAAAAACAGCATTATTTGTCATTATTAGACATTATTAGTCATTATTGTAGCATTTCCCATGAAGGCCATGTGAAACAGTCACTATTTGTATACATGTAGGAGATAAATAACAAGGTCTTTACCATACACATACTATGAGTATACCAGAAAGGTGGTACATTATATTGTGTCAGGAACCTCTGGCATAACAGCACATGTGAGGATGATAAAATATCTTGCTACCTGTCATTTTCATTCAGACATTTGCCCCTCCAAGAGAAGGGATTTTGCTATCCAAGCTACAAAAGTTTGTATATGTAATGACCATATATAGTTCATAAAAAGAATGATGATTTATATATTATAACACATTGCTGAAAAAATCCACACATATTCCACAAAAATTCAAGCTTTTAAAAAACTGGGACTCAGAATCCTTTTACATCTCTAGGTAGTACAGGACTTATTATGCATTCACGTGGGTGAAAAGGAATTAATTCTTGTTAGGATCAGCAAAGTCAAACTAGACAAACACAGTCTGTTGACTGACTATGCCTAATCCTCTGGGATCTGTGCTCAGCAAGCTAGTGAACGTTATCAGCGATTATCAAAGCCACTGTCAAGAAAATGTGAACTTGTGGTTTTTGTGTCAAGGGGGATCATGCTATACATACAGAGTTGGAAAAGAATACTTAAGCCAAATGTCCTTACTGAAGATTAAACTTTAGAAATGTTAAGTATTTTAAGATTACCAATTATTAATATGATCAATAGATGGATATTATGCTTTAAAGAATTGGATCCTACTGTATAACTAGTGTAATATTAAAATAAATTATATTAACTTTGGTTTTTAAGAGGTTGTGTCAGTATAACATTAGAGTATACAGGTAGATGGAATTTTTAAACACTGTTATTTTTTACTTTCTGTCCTACACTCTGCAAATATGTGAAAATTTACTATTTTTTATATAAAAGATAACATAAAATGACTACAGTCAGGTCAGAAAAACAACTTACATTTTTTTCACCATGCTGTTTTTATGTATACTTTGAACTGAAATGGAAAATATATAAGGGGAAGATGTCTGACCTGTATTTTTTTATCTGCTTTTTTTTTTATCCCAAAATGTGAGGTTCTGTATATCAGGACCCTGATCTGAACTTGTATACTTATCCTGCTGGTCAGTGGCATCCCCCCTACTGCTATAGCCACTGGTAACTGATCTTGCCCCCTGACTGTGACAGAATAATCTGGCCTAAATATGAAGGCCACTATAGCAAATGATGTGGCTCCTTTCAGGCAGAAAAGCACAGAGCTGCTAGAGTTAAGTGTTATCTAACATAAAAAAAATCCAAACTAAAAAATGTGGTAAAGGGGCAATGGAAGGAAAGCCATGCTCATCAGAGACATTTGTTATGACCAATGTTATAGTGCCTGAGCAAATAAACTCCATTACCTGGAAAAGAGAAGCTGGGTACACACCGCTCCCAGGCTGTCTGCAGAATCTCAAAGCGCTGCTATAGAAAACCGGGTGCCTGCCAAGGTCTGCAACCTAGGAAGTCCATGTAAACGAAGAAGAAAGGGCGGCACATCCACAAATGAAGAAAGTTTAAAAACATGACAGACAAATGATCCAAAGTGCTCAGCAGACGCGTTTTGCACAAACATGCTTAATCATTGCTGACTAACCCCAAGTGTACATACTCATTTATAGATCAGCGTGTGTGGGTGAAACCAATCAAAATTGGATAGGTGAAATCAATCACTTGTCATGAAAGGAAGTCTTCGCACACAGTCAAAAAATTATGTAATGAATAAGACACACACACCTTTACAAAATACACATATATCCATACATAATACATATAATTCAAAGTATAAAAACAATGTCAAAGAAAAACGATACAAACATAAAATGTAAAAGAAAAAAGCATATTTAAGAGATAAAAAATGTACGGAAAGAAACCTACTGTATATACATATACTTTCAGAAAAGAAACAAGAACAAACAAGCAGATAGAATGAAGAGAACCGCAACAAGAGGAATCTTATAAAGAAAAATATCTCCTCATATGGACTAATATTATCAAGTACGGGCAATATATATGAATAATCAAAATGCATATATGTATACATATACTTGGAAAAGTAACTGACCATGGAATCAGGGCCAACGCTTTGCAAAAATAGAGTCAGTTTTTCGGACATGGATGCTGAATATTTTGATAACACTATGGCGATTATTGAATCAGGCAATTCCGTGGAACAGGTTGAACGACAGGAAGCTGGGCAAGGTATGAGTACTCCTGCCCCTCCAAAAAAGGGAAACACAAGGCCAAGTCGAAATGGGGCTGCAAGAGGGGAGGAAAAAGACCAGGAGAGGAGGCAGGAAGACAACGAAGAGGGGGATCCTTTTCCCTCAGACCCCAGACACAGAAAAACTGATCAATGTTATAAATGTGTCACAACGGGTCTTGACTCCAGAAACATCACTCCTGTCTAAAGGTTTGAACTTTTGTCCATCCTGGCATTTTGATATTTTTTGGACACTATTAGATATTCATAGGTTTATAAGAAATATCACCTTTAGAAAATATTACTTGTCTTCAGATGTAGACATACAAGATTGTGTTGATATAAACACTTTGCATAACAATGTATCTGAGTGCTTTTCTTTCCAGGAATATTGCTCTATCAAGGACCTCACAGATCTGGCAGTGGAGGGAGATGATACTGGTTTGATAGGAGATGTTGTCAGGGTAGGGTATCTAGAGGGTCAAAATTAAGAACAATTCAATTTTCTATCCAATTAATACACGTACTACAGGAACGGATAGATTCCATAAATGATTCCTTGTCTGTGACAAAGGGATGAGTGATCTGCAATCTTTCTTGACCTATTTGAATTCCAATACTAGAAATTTGACATTTACAGGACAGATGGGATCCAGTGAAATTTTCTTTTTTGATGTTCTTTTGGTTTCCTCCGTCTACACCAGATATGTAACAAGGACACAGATTTTGACAGAGAGGCATTAGAATTGTATAATAGATTTAGACAGCGGGGTTACCCTATTTGGACACTGGAGCATGTATTTAATATTGTTAAGAATAAGAAAAGGAAGGAATTTCTTATTAACCACAAACGGTCCAATGCAGATATAACAATACACTGGCCTTAGTTACACCCTTTAGTCAGGCGTTTTATCAGATCAAAGATGTGGTTAATACTGTAGATATTTGCCACTCTTGTTTTAAGGCCAGTCTTTGATGGGAATTTTAAGTAAGGGGATAAACTTTATACCCAGCAAGGCACGGTCCCTAGGGACCTCTCTTTCTCACAGTTTCTTTCGTTCCACACTTAAACAATCTACAACATGGTTGCATTTTAAAGGCAACTTTAGGTGTGGGAGGAGGGATTGTCCCTGTTGTCCACATATTCTTGGTGGTCAGGATGTGACATCTAGTAGTAATGGCAAGATCATTAATTTTAGGCATTTTTTTATTGTAACACCACATATGTTGTTTATGTCTTTACTTGTAAATTGTGCAATATCCAATATGTAGGACAGACCACCCATAGGTTACAAGACTGTTTCTATGAACACTTAAGTGATATTAGACTGGGTAAATCCACCAATGTCGCAAGACATTTTAACAACCATCATGACCGGGATGGCAGTCTAGTACATGTGCAAGTGGTAGAAAGGGTCAAACTTTCATCCAGAGGTGGAGAATTATTTAGACTTTTATGTAAGAGGAAGGTTTTCACTCATATTCCATCTGGATTAAACTATGAATTGGATGTTTCCCACTATTTTGAGTGATTCCAGTTTTTTTTTATTCAAATTTTTCTCAATAATAATATACATTCACTTTTTTTCAGCATGAGTATACAACAGTTAGAAAAGTAGCTTTCCAAGAGTGATTCTAGTTTAAAACATTACAGTATATACTCCCTTTATGTATTTTGTTTCATATTTTGTTTTTATATTTCCTCATTATTTATCCCTGTCTCAGATTCTTTGAGTAAGTTCCCATATATATGGGGTTAATACATATATATGTGTTCACTATATTATCCTTTTCTTGAGGATTTTCCTGTTTTTGCAAAGGATCTTGTGTTTTTTAATTGGTGCAATTATTATAATGATGATTTTTGCAAAATTTCTTTTGTTTTTTTTAAGGTCAATTTACATTTTATTCAATGAGGGTTTTATGGCCCTTTAATACCTTAATACGTTGATACATATATATTTATATTGATACATTCATTGATGTAAATTCATTTACATCTGTGTTGGTAGCTTTCACTTGACACGTGTTTATGAAAAGAGCTATATTTGTGCCTTTATTCCCCTATTTTTATGTATAAATGTATACATATATGCATTTTGATTATTCATATATGTTGCCTGTACTCGATAATATTAGTCCATATGAGGAGATATTTTTGTTTATAAGATTCCTCTTGCGGTTCCCTTCATTATATCTGCTTGTTTGTTTTTGTGTCTTTTCTGAAAGTATATGTTATATGTTTCTTTTGGTGTACATTTTTTTAGCCCTTAAATATGCTTTTTTCTTTTACATTTTATATTTGTTTTGTTTTTCTTTGACATAGTTTTGATACTTGGAATTATGTGTATTATGTATGGATATATGTGTATTTTGTAAAGGTGTGTGTGTTGTGTCTCATTCATTACATAATTTTTTGACTGTGTGTGGAGACTTTCATGATGAGTGATCGATTTCACCTGTCCAATTTTTTTTTTTTAACCTTAAAACAGATTTATTATAACAAAAGGTGCATACATGTCGTTACATACGACCACAGTGTTACTGATAACATGAGGGTGTGCAGCAATCAGAATACAAGGCTGGCGTCATGAAAAATAAACCCATGAACACCAGAATAAAAAACAACAGCAGAAGAAAGAGCAGTATCTGGAGCCAACCGTGGGGGTCGCCCTGACCCGTAACAGTATACCCGGCTAGGGGCAGGCCACTCTTCGGGCAATACAGACCCAGAGTGCCCTACGTGCAAGAATCAGAGTCTTGTAGCCAACGATTCCATATTTTGTCTTATTTGGTTGGCATTCCCTGTTAATGTATATAACCTTTTTATATGGTAAATTATTATTGACCTCCACCTTCCACTCCACCAACCCAGGGGGCACGGGCCGCATCCACTGTCAGGGCAATTACCTTCCGCACTGAGAATAATGTCTCATGCAAGAATGTCTTTGTGTATTTGTCTATGGTATCTGGAAACACCTCGAGTAGGCATGGTTTTGGGTCTAAGGTGACAGGAGAACCCATGTGGTCGTGTAGGAAGGTTACTACTTGCGCCCACAGGCCCTGTATCTTGGGACATGACCACAGTAAGTGAAAGAATGTACCCACCTCCCTCCCACACATCTGACAAAGGGTAGATTGGGGGTTTCTATATCTGGCCACCCAAAGGGGGGTGAGATATGCCTGATGGATAATGTAAATTTGAGTCAATCTGAGAGCTTGGGTGAGACAGCCTTGCAGGATTCTAGAGCCTCCTCCCATTCCTCATCCTCCAAGGGGCCTAACAACCTTTCCCATCTAGGTTTGAGCTTATATGCCAACTTGGTGGAAGCAGGGGCAGTAAGCATACTGTAGAAGGCCGATGTTAGTTTGCAGGGGTCAGTACTTTTGATTATGGTCATGAGTGGATTAGGGGCAGCCTGTGGTGTGGACTCCAAAAACTGAGCCCGGGCCGCGTGTCTCACCTGCAAGAATCGAAAGAGCATGTACCCGTGGAGTGAGAATTCTTCGCTAAGTGTGGGGAAAGTTTTGAGGGTTCCGTCATCAAACAGTTGGTGCATGTAGAGAATACCATGGTTAGACCAGAGGTCCACATCAGGCAGTTGTAGAAATTCTGTCAGAGTTTTATTATGCCATAATGGGGTGTAATCGTTATAGGTTGGTATCCCGAGCTTGGCAGAAGCTAGGTCCCATATGCGCCTGTAGTGATATACCAGAGTCTGTCTGTCGTCTCCCTGTCCTGCACCACTAGAGCCCATTGCCAACGCATAGATTGAGTCCTCAGTGCGCTGGGCCCACCTCGGGTAGGGCAGCTGAAGAAACCGGTCCCTATCCGTCTTGTCGATATGGTACAGTTGGGATAATTGTGATGCAATATAGTAGAGATTAAAGTCAGGGAGAGCTGTGCCCTGCAGATCTGTGGGCTTTTTAAGCACCTGCCAAGCTAACTTGTGTCTGTTGTTTCCCCATACGAATGGTTTGAGAAGGGTCACCTGTCCAATTTTAACCCACACACGCTGGTCTATAAATGAGTATGCACACCTGGGGTTAGTCAGCAATGATTAAGCACTTTGTGTGAAACGCGTCTGCTGTGCACTTTTGATATTTTGTGTGTCATGTTTTTAAACTTTTTGACTCAATAAACATTTTCTTCATTTGTAGATGTGCTGCCCTTTCTTCTTCGTTTACATAAACTCCATTACCTGGTCTATCTCCCCATTGATTTATGAAGAAAATAAAGTTAATTCTAGACTATCTTATTTTGTCATTCCTATCAATCTTGTCACCAAGGGCTGTGAAATTCTTTGTTCTGCTATGCTGCACTCCAGGGCATACATGCATTTGCATCATCTCAGAAAGGTAAGTGCAGCAATTGTCTCAGAGTGGTTAATGGGGAGATAGATTTCATTAGCAATTTCTTGCTGAATAGGTTTATTCATTTATTCGTTTACAGTGGTTGTAAGGCACATGGATTACAGGTGTGATAGCTGAAAATTTGGCTAAGAAGACCAGTTATACAGCTTATATTAAAACAGATGAGGTAACAATGAGCTGAAAAATAGTCGGCTAACAGCAGTGGATTCAGGTTAACATTAGCAAACATAAACACGGCTTCAGAAAGGACCCCCTTTGTACATAATGATATAACCAAAGGCAGAGGCCATTAATAGGCAATCAGACATAGCCAAGTGCCAGCAGGGTCTTTAAGTGGCTAGCTGAGAAACTGGTTCTAGAGTTTTGTGATGGGGAGGGATGGAAGAGAAGGAGAGGGGGGGAAGGAGACAAAAGGAGAAAGGGTCAGGGTCCGGGGGTCCTCTGGGTGATAGTACAAAGAGGACATTATGGCATTGAAAACAAAAGCACATCAGCTTAGGAGCAATAGCGTATCTTCAAACTTAGCATGTACCATTGCTTGTATCACCCTATTTTTATTCTCGACAAGGTAAGGTGAGAAAGATTTCCGTGCCTTCACTATGGTTTGTTTGACAGCCATAGTCACTTACAGTAATAATTTAAATTGGGTCTACATAGTATCCTCTGGTTGATAGTTCAGTAGAGAGAACCCGAAAAACATCCACCCAAAACAAACATGTCTTGGGGCAGGTTGACTATACATGTAGGGGAGTTCCTGCTCCTCAGCAGCCAAACAGAGCGGGGAATTTGAGGGGCATAGTTGGAAACTCTGGCAGGGATCAGGTTCCATCGGGTCATAATTTTATAGCTTCACTCTAGGGCAGTGACATTTTGTACAGAAGATTTAGGGTTAGCCAATACTGCATTTCAATAGCCTGATGTTAGAGCGACTCCAATGTCTGCTTCCCATTTACTTGTATATTCTGGGGGATTGCAACCAGGCTTATCTACTGTAGCATTTGTAAATAGAGTTTGAAGATTAGCTCTAGAACAGGGATATTCAAAAGATGGCCCTCCATGTTGCAGAACTACACATCCCATGAGGCATTGTAAAAATCTCACATTCATAGACATGACTAAACGTGATGGGAATTGTAGTTCCTGAACAACTGGAGGGCCATAATTTTAAGACACCTGCTCTAGAGTAGGAGAGTCTTGCTTACAAAAGCATTCAAATTGGATCGTGGCGTCAAGGGCCTGGGCTGTTCTACAAAGTGGGGCATAAAAGTGTTTGAGGTGTAGGTAATGAAAGATTTCAGAATTTGGTAAGCCATGAAATTCTTGGAGTGCTGATCAATTTCATGGCTACCCAGGGTTAAAAAGAGGATGGGGCAGTAAGGGCCAGATAAAAATATGGGTTTTTGAGATAGGACAGCAAGGGTATGTGTGACCATAGGAAGCCCTAAAGAACTGTGAGTTAGTCTCAGAAGGTACAGTAAGGGAGTGTTGTACTATTGGGTTTGCAATATGTTGCCGTTCTACACAATTTAACCATAACAAGTTCATTAACAAAAGTGAATCACACTTATCAGCCTCAATAGGTACCCAGAGACTGGTTTCATGTACTGAGTGATATTTTGTGAGCTGGACTATTTGAGCCGCATAATATTATTTTGCAAAATTAGGGGGACCCAGAACACCTCTGGTTTTTGGAAGGTCTAACATATGGCAGGAGAGTCGAGACCTTAAAATTCCCCATACAAAGGTGGTAATCCTGTGTTGAAGAACACAGAGATAGTAAGCCAGGACAGCGGGAGGTATTTCCTGTAATAGGAACAGCATTTTGGGGTAATATTTTAATTTTGACAGTGGTTATTCTTCCCAGCCATAAGATTAGCAGAGAGGACAAGTGGGAAAGGAGGGAGGGAAGATTAGACAACATGGGTGGGTCTCTATTTGGTAGCTTTATCTCAAGAGGAAGACATTGGGGTGCCCAAGAAATTGGTAATGCTGATTACAATTGTGAGAAAATAGAGGGTGACAAACAGATATTAAGGGTTGGAGATTTTTGAGTATTACCCATTAGGCCTAAAATGTGGAGAGAGTTCTCCAATGTGCAAAGGATATTTGTCATGGAAGTGAATTCATAAAGAGGGGTATGCCATCTGTGAATAAGTAGCATTTGTGGTGCTGTCCTCCCAGCTCTACTCCTTTAATGTTGGGGTCCGAGCAGAACAGCTGGGCTAAAGGTCCAATAGCAGGGGCAAAATGAAGAGGAGATAATGGGCACCCCTGCCTGGTTCCTCTGCAGATAGGGAGCACATCTGACCTCTGTGCTGCATGTTTTAGATAGGCTTTTGGTCCATGAAAAAAGTGAGGTCCAAATCCCCAAGGGAATATTGCAATAAATACATGAAAATAAGATGGAGCCACTCCCTATTCATGCATTTGGTCCCTTTTAGGACACCAGGCACATGAATTATAGCAGCATTATTTTTTAAGCACCTGATTTGTGTCATAGGCTCTAATAGGCTTCAAAATAGGGTGGACTTGGAGCACAGAGCATTGCGCTTGGAGCCCGCCCAAATTAATATTTGCTTTTCTAACATTGAATGTACAATCCACCAATCAGGAAGCACGGGTCTGATACTTGTTTCCTGATTGTCTGACAGGTAGGCGGTAACTTATTGAATGCCTAGGAGGAGGAGGAGGATGCATGGCAGAAGGTGCTGTGATCCACACCCCAGGAGGAGGATCAAGGTCGCTGGACACGCTGCCCACCAGCTTCCTAGATGGGGTAAGTACGGGGCTTTGATGTCTCGGCTGCAATCCAGGGTGAGGTTTCTGCCACTGACCGACCCCCCTAAAGAAAAAACCTAGTCTTTTTGGCATTAGTGAATCAACCCCAATGCACATTCAGGTTGGGAGGTGGAACAAGAAATAACAAGAGGGGCAGCCAGAAAGTAGGTGAGTCTTCAAAAGACAATAGCAGAGCTGGGATGAATGGTGTAGCAAGCACTGCTTTTTTATTTTTAAGGATTGCTGGGGACTTGCATTTTTCATTTTCCCAAACTAAGGGCCAAATCCTCAAAAGGGATACGCAGGCGGAACTGCTGTTCAGCCTGCGTATCCCTGTGCCTATCTTTGGAACTGATCCTCAGAAGCAGTTTTCCAAAGATAGGCAGAAGATCCGACATCTGTAAGAGACTTACACTGTCGGATCTTAGGATGCAGTACCGCATCCGCCGCTGGGGGCATTTTGTGTCGAAATGCCGCCTAGCGTATGCAAATGAGGACTTACGGAGATCCACAAAGCTTTTCAGCTTTGTGTTTTCTGCGTAAGTTTACGTTTGCATACGTAAAATTAGTTCTGCTTTTACAAAGTGTAAACTAGTTACACCTTGTAAAAACAGACCTTTTTTTCGATCGCCGCAATTTTTTTTAAATTTTGAATTTTTTTTTTCGGCGTGTCATTTTTTTTTTACCCGACGCAACTTTATTGTCCCGTCGCAATCCACAAAGCCCGGCGTAACGTAATTTTGCGCACTGCCCGTCGGGAAAATGACGTCACGAGCATGCGCAGTACGGCCGGCGCGGGAGCGCGCCTCATTTAAATTGTCATTGCCCCCTGCAGAAGAGGACCGCCTTGCGCCGGAGACATTTAAGTTACACGGCCAAAAATTTCTAGGTAAGTGCTTTGTGGATCGGGCACTTAGGTAGAAATTTTCCGCCAGTGTAACTTAAATGGTAAAAGTTAAGTTAGGCTAGGTTTTTGTGGATTTGCCCCTGAAATTTTAACTCACCCTTAAACAGACCAGTGCCTGAAAATGTAATGAAGTCAAAGACAGTCAGACAGCTATTAATCTTTCAAAGACATCAGCAATGGCACCTTCATTTGCTTTAATACAAGCCGTATATATTCTGGTACCATAAGCAAAATGAGACAGTGATTGTGATATTGCATATGTTGTTGCATGAAAAAAATATTTTTGTATCTTATGTAGCACTACCCACGAAGGAGCTGTTGGTTTAATTTTGGGCCTGCCGTTACCTTACTGTTCACCACACTCATCCTAGGGGTCCCTCCTGAAGAGTTATTCAAAAGAATGTCTGCACCAACACTTTGGTTTCTTTTTCTTCAAGAGTTTTATTAAACAGGTTCTCCAACAGAGGGGTAGAGGGATAGGGAAGATTTAGGTACCTTGCTTTGCGGATCACGGGTACAGTCTTAGATCCAGAGGACAAATCGGTTCCACGCTGGGTTTAGCACCCACCGGATAGGCCTCTCTCACTGACCTAGCAGCCGGTGTGAAGCTCATTCAAAGTCTCTGCCAAAGTCTCTGCCAATGCACCCAGCCTATTGCATTTCCAACCTTGACTCCCGGGGACAGGGACACCTGCAAGCAAGGGGTACATGTGCAACACAGCTGGACTGGTACAGAAACCCACAATTTGGTATAATCCTCTGAGCTAAACTACAGCTCAGGTAACTAAATTTACAAAATAGCGCCTACTCAACAGGAGCAGGGCGCTGCACTTACAATTATTGATAGGACAACAATTAATTGCTTGTAATTTGGTCCACAGCAAAAACAGAAGGAAAGAGTCTTCTCTTGTTATATTTTTATTGTCAGTTGCCAGTTATATGTTGGCAGTTATTTGAATCTAGATACATTTAGCTACATTGAGTGGACTTTTCAAATAATTCTATACAGTGTATAACATGACACTGTACAGAAAACAGCATATTGCAAAATACCAGTTTTTTTTTCTTCTTCTGCTTCTTCAGTCTGCCAGTGAAATTTTTGTGCAAGTCTCTTGAATGTAAAAGCTTGGTCTTCTATCACTGAGTGTTGGAAATGTTCCATATATGTTTATGGACCTGACCTTGTAAAGGTATATAGAAGCACAAGCGAGCAAGTTCCAAATGCATTACAGACTCGAACATGATGATAACATTCCTTAGCTCCAAAAATATAATCTTTATAGGACTCTTTTTAATAGAAAAAAATGGATAAGTGATGGAAAATGCAGCTTTTCTGATAAGATGCCTATTATTCTTTCATATTGCTCCCAGCGATAAGAATGTTGTTTGTCGTGTTACAGTGATATGGTTGTACATACCTGCTCCAACCATGTCTTCTAATTAGGTATTACTAACCCCCCCCCCCCCACACACACACACACATTCTCTTCTATATGAACATGTATAAATATGCCAATGACTACTGTGATTTATCTTTTACTCAGATATCATGGTATGTAGTACAATGTATTTGTCTCTTTTCTCAACTTAGCCGTTCTGTTTTTTCTTTGAATTTTTTTCAATAAAACTCACTAAAGAATATACTGTATACAAAAAAAAGACATATATAGTTTATTTCCTGGCATGTACGCCCAAAACCCCCAAAATTAAAGCAAATCGTTAGCCAAAACTTTTTTTTTAATAGAGTGGGGAGTAGTTAAAACCTCTTCAAGTTGAATAGAGATCTCCTCTTGTCACTGGAACTGTTGTCCCCACTAGAAGATTTCACATGTTTGTAACAAAAGTTGCATGGATCGGAGGGAAGGGTAATTGTTCCTACTCTATCAAAAACAGAAAAACAAATTTGGCAGAGATATACTTAGAGATATAAACCTACAGAGGATGAACCTTTCTTATATATGGCATTAAATGTATATCTTAAAAATTGCTGCTGAATGAAAAACATCACTTTTATTAATTTCTCACCTATGATACCTATCTCCAGTAGGGATAAACTTTGGATTAAATATAAAAAACACAACATAAAACATAAAAACCAAAACTTTTTAGAGGGAATGAATAACAAGGAGCACTATGTGTTCCTTGTTACTCATTTCCCCTAAAAAGTTAAAAGTAAATGAAAACACCCATACTGTTACAAGTCCATTATTAAAAATATAAACAGTATCAACCACACCATCCAGCAATGTAAATTAATTGTGACAAATCATCACCACAATGGCTTGTCAGCTGACAATGTTGACCTGGCACTCCCACCACTTAATGACAGATCCCTGACCAACTTATGTGTGTAAAAAAAACTGGGTTGTGGCCATATTTGGCCAATTAGGTCACCCGGGATTCCCGACTGGTTTATAAACAAACCAGACATCTGTCATTTAGCAGCAGTAGTTTTTTCTGTACACTAATTCTAGCCTGAGCATCTAAAGTTTATGGGGGACCTAAACTATAACTAAACAATACCAGGCCACTTGCCTTCAGAACTGTAAGGGTACCTTGCAAGGGGGAAGGGGGAAACAAAGCCCCAATTTATAGGGGATAAGGGCCTACAAATGTGGGTTTGCAGGGAAAGAGGACTTAACAGAATCTGGATACAACCTTTAGAATAATGGCCCCTGGATATCTGCGAGGATATTTACCCAGGAAAAAGAGTACATGGTACATTTTTATTATTATTATTATTATTATTATTATTATTATTATTATACAGGTTTTATATAGTGCCAACAGTTTGCGCAAGTACTATACAGTTTCTGATTTAAAAAAAAAATATGTAAAATCATCCTCACAAAAAAAATAAACAATGTCTCTGAATGTTACCAGAATTTCAGTTAGGTTGCCCAGTGATGTAGATCCGTTTCAGTCAAGATGTTTCACCATCCAATGATGTTGACCTAGTGCCAGGACAACCCGCTACCCAAAAATACTGTCCTGCCTCTACTCCTTTCACAATTGACAGATCTCTGGCTGACTGATGTTTTTTTTTTTTTTTTTTTAAACAAACTGGCAGGGGATCATTGGTAATGCCATTGACCAAATATAATCATGATTATATTTGTTTAATGACATCACCCAGGATCCCCAGGTGTTTTTTTTTTTTACAAACAGAGGTCAGTCAGAACCCTGTCATTTAGCAGTTGCAGTGCTACCACCACTAAATGACAGATATCACTTTTTTTTCTTTTTTTTTTTACTTTTCAATAATGTTTATTACATTTTTCAGCATAATGTACAAAGGTAACGTCTTTCAACATGAAATACATTTTTCAATCAGGGTCATATGACAATAAACCATTACATTTGAGGAAGCCTCCTCCTATAGCATATGACACCCAATAGCAAGCAATAGACAAAATAGAAGTTTCTTAATAAATCTTCAAGTATGTAGAGGAAAGGAAAGTAGAACAAAAAAGAGAATCAAACCCATAGGGGAATGATAAAAAAGGGAGACAGTGGAAAGGGGGAGAGGGGGGGAGTTGAGGCTCCGTGCCCCTTAAAGCAGTCCACAAGACCACATCTAATTTGTGATCGACCTGGGATCATTGGTCAAGTAACAGATCCATGGGTCCCAGACTTTATAGAACAGCTTCATCTTGTCCTGTGTGATTGCCGTTAACCGTTCATTCAGCATAAGCCCAGACAGTTTATATTTAAGTTGATCCAATGGTAAAGCTGCCGACTTCCAGTTTCTCGCTATAGTTATTTTTGCTGAGATAAATATAAATGTTACAAGCCGTCTTTGGGATCCGGACACTTCAGATACCCTACCCCCCAGGAGCGCATGTTTTGCAGATTTAACTAAATTATCTGGGTAAGGGAGTAGATGAAATTATACACCCTGATCCAGAATTTCCGGACCTTAGGGCAAGTCCACCACACATGGTAGGTGGAGCCTGTCTGGCCACATCCCCGAAAGCACTCCTGAGTGGCACCAGGCCAGATATCACTTTTGAAGGATTACATCATGCAGCTCCCTAACTTGTGTAGCTTTAAGGCATTCTCCAAGCAAGTTATTTAAAAAAAAGTTTATTTGTATTCTTGTCTCTTAAACCACTACAAAAAAAAACTCTTCCATTGAATGGTATATGTGCCCCAATGCAGTGTGCAGATATTCATGTCCTATTTACTAAAATTTGCAAATTTGACTTGAAAAATGCCGGAAAAAAAACAAGATTTAGCTCCCTTAGGCCTAGTACACACGAGAGGATTGATCTGCGGATACGGTCCGCCGGACCATATCCGCGGATAAATCCTCTCGAGGATTTCCGCGGATTTTGATCCGATGGAGTGTACTCATCATCGGATCGAAATCCGCGCCGAAATCCCATCGATGATGACGCGGCGACGTGCGCAACGCTGTCATATAAGGAATTCCACGCATGCGTCAAATCATTACGATGCATGCGGGGGATTCATTCGGACGGATTGATCCGGTGAGTCTGTACAGACCAGCGGATCAATCCGTTGGGATGGATTCCAGCGGATAGATTTTAAAGCATGTCTTCAAATTTTTATCCGCTGGAAATCCATCCCAGGGGATAAAAATCCGCGGAAACAGATCCGCTGGATTGTACACACCAGGGGATCTATCCGCTGGAGCCGGTCCGCGGATCAATTCCAGCGGATGGATCCTCTCGTGTGTACGGGGCCTTAGACTTTAGTGAGGTTCACTGCTATGTTCAAGATTCGCAAACTTACTGCCAGGTTGATGAAATGTCTATCGGATCCAGTTCTGGAGCTAAAAAATGCTGCTCTGTAGGAAGAACATTTTTTAGTTATGTTGCTTACTATGAAAAAACAAACTTTTAATAGATACGCCAAAGTGGAGATTCCCAGTCCAGAGATCTTCTAAGTATTCTTGCAAACCTGGCCTGTTAGTGGGTCCTGAGTTGATGATCACTGAACTAGACCACTAATTCCAGATCACAATTTATAATCTCTTTCTATATTCAGGAATAAACAATCCTATTTTCTACTCTGCAACACCATGTTTTACCTTGGAATACAAAGTAAAACATCCTTCTCATAACAAACATTTATTTAAAAAAATATTAAAAGATAGGACAGGGGGATACTATTTAAAAAGAGATGAATGTATTATTAAGTGTTCCAACCATACAATATTTATATTTATGATTTGTTTAATTTTGCTTTTGTACATTTAAGAATAAGATAATGTTGCTACGTTATAATTGAGGGATCTACTTTTCCATGTATATAGAATATCTACTGATGTAACTTCTAGGATTATTAGGAGTAATCCTGGTTGTGGTTGTTTGGTTACAATTAAGTTTACTGATGTTCAGGTCATGAGGTTTTCACATTTCATAATTTGTTTTTATCTGTATAACTTGTGGATCTGATGTCACCAATATACCACAGGGCCAACACAACTCTTTCATTGGCAACTTCTGTTGCAGGGTGTGAGGTCTTTCCCCATACCAGGAATTGACGTCACAATATTAAGAGAATACGTTTTGGATCCAGACTCCTGCATCAGCAATCATGCATCAGTAATAGACTAATCTTTGGTATAGAAGAACTATTAAGTGGGGATGAGTAGAGCTCTATGTCTTTGCATTAAACATGTCAAACAGTCCGCCCCTGATGACAGCTCATAGGACAGTAGTCAAAAAAAAATCAAGGTCTTTACAAACAATGGGCCAGATTCAGAAAGAATCGCGGCGGCGTAACGTATCGTCTTTACGTTACACTGCCGCAAGTTTTCAGCGCAAGTGCCTGATTCACCAAGCACTTGCGTGTAAACTTACGGCGGTGTAACGTAAAGCCGTCCGGTGCAAGCCCGCCTAATTCAAATGGGGCGCGTACCATTTAAATTAGGTGCGCTCCCGCGCCGAACGTTCTGCGCATGCTCCGTTAGTAAATTTCCCGACGTGCTTTGCGTGAAATTACGGCGCCCCGACGAGTTTGTGAATGGCTAGTAATTTTAAATAGGAACTAGAAAAACACAAATTTGTTGCACTGGGAGCATGTAGTGCCTTAAATTTAAAATTTGTATTAAACAGCAGCTATTACAATATGCATGGTCAAAGCAAAAACATATATATGGAAGATAGTGAAGCGCTTGTAAAAGTCCAACATGAACCTAAAATATATTGCTGGCATAGACTCAACTGGCACAAACATGTAAATGTAATTCACTTTAAAAAGTCCAAAAAAAGCCAAAGGGATAAAGAGACCGCCACCATCACCCAAACATACAGCCTTGTACCCTTAGATAGATGTGAACAAGCATGAATATGAATCAATGGCATCTGCTCAACAGCACAGAGATGATTCTGTAACTCCTTCACAGTCTCAATACCCAGTTAAGAGAGAAAGAGTGAATCCTCACAGTGAAGACATCCAAACAGTAGTTTATTGATAAAAAGCTAAAAAGTTTTGCACTCACATTTCAGCCGGTTAATATAAGCATTATAGGAAATGTCCATGTACTTAGACAAAGCATCTGTGGATGCCCTACAGCAGGGATATGCAATTAGCGGACCTCCAGCTGTTGTAAAACTACAAGTCCCATCATGCCTCTGACTCTGAGTGTCATGCTTGTGGCTGTCAGAGTCTTGCTATGCCTCATGGGAATCGTAGTTCTGCAACAGCTGGAGGTCCGCTAATTGCATATCCCTGCCCTACAGGGTGTTCAATCATTAAATATCTAATATTGATGTGTGACTCCAGTCCCATGGGCATATATGTTAGAACAGTTCCTATAAGTAAATTCTTCCATCAAAGACTCAATAGTCATATTGAAAAACACAAATTGCACAAAAAAAATGCATGACCTCCTTTGGACAGGCAACATTCATATTCCATAGGTGCTAAAATGTTTATTTTCAACATATATGACTCCATCTAAGCATTGGAAAAATACTTTCCATAAAGGTTATATATATCCTTTAGACCAAGCTAAAAATTTATGGATGTCAGTATTTGGATAACATGAGTCCCAGATAGAGGTCAATGTTGAAATGTGCAGCATAAAGTGTGGTCCAAAGGAGAGTTTCATAGGATAGTAGCAGTGACTTATGCCGCGTACACACGATCAGTGAAAAAATCAGACAGCACAAAAACAATCCTAACACAATGCAGCTGAACACTGAAGGTCAATATAAAATAATCCTTAAATGAAACGTATGTAAACATGCGTACACATGATTGGATTTTCTGACAGCAAAATTCAGATGTGAGCTTTTGAATGGAAATTCCGACCATGTGCATGCTCCATCGGACTTTTGCTGTCTGAATTTCCACCAACAAAAGATTAAGAGCTGGTTCTCAGTTTCCGCTGGAAAAAATTCCTATCCGAAAATCTGTATGCAATTCCGACGCGCAAAAAAAATGTGCATGCTCAGAATCAAGTACGAGACGGGAGCGCTCGGTCTGGTAAAACTAGCATTCTTAATGGAGATAGCACATTCGTCATGCTGCAAATTATTGGATCTTTTAATGCAGCGCATTCTTTTCTTCTTTATAATGCTAGAATAATGAAGTTCCTGCTGCTATTCACACAGAGTTCAGACAAACTTATTTCTTTATCATTTCCCGAGATCTTCTGAATAATCTTTATTTTTTTTAAAGCCAGATCTCCATAATAAGGTTTAGAGTTATTTTTTTAGTCATCTTTTTTTAATCAAGAGCTCCTGTTAATTTTTATTATTTTAAAATGATTTTCTAGTGATCTCCATATTGTTTTTTATTTTTTTGTGTGTCAAGTTACCACAACAACATTATTATCTTGTATTTTTAAACCTCAAGGAGGTTGGTTGGTGTCCCTTGTTAATTTGACATTGTATTTTTGAAATGTACCTGCCTACTCACAAACAAACTGTCCTATTTGAAGAAAAACACATAGGCAAGTTGTAACAGGATGGCCCGTGATACCCAGAGACTTTTGAAGGATGTGGGGTTCTCCTGTGCCAGCTTCACTAATCACTCTTGGGTCTAGGGTCATCCTATGTCCCTTTTGGGCATGGGATGACTGAGAAATTATAATTCATGTGTTGCAGGATATCTTGACATATTACAGGTGGTTTATTCTGACCCCAACAGGTCAATAAGAGTGTCTCATTTAATGTGTAACATAGACTGTTAAGATGTTAATTAAATCCACCTGGCTGTGGTGATGGGGCTTGCTGTGATTGCATTCTGTTGTCCATTGTGCTAATTAGGTCTGCTCCTAAGATATTTCATTGTGTATGCTAATGACACTGTTTTGTGTGAAGATACTATTGATAATAGATGTGGAATGTGACTTGTCAGCTGTAGTAATTAACTCCTCTAGATTTGGTGCCAGAAAGTCTGACCTTTCAGGGGTAGGGAATTAGCATGTCAATTATGTTTAGTAAAGGAATGTGTTTTGTGTAACAGGTGAGGATAACTTGTCACAGAGCCAGACCGTCTGGGTAATGAGTAGTAATTAACTCACCTGAATGTCATTATCTAAAAGAATGTTTAAAGTGGAGGGTGGAGTTGAGTCATTGTCCACTCTTAGTTTCAACTGTATATAACAAGCTGAGTGTACCATTAAAGTATTCATTCATTTGAACCAGAGACAGAGCGTGTGTCTCGTTCTTCTGGGGAATGGAATGGGTCCTGTCTGCTAGATTGTGGATTGTCGGATAAGCTGTCGTGGTTGGTGGAATAGAAGATCGTAAACGGTGTTAACCCCTGACCATTACAATTGTTGGCTATGAGTGGGATAGCTACGAGGACACAGGACAATGGAGACGCAGTATGAATGGCTGAAGCTCTCTTACCTCAAGGACTTACTGGAGAGCCGGGGCAGACCGGCCAGCAACCATAAGTAAAGGGACATTATCGCAGAACTTGTCGAAATGGATAGAGCTGAAAGGCCCAGCGTAACAGATAGGACACCCGAGGAAGAAAGTTTTGATCGGGCTGTTAAACGAGGACTGGCACAGTATGGTCCTAATCCTCCACCGGAAATCATAGACCTGGTTATAGCGGCTGTGGATGCCACTTGGCTACATCAAAGAGGTGCTGCAGCAGCATAAGTCACAGCAGCACCAACTGAAGAGAGAGGAGAGGTACAGATACCAGTCTCCATGGAAGAGGAATTCAGAAGGAGGTTACAAGAGATGCTGATACAGCACAGAGGACCACTATCAGAGGAGGCCCTGCTGGGATGGTCAGATTTGATCCGTTGCCAACTCTGGAAGGAAGCGCTAGCTCTTGAGCAGCAACACCAGGGAAAGGTTCTCCCCTCCATCCATGTAAGGTACTGGCCACAGTATGACCTACGAATGCCGTTGTTGGGGGACCAACCGAAGCAGGAGTGGACAGCCGAGTTAAGCAGGCTGATCCGGGCAGAGATGCGGTTGGACGAAAGCTACAGAGCCCTCCGGTGGTATGTAGCCCAAGAGTGCCCGTGGTCAGCGGATGACAGCCCCACGGAAGGCTTTGACTATGATGGCCTAGGATTATTGTATTGGAGGATGTCCAGTGATCCTGACTTCGGGGATGATCGGGAGTGGCGCTTGGAGAAAATAATAGAGCACAGAGAGCAAAAATTGAATGTCTCGGAAGGGCACTGGTTACAGGAAGATTTGGAGTTTCTGGCCGTTCAGGAATGGGAGCTGGAGATCGCCTACAGACAGCTGCTAGACTCTGCTCAGCAGTAGGGTGGGGCTCCCGTTGCCTGGGACTATAAGGACATTTCAGAGGACAACTCTGCAATCCTGGCTGATGAATCGGCAGTGGAAAATATGGAGATTGCCATCCCTAAAGCCCGAAGCGGATGATGTGGAGTTCCAGGGAGCTGGGGCAGTTTGCCCCTCTCTCCAGCAACAAGCTGAGGTTGTAAAGCTTTTACTCCCAGCTGAATCACTGGCAGTGGGGCAGGATGCTGCTTACCGCTGCACACCACTGCAGCTTGAGCTGATATTGGGGGATGGGACTGTGGTCTCCCCTCACAGCAACCCAGCAGAAGAGCTGGCAACAGAGCAGAGTGCCACAAGCCTCTGCTCTCAACTAGCAGGAGAGGGAGTTCCTGTGGTAGTGGATGGGACTTCAGTCTCCACTTGTATACCCCAGGGATGGGGGGCAGTTGGCCCAGATCCCCAACAACATGATGAACTGAGCCCAGTCACCCTGTCTTCTCTCCAGCAGCTAAAAGGACTCCAGGGAGAAGGGCCAGTCCAGGCCTCTCCCCAGCAGCAGGCATGTTCTATGAGAGAGGCAGAGGTTGGCTGGGTGAGTAATGCTCTGTTGGGAGAAATTTATTTGGGGTACTGTATGGATACCAGCATTGAAGGACTGGAACTACTGACTAACTTCGGAGTCAACCCGTTTGGGGTCCCCTCCTGTGTTAGTCTCCCACCGAAAGAGGAGAGATGTAATGGAATGGCCCATGATACCCAGAGACTTTTGAAGGATGTGGGGTACTCCTGTGCCACCATCATTAATGACTCTTGGGTCTAGGGTCATCCTATGTCCCTTTTGCATGCTGAAAAAGCCTCTAGCATGCTGGAGAGGTTAGTGAAGGCAAATATGCATGTGGGCCAAAAAAGGTCATTAAAAGCTTACAGCATGCATGAGGACAAAGGGGACATTCACAACATATTACAATCATGGTAATTAGGAAATAATGAAATAAATACAATACATTACCATACATTAAATACATAGAATGGGATGTTAAAGGAGAAAACTTACCTTAATATTGTCCTTCTGCAGGACCTGGATGATGGCAGAACAGCTCTCTGGAATAATGATCCCCAGAGCCTGGGGGAGATGCCTGTCGTAAACTTGATGTCTTGCAGACTTCTCCCTTTCGCCAAGTACCTCAACGAGGCAACTTGCCTTTGCTCAGGAGTGATGGCTTGCCACATGTCATGCTTCGTGATATAAGGGGACAGCAAAGCCAACAGATGGTGAAAGACGTGGTCCGTCATCCGGAGATAATTCCTAAAATCATCAGGATTATTCTCCTGGATCCCCTGCAGCAAAAGCATATGAGAGAATTGGTCATGCTGGAGCAACCAATTCTTTCTCCATGAACTCCTCCCCACCCTGTTCATGGACTGAGCTTGGGTCAAAGCAAGAAGCCCAACACCAAGCCCCCGCACAGCACAAACTCTACGACGAGTACGTACCCGCAACATGGCTAGAAAACAGTTGGCTGGTCAGTATGAACTAACAAAACGCACTGAAGAACAGAAAGGCCTATGAAGAACGACCTGAAAATCAGAAACGAGCAGACAAGAATGCACTGAAAACCAGATTCAAACTCACTACACACACACTGAAAAACAGATACAAACCCACAAGCACAAACTGAACAGCAGAAATGGTCTGAAAAGCACAAAGGCTGAAAAGCGCGAATTGTCTCTCACCAAACTTCTACTAATACAGGATAAACAGAGGGAGCCCAAAGGGTGTCGGACTCGGAATGGAACTTCCGTTTTTTTTGTGCGGTCCTATGTGTTGTGCGTCATCGTGTTCTTGATGGGCAGAATTTGGTGTAATCGTGTGTATGCAAGACAAGCTTGAGCAGAATTCTGATCGTGTGTACGCGCCATTAGGATGCCATACCAGATTTAAACATTTAGAAGAATGTTTTTCAAATTTTTTTTATTAAAGTTTTTCCAAGTTACACTATATGGTGTTCTGCTTTGTATTCCCATATCCCCACTGTCACTGGTGCTAACTACATTGGGTTTTGCCACAGAAAGCAAGAGATCATTTTTTTTCTTACAGTATGTTAATGCAAATAAAACAAGCATCACGGACAGTAAAAAAAAATGTTTTCTAATGGCAACATGTGCCTCCCACTGATTTAAGTGAAGAACACATTTAAATGATAGGAGCATGTCAACAGTTTATATTTTCATAGCTTCCTAATAAGTTGTTTTATGATGTTTTACATCATTAAGGACTACTGGAAGCAAGTATAATTATCTAGTTATCTGTTCCTTTCAATTTTACTGTGAGGTTTAAAGTTTACAAATGGCGAGCAGTTCAATTGATTTCTTGACTATGTCACTGCTTGGTTTCAGTCTCAACCTCTTCAACTACTACTTTTTTAAACATATACTTCCACACCATGCTTGGCTCCCTCTTGATCACATCTTGTCTCCTAAGGATGTCTACACTTGGTAAGCTTTTACAGATAACACAAAACTAAAATACATTACATGCACAAAATATGTTATTGGGAGAATTGGTGAAATTAATGGTCTGGCAACAGGGTCTCTGTTGAGGTTATCTCATTAGCATCACATTGATTTCAGTGTGCTGGAAACAAGCAAAGAGATTTACGGTAATCAGCAATATAGCCTGACCCTTATTTATGGTGTAGATACAGAATTTTCTTGATGCAGCCCAAGGTTGATAACCTCCGGAGGCATTTTTTACTGACAGAACATGGGCAATTTACTGATAGAGCAATTTTTTTACTGACAACCTTAAAAATGACAGAAGTCCTATTGAAAACTAACACAATCAATATTTAAACAGTATAAACATGATATGGAAACACCAACAATACATATAACAAGTAACAAGTACTCACATTTACTCCCATACCATTCTTCTCGTCACTTTAAATTTGTATGATTACACATGTTATCACAAATTAAAAACTTACACCCATAAAATATTCAGATGTTTATGGCCCTTTATATAGTGCGTCCTACATTTTTTGTATATTGCTTAATATGGCACATATTTTTTTTTTGCAGATGAGGCTGTGTGTATTGATTCCTATAGTTTCTGTGCTTAGATGAGTACTAACCTTTATGCCAGGGCCACCAATAAAGAGGGTACCACCGGACATCCATTAGGGGGCCCAGGCCCCATCACTTAACAGGGGGGCCTGAGCAACACTACCCACAGTTGGCCAGTATGGAGCCCCATCTTGGTCGGTCACTGCATCTCTACTTGTTTAGGAGCACCAATCATACTTGCTTGCAGAGCAGTCTCTATTCACAGTGCTTTCCTCAGCAGTCCAATTTCCTAGATCTGTGACATGTGATCGGTCCCCCCATCCTCCCCGCACACACAGACCCTCTTACATGAGGACACGATGGAGACAGCAGCGAGCCCTTTGTCCAGCCACAGAACAGGGAGCACCCCTCTGGGGGAGCCATGCATGACAAGCCCTGCCCCTCTTCTGCAGCCCAGCCAGTGACCACTCACCGGCCACCAGCATCACTGCTTCACAGCCCTGATCTCCCTTTCAATATGCTGTGTCTCAGGCTGGGAAGATCTGGGGATGATTCTTTATGTGGATGGAGGATGATATTCACACTCTCCTGTGAAAGGGGATATGGAGGTGGCAGATTTAAGTATACAGCACACAGCAGCAGCTCTAGATTCTGGCTGCCAGAGCATACAAGATAGCAACCTGGGGCCATAATTGTAAGTAACAGACATACTGACCCCCCTTCTCTCTCACCCCCTCTATCTCTTATTTCCCCATCTCCATCACACCCCCATCTCTTTCTCTCACTCCCTCTCTATCTCTCTCACCTCTCTCTCTCTCTCTCTTTCACTCCCCTTTCTCTATCACCCCCCTTCTATCTCTCTCACTCCCACACCCTCTCTCTCTCCCCCTCTATCTCACCCCCTCTCACCCCTCAATCTCTCTTTTACCCCCTCTCAGTCCCTCACCCACCTCTCTCTCACCCTTCTCTCTCACCTCCCCACTCCCCTCTCTTACCCCCTCTCTCTATCACCCCTCTGCCCCTTTCTCTCTAATCCCTCTCTCTCACACCTCCCCCACCCCACTCTCTCTCTCGCCCCCACTTTCTCACCCCCTCTCTCTCACCCTCCCCCTTTCCCTCCCCTCCTCCTCTCACCCTCTCTCACCTCCCCCTTTCTCACCCCTCTCCAATTACCCCAGCTCTTTCCCTATAGGGTTGGTGGGGTCAGGGGCAAGGTTGGGGTCCCCATCAGGTAGGTTGTATGGGGCCCTATGATTTCTAACAGTGGCCCTGCTTTACATTGAACACATCCAGGTTGATGGCAGCTCTTAGGTTCATGAAACTTTTAATTTCACCCCAAAGCATACCAAATGCCTTTTTTTCTTAGCTATTATTATAGTTTCAGTCTCCTTCACACTTATGCACATGCACTCTATGGGTGATATTTACTAAAATTGGTGCACACAAAATCTGAGCAAGCTGAAATTCGAAGCTGATTGGTTACTATGCACAGCCGCATTAGATTCTGTGTGCACCAGTTTTGGTAAATCCCCCTATATTTAATAAGGAATATCCCCCCCCCCCCCCCATGAACATGTTATACTAATTACAACAAGATATTTAATGCAATGGATATCACAATTATTTGTGTATAAGAAAAACATAACAAATACTACAGATACCCTTTTAGGTCAAGTCCAGTTTAGATGTCACTGAGCTGTCACGTGCCAAAAGAATCTGTATGCTCTGTAAGCATTAGAGCGAATAAAATAAAGCCTGCAGCAGTGACACTGTTGAAGAATGCAGAATATGAACATCTTTGAAAACTGCATTACAATGTTTAGACCTGATCTTGTTAACAAGGGATTTCTACATATAATTACCAAAGCCCTACTTAAAAGCTTAATTATAGGCATGGTGTGAGCATCAATCAAATATGCCTCCATATTTAAATTTTAATTTCATATATTTGTTTAATAACCTCTGCAGGTCTTATATATATTTAAAATTAACTTATACTATAGACCAGTTTGCAATGTTAGCAGGATCAAACTGCAGATGGAGAACATCGGCCCCAGGCATCTATCTTTGGAGAAATTTTCAGCTTGACTGAACCACTTCTGAGTCCTGACAGGCAAAGACTTTTTAGATGGTACCAATAATATAAAACTACGTATCTTTCCCTTTGCAAAAAGACAACAACAATACGCTATTGCACCTGCAATGCTATATTGACACTATAATGCAGGCACCAAACAATAAAAGAAACATGCAGTGATAACTTTGCACAATATTAACATCTGAATTTTATTACTGATTATTGGAAAGCCACTTATACTGTAAAACTGTCATTTGTATTGGGGTTGCACAGTAAATGCTCAACAGCAAGGTGTTGAGATCTACAGATCACCCCCTCATACAAGAAAGCAATAAAAGTTGCAGTTTGGGTTTGAGTATGGCCGAAGTACTAGTCTGGTTCTGCTATCCTTTTTGGCACCTAACCTGAAATGCCAGAAGCAGTATATGATGTACAGAATATTTTATACTACTAAAAACACCTTCAGAAAAAAATACCTTAAAATGCCTGAAACAATACTGGGTAGTTTAAAACATCAGTGTTATTAGAAATAATGCATTATATAAACATAAAGGTGTTGAGGACTGGTAACGCTAATCATATCAGCAATCACCATTAGGAATGCCATTGATCCAACAATGATCATATTTCAGCCAGGTTTATAATGCATTTTTCTATGGCAGCATATTTGTGTGTCCGAGGCCTTGTAATAAGTTTATATTATATATAATTCAATTGCAGTGGTTTTGTTTGATAGCTGCAGGCTTTTAAAGAAATAAAATCTTCTAATAAAATGAACAAAGGGACAGCCCAATGCCCCCTGAGACACAAAGGTTGCATCCTGTGCAAATACTGTAAGATTTCTGACGGTTCTCTGGTAATGTGGTTGGTAAAGACTGAAGTCATACATGCAAATTGAGAGAATCAAAGATTACCCTGGTAAATAAACTGTTTAATCTCTTAATACCATCGGAACACATTGATGTTAAGGAGCCCTGGTTTATATTCTGGAGAAATATAAAAAAGTAGAAACAATCTATTATAAACTTTAAAATAAAAAATAAAACATTACCGTATTTTCCGGTGTATAAGACGACCTTTTGGATGCAACAAAATGCATCCAAAGTCGGGGGTCGTCTTATACGTCGGTACCTGTCTCCGTCAGGCTGCGGGCATCCATGATTTAAAAGCCGCGCCTCCTCCTCATTTTCCCAGCAGGGCCTCTGTTCAGTGTTCCGCCAATCACGGATGCCTTCTCAGCCTCGGACGAGAGGACATCCGTGATAGGCAGAACACTGAACAGAGGTTCTGCTGGGAAAATTAGTGTTCCGCCTATCACAGAACAGAATGAGGAGTAGGCGCGGCTTTTGAATCATGGATGCCCGCAGCCTGGAAGCCAAAATCTGAAAAGAAAGTAAGGTAGGGAGATCATCTTGGCCGGCACAGTAGAGGCATGTGGTGGCACAGTGGATGCATGTGGTGGCACAGTGGAGGCATGTGATGGCACAGTGGAGGAATGTGATGGCACAGTGGAGGCATGTAATGGCACAGTGGAGGCATGTAATGTAATGTAATGCACAGTGAGGCATGTAATGTAATGTAATGGCACAGTGAGATCTGAAAAAAGCCTGTTTCTGTCAGCGGTTGTTCTGGCTACCCCTTAGCTTCCAGAAAGACTAGTAGGAAGGGGGTAGTCTTATACGGCGAGTATATCCCAAAACCAACATTTTTCGTGGAAAATTAGGGGGTCGTCTTATACGCCCAGTCATCTCATATGCCGGCAAATACGGTACTTCCTGGGCAAAAGGAAACATGGTTACATGACCCACACACACATATCCCCAGCTACGATTTTAAAGAACTGTGTTTTTCTATGTTACTAAACCCACAACAGTAAAATCCATCTGTATATGCAGTAAAGCATGCTTGCTAAACTCACTCTGGAACCTAAGGGGTTAATCCTCTGCATTGTGTAAAAAGGCTGTCTTCTCTGATCTTCCCCTTCTTACACAGTCCCCAATCTATCTGCTGATAAAACAGAGCCTTGGGGGCAAGCTGGAAATGTTTAGTTTGGTGTGTATTGATAGAAACATTTTCTTTACTTGGGAGAGTGCATGTGATCAGCACAGGGCCAATCAGCACCATTCAGACAGAGGGTCAGGGGTCATGCAGCCTCATAGGACAGTCAGGGAGAATAAAATCTCATCCTACCAGTGCTCGGCTGGACACTCATATGAGTCACAAGACTGCTATATACTACTGATGAGAAAGGGTATTTAGAAGTTTATATTTACTAAAATTATTGCATTTCCATGTTCTGTGTACTGTGGGCGACCAGATATAGTGAATATAGTAACACTTTAAGAAAAAAAAGTGAAGTGTAATCAATGTAATAGTGCAGTGGGCCACCGTTACCTAAAACACACCAGCAAGCTCATTATATGGAGCATAACATGTGCAGGTTGGTGTGAAAAAAACTTTGGGCCAGATTCTCAGTGGAGATACGACGGCGTATCTCCAGATACGCCGTCGTATCTCTGTGTTGCGCCGTCGTATCTATGCGCCTGATTCTTAGAATCAGTTACGCAAAGATATCTGTTAGATCCGACAGGCATAAGTCTCTTACGCCCTCGGATCGTAGCTGCATATTTACGCTGGCCGCTAGGTGGCGCTTCCGTCGAATTCCGCGTCGAGTATGCAAATTAGCTAGATACGCGAATTCCCAAACGTACGCCCAGCCGACGCAGTAAAGTTACGCCGTTTACATTAGGCTTTTCCCGGCGTATAGTTACCCCTGCTATATGGTGGCATAAGTGCGGCGTAACAATGTTAAGTATGGCCGTCGTTCCCGCATCGAAATTTGAAAAAGTAAAAGTTACGTCGTTTGCGTAAGTCATCCGTGAATGGGGCTGGACGTCATTTAGGTTCACATCGAAACCAATGACGTCCTTGCAGCGTACTTTGGAGTAATGCACACTGGGAAATTCCACGGACGGCGCATGCGCCGTTCGGGAAAAGCGTCAATCACGTCGGGTCACAGTACATTTACATAAAACACGCCCCCCTGATCCAATTTGAATTAGGCGGGCTTACACTGGCCGATTTACGCTATGCCGCAGCAACTTACGGAGCAAGTGCTTTGAGAATACAGCACTTGCCCGCCTAAGTTGCGGAGGCGTAGCGTAAATCGGATACGTTAATCTGCCGCAAAGATACGCGGTTCTATGTGAATCTAGCCCACTAAGATCTGAATTTAGAGAGCACCATCTGAAATACCTTTTCTGGTTTTAGATAGAATGGGCAAGGGTTAGAACCTCTGCCATGTATCCATTGCTGCATGTGTCCCCACTGAAGATACTACACACTTCTCCCAAAACTATCTTTGGCAGTTCTCAGGTCGCTGTTATCTTGATTGGGATATTTGTCATCTATTCCTGCTCTGAAGACAACTGTAAAATGTTAGATTTCCCTTTACTTTCTGACCTAGTGACAATGGTCACCTGGACAACTAATAAAACTTCCCCCCAGTGGACACACAGACAGCAATAAAAACAACAACAATAAAAAATAAACAGTTGCTATAACCAATACACAACCTACCCACAACTACATAAAATATTTTGGCTTCAGTTCTGCTTCTATTTACTATGGGGTTGATTTACTTAAAGCAGAGGTCCGCCGAAAAAATATTAAAATAAAAGCCAGCAGCTACAAATACAGCAGCTGCTGACTTTTTAATAAATGGACACTTACTTGTCCAGGGTGCCCGCGATGTCGGTAGCTGAAGTCAATCAATCACTCGGCTCTCGGCTGCCTCTGCCACCATCCTCGGTGAGGTAATAAGGAAGTGAAGCGTTGCAGAAGACACCCGGGGGTTTAGGAACAGGAAGGGGCATGACTCCTGTGGTAGTCTAAGCCCGGAAGTGGGTGCAAATACCTGTAATATCATAGGTGTGCGCACAAAGTGTGACAGATGTGCCTGGGCACACCCTAATCACCCCATGCACATTAGAATCATCGCTCTGTGTGCCAGCAGGAAGATGGGAAAGATCTCCCTCTTATTGGCTCTGCCATAAGAGAAGTGTTTATGCACTTCTCTTTCACTGTGCTGGCAGGGAAATCAATGTGCCGGGGTCAAATATATGTAGATCCACCCAGACACGTGTGTTTGAGATTTAGGGTGCACACCCTAATTTAGTAGGCTGCGCACACCTATGTGTATTATACAGGTATCTGCACCCCCCTCCCCCTGAAAAGTGCCAAATGTGACATCGGAGGGGGAAAGGGTTCCGAAAGGCGGAGGTTCACTTTTTGTGTGGACCTCCGCTTTAAGGCCATTAGGCTGGATTTACACCTATGCATTTTAGTGCTTTTTGCATTTTGTAGATTTGCACTACAGTCCAAATTAACATAGTTTCCTATGGAACACATTCTGTAGTGCAAATCTGCAAGATGCAAAAAGCACAAAAAATGTATAGGTGTGAATCCAGCCTTAGACTGTGCATTATGCAAGTGCAGTTGCACGTATTTTTCCCATAGCTTAGTGAATGTGGTGAAGTTCTGCTGATATCCATCATCCAATCATGTGCTAGCAAAAACATTTTTTCATTAATTTTCTGTGCACCTGATTGGGTGTTCTTTACAAAGTGAAGCTTCACTTCATTGACTAAGCGCAGGGGAAAATTAATATTGTACCTAGATCCTGAGCCTTAAAAATAACCACCCACAGTATGGATGTGTATCACTAATGGCAGGTGGAAAATATTGAAAAATGGCTCTTTCTATAATCCGAAATGGATGGTTACAAGGAATAATTATGTATAGAGGAAAGATTCAAGCTATTTCCAAAATTTCCCTAACTGTGCTTATTATTGCCTTTGACCCTGCATTGTACCTGATTATAACAGTACATTATATCACATCATTGAGTTAGCATGGCCTATAGAAGAGGCTTTGGGGGACCAGTCACACAGATGAAGGGTAAGGTAAGTATTTATCTTTATTCCTCATCTGCTAGCGTTAATGAGGATGTATCCTCTGCAGTGTGTGTTTGTGTGTTTGTGTGTGTGTGGGGGGGGGGGGGGCCACTACAAGGGTGGCTTTATTCTTTATATATATATATATATATATATATATATATATATATATATAATTCCCAGAATTGAACTTTAAATACAATTTTTAAGTGCATTAACAGATAGCAGAATCTTCATTTCATTTGCACTATAGCAACACCAGACAAGATAGTATCAGCGAGAGAACATAGATTTATTTGTAGGTCTCCTCCTTGTAACCTTGAGCATCTCACATTATCTCTCATTGCCTCAGGCACTAAATATTTTATTACAAATTCAACAAGGAATAGTGTGATTTATAGAATATACTATGGGGTGTTTTCACTGTCTACAAAAGATAAAAGACTTTAATATTTGTTATTATTGAAATTATTATTAATAATAAAAACAGAATTTTCTTTGCAATGCCAAACTCTATAGCATTTAAAAGAAAAGATTCCATTATCTATAAGGGAAAGGTCCAGCAAGTAGCTCATCAGTGAATGGCGAGATAATATGCGTTTGCTTACCAAAGTATCTACAGTATCACTGTGTCCTGATAGGTGGCAGTGTTGTGACATGGATTTTGCATTTCAACCTTAGTGTTCTTTTTCACTGAAAAAGACAATAACATAACATTTTGAACAATTTTTATATGTGTAAGCAACAAGAATTCTAGTATGCTATTAATTTTTATAATTTAAGAGAAATTTGACATTTATACCTCAGCTTGTATCCAAAATATAGCAATTTAGTAATAATCTGTATGTAATGAATTAATTTTGCATACATTTACATATTTTAAGTGTAACATAAAAAATGTAATGTTTTATGTGCATTTGTTTCTTAGAATTATATTAGTCATAGCTTAAATGATATTAAAACATGTTTAGACAGTATGTAATGTCAGATATTAACAATTTTATTTCTATATGCTATATCAGTAAAAGTGGAAGACTTCCACTCAATGAAATATTAGGCAATGTCAAGCATTAGTTAATTATGGAGAACTATAAATTAGGAGAAAGTTTTGCACATGTTTTAGGTGGCTGAAACTTTAATGTTTTGGATTTTTATTTTTATGTAAACTGTATAAAGACTGTTCTTTTTTTTTTTTATCAAGTTACAGTTTCTTAGTGAACCTCCACTCCTTCTTTTTCAAATGCAGCATAGTTATATAACAAAAACCAGCAGTGAGGAAAAATGTAGACAGTAACAAAACTTTCCCCTGGCTTCCACCCCCTGTGCCAGGGCAAGGGTGATGTCATTCTTCTTCTGTTGAGATCTGGGGAACATAGAATACTCCACATCTACCTGAGAAGATGCTCTTAACACTGTGTTATTGAGTTTTCCAATGAGATTTGGATTGTTCAGCTTTTCTGTAGGATCTCATCAGCGGGAGGATGGTGTCAACCAGCCAGAGGAAAGGTAAATGGGTGGCGGATCACATGTCAGTGGGTCAACATGGTGGGGCAGTGGAGTATGCACATCACTGGTTGACAGGATTGATGTTGGAGGTACCTCAGGGGACGTTTACTGTTTCATTTTTTCATATAAAAGACTTTGTCATGGTATGAGTGTTTTTATTTACCTTCTTTTTTTTTTTTTAAAGAAAAGTAAATGTTAATAATGTACCTTGTACTCATTCCCCTGAGTAGTGAATATCTTCAGACACTTTCTTATAAAGGGGACTTCCAAACGTCCAATAAGCTCCCCTGCAAACTCCCACATCCCGTTGGGAGACAGGGTAGGGGAATGAGACCCTTGACTTGGAAACAAGGTACCTACCATGGAGGGAGTGTTTGTTCAAAGGCAAGTGGTCTGGTAGGAATGGGGGGCTGCATGCTCACTGCTTTAACTTTACTGCCAATCAACCCAAATGAAGACACCCACACCATGAAGAAGTCCTTTATTGCAAATAAAATAGTAAACAATGCCTCATAATATAGGACCAGTATATATCACATTGTTCAGAAACTTTGATCCAACTTCAATCATGATGACGTGTGACCCACTGCCCAGTGATGTTTCCACGAATAGCCACTGCCCAACAATGTTGCCCTGCCACATCATAACAATGAAATGACAGATCCTCAGCCAGTTTCTGTTTGCAAACAAAACAGCCTGCAATCCTAGGTGACATCATCGGCCAGATGTGGTTATAACCATATTTGATCAATGACATCATTTAGTTTGCCTGACAGCCACAAATCTGTCATTTAGTGGCAGTAGTGATAAATTCATGGCTGGTTTATTGTCATTGTCATTGGGTGGGGCAACAACATTGGGTGACAGGTTGTTAATGAGGCAGTGAAATATCATTGGGTGGTGAAATGTCATGGTTGTAAATCATTGTGATTGACGCTGGGTCTGCATTTCTGGGCAACATGATTTAGATTGACAGTGGATTTATATTGAGGGACATTGTTTACTTTTTAAATTTACCATAAAGAGCTTTATAATGATTTGATTTTGCAATTTTTTGGGGAATAAGTACAGTAAACTAATGTAACCAATATGTATTCCCCTAAGGAGGCAGATGTCTGAGAGTCCCTAACTACAAAGGGGTGCCTCCAGATTCTGATAAGTCCCTCCCTATAAAACCACACATTCTATTGAGGACTGGATGTGGGAATGAGGCCCTTGTCCTCTCAACATTTTTGTTACTTTTAAAGTGTTAAATTGAAACATTATATAATTTAACATGTAGCTTTAATGTGGTTATAAAGGCAGGAGTTTTATTTAACCTTAATGCATTCTATGCAGCTCCCACCAGCCACTTTTACTCATCTGAGACCCATCTCGATCCAGCAATGTTCATGAGAGCAGCTGCTCTTCTCGGTCTCTCTCTCTACATTGGCTCACACAGCAGTGGGAGCCATGGGCAATCACAGCCAGTGAGCCAATGAGGAGAGAGTGGGGGGCTGAGTGTCTACTTGAGTGCCCCCAGAGCAAGAGGCTTGCTATCGGAGGCACTCAGCATGTGGGAGGAGCCAGGACCTTAGCCATGGGCCCAAAAAGAAGAGGATCAGGGCTGCTTTGTGCAAAACCATTGCACAGAGCAGGCAAGTTTAACAAGTTCAGCTCACTGCTGATAATGACATTTACACTGATGGCAAACAGCAGTGCACAGTTCACCAAAATCCTCCATAAAACATTCTGCGTAAAGATCTAATCTAGGGTCTGAAACTTTGTTGTTTTGCAGATAATGGAGAATAATGCTGTCAGCAAAAGTGTAGTACATTGTTATTTTGCACGGAGAGCATGTCACCAGGTGTTTATTAGCAGGAGAGTTTTCGCATAAAAAAATAGAAACAAAGGGGCACCTAACCCACCTACCATGACTTTCACCTAAATAAATGCAAAAAACGAACCTAACCCTTAAAAATTACTCCCCAAGCCTCCCCCCAACATTTAACATGTAACTGTAACGTGTAACTGTAACATATCTATTATCCCCTCACCATTAACCTTAACATGTATCCCCAGGCAAAAAGTTTTTTTGTTTGTTTTGCATCAGGTGGGAAAGGGTTAGAAGTTATGTCAAGTTTTTTTCACTGTCTGTGTCCCCATTGGGAAGATCCACCCTCCATTTGTACTGGTGACACTTTTAACTGATACAGGAAGTTAAGGTAAATCCAAACTTTAAAGGAGTCTCCAGAGCAAAAGGTAAGGATAAATTTTCAAATGGGAACACCTGTTCTGTGGACAAATGTCTAAGAACGGAATTCTTTCACTTTGGGGAATTTCCTCAAATTTCCTGTTGTATCTCTAAGACAGGAAATTAATGACTTGCTGATGTAACGTACTGCGTCAAAGTGGCTCTATTGCGCAAAATCACGTACCTGTATGTCATTTCGTGCAATAGCCTCTAGGGGGCGTACGCATGCTACTGAAGGCACAATCGTGCCCTGTTGGACAGAGGGGGAGTCAATCAGCAGGTCCGCTGGCCACCCATGATCATTCCCATTTGAAGCATAACAGCGATCTGCTGTTAACAAGACAGATTGCTGTTCTGACAGGGGAGAAGATGGAAATTGTGTGTTTCTGCTAAGCAGGAACACAGCTCTCTGTCTTCACCCAGTCAGAGCATCACCCACACAGCTAGCAAGCACTCCCAGGAAATACATTTAAGTCTTTGATCGCCCCTGATGTTAACCCCATCCCTGCCAGTGCCATTAGTACAGTGACCGTGCATTTTTTTTAGCACCGATCACGCTATTAGTGTCATTGGTCTCCAAAAGCTGTCAGTGTCAAATTTGTCCACCGCAATGTCACAGTCCTGCTAAAAATCGCTGATCACCGCCATTACTAGTAAAAATAAATTGTAAAATAAAAATTCCATAAATCTATACCATAGTCTTATTAGGACTTTTTTACCAAAAATATGTAGAAGAATCCATATTTGTCTAAACTGATGAAGAAATTTGATTTTTTAAATGTTTTTATTGGATGTGTTTGATAGTAGAAAGTAAAAAATATAGTTGTATTTCAAAATTGTCTCTCTTTTGTTGTTTATAATGCAAAAAATAAAACCGGCAGAGGTGATCAAATACCACCAAAAGAAAGCTCTATTTGTGGGAAAAAAGGGACATCAATTTTATTTTTGTACATCGTTGCAAATAAAGTTAAAGTAACACAGTGTCGTATCGCAAGAAAATGGTCATTAAGGGGGACAAAAACTTCGGGGGGTGAAGTGGTTAATGGACTTTTTACCAGTAAGGACAAAGATAGAAAAAAGCACAATGTAATCCACCATTAATTTTAACCCTTCCCTACTCTATTAAAAAAAAGGGCTTTACTTACTGTGCACTTTAACCACTGTCCTTAACCCTAAAGCCCTGTACACACAGCCGGGATTCTCGTCAGGAAAAAAACATTGTTTTTCCTGACGAGATTCCTGACAAGATTTTCCTGCCGGTCGAGTGTACAGACGTACAATTCAAAAGAACTGCCGTTCTTTTGAATGGCACAAACGCGGTGACGTCATCGACTACGACGAGCATGCTTTTTTCACATTCAATGTAGTCGCCACCATCTTGCTTCACCCTACCTATGCCTTGGAAGCTACCGCGCATGCGTCAAAATCATTTAGAGCATGCGCGGGTTTCCATGGAGGCAGGTAAGTATACAGACGCTCGGGTTTCTCGTCAGGAAAACACTGCCGAGAATCACGACGAGAAAATAGAGAGCAGGTTCTCTATTTTTCTCATCTAGATTCTGGGCAGTTTTCTCGACGAGAAACCTTATAGCCTCATACACACACATGGTTTACTCGGCAAGAAAGCTCTGCCAGCAGTTTTCTTGCTGAGAAAACTGTGCGTGTGTACGAGGCTTAAGTTTAAACCTTAACCCCTAACAGTTAAAACAATGTATGGGCAGGCTGAATGTACCCAAATTGATCAATTAATTAATTTGGGTACAACCAGCCTACCAGATTTTACATGCGCTTATTGCTAGCGGCTGTTATAGCCTGTAGCAATAATCACTGTGTTCTCTTAGCAGGGATGGCTTCCTCCACCATCCTGCCTGGAGAACACAATGGCTCCGGGGGGGGGGGGGGGGTTCCCTGTTAACACAGTCAGTATTTGCAGGAAAGAAAATTTCTCTGTCTATGGTCTTTGTCTTTCTGTCTTTAGTGCTGCTGACCTCTTTCAGCCTCTTTGTAATCCCTTTCTATATACAGTCATGCACTCCAGTAATGGCTAGATGGCATTTTTCTGGGCAGGTTTCCTGATAGCAACAAGAGCACCAAACATATGTAATATGTATAGATCTGGCCATCCCTACTAATATCACAGAGTGATAGAGCAGGAACTCAACTGGAGGACAGGGCAAAGAGTTGTCAACCCTTAAAGGAAATGCCTGAAAAAAAGGTCCCTATGGCAAGATCATCGGGTATTATTGAAATTAAAGTTTTTTTTCTTAAGAGATGTTTAATTAAAAAAATAATTGCATTACCACGTTGAAGCTCATAATGAGATTTTTATGCCTGGGTACAAATTACATTTATTGGAACCACAAACATGCATATACGTTTTGAGTTTTGTTTTTATTCGCAGTACACTTGATTTGGATCAGTGAATTATTCAGTAGTGATATAGAGATGAGAAGACCGCCCCAAAGCTTACAGTTCTATAAACAATTCAGCAATGAAAGTTCTATATTTTTTCACTCTTAGGTTCCTTTTTAGGAATGCATGCTTATATAATCTAGGACACAGGTACTTGAAAAACATGATAAGTTCAGTTGTTTTACAACAGTCAAGTTTAAACAATCAAAATGATCAGGGTATTTTTCGTTTTCTAATACATTTTATAGCAATAATCATATTCTGTTCAGTCAAGAAATCCTTTATAGGAAAAACATATGTACATGCAATGCAGTAAATCACAGGAGCAGAATTCATGTTTTTACTGATCAACTACAAAGATCTCAGCTCTGGGTTACTGCACTATACACATGATGAAAGCACTTTGCACTGCCCTCTGAATAAGTCTAGTCTATGACAACATTTTTCTATGCAGCTTTCAACAAAACTTTATATTACCATTTTTGTCCAGTAAATGTAGTAATTGCTGTCCTCATTTCTGATTAATACATTATTTGCATTTACATAAGTTGCTATTTTCTCTATCTGTTAGCACTTGGGGGATGCTGCTTCTGGTACTCTATATCCCATTACATTATAGCTGGCAATGGACTACACTGTAAATCAAAAGGCAGCACTAAAAGCTTTTAGTGCACTAAGGTAGTGCTAAATGTGCAGATTCCTGCATATATGCACATTGTAGAATGGGACTTATTTATTGGAAGCTGGAATGCATCCTATAAGCAAATTTATTCACTGCTAGCTAGGGAGTAACTACTTATTAAAAGGCAGACAGAAGCTGTATGTTAAAAGCAGATGAGACAGTGCATAATTTAGTATTTTACACTTGCAAAAGCATAACAATTTAGTTTCTATTTTAATACTGAGTTTGGAGAGGACTATGGACCTGAGAGGTGATATTTATTAGCAATCTGACCACCATGTAATCTATTATTTCCCCCATTATGTACCTGTGGTCATTCATAAGTATGTAAACCAAAGATCACTCTAGCACCTCTCTTGCCTTGTGGAAATAAAAAATCAGCTGGAAGGTCTTGGCCAGTGCCCCTTTCCTCTTTTTTATTTTTTTGATGATGATACTCAGAAACATCCTAGCTATCTGATTTTGCCCATGTTTAAAAGACTGCTTGAAAATCACTTACTGAGTACCTTTTGGGTACCTTGGTTTAATAATGGACTTTTCACAAAAAACTGCTCACTCATTTGTTCAATTATGTGGTTCTGCATAGTATAACTTTAGTCATTAAATGGAATAGCCTACAAACAACTTTATAGTCATTTCAAGAATATCATTGCATGTTTATATATGCTGTAATTCAAAGAAACGCAAGAGTTTCTGGTATTGTTTCAGAGTAGATTAAATACAAATGTTGCATATGTTGCTGTATGCTACATCTGAATTTTTAGATATAGTGTTTTTTTACTTCATTTTTTGGTACTAATATACCAAATTATGTAGTTGTGGACATCAGAATCACTCAGCAAAAGTCAAACATGAATAGAGAGAAAGCAGAAAAATGGCTTAGCAGACAACCATTAAAGTAAACAAACAAAAATGCAATAACATGTGATTGAGTACCCTAAAGCAGTGGTCATCAACCCTGTACTGCAGGGCCCACTAACAGGCCAGGTTTTATGTATTACCTTGGGGGAATGCAGTCTAGAATACTGCAATCACTGAGGAGCAAATGATATCAGCTGTGATGTATTTCAGTTATCTTGCAAACCTGGCCTGTTAGTGGGCCCTGCAGGACAGGGTTGATGACCACTGCCCTAAAGTATTACTGGAGGTGATCAGGGGCCATTGAACTATAAGGAACAGCATTGCATTTATTCAGTTATCCACAATACTTATACCATCCATTGTGGTTATGCTTTACAAAGTTGCTCTCTGAACGAAAATGAAATTACAACTTGTTCTTCTTTTTTTAAATACTGTATATACTCGAGTATAAGCCGAGTTTTCAGCACATTTTGTGCTAAAAATGCCCCCCTCGGCTTATAATCGAGTCACCTGTTTGCACCTGATCTCCCAGACTTTGGGGACCTAGTACTTGGCACACATGTAGCTCCACTCCTCCTCTATAAGTGTGCAAAGTTTGTAGTCCGGGGGACCTACAGCCGGGGAGCACCGATTTTTCAAACCCGGACACCCCTTCCTAGACTCCCATGTTAAACGGTCATTTCTCCAGTGACTTTGGGGACCTGGTACCGGTCGGTCTTGGCACACATGTAGTCCCATTTCTCCTCTACAAGTGTGCAAAGTTTGTTGTCAGGAGGACCTTTGGCTGGGGAGCACCGATTTTTCAAAGCCGGGCACCCCTTCCATAGACTCCCATGTTAAACGTCTGTCTAGTCATAGACACAGTGAGGCATGGGCATAGTGAGGCATGGGCACAGTGAGGCATGCACATGGACACAGTGAGGCAATGTGAGGCACAGTGAGGCATGCAGATTGACACCCTAGGCTTATACTCGAGTCAATAAGTTTTCCCAGTTTTTGGTGGAAAAATTAGGTGCCTCGGCTTATATTTGGATCACCTTATACTCGAGTATATACTGTATGTCCCCCTATTTCTAATTTGCTTACGTTTGGCTTATACTGTAGTTGGATTTCTGGGGACACACTGCTAAAGCAGGCATAACAAATTTAAATGTATTTACATATTACAAAATGTTATTTTTTTTGTTTTAGAAGAGTTAGAAACCTGAACAGGCTTTTATTGTTCTATGGGTCTGCTGTAAAGATTCATTCACTTGATTTACTATATATACAACAGGAAGTGATAGGAAATCCAACAATATATAGTGGTCTCCAGAACAGGTATAAAGAGTCTTTCAACGGGGATACCTTTTCAGCTGACAATCGTCTATGTGAGGATTTTCTCTTACATTGGAAGGATTTCCTATCACTTTAGGTTTTAGTATTCTAGTAAAGACAAACTGTTCTACAAAGGTGGCTTCAAAATGGTTGGCACATAACATTACTCAAATCAATTTAATGATCATGTTATTAAATAATTCCACCTTGAAATGTGTTGTTCCTGGGGGAATAAGTCTTTTTACATTTGACTTACAGTATGCATAAAAAAAAAATGACAGGTTCCAAGTGAAAAATTATAAGTGTACATTTCCTGAAGATATGAGAAAACACCTTACAATCAACCTATTGGTGATTTTCCCAAGTTGCTTAATTCCATGCTTTGTGGTATAAAAATATACTACAAAGTAATGTTTTTCCTTTTAAAGAAAAACATAAATAGTGATCCTTACTGAGTTATCACACATCCCCTTCCCATTGTAACTCACCTTCTGCATCTTTAGCCAGCAAAGAAGAGTGACCACAATGGTAAAGAATAATTTAGAGTGACCCTGAGCTAAGTGAAAAAAGTGCCTTACATATAGTGACGGCAAGGTCCTGTGTTAATTTTCATTTATTACCTGTAACATTTTGAAGACCTATGCATCTTAAAGGGATTGTAAAGCTTTGATTATTTACAAAAAAATATAAAAATAACAAACATGTCATACTTACCTCCACTGTGCAGTTCATTTTGCACACAGTGGCCCCGAACACTGTCTTCTGGGGTCCCTCAGCGGCTCTCGTGGCTCCCTTCCCACATCAGATAACCCCTAGGAGAAGCTCTCTCCCGGGGGTTTAACTTGTGGGCTGCGTATGGACGCACCAAATGTATGACTCGACCCAGCCCCCTGGCGTCTGCATTAATGGCTTTGATTGACAGCAGTGGGAGCCAAAGGCTGCACTGCTATCAATCTATCCAATCAAGATCCAGGACCCCTGTGGAGAGAGGGATAGCATGTCCCCGCCGAGGGAAATTCGAGGCTCAGGTAAGTAAAAAAGGGGGGGGGGCGGGGGCTTGGGGGCCGGGGACTGCCAGGAGTTTTTGATGGTGTTTTTTCACCTGAATGCATAGGATGCATTCAGGTGAAAAAACACAAGGATTTCCAAACCCTTTAATCTTAAACTTCTGTCCAAGTCAAGATTAAAAAATGCTCCACCTGATACAAGGTGTCATTCTCATTCATGAAACTGTCAAATGTCAAGTCAAGGATCCAGTATTAATAATTAGAGTCTTGAATTTGGTCATTGAATGACAGAGAATGGATTTAATGTCAAGACCCTGTGTACAGCTATTTACCAAAAATAAATGGGCAAAGCTTCAGAAAAATACAGGACAACAGGATAAATAAACATGCAAGGTATTTTTTTTTAGGTCAATTTGTTTATTGGGTTTTTTAGGCATATACTTTGCAAGATTGCATACAGTTTATAGTAAAAAAGGAAACAGGACCAATGTTCCGAATGGTTTTACAAAAACAAGGGTCAAATGCAGCAAGCAAGAGACATACAATCTGTGGTAATCAAATGCAAGGCATTTGGTGATCGGAACAGATAAATTGGTGTGACAGTCAGAATATTGGAGAGAGGAAAAAAAATAAAGGGGAGGAAGGGAGGGGAAAAGTAAGGGAGAGGGGGGAAATGGGTAAATAGGTCTGCTTGCTCTGTTAAAGGGTCAAATTCCATAGGGAGAGTGAAATCCAGACGCGAAACAGTGTACTACAGGACAAATCCACCAAACATGGAAAAAAGTGCCAATGTGTCCACAACCACTAAAACATAGAATGGGGACAGGGTACCATCTCGTTAGAACTTTATCATTTGTTTCCACTGCCAGAATGTTGAGCAGGTTTTAGTTGTTTTCCAAATGTAGGCCCAATCGTTGGAATCTAACCAATCTAACTAATCTAATCTAATCCATTATTTTATATCATGATTGAAGTCATATTTACATGTAACAGCACCTTGTCTATATGCAAAATGATGACATATGCAAAATGATGACATAGGCTAGGGTAGAGTATGGGCAGGCTAAGGTAGTATAGGGGCATGCTAGGGTAGTATATAGACATGCTAGGGTAGTAAATGGACAGGCTAAGGTAGAATATGGACAGGTCAGGGTAGTATATGGACAGGCTAGGGTAATGCTCGGGTGTGTAACAGCTGGAGTTAGCCTGTGTGCGAGCACCCTTGCGCCTGGCAACTACGAGTATGCGAGTTGAGGGCAGCAGGGCTGCCCCCCGGCCCAGTCTGCACCTGAATGACACACACAACTACTAGAAAAAAATTATTGGGCATCAATTTTGCTGCCCCTCTCCACGTGCTGCCTGCGACCAATGGACCCAGCGGGACCAATGGCAGGGCCAGCCCTGTTCTCACCCTTTCTGCTCCTATCTCCATTCATAGAAGCTGTACTGTGACTTCCATGAATGAAAAGCACTCATTGAATAATGGATGGGCACAGGAAGGAAAGACCCACCTTTCATTTATAGAAACAGGATGGAAGAGGGGGACTTTTCATTTATCTGCCTATTTTCAATTCACAGTGAATGAATGAATGACTTGTATAGCGCTACACATGCAAACTGAATCACATCTAGGCGCTTTTTGCAGCCAGTGTGTTTCTGGCTGGTGCCGTCATTTACCCCATAGGATCTCCACACGCTTGGGACACACAGTCGTACACACAGTGCTTTTACTTCATGGAAGCTATTGTATAGCTTCTATAAATTGTGGAGGGGGAAATTGGGCATAGTTGGCACTCTTTATAGGTGCATATGACAGGCACAGCACTTGTAGTGACCCCTGCAGCACCAGAAGATTATGGCTGTGGGAGTATGGGCTGGGGGAGTATGTACTGTCCCATGTGTGGAATTTTTTAAAATTTACCCAAACTTAGATGTTTTGGTAGCTAATAGACCCTAAATCTGTCTTGATGCGTATGAGCTTGGCAATGACCAAACCATCCTGTGCCATATAAAATAGGTCACTGGGGCAAGCTTGTAACGGCTAGCACTGTCCACACATTGGCAATAGCAAACACTGCCATCACTAATTCCAGGATGTTCCCCCTCCACTGGACCATTTTGACTGAGATGCAAGCTTAAAAAAATGAAGGTAATGACTTTTAAAACTCTGTATTAGCAATAGAGACAGGAACTTATTCACTTTAAGATTTTATAAAAATTATTAAATTAATTAAAAAAAGGATAAACAATAATACAGTACATGGAATATTCAACCTTTAACTGTAGCACGCTGAGTTTCCCTCTAACAGTCTGACACATGCCAATCACTGAGACGTGGCTTCATTCAAGCTAGTCACGATCTAATAATTGGTAATACCCACTCTAATTTGCCCCTGTGATAAATAACAGGAGTGACTAGCATACAATTATTAGGTGGTTTTCATGTATTTACTATTATTATTTTCTACTGTATGAATTGTTTATTAGCATTTATGACCACTAGGAGCTTACAAAGTGGCAGCAAAATGCTACAGACATTTGGTTAGCAGATAGATAAAAGCCACCAGTAACTAGCCTAAATCAGGTTGCTCTGGGAAGCTTTCACAAAACACTTCTATGTATTCAGTAGGGACTTTTGTGGCTACAATGCATTGTTTGAAAGCACAATTCAACTCTTGTCAGTTGGACCTGAACGGTGGTAAACTCTCATAATTTTATAATTGGGTTACTACTACCAAAAATGGCTAAAATAATAATTTTAACAGGGGCTGTCAGATATTGTTGGGGAGGTTCCCCTTGCTTCCTGTGTGTTAAAGTAAAGTCAAACAGGAAACGAAACATGACATGTGTTCTAATTAAAACTGACCATACACTGATTAAAATATGTCCAGTTCCAGCAGGTACAAGATGAATTTTGATAAGAGTGTGGTCTTCTCCACTCAACAGAAGTCAATTGTTTAATTGACTTCCATCAGAGGGACATGTTGGAAAACTATCCATTGATCAACAGCTGCAGCCAATCACTGGCATATATTAATCTATGTATTTTGAAATTGGTGGGTGCCGCTGTCAGATTACAATGCCCTGGCAGAGGGGATTCCTCTATAACCTCACTGGATGAATGAAAAGAAAACTAACATTGTATGGCTAGCTTAAAGAAAACTCTTGTGTGTACTGTAAGTATTTGGTGTGTGTGTGTATATATATATTGTATGAGTGTTTAATGTAACAGTTTATTTTAAAAAGGTCACAATTTTGAAATAAATAATCTGGGTGATTTTAATCAACGGGATCAACTGATGCTTAGGGAATCAAAATTCCAGAGACCAGATCGGGTGAATTGCTAGCGAGAGAACTTAATTAATCCATCGTCTGTAATTGCAGTAGTTGAGATACACCACACTTCATCCTGCAATAGATTGATAGATAAGTGGTGACTCCAAAACCCTTGAATCTTAACTAACCAATTAGACAGCTTTGTCCTGTATGGGTGCTTTTAATACTGCATAGGAAAATTAATTGCCGTTGAGGTCAAATATTAGCAGCAAGTTTAGACTCTCATTTAAAGGGCCCAAAAATAATAAATTACAAGTAAATTTTACCCATATACAGTATAATGGACCTGCTAATAAGATGTACAAACAACTGGTATAAGCAATAATCTGCCCGGCCTGCCTTCTTTAGATATATAAAGGATGCACTAGTAGCCTTGTCTGAGCTTTGTACAACCTGCATATAGATCTCTCTTCGAAATGAGCATAATTAATGAATGCATATCTTAAAAAGAACCTATGGGAATAGAAATACTGGAGCTTACACTGTTCACTTGGGTTTTAAAGTGACTATGTCAGATAAAAAATAAAAAAAAAAAGCTGAAAGGTACCTGCAAGATAAGAAAACATATACTACTTTCTCCAGTGATCCCTGTTTCCTTCTCTCCCTCCTTCCCAGAGCTGCTGCCTCCATCAGTCTATTCAGCTGTTGACAACACTTCCCCCATTCCAATGTTACTGTCACATTAACATTTGACATTTTCAGAAGTGTTGGATGCCTGCATCCTCTTCCATGTACTATGGTTCCATACCCAGACACCTACATCAATGCTTAGCCTTGTAGAGACACAGAGGTTAGAAGATAGCACTACAGCTCGCAGAGGAGTATACTGGCATCGACAATCCTGGATATTTCAAATGCTAAAGAGGATGGTGTAATACTAGAATAAAGGGGAGGTAGAAAACATGGTTCACTTGAGAACCATGCCCTTCTCTTGCAGGGACCTTTTAACAGCTATTTTATTTTTTATATGATAGGATCTCTTTGAAGGTGCAGCAGGCTTCGGTGCTATCATCCTCACCCTATCTTTACTACCTAGGAATTTGTTGACCTGGTCCAGTATAGTGATTTACTAGGAAGTGCAACAATGGGACAGGAAGTGATGAGAAATCTCCCTAATCGGACACAGATGCCAAAAAAAGCCTCCTTTACTCTATCGAGAATGGAAGAAATTCCCTTTAGTTTTAATGTAAAAAAGTAGAAAGAAACTAGTACTTTTAGGTGGTAATCTTAATATAATCATAACATCCTTGCATAAATCAAAATATGAAATCCTTTTTGAATTTAGAACATTTCTAGTTTGCCAAACTGTCTGCAGGGAGAGAGAATTCATAATCATAGCTGATGTCTTTGTCCAATAATTGACCTGAAGTCTGTGAACTGCCAGTTGTTAGCCTTTTCTAGACTGAAATGGCTGATAGCATGTATCACTAACTTCAAAGTATAAGGTATATGTTAAGTAAATGAATAGACTACAATAATGGAATAGATGTAATATACACGTATATGGATTACAGATACTCAGAGTATAAAAACATTGACTTATTTAATGTCCATACTGACCAAGAATAGACATAAAAGAAAAGCTTAGTTGTAATGTGTACAGCGTGTCAGGCTTCCTTTACTAAAGCAAAACACACAGATGAAGAGAGCCATGCACAATGTGAAATTGCATAGTAATTAAAACAATCAATGTTCACAGCATAGTAAAAGCGAGTCTCAATCTGAAAAGCACTTCCCTGAATAAGCATTGTTAAAATGCCATCAGTACACCTGACACATAATAAGATTGTCAAGCTAGAATTGGCATTCACATAAATAAGAATTATCGTTCCGGTATATTGAACTCTAACAGAAAAAAAAGAATAATGTGATATTTAAAAAGGTCAGATGTTAGCAGGACCTGCATATTACATGAATCATGAAAGCAATTGTTCTGTTGTATCATATTTAGCATACAGGTGATCAACTACTTTGTAGGAGCATGCTCTTGGTGTCCCAAATGATTACACTGTCTGCTGCAAACCTAATAATAAAGCATTAAAAGCGCACATATAGGAATTTCTCTTTTAATATCACTGATAAAGAATCTTTTGAAGAACGTGAAAAGAGTTGATTCTCTAGGTTCAGTTCTTGTCTAGTTCCACTGATTACTGAATCATTCATCTAGCATCCAGTGTACTCACTCAGTCAATTAAATCTCTTATTGTATCTGATTTGTCAGTGTCAATGTCATTGTTAATCTCTTAAATCCACATCAGCTCTGAAGCCTAAATATTGCTTTTTCTTTCTGCGAAATGAAGTGGCTGGAAAATGCCACCGGAAACATAAAGCAGATTTCCATAAACATCAATAGCGCTTTATTTCCAAATAATTACAACAAAATTCTAGCTATACTGGAAAAAAAAAGCTTTAAAATTCATCCCTTCAAACAATATGCTCCATTGCTTATACCCATCTGCTGTGGATTCCTCGAAAGGTGAACAAGCCTACTTCAACTTGTACGTATGAGAACTTAAATAACTTATTACCTTGTAAATGTCAAATTATCACCACGTCAGCCAGCATGTCATATTTATTGCTCGTAATACATGCTCCATCACATCATACAAAATGTTATGTTTTTCTACACCAGTGACCATTTATTAACATAGCCTGTAGGTTCAGGGAAGCATGTTTTTCAATAAGCTAAAGCAGAAAACAATTTTGCAAATGTACTTCTTTTTTTTTTATGAAATAAATGGTATACTGGCATGCAGATAAACCTATTGAAATCAGCAGCAGAAAAACTGCAAAATGCTATAGCTTGCTAAGTCTCCCTAGTACTAAAGCACTGGGATGTGCCAGCATTTTCCCTCTGCACGTTACACACACATCAGCTAGAATATCTAGGCGAAGACAAAAAAGAAAAGGCTCTCTTACCATGCACAGAGAGAAGCTATTCGTTCAGCTAGATCCAAGACTGCTGTATCCAGACGGGCAGCATGAGTGATCCTTGGGCCTCACACAAAAGCGAGATAATTGGCTCTCAATGAAGAGATGTAAACATCCATCATAATAGCAATGGTGCTGAAGCTGAAAGCTACCTCAGCTGTTCTAGCTACTCTGTGAGATGATGTCACAAACATCATCTCGGTGTACTCTCATTGGCTTTTGTTACCTGGAATAATATCTTAACCCTAAGCTTGCAGCACCATTTCAAAAGGCGGATCACTGCTATAATGCCTGCATGTCTGGAATGGGGAGTAGAATAACATTGAAATGAAGAGGCTCAGATAACATTACTGAAGCTACCTAGAAAAATACTCACCACATTTTCAAATGCACAGCATAGAAAGATCTTTGGATGGATTCAAATATAATATTTTAGTGATTTTTTTTTTCAAATAACTTACATTTCTATCTTTAATTGTTATTCATGTTTGAATGTAAATTATATTTTGGAAATTCCTGTAAAATCAGTGCCCTGACTTGTATTAGCTCTTGTCTGTTTATGGGATGAACAATTGAGTGCCCGTGATACTTTTTTTTTTTTTTTGCACTAACATCCAAACGGACAAGCTTTCAGGCTGTACCCCTTTCTTCCAAGCAGTACTAATACACAATGGGGGTTATTTATGAAAGGCAAATCCACTTTGCACTACGAGTGAAAGTGCACTTGGGGGTGCAGTCACTGTAAATCCGAGGGGGGCATGCAAGGGAAATAAAAAACAGCATTTTATCTTGCATATGATTGGATAATAAAGTCAGCAGAGCCTCCCCTCGTTTCAGATTTACCCCTCAGGTCTACAGCGACTGCACTTCCAAGTGCACTTTCAGTTGCTCCCACCTACTTCTGCAGTTACATGCAGTCATTGGAAGTGAGCACCACAGGGTATGATCACCTTAAAGGAAGAAGTAGGAATGTAGGTGGAAACAAAAAGAGGCATACATCCCAAGTGTCCCTGATTCTGAGGGACTGTCCCTGATTTGGATCAATGTCCCTCTGTCCCTCTTTCCTCCTCATTTCTTCCTCATTTTGGTCTTATCTATCTAGATGTATATAAAATGCACTTTTTATCTATCAAAGAGTGTTTTCCAGTGCTAAACCTTTCATCTGATTTTTAAATTGCTGCATTTGTAAATTCCAAAAGCCAATATAAAGGAATAGTAGTAAAAAAGTACTTGTGGGTTTAACCAATCTTGTTTTTTGTACAATTCTCCTTTAAGGGGCGTGGTAAGGGGTGTGTCCTATGCCTGCATACTTTTGCTGATAGGTGTCCCTCATTCCCATCTCAAAAAGTTGGGAGGAATGAAGAGGTGGTATAGTAATGAGGGAGTTATGGTCCGGTGAAGTAAAACTTGCCCTATTCTGTGATGCAGTAAGATGGTGCATGATGGAATATGATGTTTTCTGGATGTTCACGTGATGTTACAGGAAGTCAGGCATCAGATGCATTTTTTTTTCATTTTGCAGAGAGAGATGCAGATTCAATGCTGTCATGAACTAGGTAAGTGAGAGAAAATCATATTGGGATGACTTGGGCTGAAAAGACATTGGAAAATAAATCTATTATGAAAAGTGAAATTTTGTCTGAAAAGGTGAAATTTAAGTAACAAGTGTAGCGCCTGGTTACTTTGAAGTACCGGTGCTATTTAAATTTAAAGGGAGATCAGAGTGTAGTTAAACGCTGATCCAAATTGTTATGCTTAAAACAGGGTCTCTGTCCCAGCTTGGCTGTGCTGTGGGCTCATTCTGTTGTACTGGGGTGTTCTTTCCACCCCTGTGCAGTAGATGGCAGCAGTGGAGTTAAGGTTTGGGTGCTCTTCCCTAGCAGCCAATCAGGAGGGTGTAGCCTCGCTGTGCATGCTGGGGGAGGGTATTTATGGGACATTGGTTCTGGATCTTCTTCATCCAGTGTGGCACCCACCTTTAGGGTGGCCACATCACGGCGCCCCAGCGTTATGGCCTACCTGGCCTGGGGCGTGTGTGCCACAGGGTGTTCCTGGTTCCGGGGCCATGTTGGCCCGGAACATCTGAGCAGTGACGGGGACCCAGTGAGCGACTGGGTTTCCACCTTTGAGGATCCCAAGCGGTATTGCTGTTCGGTGGGGAGTCCTTCTGAGGAGCGCCAATGAGAAGCTGGCGATCCAAAAAGATTTCAACAAACCACCGGGGATCAAGGTAGCCGGACACTGAAGGATTGGTCACCTGTCAGTCGGTACCTGGTCGACATTAATAAGGAGATCCAGGCGTAATTCACTTAAGGAGGATTACCTCCGTAACTACAACCGGAGAGGGCCTGTGGCAGAGGCGTCTCCCTGAAGTCCATTCCGGAGGGTCTGTGGCAGAGACTTTATCCTACAAATGTTCGAGTGATACTCTGGCTGCCAGGTCAGTTAGAGGGGTACACTAAACCCACTCAGGCAGGAGTACGTGATGGAAAGTTTTACATATGGGAACAGGACTGTTCCAAATACTATGCCTGAATCTGCTGTTCTCCGTCTTCCTGCAAACTCTATGGCCTCATACACACGACCGAGTTTCTCGGCAAAAACCAGCAAGAAACTTGCTGGGATTTTTTTTTGCCGAGGAAATCGGTCGTATGTACATTTTTCGACGAGGAAACTGTCGAGGATCCCATCGAGCCAAAAAGAGAGCATGTCTTCTTTTTCCTCGACGGGAATGGAGAAACTTGCCTTGTCGAATTCCTCGACAGCCTAACAAGGAACTCAACGAGGAAAACGATGTGTTTCGCCCGTCGAGTTCCTCGGTCGTGTGTACGAGGCTTAACCCTTTCATCACCAGTTCACTGTTTTTACCCGGCTGGGTAATAAAGAGCACAGCAAAGACACTTGTTGCGGACATCTATTTACTATTGCTATATGCACCATTCACCCCTAGGAATTCGGAAGAGCAATGAGGTAAATCTGCCACCCAAAACAACCAGCAGCTCCTCCGGGGGTAGTGCTACACAAGGAAGGGTAAAATCCCCCAAACAGATTATTATTGTCTGTGTCCCCAGTAAGGAGATCTCCTATTATTTTCTGCCCTGTTGATTAGATGGGAAGGATGAAGAGGACCAGGGTGTGTTGTTAAATTATTTTTATTAATAGAGACACAAATAGATCCAAAAACACATTTTCAGTTGGGAAGTGAAAAAATTAATGACCCTGTTCTTGCTGCTTATTTTTTTCACACGGATTAAAATATTGTGGATACATCTCACCAATGGGGTCATGGTAACCTTGGTAGAAGTTGCGTATTTACTACACTATATGAACAACTACACAGAAATAAAATAAGAAAATCACCTGGAGTTTGGCTACTAACGAACTTTGAGGTAAAACATATGATATAAGGGGAAATGCATTATAATGTGAAAAAAAATATTTAGTGAACATTCTCTCACTTTTAACATTGTGTCTTAAGCAGTTACTATTTATTAAAAAAAATTCCTGCATAGTTTCCTAGAACTCGTATTTGGTACACAATCAGGATTTTAGGATAAAAGCAAGGGTGCACATCATCAAACAGAAATACTTTTCATTACTCTGTTCTAATAGCTGCAATTTGATTGGTTGCTGTGAGATACTAGGTTTTGAAGCTTATTATCTCATTAGCTAAACTTTTTAAAGCTTTAAATAAAGCTCATAATACTGATGGCTCCAGTTAGGCCCCGTGTACACGACCGAACATGTTTGCTGAAACTGGTCCGCGGACCAGTTTCAGCAGACATGTTCGGTCGTCTGTACAGCCGAGCGGACAGGATTCCAGCGTACATTTGCCCGCCAGACCGTTTTCGAGCGGGCAAATGTTTCTAAACTTGCTTAGAAACATGCCCGCTGGAATCCTGTCCGTCGGACATGTTCGGTCGTCTGTACAGACTTACCGTACATGTCCGAGCGGCCGCCATCCCTCGCATGCGTCGAATGACTTTGACGCATGCGTGGAAGCATTGAACTGCCAGGGCCGCGCACGTCGCCGCGTCATCGTCGTGGCGACGGCGCGGCCTTGTCACCGCGTATCGTGTACGCGCGGATTTCTGTATGATGGTGTGTACAGCCATCATACACAAATCTCCGGGCGGGCATGTACGCTGAAAACGGTCCGGCAGACCGTTTTCATCGTACATGTTTGCCCATCTGTATGAGGCCTAAGAGATGCTTATTCCAGTTGCTGTTTTCTTCAGTAGCTCATTTATATATAGTACTTCCTTTCATCTACTTTTTTAACACAAAATGTGTAATTGCACAGCTTGATACATGATGATATGTTTCTTTCACTATACTTTTTATTTCTTTTATTTCAGTATGAATAATAATAAAATTAATGATAATAATAATAATAGTAAAGCAATAGTAATAATAGCTTAATCATATAGTAGCTGGCATTGGACCAATACAACATTTGTTGAAGTGGCTCTCTTAGAATATCTGTTTTCTGTTTCCAGGTTTCCAATCGAGGGCTCACTGTTCTAGCGTGAGGACTCATTCAATCCCAAGTGTCCTATTTATTTCCAACATAAGGACATACATTTATGCATTATATTGTGTGTGTGTTTTAATTAAAAATTTGATACCATATGTATTGTTTTTACATGACAGAGGGAAAAACAACACTGAAATGTAAAAATAATTATTGTGTGTATTATTATAGTAGTGGCATTTGACACTTTTATGTATGCACTACTGTCATTCACATTAGTAACTGCATGAAAAAACTTACAGTACAATATCTCTAGCATGCCCATGCAGACATAAACACACTAGTGGCCAATTTAGCCAGGAGCTAATTCATCTTTTACTTTGTGAAGTTAGATTGCAGCATCCTCAAAATAGGAGGAAGGACACAACACTAAGGCTGGGTTCACACTGATGCCAGAAGGGGATTGCAGCAGGGGTCCGGTGCGTCCCTGTTCATTTCAGGGATGAATCAGGGCTGAATTTTTGCCTGAATTCGAACCTGAAATGGAGCCAAAAATGCACAGGACTCTTGTGCAAGTTGCTCGGCAGCCGCCACAGAGATATGTGAACCGGCTCCATAGAGAGCCGGTCACAATCTCCGGTTATGTGTATTGGATGCATGAAAACCCACATCCAATTTGCACTAATGTGAACCTAGCCTAAGTGGTAACTGGACACAGGGTACTATTGTTGCAAGACATAAATACTATCCTTTAGGTCTCATTTACGCAACTGTGTTGCTGTAATGTACACACATTAACTTGCGACATTGGCATGTTTAAAGGGGATGTAAAGGTAACAAAAAAATGTCCTAAATAGCTTCCTTTACCTTAGTGCAGTCCTCCTTTACTTACCTTATTCTTCCATTTTACTTTTAAATGTCCTTATTTCTTCTGAGAAATCCTCACTTCCTGTTCTTCTGTCTGTAACTCCACACAGTAATGCAAGGCTTTCTTCCTGGTGTGGAGTGTCATGCTCACCCCCTCCCTTGGAATACAGGGGAGTCAGGACACCCACTAACACACAGCTCCTTTCTCTATCTGCAACGTAGAGAGCGTCCTGACTCTCCTGTAGTCCAAGGGAGGGAGCAAGCACAACACTCCACACCAGGGAGAAAGCATCACATTATTTTTTTTTACCTTTACAACCCCTTTAAAGTGTATTACGTTAAAGGAGTTGTAAAGGTTCGTCTTTTATTTTCTAAATAGGTTCCTTTAAGCTAGTGCATTGTTGGTTCACTTACCTTTTCCTTCAATTTCCCTTCTAAATGTTTGTTTTCTTTGTTTGAATTTCTCACTTCCTGTTTCTCCTCAGTAAGCTTTCCACCATCATCTGAGCGGTGGAAAGTCATTTAGAACAGCTTACTGAACACCTTACTGAGGAGCAACAGGAAGCGAGAAATTCTGACAAAGAAAACAAAGAAAAAAAATATATTTAGAAGGGAAATGGAAGAAAAAAGTAAGTGAACCAACAATGCACTAGCTTAAAGTAACCGATTTGAGTAACCTATTTCAGCTGACAACGGACTAAAGCACCTGTCGAATCTTTTCTCTCTATGTCGAATCTTTTCTCTCTATGTCAAATCTTTTCTCTTTATGTAGAATAATATTGGACTAATAGAGTTAGGGTTAGGTACAATTAAGGTCGAATCTGTCATTGAAGGCTTATGGTGTCTGTCAAATGTTCTAAGAAGAAAAAAAAAAGAAGATTCGACAGAATCTTTAAAAAAATGTCGACTCTTCTTCATGTCCCTATAATGTCGAATCTTTTCTCTCTATGTCGAATCTTTTCTCTTTATGTAGAATAATATTGGACTAATAGAGTTAAGGTTAGGCATATTCGACCGCAACAAAAACGAAAATAAAGCATTTGTTTATGTCGGATCTTTCGGTTTTAGTTTTCTGTGCTTTTGTTATCGTTTGTTAAAACGATAACGAAAATACCTGACGAAAATGCATTCGGACGAAAACGAATGTCTAGTATTTATCTCATGAAACTATTCTGTATTTTATCTCATGTAATCTTATGCAATATGCAGTGGGATGTATACAGTGGAGAAGAATTTGAACCCCTGTCAGTTTTTATTGCTAATAAAGAGGTAAAATGGTTTAAATTGTAGAAATATGCCAACTCACTAAGTAAGTGTGGTCCTTGCAGCATATGTATTAATACAAAAGAAAAAAAAGTGACCAGAATACTAGTTAAAAGGAAGCTGCTTTCACAGGACACAAGTGATGTACTAAATTAGGTAAATACAAAATATCTTTATAAATTTCAAATATTGAATGAAAATAGTATAACAAATCACACACATAAATACCCTTCTTCCACCCCAAAAAAATACAGGGGGTTTATATAAGTATGTGATTTTTGATACTATTTATATTCCATAATTGACATTTATAAAGACATTTTGTATTTACTTAACTAAAGGGAAAACTTTTTTTCGTTTTGGATATTGTGGAGGGGGATAAAAACACCTATTAAGTTATTATTGCTGTCTGTACCCCCATTAGGGAAATGTACCCCTATTTGTCCTGTTTACCATTATAATTGAAAGTGCATGATACTGTATATATATAGTGCCCCCCCTGCCCCAAAGCACCAACCCCCCCATGTTGAGAGCATGTGGCCTGGTATGGTCTAGGAGGGGGGGCGCTCGCTCGCCCCCTTTTTTTCTGACCTGCCTCGCTACATGCTCGAATAAGGGTCTGGTATGGATCCTGGGGGAACCCCCACACTGTTTTTTTTGGTGTGGGGGATTCTCCTTAAGATTCATATCAGACCAAAGGGTCTGGCATCATCCTGGGGGGGAACCTCACGCAATTTTTTTTTTAAAACCAAACGAGTCGCCCCACAAGTCAGATCATCTTGATCCGACTTCTGGTGCGACCTCTAATCAAATCAATGTGCTCCCATAGGGAACCAATGATTTTGAATAGAGAAAGAAAAACATGGCTGAAAGTTAGCGCGGCGAAACGTGCATTGAATTTAATGCAAAGCGCAGAAAAAAACGCTTTAAAAATGCTGCTTTTTTCCTGGCATCTGTACTAGCTTTACAGCCCGTTTTTTTAAAAACATCTGTGGGTATGTAGCCTTATACAAGCTGTACACTCACTACTTTACATTGTAGCAAAGTGTAATTTCTTAAGTGTTGTCACATGAAAACATATTATAAAATATTTACAAAAAAACGTGAGGGGTGTACTCACTTTTGTGAGATACTGAATAAAGCACCGTCTATCTATCTATCTATCTATCTATCTATCTATCTATCTATGTATCTATCTATCTATCTATCTATATATATACATATACTAGCTGAATACCCGGCGTTGCCCGGTCTTCCTATCTTAACCTTTTGGGGAGGAAAATCATAGTAATATAAATATACCCATCTTTTATATAAGGGTGTAGGTAAGGGTTAATTTAACTGTCATATATTTTTATTTGGCATATAAGTAATATGTGTACCAGGTATTATTGAAATATCTCCAGGCGTACAGAAGTTATGTGGGAACATACATTTCCCATTGATTTGCATGGGACTTTAAACAAAAACCCCGACCCTCACAAATGGGGGTAGTTAAGGGATAAATTAACTATCCTATAGTTTAAGTGGACATATAAGTAACATGTGACCAAGTGTTATCGAAATATGTACAGCCGTTTGGAAGTTATGAAGTAACATGTATTTCCCATAGAGTTGAATGGGACTTTAAAGAAAAACCCCGACCATGGCAAATGGGGGTGGGTAAGGGTTAAACCACCTATCCTATGTTTGTTGCTGACATATAAGTAACATGTGTGCCAAGTTTCATGTTAATATCTTTAGCCGTTTGTACGTGATGCTGGAACATACATACATACATACATACATACATACACACACACACACACATGAGTTTTATATATATATAGATTAGGGCTGTGCAAATTAACTTTTAATTAATCAATTAATCTTTAATTTCTTTGATCGATCAAAATCTTTTTGATCGATTAAAATTCTTTTGATTGGTACTCACCTCTCCGCCGGCTTCTGGGCCTTCAGGGAGTTCCGTCGGAGATCCAGTAACGTCACGGACACTGGCGGGGCTTGCCGTGCCCATCTAAAGGGTGCCTTTGCTGTGCCTTCATATCTGCATGCCGGCGGGACCTTACTATCTGCCACATGCAAGGGCTGTTACACTTCCCTCTATCACTTCCCTCTATCAACCTGGGATTCTACAACCATCCACTGGGAGTTGTGATAGTTCCCTTCATGGGACATCTACATGCCGACGGACTGATGTTAACCTCTCCTCATCTGGATTCAGCAGTGGTATGGTTGTACACATTTTTATACCAGTATCATACTTAGCTACATGTTTTTATGACTGCTTTTGGTACCGTTTGGTATTACACGCACCATTTTTATAGTTTATGTAGCCATATCGATTTTATCTCCAGTGCAATATTTATTTTGTTACCTACTTGAAGACTATAAAAGTTAATGCTATTCCCATCGAGTGCTGCATTTGTGTGTTTTTTGTATCCTGCTATCCATTTTTCCAGTGGTTGGTAGCTGCACTGGGAATCAGCCTGCAAGGAGGAGATGAGCTAAAAGTAGTTGGATCTGTATGTGCGTTATAATTAATCGAAATTAGTCGATTAATCGATAAAAAAAAAAAAACGATTAAACAAATAGAAAAATTTTGATCAGTACCAGCCCTAATATATATATATTATATGCAGGGGGCCGTGGAAAGTTTTTTCCTGAAACTTCCTTTTTAAAGTTAGGGTGCGTGTTATACACCTGTGCGTGTTATACGCCGATAAATACGGTATATATGTAAAAAGCATTTTAAAATGTATTAACACATACAAAGTGTCAGTAGGGCAGAGATTGGTGTTGACTGTGTTTTTTTTTTTTACAATTTCATTTTGTTGGATTGTTTTTTCACAGTTTTATTTAGTTTTATTATTTTGTACAGTTTTTTCTTAGTATTTTTTAAACCTTTTTTGAAGCCCCTTGGGGGATTTGGTGAAATATCAGGGGTCTAAACAGACATTTGAGTCTGGACAGGGAATGAATGGGAAGTGCCCTTACCTTCCTGTTCATTCACAAACCGAAGCATAGTAAACATAGTTTACTATGCTTCAGTTATTAATGGACACAGTGAGCCATCTGTACTGATTACTCACTGTGTTCATTCAGAAAATAAAGAGGCTGGTAAATGACATCCTGAATCATCCCTGTGTGCCTGCAGCAGCAGCTGCCAGGAGAGGAGAGAAGGGAAGCTGTTAGCGCTGTTGGGCTTGGGGGGTAGGAGGTGGAATCTGCGACACATGGGGGTGATTCGGGTGTGCCTAGGTACACCCATCACACCCCCTGCACACCTATGCTGTTCCGCAACACCACATAGAGCTTAAAGGCATTTCCCAAACATGTAATTTAAAGTGTTTTTTTTAATTGGTACATGTCACCCATGCCAGTACCCAACTCTCTATAACCTTTGTTTGACAATATATTAGTTTTGAAAATAAGCAGAAATTCTTTTCAAAATCACCCTCATATAGAGTTGAGCGGACACCTGGATGTTCGGGTTCGGGAACCCGAACCCGAACCTGAACTCCGAACCCCATTGTAGTCAATGGGACACGGACTTTTAGAAAAAAAATGCGCGGAGGTCCCCGTAAATTCAATTACCAGACCCTTTAGGTCTGGTATGGATATTAAGGGGAAGCCCGCCGTCAATTAAAAAAAAAAATGACGTGCGGTTCCCCCTAAATATCCATAACCAGACCCTTCAGGTCTGGTATGGATATTAAGGGGAACCCCGCCGTCAATTTAAAACAAAAATGACGTGCGGTTCTCCCTAAATATCCATAACCAGACCCGTTATCCGAGCACGTTGACCTGGCCGTCCTTTATTAAAAAAAAAAAAAAAAAAAACTCCAGCGGTGATAATCCCTGGCTTCCCTCTTCCTGGGCTTCCCCAGTGACGTAGCAGAGGGTACGTCAGAGGGTGTGGGGTCACGTGACGGGTGGCCCTGCCTCCTCTATATAGGTAATGTCACAGCTTCAGCGCGTCATTTGCTGGGCTGTGTCCAGCGGTGAGAGGAGGTCGGCGATGCTGCGCTCCTGATGAATGGATCTTCTCATCGCTGGAGCGGAGATCACCCGTCGCTGGATCTTCTCATCGCTGGAGATCACCCGCAGCCATCACAGGATCAGGACAACATTGAAGCAGGAAGCCGGGAACGAGTGGATTATCACCGCTGGAGTTTTTTTTTTTTTTTTATTAATAAAGGACTTTATTCTACGGTGTGTGTGTGTGTGTGTTTTTTTTTTACAAGACTTTACACTTCCTTTGTGAAATGGTAGGGGTACAGTGTACCCCATTACCATTTCACACAGGGGGGGTCAGGATCTGGGGGTCCCCTTTGTCAAAGGGGTCTTCCAGATTCTGATAAGCCTCCCGCCCGCATACCCCCACAACCACCGGGCAAGGGTTGTGGGGATGAGACCCTTGTCCCCATCAACATGGGGACATCCTCCCCATGTTGAGGGCATGTGGCCTGGTGCGGTTCAGGAGAGGGGGGGGGGCGCACTCTGTCCCCCCCTCTTTTCTGCAGCCGGCCAGGTCAACGTGCTCGGATAACGGGTCTGGTTATGGATATTTAGGGGGAACCGCACGTCATTTTTGTTTTTAAATTGACGGCGGGGTTCCCCTTAATATCCATACCAGACCTAAAGGGTCTGGTTATTGAATTTGCGGGGACCTCCGCGCATTTTTTTCCCCGAACTCCGATCCCGGACCCGAACTTTTTCCAATTATTCGGGTTCGGGTCCGGGTTCGGGAAAAATCCAAAGTCCGTACCGAACCCGAACTTTACAGTTCGGGTTCGCTCAACCCTACCGTCATAGAGTTCAAATGAGAATTGAAATCATGTTCAAAATGTTAAGACTTGGGTTTGATGACTGTCCCATGACCAATCCCAGACACATGTGTTCTTCTCTAGTATCTATTAAAGTTTTTTTCTTTTTTTTTATTCCATGTAATGTCACCAGGGTTGATTCACTAAAAGTAAATAGACTGACGCAATGGAAATAAAAGGACATTTTTTCCCACGCCTAAGGAATGAGTGAAGCTCTTCTGATTTCCATCATTCAAGCATGTGCAAGAATTTTTTTATTTTTTTTTCTAGACTTGTGCACAACGGAAAAATTTGTTTTGTTTAGTTTTGTTTCTTTTCCGTCCTGTTGATTCATAATCATTCGTAATTTTGCTAAGCAGGATTTTTCGTATTCAGAATAATTCGCATTTTTCGTTGAATCGGAATGATTTGTATTAATGTAAGCCTTATTTTTAGTTGATTTATAATTTGTACTTTTGGTAGAGTACATTGTTTTTCATTAATTCGTAACCTTTTTTTGGTTAGTTGATTCGTAATTCTCTGTGTCTCTCTCACAATGGTGCTGCCTAATGTGCTTCTAATGGATTTGTACTTTTCTAAATACATTGGCCCAGATTCAAGAAGCACTTGCGCGGGAGCAAGTGTGATTTGCGCCGCGCAAGTACTGATTTGCTCCCAGGCAAATTTGCGGCTGATTCTGTAAACCAGCTAAGCCTGAAATTCTGCCTTTTTCCCGCGCACGCAGCCTCGCTGCTCCGGCACAATTATTGCGCAATTTTGCGCAGGGTGTAACTTGCGCATTCATGTTATTCCCTCAGCGAATATGCAAATTAGGTACTGCCGATGATTCAGAAACATGCGCGTGTGATGCGCATCTTGCGCTGGAAGCGCGCAAGCTTTTTTCCCCGCGCAAACTTGCTCCTACTAAAAGCAGGGGCAAGTTAGCAAATGGCCACATGTCAGCTGCAGGAGCGCGCAACTTCAGCAGCACCTAGACAGACGAGCTGAACAAGCAGAGCACCCACATTTTCGGGACCTCACATCTGTGCACCAACATGCCAGGGGCAGCTATGGTTCTTGATATTCTATTGACTGAGCCGACTCGTAGGAGGGCACGGGAGAGAGGATTTACAGAGGGCGCTACAACCTTTTTGATATGAGTGATAATGAGGTGTATCGCATGTTTCGCTTCAGCCCTGAAGTCATCCTTGAGTTGGTAACAATCCTGCAGGATGACATCAGCAGCCCGACCCATCGGAGACAGGCAGTGCAGCCACTGGTGAAGGTAGTGGCAACCCTTCATTTTTTGGCAAATGGCTCATTTCAGCGCACAGGTGGAATGGTGGCGGGGATGTCCCAATCCAGCATGAGCAGGTGTGTGCACCAAGTGATCCCTGCAATACTCAGACGCATGGGCACACAATTTATCAAACCAACCACGGCTGACCTGCGGCAGAAGGCAATCAGTGATCTTTATGAAATAGCCAGATTCCCACGCACTGTGGGTGCAATAGATTGTACCCATGTGGCACTACGCCCCCCCGGCACCTCGAGCATATCTACTGCAACAGGAAGCATTGGCATTCGATAAATGTGCAGGTGATTGTGGATGCACATGGCCTCATATGGCATGTCCGTGCCAAACACCCAGGTCAAGCCATGACAGTTTTATTTACCGACACAGCCCCATCCCAACTGAGTTTGACCAGAACATGTATGGAGACAGCTGGCTGATTGGTGAGTGACATGGGTGTCAGGTATGACTGCCCCCCCCATGATGCAGACATCACAAGGGGCACATGCACGACTAACATCCTCCTGTCTTTTCCCTTCCAGGTGACGCAGCATATGCCCTGGGACCTCACATGATGACCCCATTTCGTAACCCTCAAACACCAGGAGAGGAAAGATTTAACGAAGCCCATGCACGTACCCGTGCGGTGGTGGAGCGCACATTTGGCATCCTTAAATCTCGATTCAGATGTCTGGATAAATCAGGGGGGACCCTGTTGTATTCACCCAACTTTGTGTGCCAAATCATCGGGGCATGTTGTATTCTCCACAATTTTGCTGAGAGAAGGGGCATGCACATTGAGCTACGCAATGACCTTACCCCCGAACCACGCAACCCCCCCCAATAAACACTACCGGATCTTCTGAGGGAAGAGCAATCCGGAATGGTCTTGTGGAACGTCTCTTTGCACATTAAACACACCCTGATCTTGTCACAAGTATAATGCATGTATGCACACCACTGTAGTCCCTAGCACACACACACGACACATGCACCCCAAATTGGATTAGACCCAACAATACCCCATGGTATTAGGGAGCAGCAACGCCGCATCAAGGCTCCAATTATGTTGCTGTCCATTCATACACCTTTCACATGGCAGAGGGTGACACCCCTTTTCCAGCAGGAGTGCCACCCCCCCCCCCATTCACACACCAGTCACACTGTAGTATACACTCCTCACCGTGTGTAGGGACTACAAATAAATATAAAAGCTCATATTCTGAGCATATATAAAAAAAATAAAACTCATATTCTGAGCATATAATAATTGTTCAAATTATATAATTTTTTTTATTTCTTCTTTGGGCCAAGGGTGCCCCGGCTCCGGCTCCTCAATCTCCGTGGTGCGGAGGAGGCATGGGGTGGGGATGGAGGGGGGGGAGGAGCATCAACCCCTACTTCCAGACTCCTCGCAGGTGGTGGCTGCATGCCCTCCATGGCGTTGGCCAGGCGGGCGAGGATGGTGTTGGTCTGGGCCAACATCCGCATTTGGCGGGTGGTGGTGTTCCGCTGATGACGGCGGGTAACTCTCCCCTCCTCCCGCACTGCAGCGGTGTTGGCCTGCACAGCAGCGGTGTTGGCCTCCACCGCAGCTGCCATCCTGCTGACCTCAGCGGTTAATAAAGCGGGGGCGTTCTGCTGAGCCACCAAGCAGGTGACTATGGCCTTGGAGTTGCCACTTATTTCATCCAGGCTCTGTGAGACATGTTTGTCCCGGTCTGCATGCAGGGTGAGGGCATGCTGCACAGAGGTGGAGGTGGATGCCATGCTGTCCGCCAGACGTCTTACATCTCCCACCATGGCCCCTATATGGCGGCTCTGCAGGGCCTGCTCCTCCAGCAGACCGTGACGGAGGCTGGAGGGTATATGCCTGGTTTTGGACAGAGCCTTCCTGGGAGGAGAGGCTCGGGCACGGACAGAGGGAGAAGGGGAGGGGTCCACAATGGAGGGGCTTGCCCTGGAGGGGGATGACGTGCTGGCCGGGGGGGTGGTGGGTTGATCAGGGATGGTGGTATCCTCCTGGAGGGAGCCAGAGTCCTCCTGGATGAGGAAAAAGGAATCCTCCTCCAAAACCACTTCCTCCACCATACTTGTCCCCGGTAGGATCTCCTCCTGTACAAGCATTGCCATAATGTCCATGGGGCCTGACTGGACCCCTGGCTCAGGTATGGATGGCGTGGGTCGCCCCGCAGCCGAAGACGGCCCAGCTTCATCATCCTCATCACCACCTGTGGATGACACCAAAACGAAAGATTTTGCTGGTGCAACACACTGCTCACATGTTCACTTCTACCCCCTCCCATGATGCACAGCAGATATGAAACAAAAATAATAGTTCCAACTTCACTTCTACCCACAAATATGTTCACTTCTACCCCCTCCCATGATGCACAGCAGATATGAAACAAAAATAATAGTTACATCTTCACTTCTACCCACAAATATGTTCACTTCTACCCCCTCCCATGATGCACAGCAGATATGAAACAAAAATAATAGTTACATCTTCACTTCTACCCACAAATATGTTCACTTCTACCCCCTCCCATGATGCACAGCAGATATGAAACAAAAATAATAGTTACATCTTCACTTCTACCCACAAATATGTTCACTTCTACCCCCTCCCATGATGCACAGCAGATATGAAACAAAAATAACTTACCAGTGCCCAAGTTCCCAACAGTGGAGTCGTACCCTGCAAGTCCCTCCACCTGCTCCTGCACTAAACTTTGGGCAATAAGCTCCTCCTCATGATTTAGTCGGATCTTACATCGTGGTCCACCTCCCGTGCCACCGGTATGTTTGCGGATAAGAGCCAGTTTATCCCGGACCCTGCGCCTCATATCATTTAGTTTTTTCTGGATGTCATCCCAGGAACGCTCTTCATTACCCAGGGCATTGATGTCCAGGGTTATGGCTTCATAGATAGCCCTCCTTTGGGCAACGGTGGTGTTTGCCCGCTGGGCACCATATAGGACTTCTTTATGTTGCTGGAGTGCAGCAATTAGGATGTCCATCTCCGCAGCCACGAAGTTGGCCTTTCTTTTTTTAGTTCCTTTGGGAGGTGCCATCTCTTCAAAATGGGCTGAATTTCCTTGCTCAGGGGGGGTTGGAAAAAGCAGGATGAAATTCAGCAAAGAACCTGCGCAAGTCTGCTCCTATTTATTTGCTCAGTGCAAGCAGCTGAGCAGGATTTGCCCTGAAAGTATGCTAGGCGCAGTTTGACGCATGCGCAGACGGAAGCGCCATAACTGCGCATGCGCGCGCCCGGCGCAAACCTCTGCTGAGCCGAAAAATGCTCATTTACATAGGGGCACACCCACTTTCACTTGCGCGGCCTTGCGCCCTCAGCTTTGCCTTAAACAGGAGCAAATTAACTGAACAAACCATTCCTGAATCAGGTGGCAATTTGGCTAAATTGCCCCAGCGCAGAGAAATTCAGCTGAGCAGCTCATGTGTAAGTAATGGGCAAATCTACCTGAATCTGGGCCATTGCTGTTATTTGTAACGATTCGAAATCTCGTATTTTACTTTTGTTTTTGACATGCGGCTATAGCCTTCGCCCCTGTACACCATTTTGAGAGGGAGTTCAGCACGGTGAGGGAGGAGCAGAGAGCAGAGCAGAGAGTGTTATTGTTGGATGTGTGATTGGGATCACAACAAGTCGACTTGCTGTTGAATTAGGCCGCATTAACGCAACAACAAATTATGCCGAAAGCATTCAGGCATTCGCTATTTGCGATATAATTTATTTCGGATTCGGTTTTAAATTTAGCTTTTTAAAGGTTACAATATGTCTAGCTTTTTGTTTGTATTTTAATAACAACTCTAATTTGTACTTTTCTAGATCCACTTGATTAAGTATCCCAGTCTGGGTAATTTTCTGCCTCTTTAAATTGTAGCAACTTATGGATGGATTTATCACAATTAGTTATAAGTGGATATAACAAATTGATTCCTTAGCGTCAGAAACTGCTACAAGATGGGGTTCTCCAAGAAGTGGCAAATTACTTTATACGCAATGTATATCATTTAAAACAGTGTTCATACTATCCACATTACACACTTATTATAGTCCCAGAAACATATACTGTACAATATATAGTCCCTGTGATGATCAAAGTTGACCTCCTGCCAAATCTCATACACCCTGACCAATCAGGATTTGCAAAGGGGCGCCAAACTTCAGACGCCACCCGTCGCTTAAGCAACATAATCCACCATGTAGGTAAATTCCAGGTGCCTTCTCTGCTCCTATCACTGAATGCAAAGAAGGCATTTGACAGCGTCCACTGGTCCTATTTACAGATGACCTTTCAAGAATTTGGTATGCATGGTTGCATACTCTCTGCCATTATGGCTCTCTACTCCTGCCCATCAGCCCAAGTATACTGCTTGACTATGTTATCTAAACTATTCCGGATCACCAACGGCACCAAGCAGGGGTGTCCTTTATCCCCTCTCATATGTAACCTAATCATGGAACCGTTGGCGGAAAGCGTGCGATCCAACCAAGACATATTTGGCTTTCACATTGGCTCTAACGAGCATAAAATGTATTTATTTGCAGACAATGTCATCCTCATTTTATCAAAACCAGCTTCCTCCCTGGCTTTGGTACAGCAAGTACTCTCTGAATTTAGTAAAGTGTCATACTACTGTATAAAGCAAACACCACCAAATCCTCTATTATAGACTTGTGTATACAGCCTCCACTCAAAACTTACCTGCAACATGAATATCCCTACATGTGGGCAGATGAATCCATACAATATCTAGGTATTCTTTTAACCAGAAACACTGCATCCTTATACCAAACCAACTATGTTCCAGTACTAAAATCACTTCCGAAAGACCCAGTAGCTTTAACCAAACCTTTCCTTTCCTGGTTGGGCTGATTAGCTCTATTTAAAATGTGCAAGCTTCCTTAATTAATATATCTCTTTAGAACGCTCCCTATCCCTGTCCCGGGATCATTCTTTAAAGCGGTCCAAGCTATAATAGGATGCTATATCTGCCAGGGGAAAAGATCTAGGTGTTCCCGAAAATTACTAACTAAACATCGAAAAACAGGCGGGTCAGGTTTTATGGACATCAGAGACTACTACACAGTAACTATCTTAGCACAACTAAAAGCATGGTTCTCTCCTTACATTAATAGTGACTGGAAAGAAATTGAATCACTGCAAACAGCAAACCATGATTTATATTCATGGTTACTAAGCCAGCCCACCCCGCCTCATAGGAACAAACCCACCTACACTTATAGCATCAGCTCTATCATATCGCTATTTCATGCACAAAAAATCACCAGGGATCGCCCCTATACACCCTCCATGACCCTTATCTTTGCTCCTACACCTTATACCCGATCTATCGATCTGATCATGGACTGATAGAGGTATACTTTACATATAAGATCTATATACCCGTGGCGTCCTCAAACCATTCACCATTATACAAAGCACATACTCACTACCCACATCTGAATACTACAAATATGTACAAATAACTCACTGCCTAATGAGCAACACCCACATATTCAGATCTATCTAAAACTAGGCCTGGCATTATCTAAATTACCACAAAACACAACAGAAAGACATTTCACTATTTTAAAATCGTATCCAAGATAAAGACACATACCAGAAACTCCTCCTCCCCCAATGATTAAATGGAAAGCCGATATAGGGAAACCATTTACAAAAAAACAATGGCTAGATTCAATAAAATCTATCTATCAATCTACCCAATCTGCTAATCTCTGGGAACTACATCTAAAATTCACCCTCAGATGATATCACCCCAATCCAACTGCACAGCATTGACTCATCTGCACCATCTAACTGCTGGTGAAGATGTGGGGAGCTAGGATCTATGTTACAAATCCTCTGATTACAATCCTCCTCTGAAGTGATCATCCACATCCCCCCTCGCAGCTAGACTGGCTATAACACATAATTGGCTATCACTAACCATCCCTGAAAGAGACACAATTATTCCCATAGTGCACATTAACATTACATTTGAACGAATGTTCACCTCGAACCCTGGTAATCCCCAACAAGGACTCGGATTGGTACCTTTGGTTTAATTGGTACAATACTGCTTATAAACCTATTCTATAACTGTTAATATATCTTCTAATAATGAACACACTGATGTTATTACCAACTGCAACACATAGCTGGAAATGGAAGTTTGTTTTTCGACTTATACATGATCCTGAATCAGGATGTATGTCTACCTTAGAACCCCTATACTGCCTTACAGCCCCTCTAACCAATTTTAAAGAGATTATGAGAGGGCTTGAAACTATGATTCCTCATAAGGTAGGATGTACTTTCCTCTTTCTGTAGCTAGGTACCTACTGATATGTAATATGTGACAAAATGTATTGATGTTTGTAAATGCATTGCTTTACTATTTGTTTTATCTGTTGAAACAATTTAACAAAAACCATTGAAAAGAAAAAAAATATATCCAACACCGTGTGCTGTGATGTATGCATCTTCCAGATTATAGTGCTTCACACTCATTGAGACCACCACCTCTAAGAATGTTTATTTAACAGCCATTTAGTTCAGTTTTGTTTTAGTTCAAGACCAGCACGAATAGTGTAAAAGCAATGCTATGTATAATCATTGTCCTATTTTCATCTGGTAAAACTGATCAGTAATTAGTTGTTTGTTGTAGGACATCATTGCTCTTTATACTCTGTTACTAAAGGTATACAAGTTCATAGTTTGCCATAGTTCATCTAATGCTATATTACATACAGTACTTGAAAAAAACAAACGTAGATGAAAACTTAATATTATAACAAAACTAGTACATATATATTGATTTTTCTTAAAGGAACATCTTCTCCTGATCCTTTGGTAAACAAACTATTCCCCAATTCGTTATGAAATTTTGCTAGCTTTCAGAAAATAAACCTGTTTATACAGTATGGCACAGAGGAACATTCCTACTGAAATTATTATAGTTTTGTGGATAAAGCAACATGGATACAATTACCAATGTAAACAATTGCTGTTGCCTACAGTGAAATAGGGAACTGGGCACACAGAGCACAAGGAAGAATCAAAACCTGAGAGCCACTATAAAGAAAAACAAAGTTTATTACCACTTTAATACAATGAGTGACAATTTTTATCATGCATTTGTCTTACAAGTACAATTTCTAAAATATACAGTCATCATCCTTGTATGTTTACATTGCCGTGCTTCCATCTGCCCTATTTAATGAAATAAAAATAAAGTTGTATAATTAAAATTGTACAACACACAAGGATTTAAGGTTCTGTTTTCCAAATGAGATAATTGAGAAATTCGCAACATGAAGTAAACTGATAAATGTGTTTTGATACTTAGCCATTTAATAAATTATTCATTCTAGGCTGAACTATCAGTTATGAACTTCATGAATCATTTTAAACCCTCAAATAAGATCATCCTTTTAACGCTAATAGACTCTAACTAGAAATGATTGTGTTGCCAGACAGATAACTTCAAACCTATATATAGATGAGGAGATCCTATTAATAGAAGGATCATCTATTCTGATCTCTGACCCAACCTGACTTGGTTTTTGATCATGTGACCAGCAGTAAAGAAAAAGTCTGGAGTAACATTATCGCTAGAACAGTGCTTCAGCTGTATTGTTACCGTGTGACCGTATAGCTCAACTACAGGCAACCAGCTAAATTCACAGATACAATGTGCAGTATGTCTTTGTCCATCCAGTCCTGAGATTTTAAAACAGCACTGCCAGCATAGAAGCTAAAGATGAACTAGTATTTAATCCTTTTGTATCATTACACAGTTCTGTCCAAACATTGAATACTGACATCACACAGCCCAACTTTTTTACATAGCTGGGAATTCCCAACCACCTAAGCAAAGGGGTGGAGGGTGAAGTCATTGCCTAAATAAGGCCACATATGTTACTACATACCCCACTTTTAAGTACACAATGGGGTTTATTTACTAAAGCTGGAAATGACAAAATCAGGCTCACTTCTGCATAGAAACCAATGAGCTTCAAACCCCAGCTTGTTCAATTAATCTTTGGTAAAAAAAACCTGGAAGCTCATTGTTTTCTATGCAGACGTGAGACTGATTTTGCACTTTCCAGCTTTAGTAATGTAGCGTCCCCTTATTTTCAGTAAAGGCACTACGCTAAAGTTAGTGGGGGAATGAGAGAGATAATTTGCTCTCATCCTGAATTATGTTAAATTTGGCTGTCGCCAAATCTGTATTGTTCTGTGGGTCAGACTGCGTTCTGGGGATGCAGTGCCATCCCTGGGCGGCAGGTGGCACCAGGGAGCCGTTTTTCCTCAGCAGCCAATTAGAGGAGTTTTCCCTTGCGGGGCATGCTGGGGAGGAGTATTTCTGTGGCGGAAGCCGTTGTTCTTGGTTCTTCGCGGGTTCCTGGTTCCAGGTGCGGCACCCACCTTTAGGGTATGAGCACATCGCGGGTCCCACCACTATGGTCTATCTGGCCTGGGGTCGCGCACAACGTGGAGTTCCTGACTCTGGGCCCTCCTGGCCTGGAGCAACTGATGCCACAAAGGGGCTCCAGTGACTGACTGGGTCCCCCTTCTACTGAGGAGATCCCAGGCTGTGTGCCGGTCGGTGGGGGATCGGCCTGAGGACAACCCGGAGGCAGGTTGTCCAAAAGGGCCTGAACGAACCATCGGGGATCTGGTGATCGGGACATTGACAGGTACACTTCCACTGTCAATCGGTGACCCTAGCGCAAATTTACTGGGAGGAAAAGCTCAACCATTTAGCTCATTCAAGTTCTAGGCCTGTGGCAGAGGCTCCATCAGAGCCAGGTCTGTGGCAGAGACCTGCTCCTCCCAGCATCCTTAAAGTGACACTTCGGCTGCCAGGCCTGTGGCAGGGGTCTGTCCGGGGGCACTTCACCCACTCTGGCTGGAGAGGCGACGAACTGTACTACTATTACTGAAAGCAGGATTGCTTTCTTCTTCATCCAAGCCTGATACCACAAAGTTATTTACTTCATCAACCTTACCTGTCCTACCTCATGTTGATGTTGGTCATGTTGGCCTGAGAAATAAAGCATTCAGAAAACCTATTTCGATGATTGGACATTCGTTTACTGCTCTACTCGCTACTATCATCCTAGGCAACGATTAGAGGTAACTTAATACGCTGATCCCAAATTAACCAGCGGCTCCTGAGGGGAAGTGCTACAGTAAAAAAAAACAATTGTGTACTTACAAGTGGAGTATGCCTGTACTGGCTTCTTAAGGGTCTGCGTGTATTTTGGGGGTGGGGAGTCCCATTCCATTTTTTGCAAATAAAAACACTCTGGCAGGGAGCTGTCATTTACCAGTGTTTAAATAAAAACATTTCTTTGCAAATATCAGTTTTGCTGTAGTTGTTTGTATACGTTATACAGATGCGCCACTTTACATGCAGTTTTGGTGGCACCGCCAGGTAGGTTATTTAATCCCTTGCCGTCATCTTAACACACCCCACTGAAGTGGGTCTTCTTTCATAGAGCTGCATATATATACGTACATGTATTTGTGATGGGAGCATGCTCCTTGCACAGAGACCAGGTTCTCACCGCAAGCCCGAGTCTCATACGAACAATCTCAAACCGGGAGGACCAGTTCCCAATCACTTGATTGCTCTGATATCCTCTGATTGCTTATCACTAGGGATGAGCTTCTTTTTTCTAGTCAAACTCATGTTCGACTCGAACATCGTATGTTCGATCGTTCATCGAAATACGAACAAAACGGGTCGTTCGCGCAAAATTTGAGTTACGTTTCACAGACCATAATTCATTGCGGCATCGCTGGCTGATGATTGGCCAAGCATGCACTATGACCCGCATGCTTGGCCAATCACAGCTTGCAAGCATGCACTATGACCCCCATGCTTAGCCAATCACAGCTTGAAAAAAACGGAGAGCCATAATTGGCCAAAGCCAGGGTGGCTTTGGCCAATTATGGCGCAGGGGGTTTAGTACACGCCCCATACTATAAAAGGTCACCTGCAGGTCGGCCTTGTGTAGTGTGTTGCGGTGGTTGAGAGGACAGAGAGAGTGTCATTTTGTGCAGGTAGATAGAGCAGGCAGGCAGACAGGCAGGCTAGTCAGTTAATGTTACAGTGTTTAGAGAATATATATACATCCCAGGTGTTGTACATATATTTATACACTGTATAGTTTAGCTAGATCAGTTCTTTCTAATTTACTGGCAGGCAGGTGATTGTGCTAGCTGCACTATTCTCACGTGGTTTATTGCGTGTGTCCTCTGTAGTTTGCACCTAAAGCTACTTGGTGTGTACTGGCCGTGTGCTCTGTAGTTTGCACCTAAAGCTACTTGGTGTGTACTGGCCGTGTGCTTTGTATTTTGCACCTAAAGATTCAGGAGCAGTGATTTTAATGATGCTTAAATAAAATAAAAAATATATGAAAAATTCCTTTAAATATTGTACCTGCTGGGTGTCTATAGTATACCTGTGAAAACGTCTTTGAGAACCCGGGTCTTGCCTGAGGGAACATGTATCAATGGATCAAAAGGAGTCCTGAAAAAAACGACCGTTTTTAAAACTTTTTTTCCATTGATACACGTTCCCTGGGGCAAGACCCGGGTTCTCAAAGACGTTTTACAACAATAACTTGCATATTATGCTTTAAAATTAACACTTTTGAATTCAAACGTTCGAGTCCCATAGACGTCAATGGGGTTCTAAATGTTCGCGCGAACGTTCGGTCCGTTCGAAGGTTCTGGTGCGAACCGAACGGGGGGGGGGGGGTGTTCAGCTCATCCCTACTTATCACACTGATCAGTCACTGTACATCCCACCCCATGTGTGTTTGCTTCTCTGAATGGAGAGAAAGATCCATTTTATCCTTTTCACCTGCTAGAGGAGAAAACATTAAAGCAGACAAAACAGTAAAAAAAAAAAAAAAAAGCTAGATCATAGTTTGATCTAGGTCAATGTCAGGGTTAGAGGTTTGCGTCAAAGTCAAACGTCATGGTCAATACATTTTAGGTAGGATAAAAAATGTTTTTTTAATTAACCACTTCACTACTGGCCCATAGTCATTTGACGTCCACAGAGGGGATCTCCCATCCTGGGTGGACGTCATATGATGTCCTGGACTTTGTGCAGTGATATCTGAATGATGCCTGCAGCTAGAGGCATCATTTAGATATCATTCTTTCGTACCAACGATTCTGTGCACGATAAGAATGATCATAGAGGCGGTTCCGCGCCTTTCCGGGCTCTCCCGTGCCATCGGGGGCCCGGAGAAAGAGTCATCCAGTGCAGGCTAGGAATCATAGAGATGACTGGTGACCAGATGGTCACCAGTCATCTCTATGACCGTCGGAGGCCCCGGACGCGATGTGATGACGTCACGCCCGGGTACCCGGAAGTAAACAAAGCCGCGATTGCGGCTAGTAAGCATGAGATTGTGACATTTTTTTTCCACGATCTCATCCTTTCCAGCCTGGAGGAGAGATGCAGGTTCTTATTGACCCCGCATCTCTCCATAAAGAGGACCTGCCACACACATTTCCTATTACAAGGGATGTTTACATTTAAAATAAATAAGTAAAAAAAAAAAAATAATAATACTAAAAAAAATTAAAACGCCCTTGTCCCTGGTAGCTCGCGCGCAGAAGCGAACACACACGTAAGTCCCGCCCACATGTAAACGCTGTTCAAACCACATATGTGAGGTATCGCAGCGTGCGTTAGAGTGCCAGCAACAATTCTCGCACTAGACCTCCTCTGTAAATCTAAACTAGTAACCTGTAAAAATTTTCAAAGCGTCGCCTATGGAGATTTTTAAGTACCGAAAAAACATTGGGCTAACTTTACTGTTTTGTTATTTTTTAATTCATGAAACCATTTTTTTCCCCCCAAAAAGGCGTTTGAAAAATGATTGCGCAAATACCGTGAAAGATAAAACATTTCAATGACAGTTGTTTTATTTCCTAGGGGTACTTTGTCGCAGTAAGTGGGCTTAGCACTATATGACTATATAGTGTGACCAAACCCCCGTATTTTTGAATATGTTCAGGTGTTTTTAACTTGCCTTGCAGGATAAATGTCATTTTTGCATGTGTGCGCTATAATCTGTTTTGTACTGTATTTGGTCTTATAGCAGCACCAGCTTAGATGTATAGCATTTTTTGGGTGTGCCCACCAAGTATCTTTTTGTATTTTGTATAGACCCTGACCAGGTCTCTTGGCTGGAGCACCCCTCCCCCTCTTCATTACCTCACATTAGTGGCCACCAGTGTATAGGAAGAATCCCTTCAGTTCTCCCACATAGAGGAGTTTATCTCCCATGGTTGAGACCCAGGTTCTTTCATTCTATTACTAGGGTAGGACCCACTAATTCGGGGTACTTTGTCGCAGTAAGTGGGCTTAGCACTATATGACTATATAGTGTGACCAAACCCCCGTATTTTTGAATATGTTCAGGTGTTTTTAACTAGCCTTGCAGGATAAATGTCATTTTTGCATGTGTGCGCTATAATCTGTTTTGTACTGTATTTGGTCTTATAGCAGCACCAGCTTAGATGTATAGCATTTTTTGGGTGTGCCCACCAAGTATCTTTTTGTATTTTGTATAGACCCTGACCAGGTCTCTTGGCTGGAGCACCCCTCCCCCTCTTCATTACCTCACATTAGTGGCCACCAGTGTATAGGAAGAATCCCTTCAGTTCTCCCACATAGAGGAGTTTATCTCCCATGGTTGAGACCCAGGTTCTTTCATTCTATTACTAGGGTATGACCCACTAATTCGGGGTACTTTGTCGCAGTAAGTGGGCTTAGCACTATATGACTATATAGTGTGACCAAACCCTCGTATTTTTGAATATGTTCAGGTGTTTTTAACTAGCCTTGCAGGATAAATGTCATTTTTGCATGTGTGCGCTATAATCTGTTTTGTATTATTTCCTAGGGTGTCTGCTAAAAAAACATATATAATGTTTGGGGGTTCTGCGTAATTTTCTAGAAAAAGAATGATGATTTGTACATGTAGGAGAGAAGTGCCAGAATAGGCCCGGTATTGAGGTGGGTATAAAAGCCCGGTATTGAAGGGGTTAATATCAGTGTTAGTGACAGTGTCTGTGTGTTTTAAGTAGGATTAAAAAAGCCAAAGGTACACAGTTGGTACACAGTTGTTTCTGGACCCTAGTATTGGTGCAAACAACAAAAAACCTACACATATGTGGTATTGCTGTGATTGTCAGGTGCAAGAAATATATAGCTACATTTTAAAAAAAACTTGATTTTTTTCCCCCTATTTTGGGCCAGTTTTCTTTGGATAATAACGAAAAAAAAAAAAAAACAGAAGATATCCATTACTATTTACCACCAAATTAAAATCCCAATTCATCCTATAAAAAAAAGTACAATTAATTTGGATACACTAAGTAATTATGATGATATGTACAGTTTTACAAACACAAGTTGCAAAATTATGGTCAGGTGATTTATTTTACCCTCTGTCATGAAGAGGTTAAAGGATTTGTTTAATTTCTGGTGCTATTAGAATTGCTTCCCCCAGCTGAATTACACCTTTTAATATGTGTTTTTTTTTTTTTGCAATAATCAATTGCATTAGTCATCTGCATCTGATTTACTTTCCTTGCCTAATATCCCAAAAAATATATATTTTTAATTTCAGAGATTTGTCTCCCACTGATTTCAATGGAGTTTGAAATCACTATCCAAACTCATATAATGTTCGCTGAATACAGCTATCTTCAGCTTATCACTATTAGAGGCAGGATTTTCTCTGCTGCAGTTATATAATGCAATTTGATATTGCCCTGAGCCTGGCATTTAATTGGGCAGTGAAAGAAAAGCAGCAGTTTTGTGAGCTTAACTCTCTGTCACTAAGCTCCACCACTAAACCAGTTTGTGTTCCTTGTTAGTTTATGAGCACTGCAGCAAAACTAGTAGGACCCCTGTGCTGCCTCTAACTTTTAAGGGATGTATACCAAGCCAAATTAGCTTGTACACTTGATTTCTCATTTTTATTAGGCACATACCTACATGAATTGTATTTTTATTTGCCCTAAGTTCATATTTAACCTTATATTTGAGTACTGGTCTGTTTTATGCTATATGTATTCTGTGACTGAGAAACAAGGGTGCAGTGAATTGGAAGCAAAACACAATGAGGTGCCACCATCTAAGTGTAGACATTTAATATATAACAAAGGGTTAAAAACAAATGCACTTACTTGTGGTGAGATATGTTCGGCTTGTCATCATGGACAGAGAAAGGTCTCTAGAAACCATTAAGGACTGCAGAGTTCAGCAGGTAAGTGGCTGGCCATAGCAGAGTTTAGCAAAGAAGTTGCTGGTGAGTGGCAAGGACACTGTATAGCTGTCAGTGTAAACCACAAGATCCTCTGCTGTTTCCAGGTGGCACTGGCTGTAACACAGTGTGAATTGGCTCCAAACAGGATCCTTTGGCTGTAGGTGACATCAGGAATGTCAAGGGGTGTGGCTACGCATTTCAGGGTATTGGCCTTTACTTCAGGCCAAAGAGAGTTATTGTTCAAACCTGGATCCTATTTATTAACAACAGGACGGGAAAGGAATGTATGGGTTTTCTATGTTCAAAGTTAGTATAACTGGTCACGTGTACTGTTTGGGGGCAGAAAGTAAACAGAAAAGCTTAAAGGGGACACATGAAATACATGTATTAAAGGAATGTAAAATATGGACAATGGAATATAGAGGAAGGGCTACATAAAAATATATATATATATATCAGCCATGAAGGATATCAACAAATTGGAATAGGCAAAAAATTATCAAGGCAAAACAATAATAATCAAAAAAAGCACATAATAATAATGTAAATTAAATCAAAATATTTTTTTAAATTAATAAATACAGATCATGTACTAGATGTTTATATAACAGTATTATCATATGTAATAAATAGTAATGTGGATATTATATTACATGGTATGAATAATGATTATGGTGGGGAGTAAATTACCTTATTATATGACTGTGTTGATTTCTATTCCTTTGTTAAGGAGAAAAAATTCCCAAATTTTCATGTTCACAGATTTTATGAAAATGCTCTGCCATAGTGCAGTTAGGTGGTATGTTTTCCAGTATCCACACACAACGTCCTCAGTAGACTGTCCGCGAATCTTCTTTAAATGCCTGGGTACACTGTGATTGCTATTACCTTTCACTATTGCCCGACTATGTTGACCCACCCAGGTTCTAAGGTGCTCTAATAGTGTGTTCCACATAAAATATTCCACAAGGGCACTGTAAGTAGTATCAGTGATAAAAAAAATTACGGATCAGATAAATGCGGCGGGGGGGGGGAGACGAGGACCCCAGCTGGCATCCAAAAGAAGATCAACGATCTTAAGAGCGTGGTCCGTAACAAGGTGGCCAGGATAAATGCCCATACCACGGGCACTGGAGGAGGGGGACCCTGCCCCATCAGGCTGACTGGGGAGGAATGGGCAGTGGCCCGGTGTTTTCAGCCAGAGCAGGTGGTGGGTCTGCATGGATATCAATCAGATGTTCCTGTGAGGCCAGGTAGGTTTTTGGTTTTTCTATCTGGTGATTAGCATGTGTGGGTGGGGGAAGGGAAGATGTGCCAAGTGTGTGGATCCTCAAACCTGTGATTGTTTTGTGTCTTCCACAGATGACCAGGAGGTTGCTGGGCCATCAGGCCAGGCTGCTGCACCACCCCAAGGACAAGAGACTGCTGATGAGTCCCAAGAAAGGCGGGATTCCCCAGGGGAGGGGAGTGGCCAAACCTCCCCTCATGAGGAGGTTGAGGGGGAGGAGGATGAGGAGGATGAGGGGGTGGATGAAGAAGATATGCAGATTGGCAGGGAAGTCCTTTTGGCCTCTGATTTGTGGACCCTTGAGGCTACCCCTGAGGCTACCCCTGAGGCTACCCCTGAGGCTGGCAGCACTCAGGCCACCATCAGGGGTAGCCCCTCCCACTCCTCCCCCAACAGGCCTCCACCCACAAGGGTCTCTCTCTCCCCTCCTCCCAGGCCACAAGTTTCAGCTGCAGGCAGGATGGCGATCCATGAGACCAGGGGGATGGCCGAGCGTCTGCCGGCCAGTCTGCAGAGGGACAAAGCCCGGCAGACCCGGCAGACCCGCCATCTGGGTCAGATCAAACAGACTCTGACCCAGATGGAGGAGAGCCTGGGCTTCATTAAGGAGTCACTCACTGATGTGGCCACAAACTCCTTGGCAGTCATCACATGCGTGTGTGACCTGCAGACCGCCACAACAGGCGTGGCCCAGGAGGTGAGTGCTCTGACCCAGGCTGTCCAGGACAATACCCAGGCTGTCCAGGCCAATACGGCTGCCCTCACAATCAGTCTGAACAGGATAGCAGTGGCCTTGGAGGGCAGGCCAGCAGGAGGACAGTCACCAGGGGAGGCTCCTCCTTCCCCTGCTCACCCCCCCATGAGTCTCCTCCTTCCCCTGCTCACCCCCCCCCCAGGAGTCTCCCCTGGTAGCTTACGCCGCCGCCGTTAACTTTTGGGGTACTTTTTTTTATTTTTTTATTATACTGTACTTATGATTTGTTTTATGTGTGTGAATGATGTGTGAATGTGAGGGTGGCATTCCTGATTTAATAAGGGTGTCACCCTCAGTTTTGGTGGAGTAGGGATCCTGAGGACCAGGAAGAAGTGATCCCAGGTCCATGTGAATGGTGTATGAATGCACAGTGACATAATTGGAGCCGTGGCGTGGCGTTACTGCTCCCAAGTACCATTGGGGGTACTTGGATCTAATCCAATTAGATGTGCATGTGATGTGTCTGTGCTAGGGACCACAGTGGGAGTGCATGCATGCATTCTCATTGTGCCATGATTAATGTGTGTGTTTACTGTGCAAAGATGCATTCTGTTTTGGCTCAGACATTTGTTTACAGCCCCCTAACACAACATATATAAAATGGGTTTAGACCCGCCATTTGGGTATCGGATGCTCACCCCACAGCTTGTGGAGGATTGCTGTCCCGTATTTGTGGAAAACAAGGACTCTATTGGGTAAGCTAAGAAAATTAATATGGGTGATTGAATTTAAAGAGGTTGTTTGCACCTTCCTATATTTGGGTTGATCTCTAATAGGCACCCTCCACTTTATTGGAGGGTTCTCTTTATACAGGCCACTTTTTTCTATCTGGGATTATGTTGCTGGCAACAAGACCCATATGCCCCCTTATGAGTGCACCTTGTCCGCAAGTGTGGAACATTGGAGTTATATTATCCCCTCCTCTTTACTGCGTTAAAAATTTGAGGCTTCCCATACTGTGTAACATCAGATCCATTCGGGATCAACAAGTAATTACCCATGATATAGTTACCTGCCAAATTCCTCTATTTAAAAAACATGTCCTATAATATTTACATCTCATTGTTAAAGGGGAGGTTCACCCTAAAAACGACTTTCTAGTATTACATTGGCCCCCACATTACAATACAATTATGCCTATGATGTTTTTTTGTATGCTGTACATATCTTGGTACAGCTAATTCACCCGTGGCTTCCGGGTTGCGAGTCCCGCGGGAGTGGGCGTTCATATCATGCTGGTGATTGACGTGATGACAAAAAACGAGCTCCCCCGTCGCGTAAGCTGCGTCATGATTGGCAAAAGGAGCCAAATGACGAGTTGGCGCTATACTGCGCCTGCGCACCGCCATTCGGCTCCTTTCGGCAATCGTGACACAGCTTACGCGACGGGGGAGAGCTCGTTTTTGGTCATCACGTCAATCATCAGCATGTTAGGAACGCCCACTCCCGCGGGACTCGCAACCCGGAAGCCACGGGTGAATTAGCTGTACCAAGGTAATTCAAAGTGTTTTCTGGTGCCTCTAAAGCCCCCCAATACACTTTGTTCTTGTCTACATTTACTGGCATGTGACATCTGCATAACACTTGGACAGCAAGGTTCTTCAGATTTTTTGAATATCTCAAGGAGGGGTTGATAACTAGTGCCATGGTTTTAAGCTCTGTTTGAATGTCCTTCTTGTTGCCAATCTTTCACTCACTGAGACACTCGGAGACAACCCTTTTCTAATTATTGTTCCCATTTACTTTTTCTTTCATATTATCAACATGTGATGGGAAAGAGAACAGTGTAGCTGTGAGATATCTGCCGCTTGTAGCAGAATTTTCTCTACTTGGAAATGTTATGACTGAAAAATGCACTCCATGTGCAAGGAAACAAGTTTCTACACGAGTGATTTATATATGGTGATAAAATCACCTAAGGTGATATAATGGATGTTTGGAAATAAAGCAATTAGTACTTCTGCAAAAAGTCACAAAGCATTGCGTGACTTTTATACTGTTATTTCCTTAGTCTTAGACAAAATTTGAAAATGATCACAGTGAAAACAGTGTGTTCCACTAAGTGTTATTCGAAGAGGAAATTTAGGCAAACTTGCGCAGCATCTAAAAGTGTCCACGCAGAATTGTGTTAGTTGCTAAAAGCAAAGATGTGCTTGCTTTTTCACTGCCTTATTAAATAAGCCTATTTGTCAATCACCAGCAGCATGGAATGAATGCTTGGGTGCATTCTGAATCACATTATTTCAGACATTTTAGAGTCAGAATTTTAAGTGCAACATGAAGAGGCTGTAACTTTCATATGACAATTTGTCTGAAATGAAATAAGTGGTGAGGATATTTCAAATACTTTATATTTTTGCTGATTGTTTTTTATCCTTCATCAATGATCCCAAAACATATTTGTAATTCTTTTGTGTACTGTATGTTGCTTTTAAATCTATGTACATCATTTAGGTTTTTATTCTTTTCAACAACTGCTTTTTGTGACTACTTCCCATTTTAATATTATTAGGTTGGTAAGTTTCTGTTAATACAGGGTACATATTTAGTTCTTATTTTATAAGCATTTGCTTAAAGTGCACTGAAATTATGAGGTTTTAATGCTTCCTGACAGGTGCATTGTTATTGAAAGTGTGCAGATCAAAATGGCACACGTGCACTCTGTAGTTTATTTGACAGGTTTTCAATTATCGAAGGCAGCTTTAGCAGCATAGTGATCGGCACAGAAATATACAGCAAAGCAAACTTACAGGTGTTAATGAACTTAAAAAAAATCATGATTTACCTTAAAACTGGATAAATAATTCACACAGGTATAGGAATTCTGTACACAAGGCAAACATATGTATGAGTTACATATGGTCACATATCGCACAGACTCGGATATGCTGAGTATGACTCTGTCATTAAATAAAAATAGGAGTTGCTTCTGTTGTCCTGTCATTTGAGAATTTTGGGTCCTTGGCTGTCATTCTGTTTTGGATTCAATGCATACTGAATCACTAACTTGGAGCAAGTGTAAATTTGCTGCTTAAACATAGTATACTGGCAGCTTATACCTTTCCTGCAGTCGTATTTCTACCCATTAGTACATTAAGTGCCTCGGGAACAGCATTTATCAAATTTTTCACCCTGAGGGAACCCTTGAAATTGACTTGAGGTCCCAGGAAACCCCTTTGTAAAAAAAAAAAAACTCAATGTACACTGAACAGAACTAGACTCCACATTACTCTTCATCCACCATTACAAGCCTCATCACCTCTGCTGACATCTTCTGGGTTCCAAATTTTTGATCACCTTAATGTGGTTGTAAAGTTTTGTATTTTTTTGTTTGTTTTTGTTGTTTTTTTAAAATAACAAAGAGGTTTATACTTACTTGCTCTGTGCAATGGAATTCTACCTCCTCTCGGGTCCGCCATTGGGTCCTGACTCCTACCTTCTAGCAAGTGCCCCTATAGAAAGCCATTTTCTCGCGCATGCGCGGCGCGATGCTGACCGGACTCGCCTGAGCCGTGCTCCACGAGACCCGGGCCTTCTAGGCGGATTTCCCAGGGCAATTTAGCACCCTAATCGGCGTTTTCACCCAGCACCCCTGTGGGAACACACAGTATATGCCAACCGCTAGGAAGAAGCGGAATCGGAGCTCTGGGCACTCGTTAACAAACTTTCTCCTTACAATGGAGCAGAGGAACAAGAAGGCGTCCCAAGATGGCGCCGACCAGCACATGTGGACACAAGCCAGCACGGACGTTCACCTTCCTATTACCGCTCCTTCACAGCAAAATAACAGTGAGTACAGTCCCCCCCTATCCAAGGCGGACTTAGATGATAGCCTGACAGCTGTATTTAATAAACTGGTGGAGAAAATTGAACATGAGGTGCACAAATCTACAACGGCTCTGTCTCAGGAGATTGCCAGCATTGGCAGCCGCACTGATCTCCTAGAAACGAAGCACGATGAGCTATCTCTGGCTCACAATGACCTCAGAAAAGATTTTGAAAATTTGGCAGACAACTTTGCATTTATGCAGGCACAAGTCGAGGACCTCGACAATAGAAATCGCCGCCATAATATTAGACTGCGTGGGGTCCCTGAGACTGTCACTGACCTGATGCCTGCAGTATCTAAATTTTTTCACAGTCTTTTACCAGATAAACCTCCAGCAGCCTTTATCTGTGACAGAATCCACAGAGCACTCCGTCCCAAACCTCCCCCTGATGGTCCACCCAGGGACATTGTGATGTGTATGAGGGACTTCCTTACTAAAGAAGATATCATGCGGGCCTCCAGAAACTCCCCCAACCTCAACATGGATGGCAAAAGAATCCAGATTTACCCAGATATATCCCCTGCAACCCTGGATAGGAGACGCAGGATGAAGGAAGTCACCACTGTTCTGCAAGCAGCTAGGATCAGGTACCGCTGGGGATTCCCCTTTAAGCTTACGATCCCACATAATGGATCTACTTACACGGTCTACAATGTAATAGAGGGAAAGGAACTGCTGGTGAAACTAGGTTTGCTTAACCAAGCCCCTCCTAATAGACCCCCTGCTACCCCCAGACCTTCACCGATTTGGTCGACCCCGTCTTCCAGACGCAGCCAACGGGACCAAAGAAGATTAATTCAAGCTTTCCAGAATTAACATTTTCAGATCTTAAGAGGTCTCCCTTCTGTTTTGTTTTTTTTTAAAAAAAAAAAAAACACTGTCACTTCTTGGTTCTTGACTGTTCTTTTTTCTTTTTTCCCCACAATGGGGAGGAGGAGAGAAAGGAGGAAAAGAAATTTTTTTCCCACTCTATACACCCTAGGACTGAGTCTCCGCTTCATAACACAAGTCAATTAGGTGGGGGCTCCCACCCTATGCACCCTATTTTTTTTTATCTTTTTTTCCTGCACTAACTAATTGGTATTATAGATATGTTTATCTTTTGTTTTCTCTTTTTCAAGATGCCTAGAACATCCGTCGTCGCTAGATTGACCCCACTTCCACGACCGTTCTCGACTGTTGCTCCGTTCTCGGATGGAGCACCACTCGGGCGGATTGTGGTCCAGGGACATTTTTGTCCCACCTCTTACAACTACTAGCAGTTGTAAAATGTTTGACAGGCCTTTTCCTGTCCCCAAAACCTGTTTTACTGTTTTGATAATGTTATGGTATATGGTATGGGCCAATTTGGCCTGCTCTCCATGGTTAAATTCTTCCATTGACAGATACCAGTTAAGAACTCTTTTAATGTTTTATTGCTCAAGCATGGTACTCTTTATGTTCTCAATGCTTCACATCGAATGTAAAATCCTGTCTCACGTGATTCCCACAGCTATACTCTGGCTAGAGTTGATTGTTATTACAATTATGTTAATGTATGGTTGCCTGACCCAAACCTTGTGGTTGCACATCCTGATAGAATTTGCTCTGTTGATACTCCATATATTGTTTACTCATGGGTCTTAGAATAATTTCCCATAACACACAGGGATTTAACTCACCCCACAAACGTAAGAAAGCATTCCAACATTACAAGAGAATTGGAGCAGACATTGTTTTACTCCAAGAGACACACTTTGCTACCGCTAACCACCCCACCTTTTTTAATAGAACATATGGTCAACACCACTACACCACGTTCTCTAATAAAACACGTGGGGTAGCAATTTTTATTCGTAATTCAGTCATTTTCGACATACAACATATTGTTAAAGACCCAGATAGCCGCTTTATAATTCTAAAGGGTACTATCAATAACAAAGGGATCACCATAGCATCTGTATATGCACCAAACGAATCACAAACGACTTTCTTCTCAAACTTCTTTAATACTCTTGATAGATATCACTCCCCACATATGATCCTGGGTGGTGATTTTAACCTGACTGCTCACCCAGCCCTAGACAGAAGTAAAATATCACCCTCTTCAAAATCGTTCTCTAAAACAATTAATAGACATATTAACAAAAACCAACTAATAGACTCCTGGAGGGCCCACAACGTAGGAATCAAAGCCTTTACACACTACTCTCACCCACATGACTGCTACGCTAGGTTGGACTATATCTTTTGCACTCCTGTCCTGTTGGCCAACTCATCCCAAGCTCATATCCATCCATGCCCATGGTCAGATCACAACATCATATCTTTCGATACATCCCACATAGGCCTTTCCCCTTCAACATTTAATTGGCGACTTAACGATGCCCTTCTTACAGACTCAGTAAATAAAGACTCCATTGCTACTCATATCAATAATTATTTTGAAGATAACATCAACGAAGACACTCCTCCTACCACAATCTGGGTAGCACATAAGGCGGTCCTGAGAGGTCATATCATTCAAATAGCAGCAAACAAAAATAGAGAAAGACTGATCAATATCAAAAGCCTGACAAACGATTTAAATCAATTATACAACAAACTCCAACATTCAACTTCACAGGAAATAACACAAAAGATCCAATCCAAACGTAGGGATCTGGATCTTATTCTGTCGGCCAACACAGAAAGGTCTTTGAGGTTCTCAAAGGCCAAATTCTTAATACACAGTAACTCCCCTTCGGCAATGTTTGCCAGGAAGCTGAATCAAGACATCAATCCCACTCACATTTACAAACTTCGGGACACTCAGGGTAATCTAGTCACACACCCACGAGGAGTTCTTAATATTTTCACAGACTTTTACAAAAAACTTCTGTCTGACCCAGGTACAAACTCAGATACATTGGCTAACTCCTGGTTAGATAATCTACAACTCCCATCTTTAGACCTTCACCAAACTGAATCCCTAAATAGACCCTGTACCATAGAAGAAATCTCCCAGGTAATTAAATCCCTCAAAGTATCCACGGCCCCGGGTCCAGATGGATTTACAACATCCTACTATAAAAAATTTGCCCCCCTATTAGCCCCTAATCTTGTGAAACTTTTCAACCATGTCCTGGAGGGTAATCAATTCCCAGAGGAGATGCTTTTAGCAAACCTCTCCTTGATTCCTAAACCAGATAAGGATCACACTCTTCCTCAAAATTTTCGACCCATATCAGTATTAAATAATGATCTAAAAATATTCGGTAGAATCCTCGCAGACAGATTGGCCACAGTCATTTCCCCATTAATCCACCACGATCAATCAGGCTTTATTCCAGGAAGACAGATAGTAGACAACATAAGATTGGTGACAAATATTATCCAAGACGCTAACCTGAACTCCAAACAGGCCTGCCTTTTGAGTTTGGACATACACAAGGCCTTTGACAGCGTGAGCTGGTCCTACTTAAACAAACTTCTCCCTAAATTTGGAATCTCAGGCAAATTCCTACAAGGTTTTAATGCCCTTTACCATGCCCCCCAGACTCGTATCAAAATCCCTGGTAATAATTCAGAGTTTTTCAGGCTGGGGAGGGGAACCAGACAAGGCTGTCCCCTTTCCCCCCTCCTTTTTGCGCTGGCCATTGAGCCCCTTGCTCAAACCATCAGACATAACACAGACATACGAGGATACACAAAGGGAGACTCGGAGTTTAAGATCAGCCTTTATGCTGATGACGCTCTAGTGTTCCTTACGGAACCCCTCCTTTCCATCCCAGTGCTCTTAGACACATTAGACACATCTCATGCGGTCTCTGGGCTTAAAATTAATCCTGCTAAATGTTCAGCACTATCTATTAATCTACCCCCCAATTTACAGTCTAGATTAAGCAACAACTTTCAGTTCATCTGGTGCAGAGATTCATTCAGATACCTGGGAGTCAATATTACCCATTCATATGCACAATTGTACAAAATTAACTACCCCCCAATCATTGCACGCATTAACTATCTTATGAATTCTTGGTCCTCTTATCACATCTCATTTCTGGGCAGAGTTTGTGCGATCAAGATGAGCATTATCCCTAAATTATTGTACTATTTTCGCTCCCTTCCTATACTGGTTCCCAAAACCAAGATAGAGGGCATCCAGAGAACTATCAACAAATTTATCTGGGCGAATAAAAAACCCAGATATAGTTATGCTCTCCTACACCGTCCTCAATCAAAGGGTGGCCTAGGCCTTCCCAACCTTTGGCATTATTATCTGGCCACAAAACTCTCCCAGATGTCACAATGGTTCTCCCCGCTGCAAAATATACCATGGAAGAGGTTTGAAACTACCTCTATCCTCCCACTCCATCTCCAGGGCATATTATGGTCCAAAAACGTACTGTATAGGAAACTCTCTAAACTTAACTTAGTAGTGGCTCACCTCTTTCAACTATGGATGAAGACGAATGACACTTATCTTCTTTCTTCACCCATATCCCCTCTTACCTCATTCCTGGGCGACACCAGACTCAACCAGGCATACACCAACAGGAGACATTTCTCTTTATGGATAGACAAAAACTTATCTACACTATCCTCACTGCAGTATAAATGGAAATTTAAAACTTTCACAATGATACAAAGAGACCATGGTCTTCCCTACGCAGAGATAGAAAATTATATGCTTATAAAATCATTTTTTACCAAATTCTTTTCACTTTCCACCCTACCTACCAAGACACTATTTGAAAAAATATGCCTCTCCTCCTCTCGTGACAGAGGGATGATCTCCCTGATATACAGCTACCTTAATAATCTCAAACTGGAGGAGAAATCCTCCCAGATGTTACATTGGGAAGAGGACTTAGGAGTGACAATTCCTCCAGAATCCTGGTACTCTATGGCGGAAAATCTCAGGAAATGCAATAAAGCTATCTCTTTTAGAGAAACACCAATTAAAATATTCTCTCGATGGTACTTCACTCCCTCCAAGCTGCATACTTTTTATCCATCAATCTCCCCAAATTGTTTCAGAGGCTGTACTGAACAAGGTACTCTGCTACACATATTTTGGAGCTGCCCACTTCTGAAGCAGGTGTGGAAATCTGCTGCAGCACATTTTGAGTCTGCTTCAGGTCACATAATCCCCCTCTCACCTCAAATCTGCATCCTTTATGCCGGGATACCTGATATTCCCACACCTTACATTAGACTACTACACTCCTTGTGTAGTTCAATTCAGTGGATGGTTGCACTGAATTGGAGAACCAGTACCGTTTCCTGGCAACAGGTGTTAGACCGAATGGAAATAATCAAACTCTCAGAGAGAGTATTCCACACTCTAAACGATAGCATACCAATATATGACTCTAAATGGTCCAGTTGGTCCTCCACCTAACATTGCCAAGGAAACATAACTTAAGTCGCAGTGCTATGCAACGTATCAGTTCTCTAACTCACAGGTTTTACAATGTTATCACATAATGCTTGATATACTTATCTGTCTAAGTTACTACTTTGAACCATATACTATTCATATGTTTATAATGTATGTACACTTGTCCAAAACTATTCTTACAATAAACTTTGGTAAACAAAAAAAGAAAGCCATTTTCTCTGATGGCACTCATGCGGGTGTGCACCAGAGCATCCCTGTCTGCATCTATGGACACAGACAGAGGGACTCGGCTCCCTCGTCACTGGCTTTTGATTGACGGCAGCCGGAGCCAATGGCTGCTTCCTCAGCAAATCCCAAGAGACAAGGAAGTGAGGGGAGAGAAGAGCTGCAGATATTCACAGTTCTGGATCAAATGAGAGCTCAGATAAGAAAAGGGAGTGACAGGGGGTACCGATGCCCAAAACATCTCAATGCAAGAAATGGATTAAGGTAAAAAACATTTAGGCTTTAGAACCACTTTAATTGGCTAGCTTGGAATGAAGAAATTTACAGTTAGTTCATCCTGGCACCAAAAAAGGCAGAGAATGTACCGTACATTGCATATGCACAAATCAGTGTACACTCAGAAGAATTCATAGTTTCTTCTGCAATAAATGCCTGCCTGCCAGCAATGTTTAGTTAAAAGGCTATAGTTCTGCTTCAATGTAATCAGTAAATTGCTGAAAGTTTTAAACAAAACAAAAATACGCTATATATATGGCATATGTAAAGTATATGACTTCCACAGATGATAATTTGTCAATACCATTGCCCTCCATACAAAACAGAAATGAAACACAAAAAATGTAATTTGTAGTATCCCTTTACACTGGTGTTCAGCAAAAAAAATGCCCATTACATTAGATGTCAGTGAAAAATGTCCTCCATTCTCTGGTGAACAGTGGGGAAGTGCACATTTACATCAGTGCTCAGTAGAGAGGTCCCCCCTTTTTGGAGGTCAGTGGAGAAGTGCCCTATTACATTGGCCGAATTACATTGGTGGTCAGTATTGTACTTTTTTTGCAATGGTCATTAGTGTAGTGTCCTTTGTATTTCTGGTCTTTGTAAAAGTGATCTTTTACATTAGATGTCGGTGAACTATTTTGACCCTTTACATTGCTAGTGGGTCTAGGTGGGAGACCAGTCTGCTATTGGTCTAAAAGTCCCCAGCATCCTCTGGAGGAACCCAGGTCAGAAAAACTGCTCTAAAATCTCTACTTCCTGACAGTGAAGTTTTTTTTTATGACCTGCCCCATACCACTGTGCAATGCTTAGAGCCTGAATGACTTCACGGGTTACGTCAATGCTATGCTATGAGTTGGTGGGGAGTCTGTTTGAGGATTGCTAAGTCATTATTTATAGATGCCAGTAGGTGAAACTGGAGGGACATACAGCTGTTGGAATGGAATAAGATGACAGCTTATGCTGTCAGTAATCAGATCCAGGGCTTGGTGTTTGTAGCGAGAGGCATACAGCTGTTTGAACGGTATAGGATGACAGCCTAGGCTGTCAGTAACCAGATACAGGGCCTGATTTATGTAGTGACAGTTTGCCATCAGTTCATTGTAAAGGAAATTGGATTGTAACCAAAATAGAACAGATAGGAAATGAGAACCAAACACTCATTGTCAATAGAGAGCCTCCGAGGCTCACCTCTACACAATCCACAGCTTTTCTTTGAACTGCTGAAAACGTGCAATGAACATGCATCCAGTCCAACTATACCTCCTAAGCTTTTAGGACCAGTAGCAGCACCAGAAATTCTGCCTGGGTGCCTTTAAAGCTTCCCTAATTGCCCCTCTGCATGCCACCGGTGTGAGAAATTTCAGCCTGTCTCCACATTCAACATGGGGTACACAGTCCAATTTTGGGTTGTGTTGCATTCTGGCCCATTTTGGAGTTTTCATGCACTTCAAGTCTTATCCCGTTTAACCTATGTTGTCAAGCAAGCTTACCAGTCTAACTTAACTTCTTGTCTGAAAGTTGCCATTCCTGACCATGACCTCATTTCTAATATCCAGTTTGTCTTTATTTATATACCTTCATTCAGATGTATGAATTCCAACAAATTTAGACTTGATCAGATCCTGACCAATCCCGCGTAATACATTTGTCCACCTCAGTACATCTGCTCTGATCATTTCCACTACTGGAGCCATTCCAGGGGTTGTAGTCTGTGAGAAGATGCCACTAAGACGAAAAAAAATATTAGCAGGAACAGAGTGAGATGGATGTGTGATGATTTTTCCATTCTTTAAAAAAAGAAAAATAACTACTTACACAGTGTAATAATATAGGCAAGCCCAATTGATTATATTTATAGAACTAATTAAGATATTGTGAATTTTGAACAACCTAAAGTGCAAGACAGATGGTGCTGTGCAGATGTATGTGTATACAAAATGAGACAAATATAGCTTAAAACTCCACAATGGTAATATTCTTTACATTAATTTGGTTAGCTAGTGTCTTATTAGTGTGGACCAGTACATGCATTCTTTTTTTCCTTTGATGCTCCACAAGCAGCTGCTTACCATGTAGTCTGTTGTGCTCCAGACCTCAGATCAAGTCCGAAGCATAATAGACTGAGTGCAGAAGTGCAGCACTACATACAAGGCATGTTTTTTTTACTGAACCCCCATCTGAATTTTGCATGTTCTGTGGTCTGTAAATTTAACAGTTCGGTGAAACTAAATGAGGTATTTGGCCAAACCAAACCTCAAACTACATGCAGATAAGTGATGCATTTAGTGTCAGTATTACTACCACTGCTAAATGTGACAGCTTTCTACTCCAATGAAAAATGTGAACAAATCAAATTTATTTAATGAAATCTTTTTAAATGTTCCCTATCCCATTAATACCCGGGTCGCTAAAAAAATTGTGCATACTCAGGATAACCTATGCTTTTAGTGCACAAGCATAAACACTTGCGTATGTGAGCATAATATTGTTCAAAAAAACGAATGACCTCAAATCTATGAAAATATTGTTATAATGCTAATTTCTATGGCAGAATCCCAACTTCCCTATATATGAGTCTCATGCAGTATTTTCACACCTTACAATTTTTTCACACATTAAAAACTGTAAAAAAAAAAACACAAGCTGTCAGGTTTGCTGCCAAGTTATAGGAAAATACACAAAAGCCCGATAGTCTCCTCTGTAATCAATTTGGCAAATGCACAGGTTCCCTTGTGAGTAGTCTGAGAAACAAGATTTTTTTTTATCATGGCTTTAAATTGTTGACACCAAGGGCATTGAGAGCAACCAAGTAGCAATCCCATTATTCTGCTCTGGAAATGTATCTGAATTGTACAATGTCCCTAAATGACAATATTCACTATCCCCTGCCCAAAGTACACAACACATAAAAGAGCAACTGGCTCCTCCATGCTGAGGTTTTTAAATGGGGGAACTACCTGGCATTGCACCCTTCCTGCTGCTGTAAAGTACTTACATTTTCATATGATGACAATTTTTTTTAGAAATTATATTGTTTACTAGGTGGCCAAAACATTAAAACATTAAAAAGGCATTAGAAAACTGTTGATTTTATAGAACATTAATAAAACACTCTTGAAAGATTTACTTTTTTGCTTTGTGCATAAGATGACAAGAACAAAACACATATGCTAGAAGAGCAGTGGAACTTTTATTTCGAATGCTATCCTGCAGGGAATTTAGAACAGCAGGAGTTCCATTGTGACAGCAAAAAACATGTTTGAAAGGAGGGAAGTGAAGCTAGGAGCAGGATAATAAACAACTAATGTTTAGAGGAAAGATACCATACTGTTGTGTCATGATGAAGTATTATTGTCCAATTCAGAAATGTGTATTCTACTATTTTACCATTTATTTTTATTGTGTAAGTAGATTGCACTGAATAAACTTCAGTTCATGTGCATCCACTTAGTATATTTCTGCTCCAGGAAAAAAAAAAAAGATTTAAAAATAAACCCAGATAAAAATTTGGACGCTATGATGTGCAATTTGTGCTCTCCTGTCTTCACTATGCTACATTACTTTACATTCTATAATCCACAATTCTCCACTCTGCATTATATGGTTTAACTACTTGCCGACCAGCCGTCATTGTTATATGGCAGCAGGGTGGCTCCCCTGCATGAACCGCCGTAGCTGTACGGCAGCTGCTTGTAGGGGTCTACAGTAATCAGTGGCTATTTTGAGCTCTGATTGCTGTATAAATGTCAATGGTCCCAAAAAAGTGTCAAAAGAGTCCGATCTGTCTGCCGCAATGTTGCAGTCCCGCTAAAAATCGCTAATAATAATAATAATAATAATAATAATAATAATAATAAAATGCCATAAATAGATCCCCTATTTTGTAGACACTATACGATTTGCACATACCAATCAATATACGCTTATTGTGATTTTTTTAACCAGAAAAATGTAGAAGAATACATTAGCCTAAACTTTTTTTTTATTTAGTATAGCAAAAAAAAGTAAAAAAATAAATATTTTTTTTCAAAATTGACACTCTTTTTTTGCTTATAGTGCAAAAAATTAATACAGTAGAGGTGATAAAAAAACACCAAAACAAAACTCTATTTGTAGGGAAAAAAGACGTAAACTTTATTTGGGTACAGCGTTTAACGACCGCGCAATTGTAAGTTAAAGTGATAAAGTGCTGTATCGCAAAAAATGGCCTGGTCATTAAAGGGGCAAATCTTTCGATCTTTAGGAGTTAAAGGGTAACTCCACTAACGTGGGAAAAAAATAGCAAATAAATAAAAAAAAAATTAGCATATACAATTGCAATACAAGTCATATTGTAAAAATAACCTTTCCTTTTCAATCTGCAGCAGCTGTCATTTTCTATTAAAGCAAAGCAATATGGCTACATGGAATTGTTCTGTACAAAGAATGTGTGCTGACCACTTTCCAGAAACATCCTTTCCTGCTTGTGTGATTGGCCTACTGATTTTCCCATATGTCTGCTTAAAATAAAAGTCAGATTTCGGGCATCCCCTGCAACAAAAATGTCATTTTTGGTGAGATATTTACAATAGGAACACATCTAAAGGGATACAAGCCCAACAGCTTTCATCATTAGTGCCCTGCAACTGCCACAGCTGACAGATAATTATGAAACCACTCCCATTAGACTCAGACAAGAGACACAGACAAACACACAAGGATTTCTTCAGAAAAACAAAAGGTAGGAATCTGCAACATAGTTTGTTATAATCCTTGCAAAAAGTGGAGTTACATTTTAAACTAGCAATTAGCAAAATCCGATTGCCTCTCAGGGAGTCAGGAAGGATTTTTTTCCCCTGCTGTAGCAAATTGGATCTCATGCTCTGCTGGGGTTTTTTGCCTTCCTCTGGATTAACTGTGGGTATGGAGTTGGGTGTATGGGATTGTACTGTGTTTTTTATTTTGTTTGTTTATTTTTTTGTGGTTGAACTGGATGGACTTGTGTCTTTTTTCAACCTGACTAACTATGTAACTATGTAATTATACTTTTTGTACTTGTATGCTCTGTACTTCAAAGTGCCTCACTTTTTCTATTGTTGTGTAAATTCTGCACTCTACAGTGATTCACTCTGCCCCTTGCATCCACACTGCTCCAGTTTGGTGCTCAAAATGTGTGGGGGGCGTGCAAACGAAAAAAAAAAAAAAAAAGTAGATGCAGCCTTACTGTGCCCATCAAATGCAGCCACTGTGCCCATTAAATGCAGCCACTGGGCCCATCAAATGCAGCCACTGTGCCATCAATTGTCACCACTGTGCCATGCCATCAAACGCAGCCACTGTGCCATGCCATCAAACACAGCCACTGTGCCATCAATTGTCACCACTGTGTCATGCCATCAAACGCAGCCACTGTGCCATTAATTGTCACCACTGTGCCATGCCATAAAACGCAGCCACTGTGCCATCAATTGTCACCACTGTGCCATGCCATCAAATGCAGCCACTGTGCCATGCCATCAAACGCAGCCACTATGCCAATTGTTGCCACTGTGCCCTTTGTCGCCACTGTGCCCTTTAATTGTCGTCACTGTGCCAATTGATGCCACTGTGCCCTTTAATTGTTGCCACTGTGCCCATTGTCGCCACTGTGCCCATTAATGCCACTGTGCCCATTGTCACCACTGTGCCCATTGTCCCCGCTGTGCCCTGTAAAATGCCCCTCCCCCGCCCGGCACTTACCTTTCTGGGGGTCAGCCATCCTCCTTCCACGTCCCTCGATGTCTTCTCCCGGCCTCGATGACACTTCAGCCAATCAGTTTACCGGTAACCAGAAATGGTGAACCTGATTGGCTGAGACGCCTGTCAGTCTTATCTAAGGAACGCACCATCCGTACGTCCCTTAGATAAGTTTCCAGAAGCCGACTACAGCCTGAGGGCTGTACTCGGAAAGCCTATCAGAGCCACTGGCTCTGATAGGCACTTCCACACAGCCAATCAGCTGCCGTTATTCAGGTGGCCGGCGCTCACCATCCGGTCATCTGAATAGTCAGCGGCAGCGGCAACAATAACATAGATTCATGCAATGCATGAATCTATGTTATTGTAATCAGTGGCGGTGCGAGAGCCAGAGGGGGCGGCTCTCCGCCGCCCTCTATAGATGCATTGCCACTGTTGCACACTCAGAATTGCACACACTACAGTTTTATCATGCACACGATTCTGTAATGTCCTGGGCTGTATGACGTTTACTCCACTACACTTCATTAACTGTGTAGTGCGTATATCATTACGCACATTATGCTGTAGCTTATATACTCTAGCTTATATACTCCACACCATGCTGCCATAGCTCCCAACTGTCCCTGATTTCGAGGGGCTGTCCCTGATTTGGAGCAATGTTCCTCTGTCCCTCTTTCCTCCTCATTTTTCCCTCATTTTGGCCTGATCTATATAGTTGTATATAAAATGCACTTTTTATCTTTCAAAAAGTGTTTCCAAGTGCTAAACCTTTAATCCAATTTCTAAATAGCTGCATTTGTGAATGTCAAAAGCCAATATAAAGGTATAGTAGTGGTAAAAAAAAACCTTGTGGGTTTAACTAATAATTGTTTTTGTATAATTCTCCTTTAAGGGGGCTTGGTAAGGGGTGTTTCCTATGCCTACATAATTTTGCTAATATGTGTCCCTCGTTACCATCTCAGAAAGTTGGGAGGTATGTGCTACACAGTATACATCCTCTACTAAACACAGATGCGCTCTATTTAATGTCTTGTACATTTTGTTGTTTCATAATGCTCCATTGTACACTATTTTTATATACTTAACTCTGCACCCTCTTTTACATACTTCATTCACTTTTGCTCATGCTGTGCTGTATTTTCTATCCTGTGCACAGCTCCTCTCTATACAACATGCTGTATGTTGTGTGCACTCTGTATCCTGTGCTGTACAGCACATACAGTGCTCTGCACTGTGCCACTCCAGTGTGTACACTGTTCTTTTAAATTTTACACTACACACTGGGGTAGATTTACTAAAACTGGTGCACACATAATCTGGTGCAGCAGTGCATAGTAACCAGCCAGCTTTTTCTAACTTCAGTTTGTTCAGTTAAGCTTTGACAATAAAACCCAGAAGCTGATTGGTTACTATGCACAGCTGCACCAGATTTTAGTGTGCACCATTTTAGTAAACCTACCTCAGTGTGTAGGAGGGAACATACAGCACATTATGAATAAGGTTAATGAAGTAAATAACTCCAGAGGGTAAAGACTCAGGGACTCAGTCACTTACAGTTTTCTATGCATTCTTTACTGTATAACATTCCACTCTCAAACTGTACTGATTATAATAATAATAAAAAATAATAATACACTGATTTTCAGAAAGAAAGCATAAAAAGAAGAAGCTACACTGTACACATTTTAGGAAGTATATAAATATCTGTATGCATGTGCATCACAGGTATTACAGAAAAAAATCATATTACAATAAATAGGTCGTACATTTTCATATTTGCAAAGTTGCAGTGTTTGCAGGATGTTGCCTTGAATTGCCTTTGAAAAGTGAAAAGAAGGGATTTCATGATTTTAGATAAATTTAACAATATTATGTATGAACCCCTTTAATGATGTAAAAAATAATCTATACAGTCTTGTGTACTTTGCTCTAAATTCCAAGTCACGTACCAATGTATTTTTCCAATGTATAGGGAATGTGTAGGGATGATCTGTCCTGCTATAAATGCAACAAATACAAACCATATAAGATAAAATATAGTCCTACAAAAATTGTCACCCCACTGTAGACATCTGGGACTTGTTTTAAGGTCTGAAAAAATATATGGTTCATGTGTTATCCAGTTTATAATTTCAAAATGATGGCAGTATAATAATAGACATTTGATATACAGTGCCAAACCTTTCTTTTGACTGACAATCAATAGCATCTAATGGCAACAAAAAAAAACGTTGTTTGTAGTAAATATTTAGAAAGGGAATGACAAATTTTAAAGCATTTGATATGGATTTTAGTTCTGTGTATATATTACAAAAATATTTAGATGAGAGGTTGAAAACATATTTTCCCCCAAAAGACCCCATAACCTTATATGCAGCATTAGCAATTAGAGACATTTACTGCTTACTGGGTGAAGAATTGTGCACACAATAGTTGTCTGCATATGACTCTAATGCCGCATACACACGATCAGGCTTTTGCCCGGTCAAATCACATCGGCATTCCGATGGTATTCCATCGAAAAAATATAGAACATGTTCTCTATCTAAAGATAGAAAAAAGATGGAAAAAAGTGAAAAAAGTCCATTGGATTTTTTCCATCGGAAATTCCGATCGTGTGTACGGGGCATTGGGTTCTTCCCTAGATTCATCCATGTACCGATACACATAATTCCGATTAGCAATTAACCTGAATTCTGAACAAAAGAGTGGACCTAGTTGTTCACTCCACTTGCATAAATACAAATCTTTATTAAGTGATTTAGTAAAGAGGTCTAATATGTAATTTTATGGTTAATGCTATGTGGACAGAAAGCCTGAACATGAAAAAATCTGACTGATACTGGTAACCAGAAGTCAATGATGAAGAATGGGGAGTCTGTGATCCAATACTACAAAAGTTTCTGAAAGTTGTGTGCACTGTATATTCTGCATGTTCTCCTTTGGACTTCTTAACTTGTTTTCCATGGGAACCAGACTGCGCAGACTGACCCGAACCATGGTGAATTATAATTTGATTGACCACCAGTGAGCCAAATGTACCCAGATTCATTTCTGGGAATACTTGGCAAATGTTATCCGAGTTTGAATGCAGAATCATGGCATAACTTAAAACAATGGGAGCTAAATGTTTGTTTTCAGTAATTTATTTTTATTAAACTAAATATTGACAAGGAAGACCCAGTTTAGAGACAAGATCCACATATGGAATAGGCTAAAAATGTCCATAGTGGGTAAGACCAATCTCATCAAGATAATCTTGATGCCACAGTTACTGTACCTGCTCCACAACTCCCCCGTAGTCATCACCTTCAAAACTTTTAGAGTGGTCAACTCACTTTTTAGGCAGCTGCTCTGGCACATTAAAGCTCCCAGGATAAAGCTGGAACAATTGCAACTCCCCAAGGAGGGAGGGGGGCTGGCTCTTCCTAACCCGTGGATATACTACCTAGCTGCACAGTTACAGCACCTGATTGGTGCCATGTCCCCGGCCCCGGCTGGCTCCTCGGCCAGGCTCTTGCTGCTTGGCTCGGGGGCTGTGTCGATACCAAAGGGACTTGAGGCCCAGCGGTTTCAGAAAACTAACAAGAGAATGCTCACTTTTGCACTCATCCAGAAGGTTTGGAACAAGGCGAGGCAGCTCCAGGGGATCACAGGGTTCACTGACTTTAGCCCAATCTGAGAGAACAATACATACCCTGAACTGGCCAAATTAGATCAGGGCCCTCGATGGCGCCTTCTGGGCATAACACTTCTCAAACAGGTTTTTCATGGTGGTGCACTGCTCCCATTTAATACTCTACGATCCAGGTTTGCGCTTCCTCAATCCATGTTTTTTTACTACTTACAGTTGCAACATGCAATTAGAGCCCAGAGGGATGCGGTGGAGTGGGCTCAGTCCCCTACTCAGGTTTTCTGCATCTTAAGGGCCGCCTCCGAGACAAAAGGCATTATTTCACAGTGTTACAACATGTTGCTTGACTTTTTTTTATAGAGGCGCATCCCATGAAAGTGGCAGTTCAGTGGGAGGCAGATGTCGGTCCAATAATAGGGGAAATGTGGGAGGAGGCACTGCAGGCAGTCAACAGCTGCTCGCTTAACGTAGCACAGAAGGTATCTCAGTTGTACATTCTACTAAGGGTCCACTATACCCCGGTAAAACTCTTTAAAATGGGTAGGGTCCCAGACCCGATGTGTAACAGATGCAGGGTAATGTCTGGTGATCTGATTCACCTGCTCTGGCGCTGCCCCAAGCTCCACAGATTCTGGAGGGTGGTTCTGGATACGCTTAATTTGGTGTTCCAGACCTCCGTTAACCTGGAATCTGTATATTGCTTGCTTGGAGTATTGGAGGGAGTGGTACCGGAGGAGTTGACACAAATGGCATTTAACAGAGCATTGTTCCAAGCCAGGAGGGCCATTCTCCTGAAATGGAAACTGGAGGCACCCCCTACACTCAAATTTTAGTTGACACACATGGGCAGGATGCTTATAATGGAGAAGTACATATATCAGCACAGGGGAAATGCGGGCAAATGACAGGATTTGGGATGCGTGGCTTGCCACACCAGGCTTGAGCCCTATGGAACTTGTTCAGATGAGGCTGCTGGGTGGTAATTAGACTTGCTAGTTACGGGGGGGTGGGACCGGAGGGCATGCTACTGGGTACAATTAATACCTGTTAGATTCTCAACGGAGAGACTCTTGTGTAGTGTACTATACATATTATGTATGATATGTCATATTGTTTTTTCCCTGTATGTTTTGTGAGCATTAAAAACTTTTCTGATTTAAAAAAAAATATTGACAAGGAAAGGGCATTTGCGGGGCAAATTAACATTTTTTAAGTTAGCATTCAACAAGGAGTGGCCATTTTAGGGCATCTCAAATGGCAACATAAAAATATGCAATTCCTTTAATTAGGATGCTTGGGGGAAGCCGTAAGGCTGTACATGGAATTACAGAATGTAAAGACTCTCATGGACAGAAACAGCAATACTATATTCTGGCATCACATAAATTGCATGTCTATTTCATTTTACTTTTACATGTTTGCTTGGCTTGCATAAAGCATCAGCAAATCAATATAATTGTTTTCCACCCCAAAAATGTATTTGTAATGGATTTTTTTTAAAGATTTTTTTGTGTAGAAATAATAATCGAGCACTAAAAGCAGCACAATAATCACAATGCCATGTGTTTTCAGGGACAAAATCAAAACATTGCACACAATAGCTGAGGAGCATGCAAGCAGTTTGCTAAGGACCCATGGCAGCAATGTAAGAGAGAGAGAGACAGAGAGTGATGAGTACATTTTTTTACAAGAAAAAACAGAAAGGGTATGATGTCACTGCCCATTAAGCAAGCATATTTCTTTTGCAACTACGTCAGGGAAAGCAATAAAGCATATTTATGGTCTTTACCCTCTGTCCGAGAGAGATGTGGATCACATAAACACGCAACAAGACTTACAACATAAATAGACCTGAAGTGTGCCTTGGTGGTATGGTCAGTATGCCAAGAAAAGGGGGCAAAAGACTCAGATAGGGAAATAGCTTTTATTGATTTCTTGTATTTATTGAGCCAGCTTGGTAAAGGCTTGTGCCATTTCTTCCTGATGATTTGGGATGTATGTGGCAAAACAAGGAGACTTCCATCAGCCTGGTATCTTGATTACGTGGTCTGGTACTTCCTGTTGGGAGGCAGCTGAGGCTGCTCTAATTCGGAAAGAATGTCCAGAGAACTGACTGGGATTTGAAGCTAAAGTTACTTAGAAGGATCCTGACATGCTTGACACACTGGCTGCCACTCAGGGAGCTGGTTTAAAAAGGGTAGCAACGAGCTACCATCAAATTTGCTGGGTAGATGGAGCAGTAGTCGGTCGAGCACCGTCACTGGACGTCAGTAGTTAGTCTCAAACAGGTTGATGTCAACTCCCGGGGCTGGTTTGTTGCATTTGCAGACTGTGAGAGTGTAGTGGTTCGAAAGCGAGTCGGATGGCGTCGGAGCAGTGTCTGACTGCCGGAGCCGCTGACTGTAAATTCACTAGGTCGTAGGGAACCGTAGAAGGACTGGTAGATGGCTGTTTGGGTGACTAGGCTGGGAAAAGCCCTAAACAGGGAACGATTAAGGATTTCAGACATGTCCCTAAAGAGGGCACTCTTGAAAGGTAGGCGCTTGCCACTGACTACAAGTTGGTGCTTCTGTATGTCCTGTAGGAGGGACTTGACTGCATGGGCTTGAGAATACTGATGGTTTAGTGGGGTCCTGCAGGGACAGGAAATGCTGGACGCCATCTAGATATGGCGTGAAAGTATTGTGAGAAAGGGTCAGCTGCGTGTGGCAATACGATATGAAGGCTAGGACGTGTCTAACGTTGCCTATTACTGCTCCGGGGCAAGGGGCCAAAAATTAGCGGTTAGTGTTCCAAGCAGTGCGATAGGCCTTCAGTGTGTTGCGTGCAAAGTAGTGGTTAATAAGCTGGGTTGCGTTGGTGAGATGCGACTTCAGTCCATCGTCAGCAATGACCAGGGTAGGACAGGGATAGTTGTTGGGTCGGCTCCAGGGTCTTGCTGGAAAAAACAAAGTAGGGTTGGAATGAGAGCGCATCAGCTGCGATTTTGCATTTGCCTGGAATATGTCTACATAAGATATTAACTGGTGATGGAGTGACAGCTGCGCGAGCCTGCGCAGGAAGGACATGATGGGGAGTGACTTAGATCTACCTTAATTGATGATGTCGGCTGTGGCCTGATTGTCTGTGGTGAAGAACACTGTCTGTCCTGTTCAAGTGTGGCCCCACACTTGGGCAGCTGCCACGATGGGGTACAGCACGAGGCGTGATGAAGACTGGGTGAAGCAGAAATTTAAGAGAATTTCTGGGGGTCAAGGTTTGGAGAACCAGTGGCGGCCGAAAAATGCCCGCAAAAGCCTGTGTTTGCTCGGCTGACACTGCCGGGATGAAGATTGAAATGCTGTTCTATCAGGTGGGGAAGTTGTCCCACATTTCTAAGTCTGCTACTGATGCTTGGTCTAGTTTGAGAACTTGGACTGGATTTGCATTGGTGTGAGAAAATCAAGACAATACACAGGTGCTCAACAAGACGATATACATGCACTCGCTGACCAACGTGCAATCGCAGAACAACGTGCGCTCGCAGACCAACGTGCGCTCGCAGACCAACGTGCCCTCGCAGACCAACGTGCCCTCGCAGACCAACGTGCCCTTGCTGGTGCTGGATGGAAACCTGAACTAACCTCAGGGAAAAAGACAGAGAAAAGATGAGTGGCCCGCGTGCCACTGAAGATGAATGGCTAACTGGGTGCCACTGTGTGTTTGTGTGGCTGATTGTTTGTCACTGAGGTGTGTTTTCAAGTTTAGTTTGTATTTGGTTTTTCACGTAGGTGCGTGCCGCAAAGTGTTTTATACTACAGCAGACAATATTGTGTGGTTGCAAGGGTGTCAGTGAGTGTCAGGTTGCTGGGACGATATTGTGTGGTTGCAGGGGCCTCCATGAGTATGAAGGTTTGCTGAGACGATATTGCGTGGTTGCAAAGGTCTCGATGATTATGAGGTTTGTTTTGAGATGGCATTGTGTGGTTGCAAGGGTCTCAACAAGTGAGGGGTTGCTGAGACAATGTTGCATTTTGCAATGGTCTCAAATGAGTGTCAGGCTGCTGAGACGACTTTGTATGGCTGCAAGTGTCCGAATGGGTGTCAGGTTGCTGAGACGATATTGTATTTTGCAATGGTCTCAAATGAGTGTCGGGCTGCTGAGACGACTTTGTATTGCTGGAAGGGTCTGAATGGGTGTCAGGTTTCTGAGACGGTATTGCATTTTGCAATGGTCTCAAATGAGTGTCGGGCTGCTGAGATGACTTTGTATGACTGCAAGGGTCTGAACGGGTGTCAGGTTGCTGAGACGATATTGGGTTTTGCAATGGTCTCAAGTGAGTGTCAGGCTGCTGAGACGACTTTGTATGGCTGCAAGGGTCTGAACGGGTGTCAGGTTGCTGAGACGATATTGCATTTGCAATGGTCTCAAATGAGTGTCAGGTTGCTAAGATGACTTTCGGACTGTGGCTGGAGTGAAAATTATCGGGAAGGTGTAGCATGATGCCGTACATGGGGCAAAACAACGAGGTTTGGTGTAGAAAATAGAACGCGAGAAGTGCGTACAAATAATTTGTAAGCTCCACTGCGGATACCGAACATATGGTATGGGTGACACCACGAGTGGGGCACGAATTTGATATGACAAACAAGCTAACGAATCCTACCTTGGACAGTGAACGTGTGACTGGGTTTGCTTTGGACTGGAGCGGGTGTGCAACACATCCGAAGAATGTGGTGTGGCACCATGCATGATGCCCAGGCAATGACTTTGGTAAAAAAATGAGAGAGAAGAATCTTGTACAAACAATTCGTAAGTTCCGCTGCGGGAACTAAAACACACAGCATGGGGGAAACAACGAATGGCAACGGTGGAAAGTATGCAATGTATCTGATACAAATCGGTTATAACGAGAAATGACTGATACAAAACGGTTGTAAAATGCATGAACTGAATCCGATATGAATCGGTAGTAATGAGTATTGAACAAATCTGATACGAATTGGTTGTAGAGTGTATGCTACCCCTTGCTTTGAAACCGAACACCTACCAACCACCCATCCCCCCAGGCTAATCAAGTGCAGACAAGGCACCAGGTGGGTCCAATTACAACCTCAATCTGCCAAAGAACCCATACAAACAATACACGCTAATCTCCAAATGGATGAGACAACAACCATGGACAGTGAATTTTATAACCAGTGAAGCCTGTGGCGAGTGATATCAGACAACGACTGACAGTGGCTCGGAGGTTTGGATTTACAAATGAATCGTATGTTTGGCAGGAGGAAGTTACAAATGTACCAAGCCTGTGCCAAATGATGTTGGAACATGAGCAACAATAACTCAGAGGCAGGTTTTTTACAAAAGGGATGCAGGATAGTGTAACGGAATGACCCGGGACAAACAGAGACTTTGTAAGGATGAGGGGTACTCCTGTACCGGCGTCACCAAGGAGTCTTATGTCTAGGGTCACCTTATGTCCGATAGGGCCATAGGGTGACTGAGAAATTATATCCTAAATTACAGGACAGGGGACATCACTGATAGTTCATATTGCAGGATCTTGAGATATTGCAAGTTGTTGGTTAATTGTGACCCAACCAGTCAATAGTGACTCATTTCTATGATAAGCCCTGGCTAGTGACATGCTAATTGAGTCTGCTTCTGAAAGACCTCTCATTGTGTGATGCTGCTTTGTGTGAATTCTATTGATATAAGATGTGGAATGGAACTTGCCAAGCTGTATGCGGAGACAGAACGTCTGTCAAGGGATGTGGATTAAGAAGAGATCATTGTGTGATGGTGTTTTGTTTGAGTTCTGTTAATGAAGGAATGTGCAGTGATTAGATCATGATAATTATAGGCCGGCGCCGACATGTCTAGAATGTTTAGCAATTAGCCATCTGAAGGTGTATTGAAGCCCTCCCAGGGTGTGGGTGGAGAGTTTGATTGTTCCTGTGCCTTGAAAACTGTATAAAATCTGAGAGTGAACCATTAAAGTTGTATTACATTTGAAACCAGAGAACACAGAGCAAGTCTCGTTATTCTGGGAAATGGGATGCCTGCTGGTTTGTCTGTGTGTCAGATGAGCTGTCGTAGTTGATGGAAGGTCGTAAACGGCGGTGACCGTTACAAATAGGAAGCATAACGAATTGCAAGATTGCACATGATACGAAAAGGTTTGAATATTACCTGCGACAGTAAGCAGGAACCGCCGACGAAGACCATTAACGGAGAAGCCGCAATGCACTTGCGATGCCGAATGCGATTGAATGCGCAGACTCACGGTCATGAGGTGAGCTGGAAAGAGTCGGCCCAGTGACGTGTAGTACCGCACACTGAACCGACAAAGAGCATGTGTGAATGGGCTGCTTAAATACCCTCCGGATTCCTCCCATAAACTCAGGCCACCATACTGGCCTTCTTATTTTATTTAGATGAAAAAAGACAATGAGATTAGGCAGGTTTGATCCTCCTAAAACATAAATTAGAGTGTACTTTTTCAGGGCAACAAGCTAGACTAGCAATTAGATTAGATTAGCAATTGGAACATTCCAAATGTTTGGAATTTGTCCAAATGGCCGAACAATAAATGTTTGGACCTAATTTAGGTTCGGACCAAACACTCATCAAACCCCTAATGACTGCCTGTCTAATAATCGTTATATTCAAACAGCCCATGCATGTTTGGTTAGCAGGTAAAATTAGCATATGTGAATGTAAATAAAAAAGGAGCTCCATATACATCTTGAATCTAGAGGAATGAAAGCTCTGATTTGAGGTCGGTACTTGTCATTGATAATGTGGTGGGGAGAATGGGGGGATGGGGGGGTGGCCTTTCAAGGAAATAAATGTGGTGGGGAGAATGGGGGGGTGGTCTTTCAAGGAAATAAATGTGGTGGGGAGAATGGGGGGGTGGTCTTTCAAGGAAATATTGTGCCACTTTAAACATAATCTCATTAGCTATAATTTAGGGATAAAAACCACAGTGATATCAGAAATGTTGGTATGCAAGTTGTTAGTGTTATACATTATGTGTTATACAGTACATTATGTGTTGTGTGAAGTTTGGTAAAATCATTATTACTAAAATAATGAAAAATTTGATCTTTGAGTACCTTAGCACTTGTCACTTGTTTACAACCAGGAAAATAGTTGCTAGAATGTGTAAGTGTATGTCAACTGAAAACTAAATAGAACTGAACAGTGCAATTTGTTCCATTAGTGAACTATGCACCGTTTCTGTGTTCCAACATTTTATTGTCCTCGGAGAGTTTTCAGTAACAGGGTAAACCTCTCAATCATTCATCAGTAGATGCTGTGATATTTACCCAGCATAGTAATGTAGCAAGAAAATACTGAGATTAATGACCATGTCACTAATCTTAAACATCATAAAACAGCTCATAGTATTACATCAGTTGCTTTCATGAAAATTACGTTTGACATGTATCCTGACAATATTTGCCAAAAAAAGTGGATACAATATAAAAAGTGAATGAAATATACTGGCTATAAAAAAAGAAAAAAAAAAAGAAGAAAGCATTTTTACCAGACTAAGTTATGCCTGGGATTCCCACATTACATTTTCTTTTAGAGATGAGAACAGTATTCTTGCAAATAATAGAAAAAAATAGTAGGTGCCTATGACAAAGTGATAACATTTATTTTTGTTGGCTTCATATGTTGGCTGCTTTCTAAAACTGCAGCAATAGTTATAATTCTTGTAGGTATATGAAAAAATACACAAAAATAAAAACAACAACAAAAAGTTAGGTTCAACTTCTGGAGCATGTTCTATTTAGGGTGTAATGTCTAACATGCACCACTTCCTATGCCTCCTGATCCCTCCTCCCTGTGACAGCCAGAGGTAGTTCCTCTTCTCGCATCCCTTGCTACTTTTGAAAATGGTGTGCTGCCTGCAAAGCCACATCAATCATTCATCCACAGTATTCTGTGAATAAGAAAACTACAAGTCACATTTACCACCACTGCAGATGGCTTGTTGTTGTCAATGGACTGTGGGTTCACTGCAGTGTTAATTTTAGCAGCAAATTTTGATTTCGTTTTAGTCTTATGCCGCATACACACGATCATTTTTCGGCATGAAAAAATAAAATAAAATTTGGCATGTAGAGAAAACAATGTTTTTCCAACTTCATTATTAAAACGACGTTGCACACACACCATTGTTTTAAAAAAATGCTCTAGCAAATCGCGGTGAAGTACAACACGTTCAATGGCACTATAAAGGGGAAGTTCTATTCGCCTTGGGGCTGCTTTAGCTGATTCCGTGTTAGTAAAAGACGATTCACGCTTTTCTGTCTGTTACAGCGTGATGGATGTGCTTACTCCATTATGAATGGTAGTTTTACCAAAATAAGCGCTCCCGTCTCATAACTTGCTTCTGAGCATGCGTGGGTTTTTAACGTCGTTTTAGCCCACACACGATCATTTTTTACAACCTGAAAAACAACATAGATTAAAACGACATTAAAAAATGCATCATGTTCGGGAAAAAAAATTACACACGATCATTTTAAATGACATTTTTAAAAAAAAAAAGTTTTTTTCATGCCGAAAAATGATCGTGTGTATGCGGCTTTAGTCTTAGGACTAAAATGGCATTTTAGTTTTAGTCCCATTTTAGTCTTCTGCAATTGTTTTAGTTTTAGTCGTATTTAGTTGACTAAATCTCCAGTATATTTTAGTCATCTAAAATCTAATGGGTGTAAATACATTGTAATGCATTAGTTACCATTTTTCCACAATTTTCAAACGCTTTATATACTGCTGGAGTGAAAAATCTAATATGTTATTATTTATGGTGTTGGGGTATGCACTACAGGCCAGAGTTAATTTTGAAGTAAAATTTCAATTTAGTCCCATTTTAGTCTTTTGACTAAAATGGCATTTTAGTTTTAGTCATATTTTAGTCATCTCAATTGTTTCAGTTTTAGTCATATTTTAGTCGACTAAAATAGTATTCATTTAGTCGACTAAAATGTTTTAGTCATTTTAGTCGACAAAATTAACACTGGTTCACTGACATGTCCTTCAGCTTCCTAAAATAAATCCTGTACAGAGGTATAGCTAGAAAGCCAGAGGAGACATCTGCACCCTCGATCCCACTTATCGTGGGTGCAATGTTCTGCATGCTCCTGTGAAAAAATATTGTGCAGCTCTAGATAGAAACCAACAAGCTTCCAGTTTTTGTTTGTCAAAGCCGCTTCTGGACCGCCCATCACCCATATACTGGGTAGCCTGGCTGCGCAAAACAACGCGCCTGTACGTGGTTTGGTCCTTCTGGGTCTGGGGCATGTGTGCACACCCCTGGCGACCTGCTCCCACTGTGATTGGATGCAGTGGGAGCCAATTAGCGGGTCCAGCAGACACAATGTCTTCCAGGAACCCAGTGATCATTTGTAGAGAGGCAGAATGGTGGTCTCCCTATGTAAACAAGGCAGATTGCCTTTCTGTCAGTGGGGAAGAGGGAGATCTTGTGTTCCTGCTAAGCAGGAACAGGGATCTCTCTCTTCCTCCAGTCAAACCATCCCCCACACAGTTAGAAAGCACCCCCTATGCACACATTTAACCCTTTTATCGCCCCTGATGTTAACCCCTTCCCTGCCAGTGTCATTTATACAGTGACAGTGCATTTTTTTTGCACTAATCATTGTATTGGTGTCACTGGTCCCCAAAAGATGTCACTGTCAGATTTGTCTGTCTCAATTTCGCAGTCCCACTAAAAATCACTGATCTCCGCCATTACTTGTATAAAATAGAAAAAAAAAGTCCATAAATCTATCCCATAGTTTGTAGACACGATAACTTTTGCACAAACCAATTAATATAAGCCTATTGGGTTTTATTTTATGAAAAACATGTAGCAGAATACTTATTGGCCTAAATTGATGAAGAAATTTGATTTTTTTTTTATTGGATGTGTTTTATAGCAGAAAATAAAAAATATTGTTGTTTTTTTTCATAATTGTCAGTCTTTTTTTGTTTATAGAGCAAAAAATAAAAGCTGCAAAGGTGATCAAATACCAGCATAAGAGAGCTCTTTTTGTGGTAAAAAAAAGCACATAAATTTTGTTTGGGTACAGTGTTGCACAACCGTGAAATTGTCAGTTAAAGCGGTTCGGTATCGCAAAAAATGGCCTGGTCAGGAAGGGGGTGAAATCTTCCAGGGCTGAAGTGGTTGAACAATCTGAAATTAGAAGCTGATTGACTACTATACACAGCTGCACCCGAATTTGCACTCTAATTTTAATAAATCAACCCCTATGTGTATTTATAATTTTGTTACAGAAAGGTGAACTTAGCCTTTAACGTAGTTATGAGTAAAGATGGGATTGACTATTGCCTAGCTTATTCTAAAAATGCACATGCAAACATAATGGAATATAGCAGATCCTAACTGTGTAAAACAAATGCAGCAATACGTAAAGAAGATAAATTCCTTTTAGGCAAAGTGCATCCTACAACCCATGAGACATGTTTCCACAATGTGCATTCACTTTGCTAGGTGAACAGCCTCTATTACTTTAGTGAATCAACCGCAAGTCCATATTTGAATTTAGCTTTCCAGTCAACAAACTCCAAGACTTGCACTCAACAATGTAGTAAAAATTTCATATGACATTTACCTTTCTCTTTTTAATGTCTTCACATTTCCCCATGGCATCTGTTAGTGGAAGTAGCTGAGTACCATGACAAATAAGTAATTTAAACTAGCAATATAAAGTGTTTTATTATACTGAGTCAGCTGCTGAAACCTGATAACACAATGAAATAGATGAAAAACAAAGTTAATTCATCTGCTTCCAGTACAACTTGATGAACAAACGGATATAATCATGCTGCACTTCACAAAATTGGGAATGTTTACATTTTAAAACATTGTGCCATTATATATCAAGAATATTTCTATAATAATGTGCCATAACTTCTTGTTTTTATTCCTTTATAAATAAACTAACATATGGAAGCATATAAACATATTCAGTACATTTTAAGACATGATCCCAGTGTGATGCAATGATCCTGCTTACATCCATTTAAGCACCAAATATATAGCTAAAAGACACCCAACAGTCATGGGAGAGTTGACAACATAAATTACTTAGTTATAATGAAGATAAATAACATTCCAGTCATGGACACATAGTGTGCTCTGAAGAGAAATCTGTAGTGATGGTGTTGCCAGGCAACCATTACCAGACACTTACCCTACTGTATGTTTTATCTTACATTTAATTCCTAATGAAACCATTTTATCAAATATATATTAAGTCTATGGACCATATGGCTTGTATGAAAACAGGAAACATTATATATGGAACTTTAATGATTGTAAAATAGGCTAAAGGTATTTTTTTTCAGGAAAGCATCATGCAAGACTATTATATTTGTAAAAGACGTGCAAAAAAATGATTGTGAAAAAGCATCTCTATAAGTCTACAGACAATGCATTAATGTCTAATCTCATTAGATATAATCTAATCACATCCACTCTTTTAATAGGCGATCTGTGTTTGCTGTTTAGTCTATTTACTTGCTATCCTGACATACAACAGCTGTTGCTGATGGATTTCTTACATTTTCCTAATGTACATTTGTAATTTATTTACTATATCTGTTTTGGTCCCATCTTTATTTTTTCACCAGTGTTGCACAGAATGTATAGAACACCAAAAAACTGCAGTGAAATCCTTTGTCATTGTTAGGCTTGCCATGCATACAGTGAATTTCCACCGGTTCATCAGGAACCGACAGAAATTCACTTTGTGTGTGGCCCGCTTGGCATGCTCTTGCTGGCCGGAAAAATGTCCAATCAGATGTAGGCAACAATGCAGGTATTTTGACAGCTAATGCCACTGGTTGGTGGTATACAATAGAAGCAGTTGGAGAATCATCCTTCTATGCAGTTTAGCTATAATTAAGGAGACTGTTAGATTTCTTTCATTCAACCAGCAAGCTGAATGTTAAAATCTATTAGCCAGATTCAGGTAGAGCCGCCTATCTTTAGGTCGGCGTAGCGCATCCCATTTGCACTACGCCGACGTAAGATAGTGAGGCAAGTACTGTATTCATAAAGCACTTGCCTCCTAAGTTACGTCGGCGTAGCGCAAATGGCCTGGTGTAACCCCGCCTAATTCAAAATAGGCAGGTAGGGGGCGTGTTGTATGGTAATGAATTCACGATTCATTACCATACATGTAAATGAAGCGCCGATCGTACGGCGCATGCGCGCGCATGCTCAGTATCACATTGCAAATACTCCTTGCTTTCCACGTGAACGTAACCTACGCCCAGCCCCATTCTGAATTGGCTTACGCAAGCGACGTAAACAACGTGAAATTCGACGGCTGTCCCGATGTCCATACTTAACCTGCCTGGCGGTATCCCTGAGCGTGACTCGGGTGTTTTTTTCATGCTGCGATCGGTATCCCAGAGTCACGCTCGGGGTAGCTGTGCAGAGTGTGCAGCGGCACGGCTTACCTGCTCGCAGCATCCACAGACAAGTTACTCCCCTTGTCCCTGGATCCTGCGATGCATCCCCGCTGTGTGAGCGAGCGGGTCCTCCTCACTCGATTCACAGTGTCCCCGTGTGCCGCCGATCTCCGTTCCCTGCAAAGTTACGACGCACGGGGGCGGAGAACGGCGCCAAGTTCAAAAAAGTAAATAAACACAATACACACAGTATATTGTAATCTTATAGATTACAGTACTGTATGTAAAAAATACACACCCCCCTTGTCCCTAGTGGTCTGCCCAGTGCCCTACATGTTCTTTTGTATAATAAAAACTATTATTTCTGCCTGAAAACTGTAGATTGTCCAAAAGTGTCCCTTTATGGCTTTAGAGCAGCTAGAAAACAGCGATAATAAATTATAATCACTTGCAGAATTGTATGATAGCGATTTGTGGGGAAATACGTCATAAAAAAATAAAAGTAATGACAGCGACAATTCTGCAACTGAGCAAATTTAAGTGATTTTGAGTTGATTACATTATTGAATAATTTTTATTATAATTATATTATTATTAGTTATAATTATTTATAATTATAATTTATAATTTTGTTTTTTAAAAAAAATCATACCCGGGATGCCTACAAGACTCTTGTTTGGTCAGATTTAAGTGAGTTATTCCTAAAAATTACAGGCCTACAGTATAAAACGCCAAATTTCCTTGCAAAATAATTGTACTGCTTTTGGTACGTAATTCCAGACAGAATCATACCGCCAGGGAGGTTAACATTGGCTGTGCCATCTTTTTGGTGGTTTATCTTTACGCCTGAAAACGCCATACGTAAACGGCGTATCTCTACTGCGACGGGCGTGCGTACGTTCGTGAATAGGCGTATCTTGTTCATTTGCATATTCTCGACGTAAATTGCCGTACATGCCCCTAGCGGCCAGCATAAATATTCAGCTAAGATACCACGGCGTAGGAGACTTACGCCAGTCGTATCTTAGCAACAGAGAAGCGTATCTCAATTTGAGCATACGCTTAAAGATACGACGGCACGGATTCGGACTTACGACGGCGTATCTACCGTGATTTTGGCACATTTTTGACACAATCTTTTACAGGTCAAAAGGTCACCATGTAAAAAGCAGGAAAAATGCCTGTAATCTTGCCAAAAAGAAGCACATGTACTTTTTTGAGCTTAAGGCTGCATTCACACCTGAGCGTAGGGCGTTCGGTCGTTTTTTCGGGCGTTTTTTTTTCGCGCGTATTCATGCTTATTTGCGCGTTTGCATACAGCGTCGTGCGACGTTTTTGTACTTCGGGCGTTTCTTATTTTAGCCAATAGGAAAAATTATCATCTTTTCATCACTTGTTGCTATGTTGGTAGATTTTTTTTAATCTTCTGCATGGGCGACAAGTTCTATTGATTAAAGCGACGAAACGCCCATAGCAAACGCCCGTTGTCGCGCGATACGCTCAATACGCGCGTTTCCCATTACTTTCTATGGGGGGAAAAAAAACGCTCAAACGCCTCTGTCGCGCGATTCGCGCGACAAAAAAAGGTCTGGGACTTGTTTGAGCTTCGCGCGACAGGCGTTTGGGCGTTCAGGTGTGAACAGTCACCATAGGGAATAATGTTAATTCTCCCCTCTGGCGTTTGTGAGCAGTGCGCTTCAGGCGTAAAAACGCCTAGGTGTGAATGGGGCCTTAGGAGTTTTTTTCAGGTGACAAAACACTCAGATGTGAAGAGGTGCCATTGAAATTAATGGGATTTTGCTTGTTGGGCGTTTTTTCTGTTATTTTCTGAGCGTTTTACGAGCTGGAAATACTCAGGTGTGAATGCAGCCTTAGGAAAAACTTCCACATATTTCTTAAAGCTTATGTAGATTGATTCACGTCAAACACAGGGCTTTCTTGTTCCATAAAAACACAGCCTTTTCTGTAATGCCGCGTACACACCATCGCTTTCTGCGATGGAAAAATGCGACGCTTTATGTGCTTTAAAAAAACGTCATTTTTCAAACTTCAATTTGAACAACGACGTAGCATACACACCATCGCTTTTTCACAACGCTCTAGCACAGCGCAGTTCCGTCAATCACGCACGACGTCACTATAAAGGGTCGTTTCCATGCGGAAGACGGCCTCTTTTGCTGATATCGTGTTGCTGCGTGTTAGTAAAAGTTTGGTGAGATACGATTCGTGATTTTCAGTGACTGTGCTTTAAATTTCGTTTTCTGTCGTACAGTTTGTCTATTTGTTGTCGGATCTGTGATACAGTGCTTGTACTAAGGACGTATTTGTTTTGGCATTACGTTTTGTGTGCACGGTGCTATTTAGCAGGTCGTTCTTCAAAGGTCATTCTTTACTTCAGGGCGTAATTTTTAGTCTGATCTGATTTGACGACCGTTTTCTAGCCATGTTGCGGGTACGAACTCGTCGCCGAGATCGTGCTGTGCTTGTTGTTAGGATGTGTGCTGCATCCCAGCGACGGTCCATGAACAGGGTGAGGAGGAGGTTGTGGACCAAGAACTGGTTGCTACGCAGGGACCAGTTCTCTCATATGCCTCTGCTGCGGGAGATCCGAGAAAATAACCCTGATGATTTCAGGAATTTTCTTAGGATGTCTGACCCCGTATTTCAGCAGCTTTTGGCTTTGGTGTCGCCATATATCACCAGGCAGGACACCGTTATGCGGGAAGCCATCACTGCTGAGCAGAGGCTAGTTGCTACGTTGCGCTACCTTGCAACAGGGAGAAGTCTGCAGGACTTGAAGTTCTCAACGGGCATCTCCCCCCAGGCTCTGGGCCTCATAATCCCGGAGACCTGTTCGGCCATCATTCAGGTCCTTCAGGAGGACTATGTTAAGGTAAGTGGTGTTCTTTCAATGGTCAAACTATGTCCCAAAAAAATAAAAAAATAAATGTTTCTAATATGCTCAGAATGCTGACTTTGTCTCTATGTATGCTGTTCTACACAATTTGTAAAGCCCTACATGTTTATTTAATTTAGCCAACCTGTCCATCATTCTATGTTGTGGCCAAACCCACTTAGCATAGTCCCTATATCCCCGTTTATTTGTGGCCTCCATTGTAGTGCTGCATTTTGTGTGTCCCTATATCCCCGTTTATTTGTGGCCTCCATTGTAGTGCTGCATTTTGTGTGTCCCTATATCCCCGTTTATTTGTGGCCTCCATTGTCAAACCCCCCCCCCCCCTAGATTATTGAACTACATAATAATATTTATTTTTATTATAATTTTTTTTTTTGTTGTGGGGTTGTTTCTCATGTGAGAAACTCATCTTGGGCCCCACTCCCCCTAAATATATTTTTTGAACATCAGAGGGGGTGATTAATATGCTTAGTGTTCACATGTTATTTTTTAATACTAACCTTTTTTGTGGAATTGTTGGTGGGATCCCTTGTAATTTTAGCTATATTCTGTTGAAAATCTTTGTTTGAATGTATTTTTTATTTTCTTTCTATCCAGTTCCCCACCACGCCACAGGAATGGCAGACTGTGGCAGCGGACTTCTCCCAGCGTTGGAACTTTCCGAACTGCGGAGGAGCCATTGATGGCAAGCACATCCGCATTGTGCCCCCACCCCATAGTGGATCCCATTTCTTCAATTACAAGGGGTTCCACAGCGTTGTTTTGATGGCGGTGGTCTCTGCCAATTACGAGTTATTGTACGTGGATGTTGGGAAAAATGGCCGGATGTCGGACGGCGGTGTCTTTGCGGAGACGGAGTTCGCCCAACGGCTTCGGTCGGAGGACCTAGGATTGCCACCTGCGGAGGAGAACGAAGAGGGTCTGCCCTTCGTGTTTGTTGCAGATGAGGCTTTTGGTTTGGGTCCCCACCTCATGAGGCCATTTCCCGTACGCACCCTCACCCATGAGAGGAGGGTTTTTAATTATCGGCTGGCCAGAGCAAGACATGTGGTAGAGAATGCCTTTGGAATCATGGCCAGCCGATTCCGATTGTTTTTAACAGCAATAAACCTTGCGGAATACAAATGGAATTACATCATCCTATGTTGTTGCATTTTACACAATTTTTTAAAACGAAATTCACAAACTTATCTGACGGTATTGCCTGATGAGGCTGATGTTGTGGCTCCGGAGCCGGGACATCAGGCTAGCCATAGAGGCTTGGCCCCCCAAACCGCACGTGCAGTGCGTCAATCATATGTGGACTATTTTATGGGGAGGGGGGCCATTGAAATGCCTGATCTTGACTAAAGAATAAAATGTACTTTTTGTTTGATTAAACAGTGTTTATTTTTTCAATTTTCTTTATTTTTAAGTTTTGGGGGGTAATGTTTCTTTTTCCTAGGTTCTCATCCAGCCATGTGTTTGGGATGTCATAAATTCACATGAGTGTTAAATCTTAATAACTCTACAAATATGCCTGAGTAATTGAATGAGTCTGCATTGATACCAATAACTACACACAAATTGTTTGGAGTCCAAAATGTTATTTATTTTTTACTTTTTTATTTTTGATTAGTACAAAATATAATTTTTTTATATTTTTTTTGTCTTTTTTTTGATTATTACAAAATATAATTTTTTTATCTTTTTTTTGTCTTTTTTTTGATTATTACAAAATATAATTTTTTTATATTTTTTTTGTCTTTTTTTTGATTAGTACAAAACATTTTTTTTTTTTTTTTTGGTGTTTTTAAAATTCAAGGTAAAAAAAAATTACACAAACAATTAAACCCTCCCCAAAACATTAATAAAATGTTTAAGCTGCCGTTCCAGCGTCTTTGCTTTGTGGCGTATTTCACGGCAGGCCAGACGTATGTCCTCGACTTGGGCCCTGCAGGTGAGAACCTCGCCGATGAGGAGCTGGGCACTATACGTGTCCAGTCCCTGACCAGCCCGATTTCCTCCTGAAATGTGGAACCAAAACATGTGTTAAAAGATTGTATGCCTATATCTATATTCACAGAAAATGTGGTAGATGTTACTTTACCGGATGTTGAGGCAGGTTCCTCTTCCTCTACATCCCTCGGGGGTGTGGCTTGATTGGCTTGTGCCTCCTGCCTTTCTGCTTCATTGTGCCCTACAAGGGAAAACATGAGGTTCAAACATTACGAGCGGCCTGAAATGACCCCAAAATATTCCTAATTTATAAACAAAAGGGCAATATTGTTGATTTTTAAACAATTATCCAGAAAATAGACCAGTATTTAATACATTCACAAAGTAATGTCAAATCTGTTGACCAAATTTTTATTTTTAGATATGTAAGCTAACCAAGTCTCCCCTGGATCTGCTCACCCCTGTGTGTGACCCAACATAGGTTGTGATTGTGACAAACAATTGTGCTACTGAGTACACATGTTCAATAAAAAAAGGAGTAGCAAACGCTCCTTTTTGGGAATCTCAAGGTATTTACGTTTCTTATAAAATAAGCTGAAACACATTTACATCAATACCAGAATTGAATACACCTTTTTTTTAAGCCCCAAAAATGTCACAACTTTCATATTTGTGTCGACTAATTGGTCATAGGAGTCGTCGTTCATTCGCCCACAATTCCTAAATTTACGATTTTAGTTCAGATACAGTGCTTCAACTCCCCTTTGCACATGCAAACTAGGCATGATGCCATTTCTCATTAATATGGTATTGGATTATTGAAAGTCAGCGAATGAACGACGACTACGACGACTGCATCATGCGTCCACATTCATAATATTCATTTTATGGTCAACCTGCAAAAAAAAAAAAAATGGCACAAAGAACACACCAAAATAATTAATACACATGGAAAAAACTTACTTCTTCTTCGAATCACCCTATTAATTTTGTAAAGTTGGTGGGGTTCCCTTTTTTTTAAATCCGACCACCTTTTGCGCAGGTGCTCTCTGCTCCTGGTTTTCCCAAACTTCCGCTGGAGCCTACGGATGACCTTCTCCATAATTTGGGCTTTAACTTTATTGGGATGCATGTAGGGGCCATGCTTGGCATCATAGTCCTCCCTCCTCAATATGGTGACCATCTCCACCATTTCGTTAAAACTCATATTGGAGGCTCTGCAGCGGAATCTGCGGCGTGGTTGGGCCTGGCCTGCCTCCTGGCTTGAGCTAGAATACACCTCCATGTTGTCCATCTTTTCTCCCTCACCAAACGACAGAGAAGGGGCGTGGAAAGGACGATACCGAACGTCAGGGGCGGGGTGTCGTGCGGAGCGTCACGCGTGCGTAGTGTAAAAGGGATGGGACGTGTTTGTAAATGGCGTGCATAGTCTGTGGAAGAAGGCGTAAATCACGATCTTTCATAACGACGAGACGTACGTTTTTTATTCCGACTTTATTATAGTGAATAGGGAATGAGTTTGTGGGCTAGTTAGGGGAAGTAAGCTAGTGGCTTTAATTACATTATGTTTTGGCTTCTGTTTCATGTGCAGAAAGAATGGATCCCTTCAAGGATGCTGATTTCCTGACAGAATTCATACAAAAATGGAAGGAACATCCTGTTCTGTGGCAAACCAAAAGCACAATAAATAAAAACAAAGATGCCAGGGAAAAAGCTAGACAGAGCATGCTTGTTTTTCTGAAAACAAGGGTCCCCAACGCCACAACAGACACTGTGAAAAGCAAACTAAATTCCATCAGGGGCACCTACAGGGCCCAACGGGTCCAAGTCCTGGCCTCAATGAGGTCTGGGGCTGCAGCTGACTCCATATACAAACCAACCCTGTGGTACTATAGTCAGCTGCAGTTCCTGGACGACCACATTGAGACCAGGGCATCCATGTCTACCCTTCCCCCAAGAGGTAGCTCCCAGCTTCCCAGCAGCCAATCCTCCAGTGTTCCCTGCAGACAAGAGCAGGCAAGCTCGGAGGAAGAGGAAGAGTTCCTGGAGGACCCCAATTGTGAGCCATGGAGAATGGTATGTGTTTTTTGTATGAATTTAGTTAGTATATGACAAGTATAGTAATAATGTTAAATGTATGTTACTATTGTTCTAAATTCTATGTGAATCTCGTAAGTTTAGGGATAGGATCAATAGTCAGTAGTGGGAAAACATGATGGGGTCAAAATGGGCAAATTAATAATGTTTATGAAGGAGTGGGTGGCATTTTCAGATAGGCCAGTAGGGGGGAGTAACGCAATACACCTGCAAGGGGTCCCAGATGGAAGACACCCTTTTTGAGTACTATCTAGTTGACACTAAATTGAATAAAATATTTTTTGGGGAAAAGGCCACTTATTTGCTAAATTAGGCATGCAACAACCCACATAATTCCAGGGGGACCATGTCTGAAGGTGTTTAAGGGGCCACATAATTAGGGATGGCGACCCTGTGTGTAATATATATTGACATTCAATTTGCATCACTCATGATTGTAAAAATGTGTGTGATTAATGACAAACACAAATAACATATGTTCCTTTTTTTGATACACAGGCAGACCCAAGCCAGGAAGAGCCAGGGCCCACAGGGAGCCAGGAAGAGCCAGGGCCCACAGGGAGCCAGGAAGAGACAGGGCCCACAGGGAGCCAGGAGGAGCCAGGGCCAACTGCAAGGCAGGAGGTGGCAGAGCCCACTGGGAGCCAGGAGGTGGCAGGCCCCAGTGGGACCCAGGAGGCACGCCGGCGGGATACCATCTCCCGGATCCCTCCATTCCGCAATCCCAATAAACGGCTCAGGAGTATGCGACAAATGGAGGAGGAGACCCAGGGCCTGCTTCGCCAAGCTACTGCAGCCATCCGAGAGCCACCCAGTGAAGTTGAGGGGTTCGCAGCGCTCATTGCAGCCAAGCTGTACAATCTGGAGCAGAGCCAGCGTGTGCGCTGCGAACTCCTCATCTTCCAAGCCATAACCATGGCATCCCTGGGGCAGCTCGATGACGACACCCACATTGTGTGGATTGCTCCTCCTGTCCTTGCTGCTCCTCCTGCTCCTGCTCCTGCTCCTGCTCCTGCACCTGCTCCTGCTCCTCCACTTCATGAGGCTGCTCTGGCTCCTGCCACCTCATCTCCTCCAGGAACCCAGCCCCCAAGGACTCGGGCTACAGGGAAGGCTGCAGGGAAGACTGCAGGAAAGGCTGCTGGGAAGAAAAAGCCCAAGAAATAATACGGTGCCCCTGATGGAATTTTAATGTGGACTCACAGGCTGTATTTGTGGCTTCGGTGACCCTTGTTTTCAGAAAAAATCAAGCATGCTCTAATGTGCTGCCTACCTTGGCATCTTTGTTTTTATTATGTTGTGTTTTTGGGTTGCCACCTTTTTTTTTGCAAATTTTTAGGAAGACTAAAATAAATGTTTATTTTTCAGCCAAATTTCACCATGTTTCTTTATTGTAGATTTTAGAGATCATTATTGAGTGGGCAGACCCATTACAAAATAAATAATGCAAACATTAACAAGGTAAAAAAACATGCTTGTGGGTGAGTTAACTAAAAAATTAGGTTGTTGCAGACACTTCACACACTCCTAAATAAACACAAAATAGAGATTACAAATCAAATTGGTGACAAAAAAAAATATAAGAAAAACAAAGGTGGACCAATATATATATTTAAAATGTTTAAGATGGAAGATACAACTAAATAACAGAACACAAACATAAACATTATCAAACAAGAAAGAAACTAATTAAAAGCTTGTCATAACTATGTAACAAGATCAGCCGCAACAAACGTCCATTTCTGGGTAGCAGTTAAAAGCAGGGGTTAAAGAAGCGCTTTCTTTTCTTGTCTATAAGCTGAAAAACACCTTAACGAATGTGCTGATTCCATTCTGAACAGTCGTTTTACATGAATGAGCGCTGCCGTCTCCTAACTTGCTTCTGAGCATGCGCGGGCTTAAATCGACGTTTTTACGTACACACGGTCAATGTTTAGAACACAGAAAACGACGTCGGCCAAAAACGACACATAAAATTGAAGCATGCTTCAATTTTTTTCTGTCGTTTTTTACAAGACATAAAACAAAGTTTTTGCCCACACACAGTCAATTAAATTGACGTTTTTGAAAATGACGTTTTTTTCCATCGCAGAAAGCGATGGTGTGTACGCGGCATAAGACTTCCATAATCCTCAAGTGCATATTTTCAAAATGCAGGAGAGTTTGGGGTGTATTTACTAAACCTGCAGAGTGCAAAATCTGGTGCAGCTCTGCATATAAGCCAAGCAAGTCAATTAGTTTTCACTTTTTTTTCAAAAGGTAATTGAAGATGCTAAAGTTAGAAGCTGGTTGGCTACCATACACAACTGCACCAAATTCTGAACTCTCCAGTTTTAGTAAATCAACTCCTTTTCAAATGGGCATAATTCCTGCTACTGACATCAACAACGGGGTACAAGCAGTGGAGGGAGGGGCTTGATAAGGGCGTCCAACAGGAGCAGCAGCTGGGCCATGAGAAACTCTTCCCCAGCATGTGGAAGTGCGAATAGGATCCCTCCCTCACCCCTGATAACCGCCCGGCTATCCCACAGCGGGAATCCGTGGATAAAGCCACATGCAACCCTGGCGGTGAAAGCATTGAAACCCCCCTCTCCCTGGCGAATGCTTAGTTAGGTGCTGTGGGGAGAGTTAAGTGTTTGGTGAAGTGTAGTGCAGCACGGAGCCTCCGGAACATGACAAGGCGGCACCAGAGATGGGAGAAGCCCAAGGAAGTTATTAAAAAGCTGTCTGGCTGTGACATGGAAGCAGGGAGGAGAGTGGACCAGGGAGACAAGCAGTGAGGAGCAAAAGCATACTGTTTAATACAGCAACAGCACACAGACTGGATCTCCCCTGATTATGGCTGCTAAACCTGTACAGAGAGAAACAATTGCTGCCTAAGAAAACAGCACAAGAAAGCAACACAAGCAGTTGCAGCTTATCAGGACTTTTCTGAGAGCCTGGTGAAGATCTGAAGTATCTAGGGTGAGTCAGGCCTCGTACACATGACCGGTCGTGTGTACATTTTCGTTGAGGAAACTGTCGAGAAACTCGACAAGCCAAAAAGAGAGCAAGTTCGAGGAGATTTTGTCTTGACAGTGTGTACGCAAAGCAAGCTTGTCGAGTTCCTTGACAAGCCAAACAAGGAACTCGACGAGGAAAACGATGTGTTTCGCCCGATGAGTAACTCGGTCGTGTGTACGAGGCCTCACTCTTTTGTTGTATACTGCTGATACAGACTGTTAGATGGTAATACTCCCCTAAGGTATATATCTCAAACCTGCTCCCCAATTGGACGCTAAAGAAAAAATTAAAGCATAAATGAGCAGTATCAGAGAAGACCGGATATATTTACATAATTGCATAAACTGTTCAGGTGTAAAAGCTGTATAACCAACGTGCTAAGACCCCACCCCCCTTGGAAGAAACTTGGACTGTGTATGGCCTACATATGTGGCTAAAAAAGCTGAGGGACTGTGTGTTTGGCATTGTGACAGTTTGAAGTGGGGTGCAAAGGGAAAAGCATATCTGAATGGATTTATTAAACTAAATGTAAATTAGCAAATTTGGAAAAGTTCAAGGGGTATGAACACTTTTTTCAAGGCACTGTAACTGATGTGGTGGAGGAGGTGGCTTTGTTTTGTTTGTCAAAAGATGGTAATGACCATACAGTATTTGATTAATGACTTCACCTGAAATCCCAATACACGTTTACATTGAAAAACAAGCTAGTGGACAGAAAGGTGTCATGTAATTTTTGTAATGATACAAGCGCTATATTAAGGAATTCCAACTGCAGCAGCTTGAAGTTAAGGCTATAGGGCAAAGTAGCCAAATATGGTCAGTTAGTTTGTCATAGTAAACTGGCTTTGGGACAAAACATTTCCCCAATGAGGTCATCAGTAGTGGTGCGTCCATGGAGGGCGCAGGAGCGCCGCCCCCTCTCGCTCCTGCACCGCCACTGTAAACAATACATAGATTCATTCATGCATTCATGCTTCAGGTCATATCATGTGCCAGAGAGAAAAACTAAATGCAAAACAATCAGGGAATCATATAAGCACATTTTCCATTTAGCACATTGGTTATAAACCTAATCATTTCTATATGCAAATGGCCAACAACCCTGCTATATCTGGTAGGTTAGGACTATAAGAAATCCGATTTCAAAAACAAAAATGGGAAGGAGGGAAGAGACATAAAGACTGAAAAGAGTGAGAAAGAAAGAGAAGGAAAGAAAAAGGAGAAAGAAAAAAAGGGGGGGGAGTGGCGAGGAAAACAGTAGGAAAAGAATAGGAAAAGGAAGCGGGAGAGGGACGCAGGAAAGAGAAGTCAGCAGGGTATGGAATGGCGGGGTAAGAATAACAAGCCCTGCCATCTCTACTACCCCCGCCCCATCCCCTTATGACTAAATCATTGTGAACTATATAAGTAGTGCGCATGTCGGTACATGGAAGTATTTTTGACTATATTATCTTTGTGCAGTTTGTCATATACCTTTATGTGAATAGGTTACATTTTTTTTTCATTCTTTTTCTATTTTCATGTATATACTCCCTAAGAATAGAAATAGTCTGTTAAATAGATATTCTTCTATTCTAGAACATTTAGAAACTTGATTCCGCTTATGTAAAAGAAAATTGCATTAGCTTAACTTCAGTCAAAACTGTTACAGTATCTGTATCTTCTTATCCCAGTGACAGCGATCCCCTCTGCAAATATCAGCCAGAATCTCTGGTTAATCCAAACCATTTCTGGGTCCTTTGGTCATCAGACATTCCTTGTGGTTTAGCAATGATATAGTCACTGGAGTAGTAATCGTTATTACCACTCCAATTACAGAGAGACTAAAACTTAAAGTGATATTACATTACCCGCTGAGCTATTGTGTTCTGAACGGGGGGTTGCCCCCACCAGAACAAAGTGATCAGCGCTCACAGCCATTAGTTTTGCAGCATACCAGTTCAATACAAGCCAGTCAGTAGACCAGCTCCTGACAGACTGCTGTACACACAGGTCTGATTTAGAAAGGAACATGTAGAGACAAACTGGTATAAAGACACATTCTGGTATAAATACCTTGGGCCAGATTCTCAGAGCAAGTACGCCGGCGTATTTACTAATATACGGGCGTACTTTCAAATTTGCCGCATCGCATCTTTAGTTTGAATCCTCAAACCAAGATACGACGGCTTCTGGCTTCGATCCGACAGGTGTACGGCTTCGTACGCCTTCGGATCGTAGGTGCAATACTTCGGCGCCCGCTGGGTGGAGTTTGCGTCGTTTTCCGTGTCGGGTATGCTAATTAGCTTTTTCTGTCGATCCACGAAGGTACGCGCGGCCGTCGCATTCTCTTACATCGTCGCTAGTCGGCTTTTCCCGGTGTATAGTTAAAGCTGCTATTTCGTGGCGTATAGATAGACTTGCCATGTTAAAGTATGGCCGTCATTCGCGCGTCAAATTCTGAATTTTTTGCGTAAGTCGTCCGTGAATAGGAAAGGACATAACTCACGTCTAAGTTCAAAAAATGACGTTGGTGCGATGTCATTTCGCGCAAAGCACGGCAGGAAATTTTGAAACAGAGCATGCGCATTTCAATCGGCGCAGGGACGCGCTTCATTTAAATGAATCACGCCCCCTACCCGCCCAATTTGAAATACGAGCCGAGAAATACACTACGCCGCCGTAACTTACAGCGCAAAATCTTCCTGGATTCGACTTAGAGCCAGGTAAGATACGGCGGCGTAGCGTATCTCTGATACGCTGCGCCAGGGCAATTCTTTGTGAATCTGGCCCCTTGTTTTTAAATGCATAGTAACATTGACTACAAAAAGCTGTTCCTAACCATTAAAAAATCTTTTGCTTTTTCTCCATTAATCACCAAAGCTTTGATGAATAGAACATGTGGAAGTCCCCCTAAATGCATTGGAAAGTATACTTTATAATCAAAACAATGCTGGGCTAACAAATAGCATGGTGCTCTATCCTATTTCCTTGATTTGGTGTGAAGTGCCCCCTCGCAATACCTATGTGCACAAAGGGATCATGTTGCAAAGTGCTGTACTGTACTGTAAAAGGATATTCTCTTTTTACTGGCAATTGCACTTTGCAACATGAACTGTCTGCACAACAGTGAAACAGCAAAGGTTTGTTTCGAGCACTTCCCACCTACAGCTCTAAAAACATAAGTTTTGTAGCTTTTGGGACATTTAAAGCCAGGACCTTCCTGCAGCAGTTTGTCTCTATTTCTTCTACAGAACCATAGCAGTGGTGTCTTTCATGCAGTTGGATGACAAATTGCTTGTTTATTTACCATGCTTTTGGAAAAGATATTTCACCACTTGGGTTTCTGAGAAATTAATAATCGAATACATGTAATTAAACTTGCCTATAACAATATAGATCTGAAATATTGAATTTGATTGGAGTTTGCCTTTAAGAATTGTTACCATTTACCCCATTTTCCAGATAAAAGAGAGCTCGGAATCTTTGATAGGTAAATATGAATAACAAAGTAAAAATATCAAACTAGAAAATGACAAATGTTTTTCTTTGATCTGAAACCATGCACCTAGATTCCAATTATAGTGAGTTGTATATAAGTAGAACAGGCACAGCTTATATTTGTTTTGAATAGGAAAATTACATTTTATGTTTCAGCATACACTGCAGGTCAAAAGCCCATATGGATTAAATATTTTTTTTTACAATTATTTCTTCTGCATAAAAAATGATATGAGGACAAACTGCAAATGCAGTGTTCTTTTACATAGGCAATACAAATATATTATATTACAAATTCAAAAAAAATAACATTAAGGGCTCTATTTATAACATTGCCCAAGCCAATTTTCAGCTTTCAGCACTGTCGCACTTTGAATGACAATTGCGCGGTCATGCTACACTGTACCCAAACAATTTTTTTATCATTTTGTTCCCACAAATAGAGCTTTCTTTTGGTGGTATTTGATCACCTCTGCGGTTTTTATTTTTTGCGTTATAAACAAAAGAAGAGCGACAATTTAAAAAAAAAACACAATATTTTTTACTTTTTTATTTAATAAATATCACAATTTAAAAAAAGTTTAGGCCGATACGTATTCTTCTACATATTTTTGGTAAAAAAAATCGCAATAATCATATATTGATTGGTTTGCGCAAAAGTTATAGCGTCTACAAAATAGGTGATAGTTTTATGGCATTTTTATTTTATTAATTTTTTTACTAGTATTGGCGGCGATTTGCGATTTTTTTACTGTCACCGTGACATTGCGGCGAACACATCGGACACTTTTGACACGTTTTTGGGACCATTCACATTTATACAGCGATTAATGCTATAAATATGCATTGATTACTGTGTAAATGTGACTGGCAGGGAAGGGGTTAACCACTAGGGGGCGTTGAATGGGTTAATATGTTCCCTAAGATGTGTTATAACTGTAGGGGGAGGGGACTCTCAAGGGGAGGAGACCGATGTGTGTTCCTCTGTACTGGGAACACACATTGGTCTCCTCACCGCTGACAGGAGGCGGATCTGTGTGTTTACACACACAGATCCACACTCCTGCTGTGATTACCGACAATTCCGGGCACCCGGCAGCAATCGCGGCCGCCAGGCACCCGCGCCGGGTCACGAGCGTCCCCCGCGGCGGGGCGTGCGCGCGCCCTAGATTGCCGGGAACGCAGGACGTCATATGACGTCCACCCGGATCGAGGAGGGGTTCCTGCCGCCGTCATTTCACAATGACGCGGTAGGGATGTGGTTAAAGAACAATACCCATAATGTTTGTAATATTTATGTATTAGTTTCCTAGTTGCCTCTCAATGGGTGAATGTAACATTCCCTAACATGTTGTCCTAAGAGAAAAATAGCTAAGAAATTTTGATCATGAAAGTTAAGATTTAACAAAAGAGAAAATAGCCTAAGGCCTAGTACACACATCCGAGAATCTCGTCAGGAAAAACCCATCGTTTTCCCTGACGAGATTCTTGGCAAGAAACTCTTGTCACCGGAGTGTACTGACTGTCCTTTCAAAAGAACCGCGGTTCTCTTGAAAGGAAATAACGCGGTGACATCATCGCGTATGACGAGCCACCGTCGCCGCCATCTTGCTTCACCCTACCTATGCCGTGGAAGCTTCCGTGCATGCGTCAAAGTCATTTTGAGCATGCGCGGGTTTCCACGACGACAGGTAAGTATACACACGCTTGGGTTTCTCGTCAGGAAACAGGCCAACAAGAATCTCGACGAGAGAAAAGAGAGCAGGTTCTCTTTTTTTTTCGTCGAGATTCTGGTCAGATTTCCTGACGAGAAACCTGAATGCCTCATACACACGAATGGGAATCTCGGCAAGAATCAGTTTTCTTGCTGTTTTTTGCTGAGAAACCCTAGGCCTAACACTAGAGGCTAAGAACATTTAACCAGCATCGAAAATAATACGATGGAGATTTCTGCACTGTGTACAGTCTATAGAGAATGCTGTGGGAATGGCCAAACAAATGGGTGATCGGCCAAATGAACCTCCAGCCACAGTGTAACATGAAATACATAGCAGTGGTATTATTACCATTATTACCATTGCTAAATATGACAATTTCCTCATGGTTGTTAGGGAGTTGGCACCCACCGACATACAACCAGTAACTCATCCCCACCTAGCACTTTCAGTTGTCAACTGACGATTCACTGGGCAAATATAACATTCCCTTACATATAATTCTAAGAGCAAAAAAGCTATAAGAGCATTCAGAGTTATTCACCATTAGAGAAAATATCAGACCCCAGCAATCAGCCAGGGCCTGAAAATTGCCCTCCCCAACTCATGTCATTCTTCTGATTCCAACTGAGTATGGCTTCAACTGATATCAGGATTTCAATTACAACCAAACATTACCTTCCCTAACCTCTGCTAGTTTATAGAAGACTCTGGATTTCAAGGAGGTACTGAATGATTTATTAGGGTGGTGACATAAATACTAGATACTAGAAAATGTTATTCTCAAGTGAAAGCCGTGAATTTCATAGGAACATACATGAATATATGTATTTCCAACAGTACGGAAGAATGGGACTTCCCCCAAACATGCATTATACTAAGATTATACATCAGACAGGAGGCTCATATCTTATGCATTAATCCTTCTTTATTAATGCTCACAGCAGAAATGTAAAAACATCTTAACGTAAGTCTTAAAAAGAAAACTGTAAGGACTACGTATCCCAGCAGCCCTTGCGCCTTAACCACTCCTATCCCAGTCTCTATAAATGGGCTGCTCTCTCCTGATTCCTCCTCTTTCTTTCTGCTCACGGCAGAGCTCCTAAGATAAGTAACCGATAATTTGATATTTATATATACATATTATATAATATTAATATTTATATTAATATCTTAGATGTGATTATGATTATTGTATGACGATTGGTTTTATTGTCATGTGTCATGTTTATTGTTTATTGTTGTGTGCTGGATAATATTTGCTAGTACTATTGCCAGGGATCCTGATCCCTGCAGTGTTCCATCGCTTCACTGTATTTCCTGCAGTGATACATTTCTACAACTGTTTAGCCTAGCTCACCTGGGACGCTGCGATCAGCGGTGTCCCACTTCCTCATCCAGACTCTTCCCTTCCCCCTCTCTTTCGATCGTATCTGCGCCATCTTGCCATCGGCTTCTCCCCTCAGGAGAGCGTTGGCGTGCATACAAGGAGGCGTGTCCCGCGCCTCCCTGCAACCAATCTACAACGCCGCTCCCCCGTCCAATCGCGACGCGCGCAGGACTCGGGGGGCGGGCTCCACCTTTCTTCTTGACCAATAGCAGGCCTGGGATCGTAGTCTCGCGAGACTTCGTCCCTGGAGGGCGATTTTGAGCAGGCCCTCCTCCCACCGCAAGCCAGTCAGAGCTGATGGTCGGAGGTTGTGCCTGCTGAGAAATACTAGTGAGTCCTATTCTACAGATAAAATACAACATTCCTGGGAATTTATTCCCCTCTTTACCAATCCCTATTAGATCAATCATGGCAATGGCGGGTATAGACGTTACCTTGTTTGGAGCACACTCATCCAGAGGTGCCATGGCCACCAAGGTGGTGGCGACCGGAGGTTCTCTTTCTGACCTATTACTGGCGGCTGACTGGTCTTCTGAGACCGTGTTCCGCCTGTTTTACTTCAGACCGGAGGAGCATGTCGCTATGTCTGTTTTATGATAATATGTTCTGAAATATCATATTTGTTATAATATTACTGTGAATGTCACGTTAAGCTTTGAACTTGCATAAGATATGAGCCTCCTGTCTGATGTATAATTCGAGATTTTCCTAGCTTGTGACGGAAAATATGATTATATGAAGACAGGAGGCGAGTATCTTCCCTCCCTGCCCAACCCTCTCATGGTCTTGGGTTTTTTCTGTTTCAGGTTATTGATGGCGTTCCTGTTCGGTACATGTTTGCGACCTGTCGTTCGGGTGATGTTCCCCCGGCTTCTGGATGTCCAGTGGATCAAGGTCGCTCAGTTGGTCCTTCCTGTTGGGACCTGTTGATACTACCGCAGAAGTCTTCAATTAAGAAGTCATGGGCCGGCCGGCCGAAGAATTGACAGTTGAAGACACGGTTCACGTAAGGATCCTGATAAAGACACCTCAAGGTTCACACAAAGAAAGAGGAGGAATCAGGAGAGAGCAGCCCATTTATAGAGACTGGGATAGGAGTGGTTAAGGCGCAAGGGCTGCTGGGATACGTAGTCCTTACAGTTTTCTTTTTAAGACTTACGTTAAGATGTTTTTACATTTCTGCTGTGAGCATTAATAAAGAAGGATTAATGCATAAGATACTCGCCTCCTGTCTTCATATAATCAATATTTTCCGTCACAAGCTAGGAAAATCTCGAATTTTATGTGCTAAAGCTACATCTTCAACACTGTTGATTTCAGGTGTGAATGCATACTGTAATGGGTGTACAGTTTTTATTTATGGTTCTTTTTCCTCTACAAAATAAGCGTAGCTATTCATAAAACTGCTTTAAAAGCAGCTTGAATGGTAATAACATATTTCCCTTTTACATATTATTGTAGTGATACCGAGGTAAAAATCAAAATATTACTGACTTGTTAGTGGGATATAATTTTCTTCACTTGACCTTCAGAAAACATCTGATTAAACAGATTACACAATTTAAAATATTTGTGGCTTTTAATCACTACAGAACATCCAGAACGTCAGGTTTTCCATTTTATCTGTATTTAATATCCCAAATACATTATATTACTGCATTATATATACAGTATCTTACAAAAGTGAGTACACCCTGCACATTTTTGTAAATATTTTATTATATCTTTTCATGTGACAACACTGAAGAAATTATACTTTGCTACAATGTAAAGTAGTGAGTGTGCAGCTTGTATAACAGTGTAAATTTGCTATCCCCTCAAAAAAACTCAACGCGCAGCCATTAATGTCTAAACAGCTGGCAACAAAAGTGAGTGCACCCCTAAGTGAAAATTTCTAAATTGGGCCCAATTAGCCATTTTTCCTCCCCAGTGTCATGTGACTTGTTCGTGTTACAAGGTCTCAGATGTGAATGGGGAGCAGGTGTGTTAAATTTGGTGTTATCACTCTCACTCTCTCTGACTGGTCACTGGAAGTGCAGCATGGCACCTCATGGCAAAGAACTCTCTGAGAATCTGAAAAACAGAATCGTTTCTCTTCATAAAGATGGCCTAGGCATTATGAAGATTTCCAAGACCCTGAAACTAAGCTGCAGCATGGTGGCCAAGACCATATAGTGGTTTAACAGGAGAGGTTCCACTCAGAACAGGCCTCGCCATGGTCGACCAAAGTAGTTGAGTGCACATGCTCAGCGTCATATTCAGAGGTTGTATTTGAGAAATAGATGTATGAGTGCTACCAGAATTGCTGCAGAGGTTGAAGGGGTCAGTCTGTCAGTGCTCAGACTATACACTGCACAAAATTAGTCTGCATGGCTGTCGTCTTAGAAGGAAGACTCTTCTAAAGATGATGCACAAGAAAGCCCGCAGACAGTTTGTTGAAGACAGGGAGACTAAGGTCATGGATTACAGGAACCATGTCCTGTGGTCTGATGAGATAAACTTATTTAGTTCATATGGCGTCAAGCATGTGTGGCGCCAACCAGATGAGTTGTGTGACTGTGTGTCTTGCCTTCAGTCAAGCATGGTGGTGGGAATGTCATTGTCTGGGACTGCATGAGTGCTGCCATCACTGGGGGGCTGCAGTTTATTGACGGAACCATGAATGCCAACATGTACTGTGACATACTGAAGCAGAGCATGATCCCCTCTCTTCAGAGACTTGGCCACAGGGTAGTATTCCAACATGATAACGACTACAAACACACCTCCAAGTTGACCACTGCCTTGCTAAAGAAGCTGAGGGTAAATGTGGCCAAGCATGTCTTCAGACCTAAACCCTATTGAGCATCTGTGGGGCATCCTCAAATGAAAGGTGCAGGAGCACAAGGCCTCTAACATCCACCAGCTCTGTGATGTCATCATGGAGGATTGGAAGAGGACTCCAGTGGCAACCTGTAAAGCTCTGGTGAACTCCATGCCCAAGAGAGTTAAGGCAGTGACAGAAAATAATGGCAACCGCTCAAAATATTTACACTTTGGGCCCAATTTGGACATTTTCACTTAAAGGTGTACTCACTTTTGTTGCAAGCGTTTTAGACATTAATGGCTGTGTGTTGAGTTATTTTGAGGGGACAGAAAATGTACACTGTTATACAAGCTGTACACTCCCTATTTTACATTGTACATTATAAAATATTTACAAAAATGTAAGGAGTGTACTGACTTTTGTGAGATACTGTATATATCTATATATAGATATATCTATATAAATTATATTATTATTAGCAGTACCACACATTACAAATGTAAATGTAAGTATGTTTCAGTATGTCCAACAGCTGCATATAATGCTAGTTTGGAACAATTTGTTTGTATGTATAATAAACGTATATGTGGTTAATAAACTTGAGCCCATACCTGGGCTCAAGAGCACCTACATTTGGTAAGTTACAATTTTAGTCAGCCAGCTATATATATTATAAACATAATCTACCAGAAACAACCTAAAGGTAAATAGTGGCACTGAAAACGCAATAACATTAACAATGAACATACAGTATATATTACACACCCAGTGAGTAGTAGTGCATAAAAAAATAACATAAAAAGAAACAGTTCATAATATATGATGCCAATTCTGGATAAATGATCAGTGATAAATAGTCAGTTGATTGAGTGAGTTGACACCACACCACGTGATAAAATAAGTGTCTCCACTCAGTAGTGTATTTAGGTTTTGTGCTTCCCTAGGCCTAACTAAATGCATACACCCCCTAATTTTAATATGACCCACACCTTCATGTCAAGGCCACACCCCTTGCTGTTTAAGACACGCCCTGAAATTTTCGAGTGAGGACACTAGTTCTGAGTTCTTGCGGGGGGGCAATGGATTCCCTTAATTTGCATAGATTTCCTGTCACTTCCTGTTTGGCTATGGGGCAGGAAGTGAAGGTAAATCTCTGCAATGGGATAGGGATGGTAAAAATGACAGGGGCTATAACCCTCCCTTACTCTATTTATTCTAGCTCCCCCATAAAGCAGCAGTGCGGCCGCTTTATGGGGGGCGCTAGAATAATTTTCCTCTCAGCCCTGTCCGCCACATTAGACTGGTAGTGCAAGCCGGCGGGGACTCTTGCTGCCCCCCTGCAAAGTGCTACCCTAGGCCTGGGCCTTGTCGGCCTAGGCCAGGATACAGCGTTGGAAAAATGGATATTACCGCGCTTATCAAAGGAGGGGAAACAGAGAGGGGAAGAAAGGGGGAGGGGAAATGAAAGTGATGAGAAGTGGAGGTACAGCTGCGGCACTGGAAGGTGTATCAAACCATAAGCAATTGAAAATGGGGAGGGTAGTGCTGCGCTAATCAGTGGTGAATGGATAAGTGAATAAACAGGTGTTTATTCACTTATCCATTCACCACTGATTAGCGCAGCACTACCTCCCCATTTTCAGGATACAGCGTTGTCTCCACTACTCCAGTTGGACGTACATTTACCGACACTATTTGCCTCACACTCTCAGGTTCGGCAAAAAGAGCATTGTACCCCTCAGGGTTGTGGATATTCCATGAATCAATCCAAGCATCCAAAGACCAGTAGGTATCCATAATATGCAAAAGAAAACAGAACAAATAGTGCAATAACGTCAAGAAAATTGTATTTATTAAAACCACAAAGGACATAAGGATGGGCACTGTATCTCACCCGACCAACAAGCCAGTACACACTTCCGGTCATACTGTAGGTAAACGTCACTTCCGAACGCCGTACAGCCATGTACCAACATTGCCGAACATGAGAGTGTGAGGCAAATAGTTTCGGTGTATGTATATCCAACTGGGGAAGTCGAGAAACGTTTTTCATCGCGTGGTCTGGTGTCAAGTCACTCAATCAACTGACTATTTATCATGTATAATTTATACAGAATTGGACATCATATACTATGGACTGTTTCTTTTTATATTCATTTTGTATGCACTACTACTCACTGGGTGTGTAAGATATATGTTTATTGTTTATGTTATTGCGTGTTCAGCACCAGTATTTACCTTTAGGTTATTTTTGGTAGATTTTGTCTATTATCATTTCTCAAGTGGCTGCTTCATTTATATTAGGTTTCTCTGAGGCGCAGTGATAAGATCTAGGGTATTGGCATATTGTGAAATCTTATTTTGTATTATTCAGCTATACACTATATTCATACTTCTTTTACCACTTCTACTATTATTGTTAGGCTTAATAACAAAGGCTGTGGTGCTAAAGACTTGAGATTATTTTGTAATCTCTTGACTCTTGCCCAAAGATTCTTTAAAGCCATTGACCTCCCTAGGGAGATTTCCCTTCACTTCCAGTCAAGATTGTAAATGATGGGAAATTCCTCCAATCAGGACACACAAAAACAAATTTGAAGTGGGGTTAGGAAAGGTTGGAATTTATGACAATGTTTTTTCATCCTAGTGGCTATTGGTCCTCCATTTCTTATACAGATATCACAGAACCAGGACGTAAGAATACATTTCCCAAATTGGCTCATAAACAGAAATACAAACCTGTCAGTAGCTATAACACTTCCCTACTCTTCAAAAATTCTTCCTGGCTGAAAAGTTATTAAAATTGCTAAACTTAAAGGAGTTGTAAAGGAAAAAAATGCGTTTGCTGAAATGACTGTTTACAGGGTATAGAGACATAATAGTTAACTGATTACTTTTAAAAATGATTAAAAATAGATAAAAATCAATCATATAATGTACCTACAGTTTCAGTTTCGTTTTTGCATGCTGTTTCCTGCTTCTGTGATGTACAGAGACACAGAGCTAATACACGGCAGTGATGGCTTGTAAAATGAAACTGATTGGTGTTGAGGGGTTTTAGACACACAGTAATCACACCTCCTTGATTAGTGATCACAGAGAAAAAGCTCCCAGTATTGTGGTTATCAGGAAACAGACAACCAGGAAGTGTGGAGGTCAGAGAAGAATTACAGCAACTTGAGAGCAAAAACGAACAATGAGGACATGAAAACAGCACTGCATTAAGGTAAAGGAAGCTATTAAGATTAAAAAAAATCCTTTACAAACCCTTTAAGTTTAAAAAAAGGGGTCAAAACAATATTTTATAGGTTAAAATAATTTTGTTTGCCAATGTATTGCAAATGTCTTTTATCCTACTTCTACCAATTTTTCCACCAGCGCTCACTATACCAACGATTTTGGTGCTAACTATGCCTATCTCTGGCCATAAAACCCCAATTACTTTACACCATTTCTCAAATAAACCACCATTAAATTATTCTTATTAAAATTTTGTCATTTGATAATGACCTTTATAAGAACGCATAGGTTTTGATTAATTTTTCCTATCGAAATGTAACTACTTCCATAAATGTTAAGTGCTTTTGAATAACCTTTTATTGATGGCTGTATTTTAGATATATAGATACTAAACTGTTACAGTAAACCTGGTGAGCATCCTTCAACACCTCATAAATTATTATTCAAAAACAACAAAAAAAAATATTGTTTTGTTGTTACAAATGCTAAATCAATACGTAAACATAGTGCAGTATGTCAATTGAAATAATAAACATCAGAGTGAAGTTTTTAAAAGCCACATCTTTGTAATTGGAAAGATACGATTTGATACTTAAATAAATTGTATTTTAAATCAAGGGATGGGGGCTGTAGTTTAAAAGTTTAATATTAATTAATCTTATATCCTATAAAATAAAATTCTGATGTTAATAAAATTCTGAAATCATCTCTGACAATGTGATGGTCTGTAAAATAATATTCACTAAATACATGTTTAACATGTTTTATATTTTTTTCACTCTGTGGCAATTTTTTAAGCAGTGAACTCAACAAACTTACTTTATAAATATACCAATATGCAATGTTGTTCGTATTTAAAAATATCACACTACTATTTGTTGCTATCTTTGAGTCTCCAGCTAAAAAAAAATCACCAAAAGAAAGCAATATTACTTTATTTAATATTGGAAGAATCTTTCAATAAGGTGAACATAGTCATTTTGGAAAAAAAAACATTTCAATAGCAATTCATCACAAAAATATCAGATACTTTATACTACCTTAAGCTTCCCCCTATTTTTCTAACATTTAAGAGGAGATTTTCTAATATGCATGGGGAATAATGAACCTTGTTTGTTTTTAAATGTGCATTTTTCACCTGGACAAAAAAGTATTTTATAATGTAATGAATAACTGAAATTGTACACTTATATTCAAGTACTCTATATTTAAACACAACAAAAGCTAAGTAGCAAGCGGGGTCCCCTTAAAAAATGATCTCATATTTTCCATACTGATATGGATAAAAAAAAATGTACAAAATAATTTGGATCCAAAGTCAAACTGCTATTACAAGGGAATTGTAGTATTAGTTATGTTTTGATACAAAGTACATGATATACATGTGAAAGAGATTGGCTAAATGTCTCTTATCAATAATGATAAGGAATCGGTCCTTCCAAACTAGGATTTAAAGTGAATTGGTCCAATGTTTGACTACAGTTTACCGATTCACTTTCTTTCTTTGAGCTGGTGAAGGGGTGATTTGGACTACATGCCAGTTTAATCCATTATTTGTAGGCCACTTTTTTTTCCAATTTAAGGTGAAAATAAACATTATCTTGATACTGTTAGGGCTCTTTCACACGGGGCGGATCAGTGATGATCTGCCCCGTGAACCTCCGCTTGCTCAGCAGGGATCGCTCCGCTGATCCCCGCTGAGCCTGCGGATGACAGGGCGGTCCCCAATGAACACGGACCGTATGTCCGTGTTCACCCGATCCGATCCACAGATGGATGGAAAAATAGGGTTTTCCTCCGTCTGCAGAATCGGAGGATTGCGGAACCGGGTGAGATCGGGTGTCAGCGGATGTTTATCCGCTGACACCCGCAATCTCATAGGGACCAATGTATGTCTCTTTTTCATCTATACACGAATGGATAAAAAAGTGGACATACGTTCCGCCCATGTGAAAGAGCCCTAAGGCTGTGCATCATGCCATTATTATTGTATATAACAAATGAAAAGCTACTCAGTTGTCTTGGGGAAAGCTCAGGACAAAGTGCAATATAAGCATATATAGTTGTGGGGTCTCCAATTTACTACTTTATCAGTTAACTGCTAAGCAATACTATTCACAGCTAATAGTTTGCCCTATACAACAGACCACTGGATCATAATAATACCCTTTTACAGTCAACCTGTCTTTCACAGTGCTTCTTTCTCAGTATATGATATAGATAGATGAACACTGTGTGTGTGTGTGTGTGCGTGTTTTTTTCAAGCTGGGAGATCACTGCCATATGGAAAAAAAAGGGAAGCATGTTATCTATTGTGGGAAATGTTGGGGGGCAGAACTTCTCCAGGCCTTTACTGGCGACTTCCCTTGCTCAGCGTCGGCGACGGCCTTTCCCACACTCTTATAACTTACTGATCCTTACTACTTTACCTCTACCTAAAGCCTAAACTTAATCCTAAACATGTGCACTTTTCCTGGAATAGGCAAAGTAAGAGGTTTGCTTGACAGTAGGCATCACTAACAATGTACTATTTCCTTTTCCATGCATCTTTCTCACCAGTGGTGGCCCATCCAGTAGGGGTGCCCGGGCGCTGCCCCCTCTATCAATGCCACCGACTGACGAGATGAGTAAAAAAACATACACATCTGGATGGATGCAGCATAGGTCCAATGCTGCATCTGTCCTCTGCCATCTTCACACTAAGAATCAAGCAATCAGAGACAACTGATCTCTAAGTTCTTGGTGCTTAGTGAGCAGAGAACAGGTGACTGCTAGTCACCACTCTCTGCTCTTCCCCTTCAGCACTCACTGAAGTGCAGGGCTGTGGAGGGGGCAGGATTGGCTGACTCAGGATTATAGTGGTGCACTGAGAGGCTAGGTCAGCTGCTGCTCATGCATCTGGGTGTATCCCAACATTAAAGTTGGGATCCCTCTTGGCCGACTGAATGACGTCAGCTGATAGTGGACTTTAGCCTGCTGTTGGCTGAGTCTTGGTTCACCTAGGCAAGCCAAGGGGAAGTTCGGTCCTCCTCCCTGCTTGCTTCTGGGATATGTCACAGGTTCCAGGAAGCTGTGTGTCCATTCATAAAGCACAGAGTGACTTGCCCATGCACAGTGGAGAACCAGCTGTGAAGCCACAGGAAGCCACAGCTAGCCTCCCACAAGAAAGATGATGGCCTTTGGGACCCAAAAACTGTAAAAAAAAAAAAACCTGGGTGATGACAGTGCTGAATCCCTGGACTTGTAAATGTATGTTTATTAAAAGTCAACAGCTACAGTGTTTGTACAAATGACCAGAGCTCTATTTTAAAGTGATATTTTGTCATTGCATGCTGTTGATTGATCCGTGTTATAGGATTTGATCTCTTAACAAGACATAAAAAGTTAGAAATTATACATACAATAATAAGAAAAAAGCAACAAAACATTTTTTTCCCCCATATTACTGTGCAAATAACTATATTGATTGTGTTGTATGCAATAAAAGGAAATCAATGTGTGTTTTGTTATTTGGCTTGTTATAGCGAAAACATGGAATATATTGATTAGATACTGACAATGATGCAAACCTGATGTTTGTTGCATCAGTAATATATGCATTAACAGATTGTATTACATTTGGCATTACTTTTCATAAAAGAAAGGTGAGTTTATGCTGCCTTAAGATAAAGTTATTTTTGAAGATCCTTCCTTTAAAGACATACAACCTTCATTACAATTGCAATAACAAAACAAATAACTATTGTATTTAGATTTGATTTAACCCTCATTTCCTCTTACTTTACTGCTCAGCATCTTCAACTTTGCAATTGGATGGCCGGAAATTATTGTTTGTGATGCGCGTTTATACTTTACAAAGATTAAATTGTAATAGATACCGTGTCTATTTTTAATACTGCAATACCAAGACAGTATGATGACACATATACAATATATGATGAGGAAGAAGAGAGCTGTAACAATAAAAGATCACACCCTTTTCAAGTGAAAACAGCTATAAATGTTGTAAAGGATATAATAAAAAATAACTTCCTACTTCCGGTTCCGGCGCCGTATGTAGGAGACGCTAGCTCCGGAGGCTCCGCACTCACCGCCAGAAAATTCTGCTTACAAAGCCCCGGCATAGCCCCGGACCTCAGAACAATACATCCCCACATCCCGCGGGAACCCCGGCGGATGGAGAGATACCTCACGCAAGCCCGAGCGGCCAGAGGACCGGGCGCCACGGAACCGACAGTGGAGGCCTCGAATCCGGGCAACATGGCCGCTGCAGAGATCACACGCGGCAATACCTCGACGCACGGAGGCCCTCAGCCTGGCTCCTTCAGCCCTCAGCTAGACAGCGGACCACAACCAGAAGGTATGGACACCTCACTCCCCGCTATGCCTGACCACGCAAGCACCCATGAACGGATTGCAAAGGCAGTGGCTGCGCTGCTCTCACCCACCATCACAGCGGCGGTGGACAGGGCGGTAGCGGAGGGCATACAACAGCTCAGGAAAGAGCTGGGAGAGCATTCCACGAGGCTGGACACAATAGAGCACCGGGTGTCCTCGGTAGAGGAAGATCACCACAGCATGGAGACGGCCCTGGAGCGATTCACCCAGGACCAACAAATCCTACACGAACGTATGGAAGACCTCGAGAATCGCTCCAGGAGAAATAATCTACGTATAATAGGCCTCCCTGAGTCACACAAGCAGGGCTCCCTGATGGACATTTGTTCAGAGGCCTTGCCGCAGATTTTAAGCCTCAACCACAGATGCGTGGTGGAAAGAGCGCATCGCATTGGCGCGCAATCGGAAGACCAGGCCCGCCACAGACCCGTTATTGCCAAGTACCTAAACTATGCTGACCGAACGGAGATGCTACAGGCCTTTCGCAAATCCAGGTTGCTGGAGTTTGAGGGTCACAAAATTCTACTATTTGCTGATTACTCGGCAGAGGTATCGCGCAAAAGGAAAGACTTTCAGCCTATCTGTGCAGATTTGTATAAAAGAGGTCTCCGCTTCACGTTGGCCTACCCAGCGGTGCTACGCTTACAAGCTCCGGATGGAAAACAGCTCACAATTCAATCGATTGAGAAGGCCAGAGCATTCCTGCAATCGTTGTCCATTGTACAAGAGCCATCAAGCACATACGCAGATCGAGTGAAACAAGGCCCAAGAGATCAGAGAAGCCCGCGTAAGGAACCACCAAAACGCCTTAAGCAAACGCAGACATCTGAACATCAAGGCTCCGGATGATTTTCCCCCACTCCTTCTGGGATACCAACAGATCGCCTGTATTGATCCTTTATTGGCTCTCTTTATGTCCCCACTTCCTTAAGGGGTTATTTTAATGCCAGTACTTCAGGCCCATTGCGGCGCGTACTACCACCCAGATGCTCATCCTGGGGTTATCACCCTAAGCGTCATGCTACAAAACCGGCAGATTACCTGCAGTCTGTTCTGGCATTGCGATCATTAGATCATTTAATTTGTTACAGTTTTACGTTATTTTATTTTCCTCTGTTTTTATGCAATATTGTCTATTTAGCCGAGGGCACTTGTTCAGACGAACCTGCCCACCTCATAGTTTAAAGGCAGGGCTAGTATTATAATTACGGCTGATGCCGAAGTGTCAGGTTTGTATAGCATTCAGTAGGGATGTACTCTCATCACAAGATAACCCGCAATCACAATTAATGGAAAACCAGTCCGAGACTAGTACATAGGCGTCTGCGAGGTTTTTCATATGAATACGGCTATGCCAGTACATTTAGCCCCCCCTACTGGCGGTGTAGCGGTACGTCCGGTGGGGAGAGTACATACGGAAAAAAGCGAAGTCAGTTGTTTATTGTATGGTTGTGATGATGTTAATTTCTCTCTCTTCTTTTTTCCTTTCCGTCTCTCTTGACACCTTTCTATTCCCCATGAGAAGACGGTTTTACCAATGCAAATGCGAGCTCGTAAGCTTCCTATTACCATCCACACCTGAAAACACCTCCAGGAATCAGGGTAAGAACACTATAAATATCTACATCTTTATCCCCACACCACACTCACCATGACCCAACTACAAGTAATTTCCTGGAATGTCAAAGGGTTAAGAGCACCGACAAAGCGAATGAAAATACTCAGGCACCTCAAACGTCTAAAGGCAGATGTAGCTTTATTACAGGAAACACACCTAGAGGATAAGGATTTTTTTCGAATGAAAAAACTGTGGGTAGGGAAAGTGGTGGGATCGACTTCGATCAACCGTAAGGCAGGCACACTCATTTTGATCCATAAAAACCTGGTCTATGATCTAATCTCCACCACCAGTGACACAGAAGGGAGGCATATAACTATACATCTTAGACTCCCCTCAGGAGACATTAAGATCTCCAACATCTACGCCCCCAACTCTCCTGATCAGGAATACTTCTCACGACTGACGCCACTACTACAACTACATGACCCCACCCCCCATCTTGTGGGGGGTGATTTCAATTCAACGCTCAATGACCAGGAGGACAGGTCCGGACCTAGACTACAATCTCGATCAACCCATTCCTCCCGACCCACCCCACTTTGGCACATGACACAGGCTACGAACCTTATTGATACGTGGAGGTTGCAACATCCCATAGACACGGGCTTCACTTTTTACTCACCGGTCCACAAGACGTTCGCAAGAATTGATTACTTTTTGTGCACACACGCTCTCTTACCGCGCATACACGACACGATCATACATGATTTGGTGATCTCTGACCACTCCCCAATCGCGATTTCACTCAACTATCATAGGCCAACTACTTCTCCCCCTCAATGGAGATTCCCAGCTTTTCTAGCCCATGATGATGGTCTTAAAGCTATGCTGACTGCGGCTTGGGGGGAATACTCACGAGACAATGCCCAACACACAGACAACCCTAACCTATTCTGGGAAGCGGGTAAAGCTTACCTGAGAGGTAGGATTATCTCATACGCAGCGGGATACAAAAAGAACGCACAAAGGCAATTCGTGGCAGCTAATAACCAACTGCGCATGGCACAGCAAAACCTAAATGACAACCGCACAGACAGCAATTTTAAGGAATGGGTAACAGCCAAAGAAAAATTTGATAGTTGGGCGGAAAGAGTGGAAAAGATAAAACAATCAGCAACACAATTACTCTTCCACAAATTTGGGAACAAAGCAGGCAAACTTCTAGCCAGACTCACTAGGGGCCCCTATACGCCGACACACATTGACAAGCTCAGGAACCCCGACGGCTCTTTATCCACAACACCCAAAGACGTCAATAAGACATTGGAAAGCTTTTATAGCACATTATATAGCGCAGAACCGGTGAATAGGGATCTGGCCGAAACCCTGTTAAAAACCACCAAACTTCCCGTGATAGACCCCGAACAGCTAGAACAACTAAATGCGCCCATATCCCTAGCAGAAATTAAACGGGCATTGGGCGGTCTCTCCAATGGAAAAGCGCCTGGACCAGATGGGTACACACCCGAATTTTACAAACTCCTAAACCCAGACCTTTTACCCACTCTCCACACGGTTTTCAATCACATTTGGGCAGGGGGACCATATCTTCCTACGGGCCATCTGGCCAATATCAAACTTATTGCAAAGAAGGGGAAAGACCCACTGGACCCAGGATCCTTTCGCCCCATATCACTACTAAATATAGATTCCAAGATACTATCTAAGATTATAGCCACCAGACTGGGAGATATTATGCCATCACTTATACACAACGCCCAATCAGGATTTACAAAAGGCAGATCCGCCGCGGCCAACATCCGCAAAGTACTGATGGCCCTCGAATACGCACAGACACACCCCTCTGAAGATACGGCAATAGTTACCCTTGACGCGGAGAAAGCATTCGATAACGTTAGTTTCGAGTGGCTTTCTCTGGTTATGCAACGTTTGGGTCTGAAGGGATCGTTCTACTCCTTCATCCAAAACATATATTCAGCCCCCTCCGCCACGGTCACTGCAGCAGGCTTACAGTCCCCACCCTTCCGTCTACACAGAGGAACGAGACAGGGGTGCCCTCTTTCCCCTCTGCTCTTCAATCTCGCTATAGAACCCCTATCTCGCCTCCTTTCGCTATCCCCCCGGTTGCATGGTCTTCACATAGGGCAGGAGGAACTAAGAGTTGCTCTCTTTGCAGATGACATACTAATATTTACATCTTCTCCCCACACGGACATACCAGCCATACAAGATATTTTTGAGAACTTCCGTAAGTGCTCGGGACTCAAAATTAACTTTTCAAAGAGCGAGATTCTCCCCTTAGGTATTACCCCCCAACGCCACGTCCACCCCCCCTCTTCTTTAAGAATAGCGAAGACATATATAACATACCTAGGCTTGCGAATTGGCAAAACACCGTCTTCTCTATATACTCTGAATTATCCTCCTTTGATTGATAGGTTAGTGGGTGAACTTGAAACTTGGACGGATCTTCCTCTCTCTCTCTTCGGGAGATGCGCATTATTTAAAATGGTCAGTTTTGCCCGTCTATTATATCCCCTACAGACATTGCCCCTACTACTGAAACATAAAGATATCCAAATACTAAACAAAGCCATAACCAAATTTATCTGGAAGAGGACCAAGCCGAGAATAGCTCTGACCAAAATGTTTCTCCCGAAGGGTGAGGGTGGAGTGGGCCTCCCCAATATACGGCTATATAATTTGGCCTGCCTCATGAGGGTCGGGCTGGACTGGATACTGGGTTCCTCTAAATATTCTAACTTTAATCTTGAGTCATCACTGGTCAGGCCTTCTAGTCTAGCGGCTATACTTCATAGCCCATTTCAGAAATTACCAGTGTCAATCAAACACAACCTGCTCTTCAGAGACACCCTAGTGGCCTGGCGAGAAGTCAGAAAAAAACTGGGGCTACCTCCACTATTCTCTAAGCACCTCCCGATTTATGGGAATCCTATGTTTACACCCAGTCTCCAGTACGAGCCCTTCTCTAAATGGAGGGACAAAGGTTTAGAGAAGATTCACTCCCTTTTCCAGGATCCCTCAGGCACTATCAAACCATTTTCCCAGCTGTCACTGGAATTCCGCCTTCCCCAAAGCCACTACTTCCCTTACATGCAATATGTAGCCTTTATAAACAAAATATGCCCAAATAAAGCTGTTCGCCTCCGAACATCATTCATCGATACCCTTATTAAAAATGACACCTACTCAATTTCGGACATATACACTCCACTGCTTGGTAAACTTTCAGTACCCCTACAAAAAACCTCTGTGTCGTCATGGGCCAAAGACCTGCCAGGTATCGTGGAAGTGGAGGACATTATAAAAGGATACAATCTTACCAGGTCTATCATTCAAAATGAGTCTTGGAGAGAGACCCAATTTAAGATCATCCATAGGGCGTACTACCCTTTTTCTGCAGCAAAAGCACCTGACATAGGCCCGGCCTGTCCCTGGTGCCTAACTATCAAACCAACGCTTCTACATAGACTCTGGAACTGTCCAACAATAGCGTTATTCTGGACGTCGGTTATTCGCCTAGTATCCAGAGTGACTCAGTATTGCCCCGTGATGGACCCGACACTCCTACTTTTTGGTTGCCCCCCCCACACGGAACCACACTCTTCCGTATACCACCGCCTGCCCAGACACACGCGGCAATGGATACTTCTAGCCCTGCTCACGGCTCGCAGGACGATTCTCCAACACTGGATCACTCCAACCCCTCCCTCTATACTAGCCACGATAAAAGAGCTGAAAATTTTACTACTCAGAGAAAATATGGATACTCTCTCCTCCCCCAACCATTCCAAACTTCAGTTTGAACTAAAGTGGTCAGCTTTCATCATGCATTGCCTATCTATACCAGAAAAGAATGCCTTATCCTCAGGTTCCTTTGCTTTTACGACTCCTCAACCTACGTGAACACCCCTCAGCCGAGGTACTGTGATATCATAATGACATTTTTCTCCCCTCCCCCATCGCCCTCTATTTCTCTCTTACTAATGAGCCAATTTCATATATGGTGCTTCAAGGTGTTAAAGCTATGATTCTCACTACGGTGTATCTAGAATGTATAAAGATCTCTGTTTGCTCTCCTCCCTCTCTCTACTTCTTTCTTTAGCCTTTACTTACCTTTATCTTTATCTTTGCCTCTCCCTGGAGGTCTGTCTTATAGTCCTAAATTATTCCAACAATCAAACAAGTCCGTGAAATATCTTTACCTGTATGTTAACGCTGTACACCACTGGACTATGTACAATTTTTTGTGGACTAGGCATTGTACCCTAGTTCTTTTGTCTTTGTTATAAGATTCTCCTGTAAAACCAATAAAATATTTTGGAAAAAAAAAAAAAAAAAATAACTTCCTTTATAAATATTCTATTTTGGATTTAGGTGAAACTGTAAAAGTTATAAGAGTGTGAAGTAATCTGAAATAGCAAGGAAAGCAAGAAAACTCCTCTGAAGATTTGGTTTATGGAAGCCTTGGGGTTGATTTACTAAAACTGGAGAGTGCAAAATCTGGTTCAGCTCTGCATAGAAACCAGTCAGCTTCCAGGTTTTATTGTCAAAGCGTAATTAAACAAGCTGAAATTAGAAGCTGATTGGCTAACATACACAGCTGCACCAGATTTTGCACTCTCCATTTTTAGTAAATCAACCCTCTTGTCTCTTATATTTAATTATGCACACTAGTACTTTACTTAAGGATTGAATTAGGCATTTGAAAATGTAATCTTTATTCAATTCCTGTTCTGTTTTGTTTAATGATGGCCATACCGGTTTTCAATTTAAATTCAGTGATTCATAGCAACGGTCTACAAGAGGGGGCCCATCGCACCCTGCTCCAATGGAGGTGTGGTGGATACACATGTTAAATACAAGGATGCCTCTGTGGGTATGAACAATAGGATGGATGTTAGCCTGTTTTTGAAATAAGGATCTGAAGTATAGCAATCAATGATTTTTTTATTTTATATTTAACACTGTTGTATCAGTGGGACTTTAATGGTTAACATTTCATGTTTACTGTTTAAACCCCCTGTTTTGTGTGTGTATGTTTGGCCCAGGTCTGGTCATCTCCACCTGTAACCAATTAATGGGTTGATTTTTCTAATTAAGTGAATTTTGCTCTTCATAGTTCAGAAGGGCTGCTTCCTTATATATACCTATTTTTATTGTTGCGCGTCAGAATTTGGATGATGTTACTGCTGTAATGCTTTAATAAATATTTTCTATGAAGAAGCTGTCGGAGTTGCCAGCATGTACTTTCTATAAATCACTTGTGAGCCTAATTAGTCAGAGCACCGATTACTCTACACACCAACTATACTATACAGCGGTAGAGCTTGGATGAGTTTTACTCTTATTCATATCAGCTCTGTGTTTAACCCCTTGTAATGTTGCACTATAACATAACAATACAATTATTGCTATGGTGTTGGTATAAATAACCACAAAAATAACAGTTATGGAATCAATATGCACACTTGGCTACATATTTCCTATGATAAAAACATATACACAAATAAACAGGTTGACAAAGAAATGTTACATCGATAACCTCAATCATTTTTACTTTAACACAATACAATATATCAGGTATATGTAAATATGCACATGTCATTTCATTATGTACAAGTGATTAAACTACCTAATGCAATACCGAGAAACCTGTCTAATGGCACATTGGTTACTAATGAACTGGTAATCTACATTGACAGAATATTGATTTAACTGATAGCCCTTGCTAAGTGTGTAAAATAGGTGCATCTTTAAAGATTTATTTTTTTTCCACAGAGAATATTGAACACTAGACCACCTTTATAAAATAAGTTTATGCCCTGACTCCTGCGGCATAAAAAATACCTGACCCAATGGCAAATTAATTCACCTTTGTCCCAAACTCACATAATACTGGTGCGATGCAATTACAATTTTTTAAAATGTAATTAGTACCTCCTTAATCGCTGATCCAATTACCTGTATATTGGATAGTTTTGACTCTTCCTGCCTGAACAAATATGAGTCTTTAGTGGTTGCTAGACTGCTGTTTATTTCACATAGAATGTTAAATGGGTCTCTACATACCTCCTACTGTAGAGGAATGGTTGTAAGAACCTTATAGAAGTATAGCATTCAAGCAACATGTCTATTATACTATGCTGGCTGGATACAACATATCCACAACATATTTTCCATTAACTAAAAAGTTAGAATAACTGCAATATAGTCTTCATTCCCCCAGTCTTTGCCTCTGAGTGTTCGGACCACATAAGTCATTTTTTTATTTTATTAATTGCTGTTTAACATGGAGCTGTGCTGGACTATACCTGTTTGTTTCTATGTCATGTCTGACATGTTGGGTCTCTGTACTTAAATCAAAAACTTGAAAATAAATATTTAATTTAACATAACATTTTTTTTGCCATAAGGTTTAGAGATTTTGAAGCTCACTAGCTTAAGGCCCCTTTTCACACTGATGGAAAGAATGGTGCTTTTAGCTGCAGACTTTCTAGTTTTCTACCGCAGCTAAAAGCACACAATGCTTTCCTATGGCCCCATTCACACACAGCGTTTAGCTGCGATTTCGTTACATACGATTTAGCACAGCTATATGCACATAACCGCAGCTAATCGCAGTTTTTTGTGTCAACTGCGGATAGCAGCATGAGAAAAAAAAAGAATAACAGGAAGCACATCATAATAAATAAAAAAAAAGGGTTGCTATGGGAATGACTATCGCAGCTAAACGCGACCGCATGTAACCGCACATAATCACAATGTACAAATGCATCTAATCGTAGTGCCAGGAGCCTTGAATTTCACAGAACATTTACATGCTTTTAACTGCGGCAAAACAGCCATCTGTATGAAAGGCGCTTAAAGGGTAACTCCACTTTTGTTGAGAAAAACAAAAGAAAAATCCCCTCTAGGTGATCTATGTACATTGCAAGAATGTTAATAAACTGCAGAGGCCTACCTGTTTCTCCTCTGAAGGAATGGCTCTTTGTTAGATCATGTCTTGTGCAGGACTTAATGGGAAAGGTTTTTTTTATTTTTTGATCATCTGATGTACCTGAAGGGCTCTAATGAGGAAAGTGGCAGGGTTTGCATTGTTTTAGAAGTAATTAACCCTTTAGAAACATCTCAACAAAACTGTCTCCCAGCCCTTCTTTGGACACAGCAGTTTTGCATCTCTCATGGAATACAATCACCTGTTCCACACATTTCCAGGCAACATTCATTTTAACCCTAAATCCTGGACATTTGTATGGCCAGTACACCTTATTATTATTTTTTGGACAATTCACCTTCTTTGAATTGAAGTAAGGGTTAATAAAGCACTATCATCAACCTTAATTATTGCACAGTGATCCAATGTAGACAATTATAGTGATCCAATATGTAAACAATTATGTTTGTCTTTTGTCTCCATCAGTTCCTCTTACAGTTTTCCTTCTTTTTATTTACATATCACTCCACCTTCACGAATATCCGTTGTGATGAGGTAAGTGATCTACTTCTACACCCAATGTCAGCTCTAGGTAAGGGTTATAACACTGACACAGAGATCATGGCTAAGGCTTTATTTCAAAAACTAAGATACTGCAGAGTAAAATTGGCCAACAGCAGGAAAGTTTACTCATAGATTACCTAACCATGTAAGCCTAACTATTATTTTATATGTGAGTTTAGGAGGTTGTGGTAAATGCAAATAAATGTAAATAATGTGAGATGTTTTAGTGATATAGTGGCATTTTATGAACAAAATGCAGCTGCACAAACATGAGAACCCCCCCCCCCCCAAGCCTTGCAGCAAAAAAAAAACATAAACAAGGCAAACCTTGTGGCAAAAAAAGTTTAAATGCTAACTCCACCTATAAGACTGTATTATATGCTACACCCATATTTAGGGTGTAACAAGTGCCAAAATGCCTCCTTCCTCTGACAGCAGGCAGGGGTTCCTCTCCCCTGCAGCAGCTGTCAGATTTGAAATCAGTGTGCCTTTGCATGACTCTACTTGCACATATGCATCATTCATTGAATAGGATCTTTGTATAACTAATTTGAAAGTCCTATCTGCCACTGCAGCAGACACACTTGTAGTTCTCAATGAAAGTGCCGTGATTATCTCACTCCTAGTTCATTGACACTTCCTCCAATTCTCTAACTGGAAGCCTATACCTTGATATGAACATAGAGCTGGAGGAAGAGTCTACAGTAGTCTGGCATTGCACTCATGTTCCACTGATGCTGGTCACAATGCTTTGCGGGCTCGTTTGCAAAAGAAAATCATAAAAGCAATTTTTTTTCTGCAAATATAGTGTTTTGCTTTCATCTGTTTAGGTTACTTTGCATTATACCAAGGAAGCTCAGACCTCTGCAGTATACCGTATTAATGTGCGTTTACTAAACAAAAATGTTTTACAGTGCCCTGCAAAAGTATTCACCCCCCTTGGCTTGTTACCTATTTTGTTACATTACAGCCTTTAGTTCAATGTTATTTTAATCTGAATTATATGTGATGGATGAGAACACAATAGTCTAAGTTGGTGAAGTAAAATTAGAAAAATATATACATAAAACTTTTTTCAGAAATAAAAAACTGATAATTGGCATGTGCGTATGTATTCACCCCCTTTGTTATGAAGCCTATACAAAGCTCTGGTGCATTACCCTCAGAAGTCACATAATTAGTGAAATGATGTCCACCTGTGTGCAATCTAAGTGTCACATGATCTGTCATTACATATACACAGCTTTTTTAAATGCCCCAGAGGCTGCAACACCTAAGCAAGAGACACCACTAACCAAAGACTGCCATGAAGACCAAGGAACTCTCCAAAAAAGTAAGGGCCAATGTTGTTGAGAAGTACAAGTCAGGGTTAGGTTACAAAAACAATATCCAAATCTTTGATAATCCCTAAGAGCACCATCAAATTTTGAGGCATGTAGGAAACTCCGAAAATGTGTGGAGGAAGGTGCTCTGGTCTGATGAAACTAAAATTTAACTTTTTGGCCATCAAAGAAAATTCTATGTCTGGTGCAAACCCAACCCAATCACATCACCTAAAGAACACCATGTTTTTCAGCAGTTGGGAGTGGGAAACTGGTCAGAGTTGAGGGAAAGATGGATGGTACTAAATACAGGAAAATTCTTGAGCAAAACCTGTACCACTCTGTGTGATTTGAGGCTAGGATGGAAGTTCACCTTCCAGCAGGACAATTACCCCAAACACACTGCTATGGCAACACTTGAGTGGTTTAAGGGGAACCGTGTAAATGTGTTGCCATGGTCTAGTCAAAGCCCAAGCCTCAATCCAATAGAAAATCTGTGGTCAGACATAAAGATTGCTGTTCACAAGCGCAAACTATCCAACTAGAAGGAGCTGGAGCAGTTTTGCAAAGAGGAAAGGGCAAAAATCCCAGTGGTAAGATGTGGCAAGCTCATAAAGACTTATCCAAAGTGACTTGAAGCTGTGATAGCCACAAAAGGTGGCTCTACAAAGTATTGACTTTAGGGGGTGAATAGTTATGCACATTGACTTTTTATGTTATTTTGTCCTATTTGTTGTTTGCTTCATAATGGGCATGTTCTGTAAATTAATTTATGCAAATTACAATTCTTTTTTATGTGAAAAGGGGCTGAGCCTTTAACCTAAAATAAAGGCCCTAACAATTTAGAAAAATTAACAATATACCCCCAAAATAAATGAAAGACGCTAAATACTGCCCACTGAAACAAAATCCTTTTTTTAAAGCGAAATAAAGTAACTCCTGACATCTGCCACAAAATAAAATTTGAGATGAAAAAAAGCAGCCAATGGGTAATCAGAATTAATTTACAATTTCCTAACTGAACATATTCTCCCTCTCTCTATGCAGTTTGTCCTATTTATCTATCCTTTCCCCACAGCAGCTTCTATTACACTGCCATTATGGCTGCCCTGTTCCTCTCTTTTATAGTGTGTGGGCCTGCCAATCCAAATGATCCCTTATTTGCCATTCCAAGCCCACTGTCCATATTTCAAAGGCCACGTGTTATACTATGGATTCTAAAAATTCTCCCACAAGAGTCTGCACAAGCTTTGCCTTGTACCTATGGTAGCTCCAAACCTGGACCTCATTCCCTAACATAATAACTTAAAATGTGTACTCGCTGAAAAAATACATTAATTAATTTTACAGTATAGTTTCTGGTTTTGTGTTCAAAATACAGAATTCATGGTTTTCTGAATAGCGGATCTTAAATTTACAGAACAGTGTCTGAAATATATTAATTTACTCTCAGCATCGGGATTTCCATTGATTAGCTTTTTAGCAATACTCTGCACAGTGTTCCTAAAAGATGAAGCTTGCTGATTTTAACTACAGTGTTTTTACAGAAAATCAGCATTACACTGTTATATGTGACTCTGACAATTCTTTTTATTATATTTAAAATATTTAAAAGCAGAAATTCTCTGAAAATACAGTTCCAGAAGTGTACTTATGAAAGCACCAGGGAGATATAGAATGGCATAATGAGTACATTTATACAGCTAATGCTGTGTGAACTTGGATTCTCAAGTAACTGGGGAAACATGATGGAGATCTTAATAACATTAATAATTTATAGACTGCATTTACTGGACGGAAATTTGGAAATGCTGATCTCAGACCAATGATCAAAGATGAAATCAACTAAGGGGAATAACAGTAGTATGCATTCATCTGAATATAAAAACGAGGGGATAGTTCCTATAACTGTAAATCCTGATAAGTGTTTAACAAGTAAGTTTCAAAGAGAAATTTAAATATTAAAGCAGTATAATAGGGCAGCTTACATTCCTTTATAACCACAATTAGCAATCAGTTTTTGTTTCCTTTGAGGAAGAAAATTAATGCATCCCAAATTCAAAGTATGATCATATATAATCTAAACATGATTAGTGAATTGAAAACTATTATAGAACCCGGCAAACCGTAAGATGAATTAACTGGAAACCAGCATATGGATACATATGTGGATAATAATGTGCTTACATGGTAAATATCTATGGATACATTCACAATAGATGTGTGGATAGAATGACAATAGTAACATGTAATGGGTACTATAAAGGTAGTTACACATACAGTATCTCACAATAGTGAGTACACCCCTTACATGTTTGTAAATATTTTATCGTATCTTTTTATGTGACAACACTGAATAAATGACACTTTGCTACAATTTTAAGTAGTGAGTGTACAGCTTGTATAACAGTGTAAATGTGCTGCCTCCTCAAAATAACTCGACACACAGCCATTATTACCTAAACCACTGGCAACAAAAGTGAGTACATTCCTAAGTGAAAATGTCCAAATTGGGCCCAATTAGCCATTTCCCCTTCATATGATTTGTTAGTGTTACAAGGTCCCAGGTGTGAATGAGGAGCAGGTGTGTTAAATTCAGTGTTATCTCTCTCACTCTCTTATACTGGTCACTGGAAGTTCACTATGGCACCTCATGGCAAAGAACTCTCTGAGGATCTGAAAAAAAGAATTGTTGCTCTACATAAAGATGGCCTAGGCTACAAGAAGTTTGCCAAGGCCCTGAAACTGAGGTGCAGCACAGTGGCCAAGACCATACAGCGGTTTAACAGGACAGGTTCCACTCAAAACAGGCCTCGCCATGGTCGACCAAAGAAGTTTCGCGCATATGCTCAGAGTCATATCCAGAGGTTGTCTTCGGCAAATCGACATTTGAGTACTGCCAGCATTGCTGCAGATGTTGAAGGGGTGGAGGGTCAGCCTGTCAGTGCTCAGACCATACGCCACACACTGCATCAAATTAGTCTGCATGGTTGTTGTCCTAGAAGGAAGCCTCTTCTAAATGATGATGCACAAGAAAGTTTGCAAACAGTTTTCTGAAACAAGCACACTAAGAAAATGGATTGCTGGAACCATGTCCTGTGGTCTGACCGAGATAAACTTATTTGGTTCAGATGGCGTCAAGCGTGTGGCGGCAACCAAGTGAGGAGTACAAAGACAAGTGTCTTGTCTACAGTCAAAGTGGTGGTGGGAGTGTCTTGGTCTGGGGCTGAATGAGTGCTGCTGGCACTGGGGAGCAACAGTTTGTTGAGGGTTACCCTGAATGTCAGCATGTACTGAGACATACTGAAGCAGAGCATGATCCCCTCCCTTCGAAGACTGGGCCGCAGGGCAGTATTCCAACATGATAATGACCCCAAACATGCCCATGGTATGGCTCAGGAGGGGGGGCGTTCGTTCGTCCTCCCTCCTTTCCTGACCGGCCGGGCGGCGTGCTTGGATACGGATCTGGTATAGATTGTGGGGGGACCCCCACGCCCTTTTTTCGGCGTAGGGGGTTCTCCTTACAATCCATACCAGACCTAAGGGCCTGGTATGCCCCTGGGGGGAAACCCATGCCAGTTTTTTATTTAAAATTTGGCGTGGAGTTCCCCTTCATGATTCATACCAAACGCCACGGCTAGAATTGGCGGGAATGCAAGTCGGATCCCCGTCGCTTCTATGACGCGCTCCCTGGAATGTGCTTTTTCTATTCCAGCGAGTGTGAGATGTCAGCACCATGTCGCCGAGAATCAGTGCGATGCCGTCATGCTGGAAACACATTCTCGGTGACAGGTATTGTATAGCATCAACTTCTTTCTTCTCTGATACCAGTGGTGCCAACCACCCATGTTTTTACAGGCAGCCCATAAAAAAACAGGCATTTTTTTCCTGCCCGTAAAAGCCCATAAATTTGAAAGCCTGCCAGTAAAAAAACAAGCTATCGGCCTGTGACGCTCCTGGCTTGAAACCGTGTATTTGTGTCATTCCCGGGTCGGAGCTGGCCGAGAGTCTCCGATCAGCTTCCTTCCTTCCTTTTCTCCTGTAACTGTATCAAGTCTGCAGTCTCTGACCATCTCTCCTTTACTATGTCGGCAGTCTCTGTCCATCTCCTGTAGTATGTCTGCAGTCTCTGACCATCTTCTTTACTATGTAGGCAGTCTCTGTCCATCTCCTGTAGTATGTCTGCAGTCACTGACCATCTTCTGTACTATGTCTGCAGTCTCTGACCATCTTCTGTATCCTGTCCGCAACTTCTGACCATCTCCTATATCCTCTCTGCAGCCCCTTACCATCTCCTGTATCATGTATGCAGTATCTGACCATCTTCTGTATCATGTCTGCAGTCCCTGACCATCTCCTTTATCATGTATGCAGCCTCTAACCATCTCATGTATCATGTGTGCAGTCTCTGACCAACTCCTGTATCATGTCTGCACCCTCTAACCATCTCCTGTATCATGTCTGCAGTCTCTAACCATCTCTTGTATCATGTCTGCAGTCTCTGACCATCTCTTGTCGTTTATTATGTCTGCAGTCTCTGAGGGGAGGCTGGAGAGGAGCCAAGAGTGGGAGAACCGCCAGAATGGGGATTATGGGAGGAGTCAGACGTGTGTAAACTGTGCAGAGGAGACTATACAATAAAACCAGTGCCACCAAGCTGGAGCCCTCTGGTGCACATGAGAGCAGGTTAGTGACTATGAGGGGGGGTGCTGATGTAAGGGGGGAGTGAATCAAATAATGTAAGGGGGCACTGATATAAAAGGCCCACCTATATTAGTAACCCCCCTCCCCTTACCTTAGTGTATTCACTCTACGGAAAGTGGTCTGGTCACCAAAGTGCCCCCCATATCAGAGTTCCTGGCGTTCCCCTTTACATCAGAGTCTGCAGGATTCCCCCTTACAGACCTTGATGGGAACTCTGATCTAGAGGGAATGCAGTGGACTCTGATATAATGTGGTCTCTGGTCATCAGAGTCACCCCTTACATCAGAGTTCCCCCTTAGATCATGATCTGCAGCGGTCCCCTTTCCATAATAGTTCCCTTTAACTGTAAGGGGGAATCCTGCAGACTCTGATGTAAGGGGGGACTCCTGGCTGGGTTATAGTAACCTGACTTTCATGTAAATGGAGAAGTAAGGTTTTTGACTTTTGTTTAAATTAAACACATTGCTAATAGCACTAGCTATATACTGTATTTTTTGTTAAAATGTTGATATTTGCACTGTTTAGCACTTAAAACAGTAATTTTAGGTACTTTTTTGCAGTGTCAGTAAAAACATGTGACTCTGCCAGTAAATGTCATGATTTTTGTCAGTAAAAAAATGATGACCTTTGTAAATTTTGGCTTCCTGACAGTAAATTTCATTTTGGTGGTTGGCAACACTGTCTGCTACCTCTCTCAGTGACATGTCTTGATTCTTCAATACTTAATATCAGCTACCCGTTACATTGACATCAGTCGATTACTAGGAATGAGAAAATTAAAATTTGACATGGTGATCACATTGCTTTGTTAGAAAACAAAGCCAGGTCTTTTTTTTCACTGAATTTAGACTAAATATTGGAAACAATCTCAGACTGATGATATGAGTAATGATGGTGGCATCATATGAAGAGAGAAAACATGGCATCAAGAGGGAGAACACACAAAATAATTTTCCAGCAGAGAAGCATCCATATAGTAGATTTCACTCACCAGGGGACTATATGGTCCTATGACGAGAAGGTAAAAGCAATTGTGGTTAGTGAATTAAAGGGGAAGTAAACCCATCCATAAAACAGTTTAATTCTTGGCACATTTTAGCCGTTGCTAACTTGTAGTTAAGTGTACAAGCTTATTTAAAGTGATTGTAAAGGTATATTATTTTCATTAAAATAATAAACATTGTGTACTTACCTGCTCTGTGCAATAGTTTTGCACAGAACGGCTCCGAACTTCCTCTTCAGGGGTCCTCCACTGGCACTATCCACTCCTCTTTTCCGTCCGGCCCCATAGCAAACCGATTGCTATGGAAGCAGACATGCAGGCTTGATCCCGAGCTGGACTGCTACATAGAATGACAATTACCCAGCCAAGCAATATTGTACCCTAACTAACCACTTCAGCCCCAGAAGATTTGGCTGCTCAATGACCAGGCCATTTTTCGCAATACGGCACTGCGCCACTTTAACTGACAATTGCGTGGCCGTGAAAAAATTGTACCCAAACAAAAATGAGGGGAAGCTCTGCTGATTTTATCATCCAATCATGTGCAAGCTAAAATGCTGTTTTTTATTTTCCTTGCATGTCCCCCTTGGATCTACAGCGACTGCACTTCCAAGTGCACTTTCAGTGCACTTTGCACTTGTTTGTGGGATATCAATATTCTCAGAGAAATAAGAACAGAATCCACCCCAAGGATAACAGTGCCATGCCTGGTGTTGGCTCCAATTTGAGTCCTAGGACCTGCGTTATGAAGGTAAATACTAGGTCCCAGTATTGGGTTATATTAGGACAAGACCATAGAAGGTGTATTAAAGTTCTGGGCTCCCCACAATTTCTCCAGCATAAGGGAGAAACATTTGGGGCACATTTGGATATACAATGTGGAGTGAGATACCAATCAGATCTTCTGAAAGAGTTCCCATATGTTAGCGCTCCTGATAGAGGAGTACGTTGTAGTTAATGCCCTTTGCCATTGATTATCTGAATATAAATTGTCAAAATCCCTTTCCCATGCTTGAATAGATAGTGATTTGTTATATTCCAGTTTGTTTTGAATGTGTGTGTAGAATAATGATATACCCTTAATATTTGATTAATAATATTAGCTAAGTAGTATTGAGCAATTTGCCAGGACAAGGGGGTAGTTAGTCCACTGGACTGTTTCAGTAGGTGTGAGATGTGAAGATATCTGTAGTGTTCAGGGGGAATAGACAATTGCAGATGTCTTGAGAGCAGGGCCCACATATAGGCCCTCCAACAAAAGAGCTCTACTAGATTGTTAATTAGTGAGGGAAATACCTGGTATGAGGAGTGAGAGAGCTGAGAGTGAGAATCTTAGCGTGGTTTGTTTGTAATGAGAGAACATATGTGCGCAAAGTGTAAACCATGCCTCTATAGACATCTGAATAGTAGCCCCTATAGTGTATCATGATCGTGAAAGAAAAGGACTGGAGATGAGATAATTATAGAGATTTCCTCCTGTAATCTGGTGTTGTTCGAGTGCTGCCCACAGAGTAGTTTGAGATAGGGCGAACCATCCTTTTAGTTGTGCTAGGATGGAGGCTATGTAGTAGTCTTGTATGTGTGTATGGCCCACTTCTCCTGCCTTTGTGCTTTTTATAAGTCTACTGAATGCACAACGTGCTTTCTTCCCCACCCATAAGTAGTTGTTGAGAGTGAATTGTATGGAAGAGAAGAAGAAGTTGGGAATAGGAATGGGCAGCGTTCTGAAGAGGTATAGTAATTGTGGGAGGACTTGCATCTTGAAGGCTGCCAACCTGCCTGACCAGTTCATATTTTGCCAGTTTCTCCAACTTGGTGCGGAGAGACTGCGGAAAGGGAATGTAGTTTTCTTTAACTAGTTCAGATACTAGGAGAAAGGGTGATGCCCAGATATGAGATTCTCTTCTCCTTCCAGGTATATGGAGGCACATTGTCCAAGTGCCTCCCGGGAGGCACTTGGACAATGTGCACCTGCTGTGAAGATACTTTGTAGCAACTGGCATACTTTGGCAAATGTTTTTGCCCCTTTATTCATCTTAAGGATTGTACCAGTGCCATTCAACCATTAAAACTAGTAATGGCTAAATACAGCCATACCACCCGCAGACCTTAATTCCCCTATGTAAACTCTTCTCAAACATATGCTTTGTTGACTTCTTATGGTACTCAACTAAGCTTGGGTTTCAAGCTCAACTTGTTGCCAGTTTTTGCTGCACAGCCCTATATCCAGAGAGCACCACGCAAAATTGTTCATGAACCAATTTTTCCCTGTACTTATCTACCTCTCTATTTTGGATTGAATATTATTTAGCACATTGATCTTACTAGGTCCTTTGAGGAAGCGCTTACTTACAGCGCGAAACATGTCGGGACTCCGATCAACCCAGCGCAAATGCTAAGATCTCCAGTTGACACTATCTGAAGACTTTTTCTAGAAGTTACTCTATTCATCTATGGTCTTAAGTGTTAGTCCGTATAGGACATCATTTATTTATTTATTTTTATCTTTTTTTCAATCTAGTATTGTCTACATTGTTTGTTACTGTACTATAACCATATATAATCTTCTATGACAAAGTTACTTCAATCACTGTGAACACTGTGTTAACTAGATATGATATGTACTTCTTGGAGAATTTTTTTTTTAAATATATTTAAAGTATATTTTTGTAATAAACAATTTTTATATAAAGTTACCGATTGGTGGCGACTTCTATCTTTACCAACCTACCATGCCGATAAAGTCCATGACTAGCCCCTAAGTCATTCTTTTTCTATAAATTTTGTTTAGGACGTGGCATATGTTAAAATATTATGCATCCACATGCGCACTACATGTGAGGATGCACTTATCCTTTTGTTCTAAGATAAACAATTTAGAATTAATGTCCTAAATTCGCTGCCACCTCTGTCTCTTAGCCCCTGCTCCTATTTTAATGAGAATACCTCTCATATATGCCTTATGGGCGTTCCAAGAAACAAAAGGGTCCGAAACAGATTTTGAATTACATGTTAAAAAAAATCAGTTAGGTCCTTTGCAAGCATAGATTCAGAGGAATCACCCTGGAAAAGCCTTCCGGTTGGATCTCCAAACAAATGTAGAATTGACATTTGGTGTATCTTCCACTGAAAGCGTCATGAGGCATGATTCGAAGTGATGGTATTGATCCTTGGTGCTTTAATTTTGGGTATCAACCATTTGTCTGTAAGAAGCAGATCAAGTCTTGTGTAGATTCTGTGATGTGTATAGAAAAATAAGTAGTCTTTTTCTGTGCCATGGAGGCAACTCCAAGCTTTATAGAGTTCATGAGTATGCAGTAGTGGTTGTAATGAGTGTGTTGTAGAGTCCATCTTGGGGTCAGGAGGAAGATTGAAGTCTCTACATATTAGCAGAAAGGCCTTTTGTACTTGGTGGATTTTTTTGAGAACTTGGCGTATAAAGCATGATTGGTGCTTATTAGGTGCGTAAATATTGACCACCGTATAAGTGGTAGAGTTGATGTCACATATTAGAATAAGATACTGCCCCTGAGGGTCTAAATATATTGCTATATGTATTATAGATGGCTTATTCCTCTATATGTGTAATTTTCATTTATTATTTCATAGATTTCTCTATGTACCCAAACACCCCCAGAAGACAGAATCACTTTGAAACATGTCAGGTTGAAGATCCCCTTCCCCCCATTTGGTCCAATATTACACAGCCTGTGCGGGCTGCATCCCACAGTTGGGTACTTTCTTATTGTAATTCTTTGTATTTTCCGTTATTTTGTATTCATGTATAGGTTTTATGGACCTCTGTTCGTTTTATCATTTTATACAAATATATTAGCGTAAGCCTTTAAAACTCTATTAACTTGTCTCTTAACTGCCTTAAAGTTCCTGAGGGGTTCCCTTTTGCATGTTCATGCAATATCTGTGTTTTTCCACTAACTGGGATGTTGGCCATTCTTAAAGTGGAGGTTCACCCAAAAAATAAATTTTTAACATTACATTCAGCCGAGTTGTCCTAATGACAATCGGCTGTTTTTTTTTTTTTTCCGTACATACCGTATTTCACCGCCGCTTCCGGGTATGTCTTCTGCGGGACTGGGCGTTCCTATCTGATTGACAGGCTTCAGACCGTCGCATACTACGTGTCACGAGTTGCCGAAAGAAGCCGAACGTCGGTGCGCAGGCGCCGTATAGAGCCACACCGACGTTCAGCTTCTTTAGGCAAGTCGTGATGCGATGTATGCGACGGTCGGAAGCCTGTCAATCAGATAGGAACGCCCAGTCCCGCAGAAGACATACCCGGAAGCAGCGGTGAAATACAGAATGTATGGGGGTGAAAAAAACAACCGGTTGTCATTAGGACAACTCGGCTGAATGTAATGTTAAAAATGTCTTTTTTTTCCATACAGTAGTAACTGTAACCTTACAAACCATCTCTTAGACAAGAAATGTGCTATTCTAGTTATAAAGGGCACATAAATATAAGATTGATCATATGATTGTGTTTTTTTTGCTCTGATTTCATTGTTTTTAACAGAGAAACAGCAAATTTTCTTTGTTGAGGGCATGATTTGTAATTTGCATATAGTGTTTGCACAAACAACACACACAAAACTCTATTTAGTCACACACAAATCTTTGGTTGTTGTAAAGTGTATGTGTAGTCACTAGGGATGAGCCGAACACCCCCCCGTTCGGTTTGCACCAGAACCTTCGAACGGACTGACCGTTCGCGTGAACATTTAGAACCCCATTGACGTCTATGGGACTCGGACGTTCAAATTCAAAAGTGCTCATTTTAAAGCCTAATATGCAAGTTATTGTCGTAAAACGTCTTTGAGAACCCGGGTCTTGCCCCAGGGAACATGTATCAATGGAAAAAAAAGTTTTAAAAACGATCGTTTTTTCTGGAGCAGTGATTTTAATGATGCTTGAATAAAAAAATAAAAAATTCCTTTAAATATTGTTCCTGCTGGGTGTCTATAGTATGCCTGTGAAAACGTCTTTGAGAACCCGGCTCTTGCCCCAGGGAACACGTATCAATGGAAAAAAAGTTTTAAAAACTGTAGTTTTTTCTGGAGCAGTGATTTTAATGATGCTTAAATAAAAAATGAAAAATTCCTTTAAATATCGTACCTGCTGGGTGGCTATAGTATGCCTGTGAAGTGGCACATGTTTAGAACTGTCCCTGCACAAAATCAGATTACTATAAGAAAAAAGTAATTTAAAACTGCTTTCAGCTTTAATGTAATGTCTGGTCCCTGCAATATAGATGAAAATCATTGAGAAAAAAAAGCACAGACACAGACAGTATACACACCATGTAGCTTTAGGTGCACACTGCAGAGGACATGGGCAGTACACACTACGTAGCTTTAGGTGCAATCTGCAGAGGACACGGGCAGTACACACCAAGTAGCTTTAGGTGCAAACTGCAGAGGACAAAGGCAGTACACACACTACGTAGCTTTAAGTGCAAACTGCAGAGGACACGGGCAGTACACACCACGTAGCTTTAGGTGCAAACTGCAGAGGACACGGGCAGTACACACCAAGTAGCTTTAGGTGCAAACTACAGAGGACAAAGGCAATACACACACTACGTAGCTTTAGGTGCAAACTGCAGAGGACACGGGCAGTGCACACCACGTAGCTTTAGGTGCAAACTGCAGAGGACACGGGCAGTACACACCAAGTAGCTTTAGGTGCAAACTACAGAGGACAAATGCAGTACACACACCATGTAGCTTTATGGTGCACACTGCAGAGGACACAGGCAATACACCACGTGAGAATACAGAAGCTAGCACAATCACCTGCCTGCCAGCCAGTAAATTAGGAAGAGCTGATCTAGCTAAACTATACAGTGTATAAATATATATCCAAAACCTGGGATGCATATATATCCTATACACACTGTAACTTTAACTGACTAGCCTGCCTGCCTGCCTGCTCTATTTACCTACTAAAAATGACACTCTCTCTCTCTGTCTTCTCTCTTTTAACCACCGCAACACACTACACAAGGCCGACCTGCAGGCAGCCTTTTATAGTGTGGGGCGTGTTCTAAACCCCCTAAACCATAATTGGCCAAAACCACCCTGGCTTTGGCCAATTATGACTCTCCGTTTTTTGCAAGCTGTGATTGGCCAAGAATGTGGGTCATAGTGCATGTTTGGCCAATCATCAGCCAGCAATGCACTGCGATGCCGCAGTGAATTATGGGCTGTGAAACGTAACTCGAATTTGGCACAAACGGCCCAAAACTTTCGTAATTCGACGAACGATCGAACATACGATGTTCGAGTCGAACATGAGTTTGACTCGAATATGAAGCTCATCCCTAGTAGTCACCAAGCACACTAAATTTATTGTGAGCAGAAACACACGCTCCTTTTACACAAAGTGTGAATGGGGCCTTAGATGCAAGAGATCACTACCATACTAGAATAATACTAGAGTCTTAGGGCTTGTTTAAATTAAAGGTGTTAAAATGCAGCACAACCACAAGGTTTTACTGCCCGCCCCAACTTATCCCCCTATAGCTGAAGGGGCAGTGGCTGGGGGTGAACACATACCACGACTGCAATACTCTGCTTCATGGCTGTGGTGGGAACTATACCCCCTGTTGTGCTTGGTGGGAATTAGTGCCTGCCAGACACAACAAATTCTAGTGAATGGAGCCACACTGCAATTGCACACAATGTGCATGGTTGGAGTGCAGTACTGCAGCATTTAGGGGTTAAAATAGGCGATGAAGAAGTGATACAACTCCTTCTCACTGCCTGTCAAATGCTCTCTGAAGAGTGATCCAAATGCAGATCACTCTTTAGTCTGAAAAACAGGTGTAAATGTGTCAGTCCTTTTTTGCAGCATGCCAAAGAATAATAGCTTACTGCAAGTCTACACAGGAATGGCTATGGGAGGTTATTAGGAAGGTGTTTCCTTCATATGTAAATGTATCCCTTTACAGAGAGCAGGGCTCTGGAAGGGCGGAATCTGATAGATGGGACTCTCCTTGTTTGCACTGGTCAGCATATTCAACTGGGCAGGACTTTCAATTGTGATCCATTCAATGCTGCCCAGCAGCAGCACAGCTAGCTTTCAGAACAGGCTGTGTATGAAGGGGTTTCCTATTTGACTTTTAATAAAGCTGAGATCTATGAGGAGATACCTGGGAGGTTTGGACTCTCCCTGTAGGTGTGACTAGGCAGCATTGAATGCTATTTAGGATGTATTCAATCTCACTCACCACCAGAGCTGTGAAGAAAGTTACATCATTTGCATAGTCTGAAAAACTACAGTGGTGTGTTTTAGGCTAGAGATGCAGCAGGAAGTGTCTATGGAAGACATTCTGTCTTCATTAGACTATACAGAGTGTCACATGGTACAAAGCCACAACTAAACGCAGAGGATCTACAGACAACGGAGCAACATGGTAAAGAGGTATGATCTATGCTGGGACTGATCAATACATTCAGTTCTAGTGAAAAAAAGTTGGAGTTTAGCTTTCACTCCGCTATGAATATATATATTTTTAGAGCCCCCCAGGTAGGTTATTCCATATTGTGTTAGTATGCACAGCATATTAGTACATTATAACAAACTTACTTTTCAAACAGTGCCATTCAGCTCTTTGGTGGAATTGATCCGGCGGGCGCCCAGCACTTCAATGTTCACCTGGCCTTCCTTTTGTCACTTCAGCCATTTGATAGGCATAGTGATGACATTGGAGTCACATAACTGTGGCACGGATTCGGCCATGAATGTTCGCTGAGCTGCGAATGTGTGGCGCAGTGTATGTGGCGCTGACAGGCAGGCGGATGCATTTATATCCTGCTTGTCTGAAAATGTTGGAAAATAACTTTACTTCAACCTTAATGCAGAAAATGCATTAAGGTAAAGAAAAGTGGTGGTGAGATGCATAAAAAGGAGATAAAGAGGGCGTGGCTTGGCAGGCGACGGAGATGGCAGCACATTGAGCGAGCTCCTCCACACACACAGCCCTATCTAGCTGAATACCCGGCACACAGCATCCTGATGCCTGGCAAAAATAATTGCTTCACCCCGCGATCTCGCCCGAGACGTGCCTCGGTGTCCTACTCCGCCCAGAACATAGCGGAACTCTTTAAACCCAGGACCGCAGGACGCGGCGCTGCAACTAGGCCCAAGATGGCGCCGACTAGCCACGATGAGGACTATAGTGATGACTCACAATCGGCCCCTGAAAGCCTAGCTCGGGGTAAGTCAGCATCGGACCAACCCTTAACATTCGCTGACATGTCCATGATCGCTGCGGACATAAAGGCCACGTTCTCAGCCACCATAACGGACCTTAAGACTAGCATGTTAGTACTTAATGAAAAGATGGCCGCGGCAGAGTCTCAGGGGAAGCGCAGGGACAAGGCTATACTACGGGTAGAGAAAGCAACCTTGGTGCATGACCAACATTTTATTGAAATGAACAGACACATCGAAGACCTCGATAACAGAGGAAGGAGGTGCAATGTGCGGGTCAGGGGGATCCCGGAATCTGTAGACGCAGACCAGATAGCAACGACATTGAGCAGTGTATTTAACAGCCTGCTAGAGAGGCAAGAGGACGCACCGATCGGCTTTGTCCGAGCTCATAGAGCTCTCAGACCCAGAGGCCCTGATGCTGCCCCCCCGAGAGACATTATTTGCTGTCTGGAAAGTTTCAGCCTGAAAGAGGAGATTATGCACAGAGCTAGGAGGAACGACCATATAGTTTACAATGGAGCGACCATTTTACTATTCCAAGACCTATCTCCCATAACTCTGAGGAACAGGAGAGCTCTGCGCCCCCTTCTGGACAAACTGAGAGAGAAAGATATGCGATACACTTGGCGCTTCCCTTTTGCATTAGTGGTCACCTCTAATGGACACCAGCACATGCTCCGCGCACCCGCTGATTTGCCTGAGTTCTGCAACGCCTTGGGTCTAGATTTGGTCGAATTACCAGACTGGTATGCGGAATTCCTACACCCTCTACCGGACCGGAGCCCTCCGGATTCGCCCCTCTCCACCCCAGATGCACGGCTGACAAAGAGAGCTAAACACGGCAGAGGCGGTGGATCAAAGACCGGCACCCCGAGAAGGCAAGCAGACGGTCCGAGGGAGCTGAACATGATCTGAGCTGGTGAATGGCAATGTGATGATCCCCTGGGTCACACTTGTGGCTCATCTTTGGCGTCCTCCCTGGATTTCTCCGGTGCCCCCCCTCCCCCTCCCGCGTCTCCAACCGAGGTCAGCTCTGTTGCTAGATGTTGCTACTGACCTTCTCATTAGCTGACTTTGAACCAGGCCCCCTTACAACTCTGCTTTATCCCCCTTTTTACACGCTGAGGTTGGGTGAGATAAAAGGTTTTGCTCTCTACATGTACGGTTGTTAGAGTGATTCTCATGGGGAACGCAACCATTATATCTTGCATTATGCCCTGCCCTGGACGTGGCTTTCTGTATGGCATATACTCGGATGAGAGACCCAGGCACTGAACTGTATATAGTATTCACGTTGGTTACACCCTATTACCTAGCCATAATGGGAGAACTGCTGCTAAGACAAAGTGGCGGCACCTGTGACTACGGGGCCATTGCTGGGGCGATCTGGCCGCAGCTCCCACTTGATAACAAGGAGTCGCCTGGTGCCTTATCATACGGAAGCACCTCAGGACTTTATGTTTGCTGGTCCTAAATATCATTCCCTTGGCTATTGTGGGGGATTTGGCGGGGGTGGGGGGGGGACTCGAGGGGGGGGAAATTGGTCATCTGCACGCTCCTGCAAGTGTATATATGTTTATTGACGTAGTTAGTCCTAACTGACGTGCATGCCCAGATCCCATGTCCCATGGTGATTTCACCATGAGCACATGGAGATAGGCTGGGTATTCTTAGTACGCACTATTATAGCTTAAGCTCTAATTAATAGGGCTGTGTGTGTACTCATATGGTTGTATTTTATTCGTTCATAACTGTTTGGCAGCTGGTTCGGTGTTGACATTTGTTGTCGCTGCCTCCCTTCTGCCCCACAAGGCTTCTGGTGACCCGGCTGGGTCACTGGTTGCTCCTTACTACATAGGTGGTCTTCTTCAGCCGGGGATAGTGTTCATTTTTGTCCCTGGTGGAGATACACCGTAGATACTCACAGCTTCTTCTTTCTGTATCTCTCTTTCTCTCTTATCTTCCACACTTCCTCCCCTTCTCTATCCTTTTCTTTTTCTTTAACAGAAATTTGCTTCATTGCGCTAACTATTGGGAGATAAAAGTCATCACAGTGCCACTGTGGCTGCTCATTTGTGTGCGATAATAGTGTCATTGTTTTTTTTTTGTTTTTTTTTTATCCTTCTTTTTTTTTCTCTCCTCCTTGTGTGCAGTCGCATCGGCCGGGCCCGGTCCTCTGGACATCTCCTCCTCCATCTGAAGCTCCAATCATGGCCTACTCATCGCTGGGGGCTCACCCATTGGTGGTGTCACACAATGTGAGGGGTTTAAACATACCTGAACGTCGCACCTCCCTGCTGAGGGAACTTAAAAAGGGTAAGCCACATTTTGTGTTCTTACAAGAAACTAATTTCAAGACACACCACATCCCCAAACTCTCCGGCCCGTCCTACCCCAGGGTATTCCACTCCACAAACAGCGAGGCAAAATCGAAAGGGGTGGCGATTATGGTCCACAGAGACGCCTCATTTGAGGTTTCAGAGCAACTTTGCGATCCGGGAGGTCGATACATTTTCATTAAGGGTTCATATGGGCCTACACAGGTGACCTTGGCGAATGTGTACTTTCCTAACAAGGCCCATATAACATTTTGTCAAAAGGTCATCAAGGAGCTTAGCGGGTTTGCCAGAGGTTGTGTTATAATGGGAGGGGACTTTAATGTGCCCCTATGTCCCATTGCTGACACATCAAACGGGAAATCGTGCATCAAGTACAAAGTACTGAAACGCCTTAAGCTTCTTCTACAGTCCCTTCATTTGATCGACTCCTGGCGCTTTCTCAACCCAGAGGGCCGTGACTTTACGCACTATTCTGTCCCGCACTCTAAGTATGCTAGGTTAGACTACCTATTTGTTTCACAACGCGATCTAGAGATGATAACCGGAGCGCACATAGGCACCCAAACGTTCTCTGATCATGCTCCGATATCACTAACCATGAGCCTGACAGACCCCTCCCGAAAAAAACCCTCCTGGAGGCTTAATGCCTCGCTGCTGACTGACCCTGCGACTCTTCCTGTGGTGACAGAGGGCCTGAAAGAGTTTTTCAGACTCAATGTCACTGAGGGTTCCGACCCACTGTCTGTCTGGGAGGCACACAAATGCTCTATTCGGGGGATCCTGATGGGCTTGGGTGCTAAAAAAAAAAGAGAAAGGGAAGCAGTAATTCAACAACTAGTCACTAAAATTGCCACTTTAGAAACCTTACACAAACAATCCCTCTCGGTATCTTCGGCCGCCTCGCTACTTGAGGCGTGGAAGAACTTACAACAAATACTTGATTCCACGGCCAAACGCATGCTTTTCTTTAAGAAAAGACTCTACTATGAGTCGGGTAACAAGGCTGGCAAGTTCTTGGCAAGAGCACTTAGGGAATGTTCCTCTGTGAACAACATAGCAGGCATCAAGGGGGAAGACGGCAGTCTGGTGGTAACAGCAGAGGCGATAGCAGACAGGTTCCATGGTTTCTACACCAAGCTATACAACCTACCACCACAACATAGACAACCAGGCATGACGGGGGACAGAACACAGATTATAAATGACTACCTTACTAAAAGCAGACTACCTACCTTACCAGACTCAGATGCCACCCTTCTCGAGGAGCCGATCACTGCCCAAGAGATTAAGCTGGCTATCACACAACTTAAGTCGGGTAAAAGTCCGGGACCGGACGGATACTCGGCAGTGTACTACAAGACATTCACTGACCTTTTGGCAGGGCCCCTCGGGAATGCACTAAACTCATTGTCTGCTCCCAGAGCCGTGACACCGGACCTACTCTCGGCACACATTACTGTGCTGGCAAAACAAGGTAAAGATCCCACAGATTGCGCGAGCTATCGCCCCATCTCGCTTCTCAACTTGGACGTGAAATTATTTGCTAAAATCCTTGCTACAAGATTGAGCCCGTTATTGCCTGGCATAATTGGGCTGGAACAGGTTGGCTTTGTGCAAGGCATAGAGGCCAAGGACAACACCTCTAAGGCGCTTCTGTTGTTGCACGCGGCGAGAGACCGGAATATCGAGGGCCTTCTCCTGTCTACAGACGCGGAGAAGGCCTTCGACCGAGTCGCATGGGATTTCATGCTGGCGGTATGCGGGCATGTGGGTTTGGGACCCCACATGCTTGCATGGATTGCTGCTCTGTATCAGAATCCTTCGGCTCAACTCCGTATTAATGGCACTCTTTCCAAAAAAGTAAGAATAACGAACGGGACCCGGCAGGGCTGCCCCCTATCGCCTCTATTATTTATTTTATCTCTCGAGCCCTTTATCCGAACGATCAAACTCAACCCTGTTGTGAGCGGGTTCTGGGTAGGGGACTGTGAATACAAGGTCGCAGCTTATGCTGACGACCTCTTATTTTTCCTAACAGACCCACACTTCTCCCTCCCCGGCTTACTGGCAGAATTCTCGCACTATGGTTACATCTCGAATTTAAAAATAAATTACACAAAATCAGAGGCCCTCAATGTTACCCTTCCGGAGAAGGTGTTGGCTTTGGCCAAGGCCAACTCACCGTTTCGGTGGGAACCCAATGCTCTCAAATACCTTGGTATCTGGCTTACCCCCCATCTCTCAAATGTATTTGAAAGAAATTTCCCCCCCCTTCTGAGGGGATGCGAGGCAGACCTCAAGCAATGGGATCAAGGAAATTTCTCATGGCTAGGACGAGCATCTATAGTCAAAATGGTAATTTTACCAAAATTTCTCTACCTAATACGCACACTCCCTGTAAGGGTCCCCCGAAGCTTTTTCACCTCCCTAAACACAGTCCTATTGCGTTTCCTTTGGAATCGCAAGAAACCAAGAATCAAACTAACAAGCCTAATGAAAGCAAAGGAATTAGGGGGACTAAGCTTCCCAGACTTTAAGATGTATTATCAGGCGCCACACCTGGCCCGAATAGTGGATTGGCACTGTCACGGTTCCATGAAAGACTGGGTAGGATTGGAAGCAGAGATCTGCTCAGTGGCCCTTAAACATTCCCCATGGGTGCCAAAGGCAGCATACCCAACCTCCTTACGTAAAAATCCCATCACGGGGCCTACTTTGGAGATTTTCCAATCAATAGCTAAAAGACAGGGCATTTCAGACGTACCGGGCCCTCTCACACCATTAGCTGACAACCCGGATTTTGCCCCAGGAGTAAACAATGCGTCCCTTAGATCAGCTCCTCAGTCGGACCCCCTACTGGCGGGCGAATGCTACGAAGGGAATAAGCTCAAAGATTGGCAGGCTCTTAAATCTGAAAACAATCTCCCCAGATTAAGGCTCTGGACGTATTTCCAACTGCGCAGCTACATACACAAACTCAAAGAGTCTGCGAACCTAACAAGACCACTGACTGAAATGGAATCAGTATGCCGCTCACACTCTCCACTGGCTAGAGCGACTTCTGTGGCGTACTCTTGGCTACAGCGGGCTGGAGAGGGGGAGTCGGATGGACACAGGGGGAGATGGTCGGAGGACCTGGGAGTGGATATCCCGGAGAAGAGATGGAGGTATGCATGTATTATGGCACACAAATGCTCAATCAGTTCTAGATTGCAGGAAACAAGCTTCAAACTTCTGACCCGTTGGTACAATACACCGGAAAGATTACACAGATGGGATCCACAGAGATCCGAGGCTTGCTGGAGATGCCAGGATGATAAAGGCACTCTGCTCCACATCTGGTGGAGTTGCCCCATGATCGCCACCTACTGGACAGAGGTGAGAGACGTTATTAAACAAATCACAGAAACTAAGCTAGATCTAGATGCTGCATGTTGCTTGCTACACCTGTCCTCCTTCTCTCTGACACGCTACAAGAAATCTTTAACTAAACACCTATTGAACGCGGCCAAATCACTGATCCCACTGTACTGGAACTCTTCCAGGGTTCCGACCGTACGGGAATGGCTTCACAGAGTCCACGATGTGTATGAGATGGAGGACACGTTGGCACAGGACAGAGGCACGGCTGTAAGGCCCCGTACACACGATAGAATCCATCCGCAGATAAATCCCAGCAAATGGGTTTCTGCGGATAGATCCTATGGTGTGTACACGCCAGCGGATCTGTTTCCGCAGAGAAATCTCCTCTGGGATGGATTCCAGCAGATCGGATATTTGCTGTGCTGCACAACAAATCCATCTGCTGGAATCCATTCCAACGGATGGATCCGCTCGTCTGTACAGACTTACCGGATCCATTCGTCCAAAGGGATTCCCCGCACGCGTCGTAATGAATTGACGCATGCGTGGAATTCCTTATATGACAGCGTCGCGCCCGTCGCCGCGTCATAATCGCGGCGACGGCGCGACACGTCATCGGCAGAGGATTTCTGCGCGGATTTCAATGCGATGGTGTGTACACTCCATCCCATCGAAATCAGCGGAAATCTTTGAGAGGATTTATCCGTGGAAACGGTCCGCTGGACCGTATCTGCGGATAAATCCTCTCGTGTGTACGGGGCCTAAGTCTTCATGACACGTGGCAAACATGGCTTATCTTTAAATATTCTAGTGTCTATGATAAAATCATGTCCGGAGCCGACTCTGACAGCGTCGCTTAAGGCGTAGACTCGGCTAGGCCGGACCTTGGACACACTGGGGCAGAGGGATCAGGCCCTCCTGCTAGAACAGGATGGACGACCTTCTTCCATTTATTATCTCCCAACTTCCTTTTTCCTTCTTTGCTTCAATTTCTCTTAAGCTTCTTCCTTGGCTTCTTCTAACCTATATCTGCTAACTCTGGATGACAAGTCCGAAGGTGATACCTTAGACTGTTTAACATACTATGTGAAATAGAGATCACTCCTATTGCTGGAGTTATAATAGATATCATAGTTGTTTGAATTGGTTTGGCTCAAATGAAAGCTACATCTATGCTATGAGTTAAATTTGGGACCCCGTGTGCCGTTTACAATGTTTTATGATGCATTCTTAAATGTACAAGTAACTTTTATGTGACAAGTTGTTCGGGTCACAATACATTTGTAACTTTTCACAGACTTTTATTGCTATGCTTGTCTGTATCGTATATTTTTTTTCAATAAAGCTCTTTTGAATATTAAAAAAAAGGAGATAAAAACAACACTTTAATAAAAATAAAAATAAAAAATACATGGCAATTGTTAATGATACTTTTTTACTGGCTAGCAGATGGCCTGGTCTCCATGGCGACCCACAAGCCGGCCATGCATTGCAAGACATTGACCGGGGCGCCATCCCCTATGCGTCACGCTCGCTCTGTATAGTGCGGAGAGGCGTGACGTAATCTCGCAGACGCCGTTCTCCTGTTCTTTCCATCTATCAGGCGACGTCTTGGGGGGTGGCGTCTAGTGCAATTTTTCCTTGTTTTCTTTTATCTGATTTTTTGTAGACTCAGAACAACTGGCTCCGTCTGTGGATGGGAGTTTTCGCCTAATTCCTATATGCATTCCAGATCGCTTATACAATCCCTCTATCTGTGGACACAACTGAGATCCAATTAATATTGGTGACTCTGAACGGTGATGGACCTTTCCATTGTGACTAGGTCCATTTCCCCTTGTTCAAGGAAAGGAGGCCTTTGCAGGCTTGGGTGCACCCTCTGTGGACCTGCTGACGTTTTGCCGGGGATATATGTCCATCTTTGTGGTGTCGTGTCCACTCTTGGGGGGTTTTCCTTCCATTCCACCCTTCCCTCTTCCCTTCCCTGCCAGCCCCCCCCCCCCGTTCCCACCTCTGGCCATTGTGGAGCTGCAGCAGACCTGCTTTTATCGGATGCTATGGATGTTTTTCAACTTTATACACAGTATATATGGTCAGTACCTATGTATTACTGTCTAATATGTCTACCTAGATATATGCCTAAATTACTCTAACAAAGTGCTGGTATAAATGTATGTATTTACAAATCTGTACCTTACTGTTTTCTTCCAACTGTAGATGGAAATATCATCATGACCTACTGTAACCTATTACCCCTGAAGAAGAGGTTTACCTTCAATTGACCTCGAAACGTTGGGTTTCTTTGTTGTCAGCCAGATACTGTCAATAGAGTTGGTTATTGTATTGTACACAATTTAATCCATGCATCCATTTATGTGCATCCTGCTATGTTAGATGTTCATATTTTGCATCTATTAAATGCATCTATCTTTTCTATTAAAACAATTATTTACAATATATCTTATTGTTCCTACTACTCCTACATAATCTATCAGCGACCCAATTCAAAGTCCCACCAGAGGAAATACACTCTTTGGAGTGATCTTTCTATATTCTATTAGGGATGTGGGTCAGCTGATGCTATAGCTCCACACAAGGGAAACACCACTCTTTTGCCTCGTACACACGACCAATTTTCCCGTCGGAAAAACTGCCATGACAGCTTTTGACCAGGTGCATGCTCCATGGCAGTTTTCCTGACAGGAAAACCACCGGGAATGCCGGCAGGGAAAAATGAGAACATGTTCTCTTTTTTCCTGCCGCGATTCCCGGCTGTCTTTTTCCCGGCAGTTTTCCTATGGGAAACACAGCATACACACGGTCAGGTTTCCCGGCCAAAGCTCTTATGGCAGTTTTCCTGCCAGGAAAACTGTCTGTGTGAAGGGGAAAAAAGCTGCCGAGTAGGTTGATTTAGATCAACTTTAATGTAAATAAGTTCAAGCTTCTAATACATGGAAGGGGATGGTTAAAAAAAAGCAATATTAAATTATTATTATTTTTTTTTTTATAATTAACATAATACAGTTCACATGGAGCTCATTAGAATGATCTTTAAATTTCCAGGCAGAAATTGTATTGATTATATGAAGTCTTAGGCCGGGTACACACGAACAAACATGTATGGTGAAAGCAGTCCGTCGGACCGTTTTCACCATACATGTCTGCCAGAGGGCTTCTGTACGATGGTTGTACACACCATCGTACAGAAGTCCGCGCGTAAACAATACGCGGGGCGTGTCCGCGGTGTCGCCGCGTCGATGACGCGGTGTCGCCGCGTCGATGACGCGGTGTCGCCGCGACAATGACGCAGCGACATGGGCGGCCCGCCTTTAAAATGCTTCCACGCATGCGTCAAAGTCATTCGACGCATGCGAGGGACGGCGGGCGCCTGGACATGTACGGTAGGTCTGTACTGACGACCGTACATGTCCGAGCGGGCAGGATTCCAGCGGACTGTTTTAAAACAAGTCCAGGAATATTTGTCCGCTGGGAAAAGGCCCGGCGGGCAAATGTTTGCTGGAATTCGGCCCGCTCGCGCCCACACACGACCAAACATGTCTGCTGAAACTGGCCTGCGGACCAGTTTCAGCAGACATGTTTGGTCGTGAGTACGGGGCCTTAGCATTCTTAAGACCTGTGTCAGCAAGCTTTTGTTCACAATCCTGGGATGCTTCTTTCCCCATAAAAGCCTATATAGATGCAAAATCAGCTCAAAGAATATCGATGATTGTTGACAAACACCTAAAGCCTGTTAGCATTGGCCCTTAGAAAATTAAACTTCATTCATATTTGATCAATGATGTCACTTAGAATCCCTGGTGAAGGATTACCTTACTGCAGTGCTGTAGATCTGTCATTTATTGGGAGGATTGCCACATGTACAGATTGTTCAGTGACAGGATGACAGGCCTTTCTGACTGACATGAATTTACATAGCTGGACTCAATGACTTGAAGTGGATTACTTTTCTGGGTGATGTGATTGGTGTGTAGTTACACAGGGCAACATTGTTAAAAAAGTTTTGGGTGTTTATGTTTGACTGCCTACTGCAGATAGACTGTGGCACCACGTCCCCCTCCCTGCGTGCCGCATGTGTCCTCCATCTCAGCTGTGCTGCCATTCGCTGCAGCACAAGCCCATCAGCACAAGCCCATTGACTTATGGCTGGCACCTGTTGATTGGCTGAGTGAATGACAGAAGAGAGATTTGTGTAGGTAAACAACACAGAGCTGTCTTCTGACAGCAGCAATATACATTTTTTTTTCTCCCTGCAAAACAGGGAGTAAAAACCGACACATCATTTAGTTTAAAACACAACACAGCACACACAGTAAACATTGTAGTACACAGTTAACCCTTGCCCCCAAATGTTAACCCTTCCCAGTCAATGGCATTAGTACAGTAACAGTGCATATTGTTAACACTGATCACTGAATTAGTGTAACTGGTGATGTCAGTGGCAGTTAGTCAGTTCCCCTCCAGCATCAGTTAGTGTCAGATTTCACACCGCACTATCACAGTACCACTATAAGTAACTAATCACCACTATTAGTAGTATAAAAAAAATCCAGTATGCATACCATTGTTTGTAGACGCTTTAACTTTCACGCAAACCAATCAATATACAGTTATTGGGATTATTTTTATATTTTTTTTACCAAAGACGTTTAGCAGGATACATGTTGGCCTAAATCGATGGCAATTACATTTTTTTATTGGATATGTTTTATAGCAGAAAATAAAAAATATTGTATTTTCTTTTTCAAAATTTTCTGTCTTTTCCTAATTTATAGGACAAAAAAAAATAGCGCCCTTGTCATGAAGGGGGTAAAATCTTCTGGAGCTTAAAGCGGAGTTTCACACAAAAGTGCAACTTCCGCTCATCTGATTCCTCCCCCCCTCCGGTGTCACAATTGGCACCTTTTGGGGGGAGGGGGGCCTTAGCGATTGATATTGACGTCACAGCTGGGGCTCCTTCCCCTGTCGCCAGGCCAGAAGGAGAGAGGAGCAGGCCTTGCGCATGTGCAGTAGGGTTCCCAGCGTGAAGCCGAAAGTCTACACTGCCAGGTACCCTTACCCGCAATGGAAACATCAGCTGCAGTGCCAACATCAATGGATTCCAGGACAGGTAAGTGTTTTTAATATTAAAAGCCAATGTAGCTTATCCTCCCCTAGGCCGAAAAAAGGAATAACAGAGATTTATAATTTAATACACAGTAAACTACACTTCGAGACACCAAATCAACTTTTGAAGTGGGAGTCGGATTTAAAAGTAACACTCTCTCAGAGGCAGTGGGTACACGCTATCAAAACTAATTACACTCATACCAAATGCTCTAACTTTAGGGAGTCAGCCCAGAAGATTCTTTTGAGATGGTACAGAACCCCCTATACGTTAGCAAAATTTGCAGACAATTCCTCTAATCTTTGTTGGAGGGGCTGTGGTCAAGTAGGCAATTTGGCCCACATGCTTTGGTTCTGTGTATCTTTACACAGCTTCTGGGCTGCAATAGCACGACTAATAGCAAACATCACAGGCATACTCAACAAACTGAAAGCTGAACAAGCCCTTTTAAGCGTTGATATGGATATATACCCAGTCTCTTATCGAACAGTAGTAATGCACATCCTATATGCAGTCCGTTTGACGATTGCCCACAAATGGAAATCCTCCCTTTCCCCCTCGTCGGGGGAAGTATTAAAATTGGTTGATGACTCCTATGCTTATAAAAAAACTAAGGCTTACAGAGAGGGAAACAAAAAAAAAATTTGCAAAATGTTGGCGTGTCTGGGAATCCCATAGTAGAAATCTCCATCATTACAAATAGTATGGTTTATTGTCTATTATACGTGGTCGCTCTTTTTTTTTTTTTTTGGTGATGTATGCACCCTTCTGGATTTGGTAAAGTGGCAAGTTGATTACAAGTATTATCCTGACTTTGCTGAGAATAAGGATGTTAGTGGGCTTTGAGGTCTTTTTGTTGATAGCATGTATTAATGCCAATCTGTTAGGCCCCATACACACGAGAGGATTTATCCGCAGATACGGTCCAGCGGACCGTATCCGCGGATAAATCCTCTCGAGGATTTCAGAGGATTTCTATGCGATGGCGTGTACACACCATCGCATTGAAATCCGCGCTGAAATCCTCTGCCGATGACGTGTCGCGCCGTCGCCGCTATTATGACGCGGCGACGGGCGCGACGCTGTCATATAAGGAATTCCACGCATGCGTCAAATCATTACGGCGCGTGCGGGGAATCCCTTTAGACGGATGGATCCGGTAAGTCTGTACAGACGAGCGGATCCATCCGTTGGAATGGATTCCAGCAGATGGATTTGTTGTGCATGTCAGCAAATATCCATCTGCTGGAAATCCATCCCAGGGGAGATTTATCTGCGGATAAATATCCGTTGGCGTGTACACACCATAGGATCTATCCGCAGAAACCCATTTGATGGGATTTATCTGCGGATAGATTCTATGGTGTGTATGGGGCCTCATACTCGAGTCTATTCATACATTTATATGGACAGTCAACTGGAGCCTGAATATTATTATGTCAATGTTATTTTGGAGGATTTGTTCTCCGAGGATGTAGGTGTTATATTCTCTAATTTGATAAATATATTGAAAAAAAAAAAAGCCAGTGTAGCTGCTGGTTTTAATTTTTTTTTTTTTTGGCAGACCTCCGCTTTAAGTGGTTGATACAGTTTAACAAAGTTGTGTGTGTGTTTACATACATTTCATTCTTTGTGGGCTGAGTAAGGATACCAATGTAGGGAGGGAGCAGATATGTGGCTCCCCTATTATAAAGGCAGCTTGCAGATTTAATTATAAGTCCCCTCATATTACTCTCACTTCCCTCTTAGGGCATCAGTGGGGAGGTGGGTAAGGGGCCTTTGGCCCTCAACATTGGGACACGAATGGGCAAGATACACCCCCAATGTTAAAATAAAAGAGGGGGAGGGCCAATGGCTCATTGCCCTCCCTTTCCAGGCTACCAAGGCTGCATATCTATAAAAGGATCCGGTGGAGTTTTTAAGGGGAACCCCACATTGTTTTGTTTTGTTTTTCTCTTTTTTAGTTACTACTGTCCACAAAAATGTAAACATTATATAGCACAGGATTCAGCTTCAAGGCATCCCCCAATCATGCTATTTAAAGGATTTGTGCATGAAAAGACAGTTTAGCTGCCGTACCATAATTTTATTTAAAAAATAATTAACAAAATGTACCTTCCATAGATTTAAATGGGGTTCTGCAAAAGTTTGGTTAGGCTTAAGCTCTTAATTCCAGTGAAGGGAACTTTTAAGGCATCAGCATACCAAGACATTTTGGACAATTTAATGCTCTCAACTTTATGGGAACGATTTGGGGATGCCCCTTTCCTGTTCAAAGATGTGCAGCAGTGTACAAGGCAAGGTCCATAAAGACATGGATGAGTGAGTTTTGGGTGGAGGAACTTGACTGGCCTGCACAGAGTCCTGACCTCAACACGATAGAACACCTTTGAGATTAATTAGAGCAGAGACTGACAGCCAGGCCGTTTCAACCAACATCAGTGCATGACCTCACAAATGCGCTTCTGGAAGAATGGTCAAACATTCCCATAGACACACTTCTAAACATTGTGGACAGCCTTCCCGGAAGAGTTGAAGCTGTTATAGCTGCAAAGGGTGGCCAACTCAATACTGAACCTTACGGTCTAAGACTGGGATGCCAAGTTCATGTGCGTGTAATGGCAGATGTCCCAATACTTTTGACAATATAGTGTATTCACATTCATACAAGGTAAATCAAATCATGCCTCCTTGTCTCATAGAATCACAAACTAGGCATACATTTCATTTTAAAGTTAACCTACTGTATACTATGCAGGTTTAGAGCGAAGAAAGCAGGTACCCTCTTGTGCTTCTACTTATCCCCCACTTATTCTTCACCCACCCTGTTTATCTTGCAAGAAAAGTATGGTACTTTGAGGCATGACTCCATTCCTTGATGTCTGCAATACGGTGCTAGGTGCCTAAGCAGCCAATTACCTAAGACCTGAATGCTACCACATGGAGTTGGAGGAGGTTCTGAGGTAAAGCCATCGTAGAATTTTTACAGCATTTTTTTATAAACTTCAACAGTTAAGAGGGTTTCTAGAAAATTGCAAACTAGAAAATACTATATTTGATGGAAAAAAACTTTTTTTATATACAAAATTACATTTTTATGAACAGATTATATGTGCATTTGAAGACAATACAACATATCAGACTTATTATCATGGTATTCCAAAGCTGTTTGCTATAATGATTTATTTTTCCTCATGGGGTTTCTTCTATTTAACGATAAAAGCTTCTTGCTTTGTTGAATGCATCCACATTTAGAAAATCACATCTAATTTGAGCAGCTATTCTCTGGAGTAGGAAGAGACTGGAAAGCAGCTCTCAGCTTGTTTATTCATTATAACAGCCAGATAAAGCCTTTCAAAACACAGGAGAACACTTTGGAATGGCATGGAGACCTGTCTGGACTGCAGAGAAGAATTCCCTATTACCTCATATGAAAGAAATACTAAACTAAAATTCATAGTTCTCTATGCTTTGCTAGTGATAACATAATATCTTTAATTTACACAATTGTGATGGCACAGTTTACAATGACACAGTTATTTCATCACATTACATTACTCCAGCCCCTTAGTTCTGAAGGGGCTTGCTGGGCTTCTGGTGCCACAGAGAGGCCCGGGAAAGCAATCTGGTAGTGTGGTAGGACCTCTAAAGCTTGCCATACATGTTACAATCTGACTGTAAATGTTCTGTTCAATCTCTATTTTTTTTTAATTCAATAGTTTTTATTAGTTTTAAGTTATACAAAGATACATGGGATAAACATTGTGGTAAAAAAATAAAGTGAAATGAACGGTTTGTATCTGATTACAGAGTAGATAGTACTGATGATATTGCATATGCATAAAATAACAGTCGATTAACATTGATGAGCATACGGCAAGTAACCCATCTATACCGGGTCATGCTGGTACAAGTAGATCCGAAGGGCTAACCTCTCTCAGACACCCCTATGGGAACAGTGTGCAATCTCGATTAGTCCTACCAAAACTATGCAAAACAGTATAGCCCGGATTCACGTAGAGCCGCGTAAAATTGTGCGGGCGTAACGTATCTGATTTACGTTACGCCTCCGCAACTTACACGGGCAAGTGCTGTATTCTCAAAGCACTTGCTCCGTAAGTTGCGGCGGCGTAGCGTAAATCGGCCGGCGTAAGCCCGCCTAATTCAAATTTGGATCAGGGGGGCGTGTTTTATGTTAAACTACTGTGACCCGACGTGATTGACGTTTTTGCGGAACGGCGCATGCGCCGTCCGTGGAATTTCCCAGTGTGAATTGCTCCAAAGTACGCCGCAAGGACGTCATTGGTTTCGACGTGAACGTAAATGACGTCCAGCCCCATTCACGGACGACTTATGCAAACGACGTAACTTTTTCAAATTTCAACGCGGGAACGACGGCCATACTTAACATTGGCTGCGCCTCATATAGCAGGGGCAACTTTACGCCGGGAAAAGCCTAACGTAAACGTCGTAACTTTACTGCGTCGGCCGCGCATACAGTCGGGAATTCGCGTATCTAGCTAATTTGCATACTCAACGGGGAATTCGACGGAAGCGCCACCTAGCGGTCAAAAAAAATGCAGTTAAGATCCGATGGCGTAAGAGACTTACGCCTGTCGGATCTAATGGATATCTATGCGTAACTGATTCTAAGAATCAGACGCATAGACACGACGGCGCAACGCAGAGATACAACGGCGTTTCTGGAGATACGCCATCATATCTCGGTTGTGAATCTGGGCCCATGTATCTAAACTATTCAATCAAGCTGTGTCCAGTCAAGTAGGTCTTTATTGTTGTGCAGTCAGATTGTAACATGTGTAATTAGAAAAAACTAAATCTAGGGACAGATGAAGTCAACATCAGGAAGATGTTCTCATTAATCACTTAGGCCCCTTTCACACGGGGCAGTGGAGGTGCGGTGACGGTATAGCGGCGCAATTTTAAGCGCTGCTATACCGTCGTATTTACAGCGATATACGGCCACTAGCCGTGTGGTTTTAACCCCTGCTAGCGGTCGAAAAAGGGTTAATACCGCCCGCAATGCACCTCTGTAGAGGCGCATTGCGGGCGGTATTACCGCGGTTTCCCATTGATTTCAATGTGAAGGAGCGGTATAGGAGCGGTAAACACCCCGCTCCTATACCGCTCCAAAGATGCGGCCAGCAGGACATTTGGAGCGGTTCTGCTAGCACACCGCTTCAGTGTGAAAGCCTTCAGGCTTTCACATTGAAGCTTTCACATTGAAGCCTGCAGATTGTTTCAAGCAGTATAGCAGCGCTATTTTTAGCGCTGAACTGCCTGAAAAACATGTCAGTGTGAAAGGGGCCTTAAGGACCGAGCCTCTTTCTGAGATTTTGTGTTTACAAGTTAATTTTTTTTTTTTGTGCTAGAAAATTACTTAGAACCCCCAAACATTTTATATATATATATATATATATATATATATATATATATATATATATATATATATATATATATATATATACACATATATATATTTTAGCACCCTAGAGAATAAAATGGTGGCCGTTTCAATACTTTTTGTCAATTCGTATTTGCGCAGCGGTCTTGAATTAAAAAATAAGACAACAGTAAATTTAGCCCATTTTCTTTTTATTATGTGAAAGATAATGTTAAGCCGAGTTAATTGATACCCAACATGTCACACTTCAAAGTTGCGCCCGCTCGTGGAATGGCGACAAACTTTTACTCTTAAAAATATTCATAGGCAACGTTTAAAAAATTCTACAGGTTGCATGTTTTGAGTTAAAGAGTAGGTCTAGGGCTAGAATTATTGCTCTTGCTCTAACGATCGTGGCAATGCCTCACATCTGTGGTTTGAACACCGTTTTCATATGCGGGCGCTGTTAAAGTATGCATTCGCTTCTGCGCACTAGGTCGTCAGGATGGGGCGCATTAAATTTTTTTTTTTTCTTATTTATTTTAATTATATTTTTTCTTTTGACACTGTTTTAAAAAATAAAAAATTGGGTCACTTTTATTTCTATTACAAGGAATGTAAACGTACCTTGTAATAGAAAAAAGCATGACAAGTCCTGTTAAATATGAGATCTTGGGTCAAAAATATCTCAGATCTCATATTTAGACTAAAATGCAATAAAAATAAAAATATATTCCCCTCACTCGTCTCTGGGCCACTGACAGAGAAGGATCCGATTGCCTCCGCCTCTGCCGAAACGGCTCCGGTAAGCGGCCGAGCGCCCCCGGAGAGCGGTGGCCCTTTCCCACAGCCGATAAAGGTGATCTCACAGCGTATCTGCCGCAGAGACTACTTTTATCTGAAAGAGGACCACCTGCTCTTGAAGAGGGTATCGGGGTTATGGTAGCTAACTGCTACTAAAACAGCGGTATTCCTCTTCAAAGTAGCGACCTATAACGACGGTGGATGGTCCGTAAGTGGTTAATCTTCCTATGCTCTTAACCAGTTCCCTTCCGAGCCATAATAATATGACGTCGGCAGGAACTGTCCGTCCTTCAGAGTGGACATCATATGATGTCCTGTGCATCGCAGGCGCTAAGTGGTGCGAGCGCCCGCGGCAAAGCTTGCGACCCGGTCCACCGGGCACCCTCGATTGCCGGCAAACACGTCAGGAGTGTGGATCTGTGTGTGTAAACACACAGATCCACCTCCTGTCAGAGGTAAGGGTCTCCGCCCCTTGTGAGTCCCCTCCCCCTACAGTTAGAAATCACTCCCAGGGAACATATTAACCCCTTCAGCGCCCCCTAGTGTTAACCCCTTCCCTGCCAGTCACATTTACACAGTAATCAGTGCAGTTTTATTGCACTAATCGCTGTATAAATGTGAATGGTCCCACAAACATGTCAAAAGTGTCTGATATGATCGCCGCCATTACTAGTAAAAAAAAAAATGCCATAAATCTATCCCCTATTTTGTAGACGCTATAACTTTTGCGCAAACCAATTAATATACGCTTATTGCAATTTTTTTTTACCACAAATATGTAGAAGAATATGTATCGGTCCAAACTGAGGACATTTTTTTTTTTAATGTTGAAATATGGTGTTTTTTCAAAATTGTTTCTCTTCTTTTGTTTATAGCGCAAAAAATAAAAACCGCAGAGATGATCAAATACCACCAAACGAAATCTCGATTTGTGGGGAGAAAAACATTTGGGTACAGTGTTGCATGACCGCACAATTGTCATTCAAAGTGCAACAGCGCTGAAAACTAAAAGTTGGTCTGGGCAGGAAGGGGGAGAAAATGCCTTGTATGGAAGTGGTTAACAACCCTGTGTAGCTGAAACAGCCAACACCAACTCTTTTTGTGAGTGGAATAGTTGTTATTCTATCAAAGTTTTAATTGTAAAAGTGGTCTCTATCTATGCATGTGTTGCTGCTTTGAGAACAAATCCAAGAACTGTCACAATAAATATTGATTACTGAAATAATCACTATGTTTTCCTTCACTTACACCCTTTTTTTCTATGAAAAAAATGTGATACTGTACTCTTGACTAACAAAAATAATATCATTTTAAGAAATGTTATTTTTCTGCCACAGTTGTGAAACTGTTGACAAACAGAACATTTTGCTTTTGCAATGTATCACTGTTTTTGCCATCATCCAAGCTTACTCATGGGGCAAACTATTAAATTTTTTGTCGAGGCAAAATAAAAATGTAAAGTGGTCGTACATCCTTACATAGACCAAGTGAAGTGACTGGCCTCAGATGATACACAAAGATGAAACAAATCCTCCTACATGAGTTGTACCTGTTTATCTGCAGTCATATCTTCTTTACAGCTGTTCAAAGTCCAGAATTTATAAAGTTTGTCTGAGCTGTCAAAAAAAAGAGTCAAAGAAGTTACACTCTGCAGAGCTCAGCGAGAAGAACTCTGAGAGCTGCTTGAAAGGAGGGACAAAGCCTCCTCCAAACAGCACATAGGAACAGAGCTGAGGCTGTCAATCAGCTGGAGATTCCTCCCCTGTCTTCTTTTTGCTCTTGGTGTCAAGAAAAACTGTCAGAAGAGCATCATGCTGATTGCAAAGGATGAGGCAGCAGAGAGAAATTACATTCAGTTCTCTTATTTGAGACAAGTACACACTATAGAGGGATATGCTTCGTTCATTTTTATGTCTGAGGTTTACAACTACTTTAAAATATGTAGTGCACATCTGCAATACATGTTAATTTTTCCATGTTTTGCCCTTTTAAAATGATGTAATATAGTGGCAGAACTACCAGGGTTGCAAGGGTCACATGTGTGACCATGCCCTGGCCTTCTGCCATCATAGGGGGACCCCAAGACAGCAGGAAAGACTTTTTTCCCAGCACCTGATGTAGCAGCCACAAGGAGGAAGAGCTCTCGCACAGCCAGGTCTGATAGAGTAACTGCCACCTAATAGCCACTGCCTGACCATCCCCCTGCTGCTCCTAGCCCAATGCACCCAACGTGACCTTCCACCCTCCAGCTGCCATTCTCCATCAGCATCTTCCATTGGTGTCCCCAGCCTGAGACACTTGCTCTTAGAGCCTCCTGCACCACTGCGGCTCATATTCCTGAGGTCGGCAGCAGGCAGGGGCAGACTTATCCATCAGGCACTCGGAGACCCGAGGCCAGTAGGGGGCCCCATCCCTGTTTCCACCTGCCTATAAATATAAGGATGCCGGCTGTACCTGTCACATCACTATGTGTATCTGTTACATTCTATCAGAGCCCAGCCAGCACAGGTCTCCCTCTCCATACAAATGGGAGAGGTCGGATCTGGTCTGCCTTCCCCGGCTCTGGCTTCCCCATGTGCTGCATCTGTAAAGGGGCTGTGGGGGCAGGAATTTTAAACAAGCAGCCAGCAAGCCACATTGTGAACCTGAAGCTTCTGAGCCAGTAAGCCTCCAGGGACCATCCAAGTGAGTGAGCTGTGACCGAACTCCCCTCCCCCCTTCCCTTCCTGCCCTCTCTCTGCCCCAGATCTCTCTACCTTTCTCAGAATCTTTCATTAACTCTGGCCAAAGAGTTTTTGTTTCACCAGCTTATAGAAGTATGTTGACCCCATCATGTGCTTTTAAGGGGGTTCATACTGATGTGCTACAGTTCAGATGCAGGGCTAATGTATACATATTTGTTGAGAGGATAGCTGGGGGATTTGTACTGAGAGGAGAGCTGGGGAGATTTGTACAGAGAAGAGAACTAGGAGGGATTTGAACAGAGAGGGGAGCTGGGGGGGGGTTTGTACAGAGAGGGGAGCTGTGGGGATTTTGTACAGAGAGGGGAGCTGGGGGGGATTTGTGATGAGAGGAAAGCTAGGAGGGGATTTGTGAAGATAGGAGAGCTAGGGGTGGGATTTGTGATAAGAGGGTAGCTGGGGGGATTTGTGATGAGAGGGGAGCTGGGGGGATTTGTGATGAGAGCAGAGCTGGGGGGATTTGTGATGAAAGGAGAGCTGGGGGAATTTGCCTTATGTGATACACAGTTCTAAGCCCTAACTCATTACAATTTGTTGGCGCCGCTGTATTTCTCTTCTCTAAGGAAGGTTTGGTGTGGTTGGGGCGGAGAGTTGGACAGAGAGGGTGAGTTCCTGCAACTTTTCTCAGATAAAAAAAGTCCTGGGCAGGACTGATGACACTGTTTAGGATTTCAGTGAAACAGAGACAGAGTTTGCCATTCACTACAGTTAGAGGTTTATTGGGGCTTTTCCTGACAGACTCCATGGCAGACTACGTGTGGGTTAACCCTGCCTCCTCTCCAATGCTATAGGACCCCATACCCTATAAGTTTGAGCTCACCACGCTGGACTGTGTTCCTTTTTTGTCCTCCTCATTTGGACCTTCTACAATGCACTTACGTTCCCTGACGTCCAAAATCGATCGATCCATAGCCCCAAGAGGGTTGGTGTCAGGCACATGATGTTACTGCTGTCTAGAGAGCCCAGGGCCCAGCCATGGGTGGGTGTGTGGCTTCAGGCATATGGGTCCAGTGGTAGGGACGGCTGGCGTGTGCAAGGACTCAGACGTCTGCAAGGGATCGGCTGGCAAGGTCTGAAGAACTTTTTATTACCTTTCCATGGCAGAACGTTTCTGTGTGTTGTTTTGTCTCCCTTACGTGTTGTTGTATTGCTATGGTGCCTGGAACGCTTCCCTCTTCCGGGTCGCGGCCGATACGAGCTTACGCGCATGCGCGAACCATCGCGTGAAACTGAGGCTTGGTTTCGCACATGGGCAGCTCGGCGGGGGGACCTGGCAGCCGCACAGGCGCAGTGTGGCGGATCGCTACGGCGCAGGCGCGCTTGAGGCATTACGGTGACATCTTCACAGCAGGGAAATTCTAATCCCTGCTAAACCTTTCAGTCTCAGTGGAGACTGGGCGCAGATTACCGCACCCTTTTCAGGCACCAGGCACCCAGGTTTAGGTAAGTGACAACTTGTGACTATGATGCAGGGGGTGGAAAAATTACCTTAGTCTCTTAAAGGAGAAGTACATTACAGTTATGCGGCCATTCTTTACTCCCTTTTTTTTTCTGGGACAGGGAGTGTCCCTTCAGTCTGCGGATTGTCACCTAGTCCTGTGGGGTGCCATGGACGTACCACCTGCGTGGCTAACCCTCACGCTCTTGGGACGTGGGGGTGTGAGGAGGGGGGCTAGGTCCGCTGTTGGTTGGACATATGCCCCATTATCATAGGTATCTTCTTCCTACCCTTCAGGATTTTTAGCTGTTCGAGACGTCGGGGACCTTGCCAGGCCGCTACGTCATTCTTCCTGTCAATAGATTAGATGTTCCCATTTCTCCAGATAAAGGAGATGTTCCCATTTCTCCACTTAAAGGAGATGTTCCCATTCCTCCAGATAAAGGAGATGTTTCCATTCCTCCAGGTAAAGGAGATGTTTCCTCCAGATAAAGGAGATGTGCCCATTCCTCCGTCAATCAGAGGAGGTGTTCCCATTCCTCCGTCAATCAGAGGAGATGTACCCATTCCTCCGGCAATCAGAGGAGATGTACCCATTCCTCCGGCAATCAGAGGAGATGTACCCATTCCTCCGGCAATCAGAGGAGATGTACCCATTTCTCCGTCAATCAGAGGAGATGTACCCATTTCTCCGTCAATCAGAGGAGATGTACCCATTTCTCCGTCAATCAGAGGAGATGTACCCATTCCTCAGGCTATCAGAGGAGGTGTATCCATTCCTCCTCCTGAATCCACACCCACCGCCATCACAGTCGCTCCGATCGCAGAAGCCGGCTGGAGACGCAGGACGCGGGTCCCGCAGGGCAAAAGTTAGTTTGCGACTCATGCTATGCCCAGGTGGTTGGGGAAAGAGAGACTGAAATCCGTTAATTAGAGTCTCTAGTTAAGCGTGTGATGCAACAATCCCTAAAGGAGTAGGGTACATTCCGCACGCGGAGCCAGTCTACTACATTCCCTGACTGATGAAGCCCAGGAGCCTTATAATGCCTCCCTGATTCTTTGTACAGTAAGATGGAGGGAGATGAGCTTGTCAGGGGCCTCAACTTTGGCTGAGTTTCGCCATGGATTAAAATGGTCTTAGAAGGCCTATAAGTGAAAAGACACTCCCACTTCCCCTGGCTATTTAATGGAGATTCCGTAAGCATCTGGGGAAGGAGTGCTCCAATTTCACTATTCTTTTGGAGAAAATGGTATCATCGTGGGAGCAAGTTAACGTTGTATCAAGCAAAACCTTCATATTATTCCACTTCAGGACAGAGGAAGTTAGATATATGGAAAATGTTCCCCTGATAGACGCAGAATTAATGTGAACAGCTAATCACTCTTCCCCCTAGAAGACTTGGGATTCTCTAAACACAAGCTTAAGAGAATAAGTTAGACCTAAAGAGGTCCTAGGGGCTAGCCGGTGTGGCTTGTATTCCAGCTGTGTCTGTTGCGGCCATATCCAAGGTGATGGAAGCTGGATAAAATATGTGTACTCCATGCTCAAAGGAGTTTTGGAAGATTTCGCCAGGTGCTTAGTAGGCCAGGAATTGAAGCTGACGAGTGGTCCTCCTGATAGGGAAGCTTCTGTCAACCTGTTCGGCCCATTGACCTGGACTGTGCTGTCCTCAGTCACGACTAGGCATTTACCCCAGGACGGACGTCTGCCAGGCCAGAAAAGGCCTCGGCGAAGAAAACGAAGGGCTGAAGTACTCAAGAGAAGCACGTCATTACAGGCCCAACAGTTTTGTTTCTGCTCTGCAACCACGGTTAAAAGAAAGAAGCAGGTGTCTGTGGCCTATGCGTTTTCACTGATGGCTCAAAGAGTCAAAGCACCTGTACCGAAGGGAAAATAATTCCAAGGGGAGTATTCCTCCTCCTTTTTTGACGCTAAAGGGAAACAGGTTATGGTGTCCTGTGATAGACCTAATCTACCTAAACAAGTTTAGTAATCTCAAGAGATTCAAATGAAGATTCTGTCTACCATCCAACAAGCTGGGCAGCCAGGTGTTTGGCTAACTTCAATCAACCTAAGGTTACCTATTTCCACATTCAAAATATCTCCGGTTCATGGTTGGGCAGGAACATCTACAGTTCACCTGCCTCCCTTCTAGGCGGACATCCTCGCCCCGAGTCTTTCGAAAGTTATTCTGGTCATGGTGGCTCTCATCAAAACAAGAGGGATACGGTGGTAGCACCATTTTGGAGACTTCCTGCTACTGTCCTGGGACAAAAGCAATTTATCATCACACTGCTAGAATTTGGTTGGCTCTTAAGTTAAGGGTAAAACCACGTAGATCCGGTTAAAACGCTTGCTATGTTTGGAGGCCTAGCATGACACAATGAAATGTCATCTCTATCCCAGGAAAGAGATCCCAGCCATACGAGAAAGAATATCACAGACTCTGAGAGCCTCAAAACCGGACAGCCTTTTTTAGTACCTAAATGTCACTGACACAGTGGTCTCTATGCCCCCCAGGGTAAAAAGGTCTCCGTGGAGACTGCGCCTTTACGGTTAGATTTCTCCAGCAGTGGAACTCAGGAGATATTGATAAATCCACTTGCATGACACTATTAACAGGGATTGGCATCTCCTGTAGGCTTCAGCGCAAGATTCTGTTGACGTGCCATTTCATCGCCCCTGTTTCGTGGGTCACGGTCGCGTCCAGGAAACCCTTTTAGGGAGCCTTCGGCTGATTAGAGCTTACATATGGCAGGTAAAATGCCCATTATCACAACCCGGTCTCGAATGTCCTGGAACTACGAGCGCCCAGGTGTGCTCTTCAAGATTCCGGTCATCTCCTAAAGAGGGAAAACTGCTCTTTTAGGGAACAAACACTACCACGGTAGTCTCCTAGGTGAAGAGACAAGGGGGCACTCGGAGCCCCATCTTATCTCAAGAAGTCAAGCCCTTTTTATTATAAAAAAAAAAAAAAACCTGGCAAAAAATCGCGACTTCGTTCTCGGAATCCTATTGCATTTCCCGGCAACTGTAAAATGAGAGGGACCGGGGTCGTTGCAGCCAAGCCTTCGGAATGAGATGCTGTCAGACTGGCAGAGGTTTTCAGCAAGGTTTATGCCTTTCCCCGTTACTGTTCGTCTTAGGTTCTTTCAAACGGAAGTGTTCGAGGTGTGCCGGTGGCGCATTACTGGCTAAACAAGCTATGTTTTCCCCTTCGGATCAGGCCCAGCTTCTGGGACCTGGTTCCTTTTCCTCTCAAGACAAGCCTTTTTTTTAGGAAGCAGCTCTGATCCCCTTCCAGCATTTCTGGCACAGGTGGTTGGTTCGTGAGAGGCAGGGGACGGAATCCCTCGGGTATGTGTCAAGAAGGAGTTCCACCCTTATGAACCTGAAAAGGCAAACATGATTAAGGTTTATGGGAGAATGTGGATCAAGTTTGTGGATACTTATTCTATGAATAGACCAGGCAGAGAGCCGGGAATCCAAAATGCTCCCGGCTTCCTTCTCTCCAGCTTAGGGTCTGTTTATTTCTGTCAGCCCCTCAGGGTTCAAGTCTCAGCTTTATCGGCCTTCTCCGGGATATCGAGGGCCATTCACCCTTTAATCCGGCAGGTCTTCCGTGGGGTGGCAAGACTTAAGCCCCAATGAAGTTCTAGATTCCCTCTGTAGCTGGATTCAGTACTGCAGGTTCGGCTCCGCATTCTATCAAAGATTTTATTTTATTTCTTCTCTGCAAAATCGCCTTGGTAATTGCCATTATTTCGGGAAAGGAGTCTCGGAGGTCGGGTCCTGAGCCATTTAATGCCATTTCTGACTTCCTCCCCGGATCGGAGGGTCCTTGTTCCTTTGCGCGGCTCAAGTCCGTAAAGTTACATCTATTCCAGGAGATCCAAAAAGTTGCCTTTCCTACATTCAGGACCTCCGGCTCCATCATGGTCCACCCTCTGTGACTTGTGAGCTAAGGGTTTAAACCCTTCAGGAAGCGGTGATGGCTCCTTTTACCAGGGGTCTGAAGACTCCGAAGGTAGCAGCCCGGCATGCGGTTTCTGATGCCGTCTGTAAAGCGGCCTTGTGGGTCTCCTTTTTGGCCTTTAGGTCACTTTATTTGCATAAAGTCTGTTTTTTCTCTATGATCTTTTAGTGGACGAATCCTGTCAGTTGATATGGCATATTAAGTTGCCTTTGACCAGTATACCCACCCGTGTGGATTGGCTAGTTATTTCCCACACGTAATCTGCCATGGAGTCTGTCAGGAAAACAGAAAATGTATTACCAAATACTTTCCTTTCCTGTTAGACTCCATGGCAGACGGAGTTCCCACCCATGAGTATGAATATAATAATTGGACTAAGAGTCGGCTAGAAACGGAACACAGTCCAGCGTGGTGAGCTCAAACTTATAGGGTATGGGGCCCTATAGCATTGGAGAGGAGGCCGGGTTAACCCACACGTAGTCTGCCATGGCGTCTATCAGGAAAGGAAAATTACGGTAAGTATTTGGTAATACATTTTCCGTTTTTTTGCAGCTCAACAGGATTTTCTGTACTTTTCTGTACACTTTAAAAAAGAGGCCAAACACATTGGGAAAATTGTATGTGTTGCAGAGGTGTACAGAATATGTTTTTGCGTTATATTTAATTTTTTTGCTCCGGAGTACACTTTAATTAAAAAAATCAAGAAAAATATCTATTACTTTGCCATTGTAATTAGCCACAATAGAATAGTAATTATCTTGTGGCAGAATAATTTTTCTTTCAAAGTTGTGCTTTACTAATTGTCTCCCAACAAGAGTTACTCTATCGACACCAAGCTCCATTTTGACCCCAGTATCAATTTCTGTTTTCACTATACATAAATTATATTGCAAAGCCTCCAGGGTGTCGATGAAATGGTTACCTTTATGGACTTTTTGTCCTGTTTCCTGAGGTTTTATCTCTAAAAAATCAATATCTACTATTATTAAAGGACACCAAGATTACTGAGGGATGTCTACTGAGCTTGAAAAGACTTTCACGCTTTCTTGGAGATGATGAATATGTGTAGAGAAATAATAATAAGTAAAATCATTTTGAACCTATGTATTTTTAAGGGAAAGTATGTTAAACATACTGTATTTCAAAAGACATGTTTGAAGCAGATGCAAAGTGCATTATGCACTTTAGATGCATTTTAGTGTTGTAAAATGCATGTGCATTACAAATAAAGCAAAAATATACCAACATGTTTATAAATACCTTACAGTGATATGCAAAAAATATGTGAATACATTAACATGCAAAAAATCCAGAAGTAAAAACTTGCCCTAATAAAAATAATCTGTTTATTGTTTCTGTTTCTTAGAATGTGATAAGCTGAATAGTTTCTTTGTACTTTTAAATAATTCTCAAGGCTTGCACCATGCACCACATCCCCAAGGCTCAATGGAAAAATTGATATGGTAAAATTATGGGACTTTTTGGTGCAAAAATATTTAGGAATGGACAACTCAACCAATAAAATGACCACATTTTATTATGTATAAACATAAAAAAAACATGAAAAATGGCTATTACGTCATAGACAGCATATGTAGTATGCACATCCAGTATTCTCTCATAAATATATAACAAAGCACAGACTTCCAAAATTGTTAAGGTAAAAATGTATCTTTAGCACAGTTCTTAGATCCAGATGTGAACTCATTTTGAATTTTGCCAATGGTGCTTCATCAGGAGAAATTCTGGTACTAATAATATAAAGAAAACAAATCATTGAATAATCATTAAGATATTCACATTATTGGCATACTGGTTTTTCTTGCATATGTATCAGCAGTAAATAGCAATGTAGGTTCATGTTTGAATAAAAAAATGTCTATATCTTTGTGATCATTTTGTGACTTGTTTTCATTAGCACCAGAATTTCTTCCGATGAAGCAGTATTAATGAAATGTATTGAGAGTTCACATCTGGATTTAAGAACTGTGTTAAAGATTCATCTTTACCTTACGAATTTTGTAATTTGTTATACATGTACAAGAGATTCCTGCATGTATGGGTATTAAGATGTCTAATACTTCCTATGCTGTTAAGACACAGTAGACATTTTTTATGTGTTTTTAATGTTTTTACATAATAAAATATGGTAATTTTATTGGTTGTGTATTGTTCATTCCTGAATATTTCTGCACCTAAAAAGTCCCATAATTCTATAAAACTATTTTTCTATTGAATAGTAGCTTTGCGTTTATATATATATTTTTTTAATTATTTGAAAGATATTTTTATTAGAGTTTTCAATTTTCATACAGGAAACAACAAACAGTAAACAATAATAGGTTACTGCTGCAAAATGCCTCCCGTGTCTAATAAAGAAATGTGTACACACAAAAAAAAATGGCTTAAATGTTTGTTTTCTTTGCTCAGTAAAGAAAATTATGCTACATAATGGCATACTTATACAGACATAAGATAAACAGACAATAATGAAGACTAATCTCCTGGACCAAGATAGATTACGGTAATAAGACTAGATATCCATCTATTCCACAGTTTATCGAAGAGATGGGATTGCTTTCAGGGTTTAAAAGTAAGTTTATACAGAGGTAAACTATGATTGGTCAAGTTAAGCCAGGTGGCCAAAGTGGGTCTGGAAGTGTCCTTCCAGCCAGGACAGAAGTATTGTTTTTTTGGCAAAGAAGTACAGTATACTATGGACAGTTCACCAAAAATGCCTAACAAACATGCAGCATTTGAAACTCTTAGATATGGGGCGTAGACCCATACTACACATCTGAGAATAGGTAAGGTGGTGATGGAATATCTTTATTTGAATAATTCTGTTCTTAGAGCATATAACCAAACTCTTATAAGTTTCTACAAATTCAGTCCAGTCCTTGTCAGTGATTTGGATGTTCAACTCAGTCCAGCAGGTCTGGACAACAGCAAACTTAGGGTTAGAATCAGCCATTAGAGCAGAGAAGTATTCGGAGATCAGTTTGATGGTGTCCTAAATAGTTTCTCTGTAAGGGAGGCAGATGTGTACCAAATTGCACTCCAAGACCATGACGAAGCTAAAGGTAAAAAAAAAAAACAAGGAAGAGGAAAGAAAGACCAAAATCCTTCCTCAGCTGAGCTAAAAATGTAACCACTTCTGGACCACCTACAGCATATATACTGCGCCACGGCGCCCCCCGGCTGTGCAGAATCACATACATGTATAGTAATTTTGTGCATACGAAATAGCGAGTGAGTGCTCGCCGCTCCCGATGTGATTGGATACAGCGGGAGCCAATCAATGGGTAGGGCAGCCGCGATGGCCACTGGAACCCGCCAATCATTAAGAGGAAAGGCAGAATGGCGGTCTGACTATGTAAACAAGGCAGACTGCTGTTCTGTCAGAGAGTAAAAGAGAGATAAGCTATAGCTGAAATACGAATCTTGCTTTTCCTCCAGTGCATCCACTCCCCCCACAGTTAGAAAGCACTCATAGGGAACACACTTAACCCTTTGATCACCCCAACCCCTTCCCTGAAAGTGTCATTTATACAGTGTCAGTGCATTTTTTTAGTACTGATCACTGTGTTGGTGTCACTGGTCTCCAAATGGTGTATCACTTAGTGTAAATTTTGTCTACCGCAATGTTGCAGTCCCGCTAAAAATCGCAGATCACTGCCATTACTAGTAAAAATATTAGAAAAACAAAAATCCCTAAATCTATCCCATAGTTTGTAGACGCTAGAACTTTTGCGCAAACCAATCAATACGCGTATTGGGATTTTTTTTCAAAAAATATGTAGCAGAATACATATTGCCCTAAATTGATGAAGAAATTCGTTTTCTTCTCTTTTAATGGGAAAGTTTTATAGTAGAAAGTAAAACATTTTGTTTTTATTTTAAAATTGTCTGACTTATTTTGTTTATAGTGCAAAAAATAAAAACCACAGAGGTAATCAAATGCCACCAAACAAAGCCCTATTTGTGGGGGAAAAAAGGACATACATTTTATTTGGGTACAGTGCCGCATGACCATACACTTTTCAGTTTAAATAACGCCGTACCATATGGCAAAAAATGGCCTGGTCAGAAAGGGGGTAAAACTTTGCAGAGTTGAAGTGGTCAGAGCCCCACTCAGAGTACATGTGGCAAAGATATTTAACGCCTCTGAAAATCCAATATTGTGGAAACACAAAAAATGAATTCAACATAGGGTTATACTAGAGTCGGTTTGTTAGGAGAGGCAGTCAATGCATCTTTAGGCCTCGTACACACGATAGGTTAAACAGAGGACAACGGTCTGATGGGCCATTTTCATCGGTCAAAACTGATCGTGTGTGGGCCCCATAGGTTATTTAACCATCGGTTAAAAAAAAAGCCAACTTGCTTTAAATTTAACCAATGGATGTCTAACCGATAGATCAAAACTGATCGTTAGTAGGCACAACCATCGGTTAAAAATCCACACATGCTCAAAATCAAGTCGACGCATGCTTGGAAGCATTGAACTTCGTTTTTTCAGCACGTTGTTGTGTTTTACGTCACCGCGTTCTGACACGATCGTTTTTTTTAACCGATGGTGTGTAAGCGCGACGGACCATCAGTCAGTTTCAACGGTTAACCGATGAAAACGGTCCATCAGACCATTCTCATTGGATGGGCTGATCGTGTGTACCCGGCTTTAGAGAATCGAGTCATTATGATAGTCAAAAGAGACAATGTAGTACATAACATACAGTAGGTGCACGCGATATTGTGTCAATCTCGCTCCCTTTCTCTGCGAGATTGAGCACCTACGAGCCCCATCTCGGGAGCCAGCGCTGAGCTGGCTTGCCGCGATGGAGACAGAGCCGTCATAGAAGCGACGGGAGCTCCGACTTGGATTCCCACCAATTCTACACGTGTGCGGCGTTTGTTATGAATCCTGAGGGGGAAGTCCCCGCCGGATTTTAAATAACAATTTGGCATGGGTTCCCCCCTCAGGAGCATACCGGGCCCTTAGGTCTGTTATGGGTTGTAAGGAGAGCCCCCCTACGCCAAAAAAATGGCGTAGGGGGTCCCCCTACAATCCATACCAGACCCGTATCCAAAGCACGCTACCCGGCCGGTCAGGAAAGGAGTGGGGACGAGCGAGCGGCCCCCCCTCCTGAGCCGTACCGGGCTGCATGCCCTCAACATGGGGGGGTTGGGTGCTCTGGGGCAGGGGGGCGCACTGCGGGCCCCCCCCACCCCAGAGCACCCTGTCCCCATGTTGATGAGGACAGGGCCCCTTCCCGACAACCCTGGCCGTTGGTTGTCGGGGTATGCGGGCGGGAGGCTTATCGGAATCTGGGAGCCCCCTTTAATAAGGGGGTCCCCAGATACCGGCCCCCACCCTAAGTGAATGGATATGGAGTACATCGTACCCCTACCCATTCACCTGGAGGAAAAGTGGTAAAAACACAAATAAAAAACACAGGGTATTAAAATATTTTATTAGTCTGCTCCGGAGGCTCCCCCTGTCTTCTTTAGCTCTTTTACCAGGGGGAGCTTCTTCTTCCGATTTCTGGGGGTCTTCTCCTGCTCTCCGGGGTCTTCACCGCTCTTCTGTGACGTCTTCTACCCTCTGGGGGGTCTTCTTCTATGTTTGCCGCTCTCCGCTCTTGACTCAGCGCACCCCGGTTCTTCCTCCCGCTGTCCGGTGCCTTCTCCTTCTTCCGCTGTTCTGTGACGTCTTCTCCTCTTCTTCCGCTGTTCTGTGACGTCTTCTACTTCTCCCTTCAGGCCGCTGTGCTGTGACGTCTTCTCTTCTTCTCTTCTCCCGATGCTGACACGTCGCCTCTTCTCGCTGCAATGACGGGTGCGTGGCTTGCATCGGATTTATATAGGCCTCACAGTCCCATCATGCTCTGGTACCTACCCATGTGATACCTACCCACGTGGTACCTACCGGAGCATGATGGGACTGTGAGGCCTATATAAGTCCGACGCAAGCCGCGCACCCGTCATTGCAGCAAGAAGAGCCCGGCGTGTCAACATCGGGAGAAGAGAAGAAGAGAAGATGTCACAGCACAGCGGCCTGAAGGGAGAAGTAGAAGACGTCACAGAACAGCGGAAGAAGAGGAGAAGACGTCACAGAACAGCGGAAGAAGGAGAAGGCACCGGACAGCGGGAGGAAGAACCGGGGTGCGCCGAGTCAAGAGCGGAGAGCGGCGAACATAGAAGAAGACCCCCCTCGGAGCGGAGAAGACGTCACAGAAGAGCGGTGAAGACCCCGGAGAGCAGGAGAAGACCCCCGGAAATTGGAAGAAGAAGCCTCCCCTGGTAAAAGAGCTAAAGAAGACAGGGGGAGCCTCCGGAGCAGACTAATAAAATATTTTAATACCCTGTGTTTTTTATTTGTGTTTTTACCACTTTTCCTCCAGGTGAATGGGTAGGGGTACGATGTACCCCATATCCATTCACTTAGGGTGGGGGGCCGGTATCTGACGGCCCCCTTATTAAAGGGGGCTACCAGATTCCGATAAGCCTCCCGCCCGCATACCCCGACAACCAACGGCCAGGGTTGTCGGGAAGGGGCCCTGTCCTCATCAACATGGGGACAGGGTGCTCTGGGGTGGGGGGGGCCCGCAGTGCGCCCCCCTGCCCCAGAGCACCCAACCCCCCCATGTTGAGGGCATGCAGCCCAGTACGGCTCAGGAGGGGGGGCGCTCGCTCATCCCCACTCCTTTCCTGACCGGCCGGGTAGCGTGCTTTGGATACGGGTCTGGTATGGATTGTAGGGGGACCCACTACGCCGTTTTTTCGGCGTAGGGGGCTCTCCTTACAACCCATAACAGACCTAAGGGCCCGGTATGCTCCTGAGGGGGGAACTCATGCCAAATTTTTATTTAAAATCCGGCGGGGACTTCCCCCTCAGGATTCATAACAAACGCCGCACACGTGTAGAATTGGCGGGAATCCAAGTCGGATCTCCCGTCGCTTCTATGACGCGCATGTTGGAATGTGCTGTCACTATTGCAGTGAGTGCGAGATCTCGGCACCATGTCGCCGAGAATCAGCGCGATGCTGTCGTGCTAAAAACACAATATCACAAACACCTACTGTAGTTGTCCCAGGGCAATTAGGCACTTGTCTACGGTATATTATGTTATGCAGAGCTTCAAAAGAAGAGACTATAGCAGCTTCAGTGGTGGTGCAGGCATTGTTTATGGAGGGATGTAACCAGTCATGCACCACTACAAGCTATGAGGCTAGATAATATAGGTATGAATTTGGGAAAGCCAACCCTGCTACATGGGAGGGTAATCATAAGCCTCGTACATATGACTGGTTTTCGCGTCGGGAAAAATGCCATGGGAGCTTTTGGCTGGGAAAACCGGCCGTGTGTATGCTCCATTGCAGTTTTCCCAACAGGAAAACTACAGGAAAAAAAAAGAGAACCGGCTCTCTTTTTTCCAGCTGGGATTTACGGCGGTTTTGAACCCGGCAGTTTTTCTTATGGGAACCACTGCGATGGAGCATAAACACAGCCGGGATTGCCGACCAAAGCTCTCATTGCAGTTTTCCCGACGGGAAAGCCGGTCGTATGTAGGGGGAAAAAGTTACCAAGCAAGTTCTCCGTTTTTCCCTCTGGATTCCCGGCTGACTTTTTACTGCTGGGTATCCCATACGTGTGTACGAGGCTTTAGAGATTCCAGAGCCATGTTTGGGGCACCGTGAAACCCGTACATAAGGAATCAATTTGCTTAAAAAGGGATTTTGGAATTTTACTTTGTGCTTATAATTCATAACAAAGTCTTACTGAGCAACACTATTAATGATGTACTTCATTTAGATGCAGGACTAATAAAATTGTAGTACAAATTAACTTTCAATTAAAATCAGCTAAATATGTTCCAGGTGCACCAAAACAAAGATTCACAAAGTCTTCTAGTTAATTTTCTGTATTCATCTACAGGCTAAGTAGAAAATACTGTCTCTTGCACTCTGTGTGGAGAAATGGTCTCTATGCAAAGGTCTGACATGCCCCCTACTGAGTGAGAGCTAGCGTCCTCCAATCAGCAGGGAACATATATTATGCTGATTGCAGAGTTATAGGTCTAATTTAGCAGTATGTTGAATCTCAGCAGAAAGACCACTGCTTCCACACAGATAGAGAAAGGTCCTTCTCTGCAGAATGATGGCATAGGCTTTTCAACTCAGTACGCTACTACTTTCTAAAGAAAGCAAATGGTAAGACTATGAACACACTTCATTTTGATAAACCTTAAACAGATTTAGCTGATTCTGAATGTTTAGCCAAACTTGAAATACTAATATTATTTGGCTATCATTAGAAATCATAGTTTTATACATTTAGGGCCAAATTCTCGTACGAGTTACGCCGGCGTATCTCCAGATACGCCATTGTAACTCTGAGTTTGAGGAGTCGTATCTATCCGCCTGATTCTTAGAATCAGTTACGCATAGATTTGTATTAGATCCGACCGGCGTAAGTCTCTTACGCCGTCGTATCTAAGTTGCATATTTACGCTGGCCGCTAGGTGGCGCTTCCGTCGAATTACGCGTTGAATATGGTAATGAGCTAGATACGCAGATTCATTTTTTTACGTCGTTTGCGTAAAGCTTTTTTCGGCGTATAGTTACCCCTGCTCTATGAGGCGTAGATGAGGTGTACCAATGTTAGGTATGGACGTCGGAACAGCGTCTAATTTTTCACGTGTTATGTTGTTTGCGTAAGTCGTCCGTGAATGGGGCTGGAGGTAAGTTACGTTCACGTCGACTAGGCATTGAGCGGGCGCAATTTAATTTGAAAATTCGACGTGATACTGAGCATGCGCACACATGCGCCGTTCGATTAAAGCATCATTTACGTGGGTTCACAATAAATTTACATAATACACGCCCACATCTTCCACATTTGAATTAGGCGAATTTACGCTACGCCGCCACAACTTACGGAGCAATGGCTTTGTGAATACTGCACCTGTCAAAGTTGCAGAGGCGTAGCGTAAATACATTACGCTACGCCCCCGCACACAAATACGTGCTCCCTACGAGAATCTGGGCCTTAATATATATTTGTTTTAAGGATTTATTTGTTTACTTTACAATGTTATAGAGTTCTAAACGTAGCAACCCTTTACATAACATTTCGAACCATTCTCAACAGTGAAATTGCTTTGTACGATTCAGTGTTTCGCTAACAAATCAAACTATTTCATTTTTTTTTGTAATGTGTCATTTTAAAAGTTAAGCTTTAGTAAGTAACTATGTGTTCTAAATATAGCATTGTTTAATGTTGAAGGTCCCCAGCAAAATTTCAATATTTAGGTAAGGAAAATGGAGCACTCTGCAGCCAAACATTCAGGCGCACTGCTGTGAAGTCTGTTTAAAGCATCTATTTTTTTGTCTCTCTTGCTGATAGCCAAGGCTGTGCAATAGCAGTTTATTGTTGCTGGCTGCCAAAATAAGCAATTAAAATTGATTCATAGATTCAGGCGAGAGAGGCCTAACCTAAATAAGCACACCAGGGGAAGGTTGATTGATCACAGACTTCAGGTCAGGTTTTAAATAAGGTTTCTTTGAAATCCTATTCCTTTATTGACTTTAATACACCCTGAAGAGATGCATCGCAAAGTATAGATGGTAATTCATCAACTGTAATAAATGTAGCATCTGTAATAGTGCTTACAAAATTTAACCATCACATTGTGGATTCCCATTCCACATGTTTGCATATTTATAAGTAAGGGTAGCCAAACAGTATGAAGCTGGCTGTGTGAATTAGGGAACGGTCAGAGCATCTCACAGCATCTTCTTGGCCAGTTTCACTCATAAACAGGAGAATTTTGTCACATTAGAGCAATTAAAAAGGAAAGGAGAGTTGTAGATACAGTCTCAGGGTCTGGAAAAGCTCTGATATGTTCAAATCCTAGTCTGAACCCACCTGAGCAATCCTGCCACTGTACGGGGGCAATAAGCAGCTTTATATGCCTCACAACAGTATGTATATATTCTCAGGATTCTGATCTGAACCTGGGACCTCTGTGGTGTCTGACCATTAGGGATGAGCTTTGAGTTCGAGTCAAACTCATGTTCGACTCGAACATTGCCTGTTCGCCTGTTTGGCGAACAACAAACAATTTAGGGTGTTTGCAGCAAATTTGGAACACCCTGTAAAAGTCTATAGGAGAAATCTAAATGCTAATTTTAAAGGCTTATATGCAAGTTATTGTCATAAAAAGTGTTTGGGGACCTGGGTCCTGCCCCAGGGGACATGTATCAATGCAAAACAAAGTTTTAAAAACTGACGTTTTTTCAGGAGCAGTGATTTTAATAATGCTTAAAGTGAAACAATAAATTCCTTTAAATTTTGTACCGGGGGGGGGGGGGGTATAGTATGCCTGTAAAGCAGTGCTTGTTTCCCATGCTTAGAACTGTCCGTGCACAAAATGACATTTCTAAAGGAAAAAAAGTCATTTAAAACCACTCGTGGCTATAATGAATTGTCGGCTCCCGGCAATACAGAGAAAAGTCATTCATAGAAAAAAAAATGTGTGGGTGTCCCCCCTAAATTAAATTACCAGGCCCTTCAGAGTACACTTTTTTATTCGTTAGGTTTTATATTTTTGAGCTGTTTTTTTTGGGACCTAGGATGTGTCTTTGCTGTATGAATACTAGAAATAAAATAATCACTGAGCTTTTCTCTTTCTTTTTTTTTAAATAAAATGGTGGACACATTTGCTAATTTTCAGTTACCATTATCAGTTGTGCTTCCACCTAATTGTCAGCAGATCTGCCAGTTCACTTGCTACTGTTCTCTGAAACCACTAAGTGTTTGTACATACAGCTCTTTTTTGTGTTCATCCCACAGGAAGAATAGTTTGTTTCATCTTAAAAGCTTTTCCTGCTTGTGTCTCTGAGGCAGCTTTGGAAAACGATTCTCTCTTTCAATGCCTCCTTAGAAAAAAAAACTCTACTAAGGCTTGACCTTTGAGCATTATATTGGTTTTTCTTTCTAAGCACCACCAACTGGTAATTCACATATCTCTTCATGCCATCCTTTCCTGGCTATTCTGCTGTCAGAAGTAATGTTACTGTGGCTTCTGGTCCCTGTGAATTATATGAATTGTGGAAGCCCATTCCTTAGACATCTATGATTTAATTACTTTAATGAAAACGCTGCAGAGCACTGGGACATGGTATTAGTAACACTACCATTGCTGGATAAAATTGACAGAGGTTTTCAGAAAAGGACACCACAGAGGTACACGTGTAAATTGACATTAAAGTTACCTGTTTGAGCACTTTAGATTTATGATTCCAGGGGTTTTTATTCAAAAGCATTTTGTGAACAATTATTCACGTGTTCTGTTTATTTAGGCTTGCTTCATCACTGTCTATTGTTGTTTTACCACACACAATGCAATACATGTTACTACTACCTGTATGCGCATTTTTTTAGATTGGCATCCCAATGCACATGTACAGTAAATGCCACCACACCATTGTAAGGCTGTTTTCACACTGAAGTTCCTGTTATTAATTAGAAATCACCAGTGACAGGTTCTCTGGAATGCCCAGTAGTTACAGTAGTTACATAGTTACATAGTTAGTCTGGCTGAAGACAGACAGAAGTCCATTCAGTTCAACCCAAAGAGGAAAAAAACACACACAACAAAACAAAAAAATATTCTTCTAGATCCCTAAATAGTCATTCAAATGTTCCATGGATCAACTTTACCTATACATATTAGTATCAGTATCCAGTTATCAAGTTTTGTGCTTTTATAAAAGAATGTAGGCCAGATGTAAGGAGTGCCCCTTAAAGTGAATATCTCAAAACAAATAGATAAATTGTATATCGAGCAATTGCAATAATAGTATTGTTTGTTCAATAGCACCTACATCCCTATGATAGAGAGATATATGTGAAACATGACCGGGAAAAAGAATTTGGGATTTTAGAGGTGCTTATTGAAAACTTAACATTATCAGATATAAAGAAGAAATATTTTTTAAAAAATCTGTATTTTTATTCATGAATAACATGATATTAATATATTAATGCACATTTTTTAGAGCAGCTCCATTTTTTTAATACTAGGCCACAAGCCCTTAACATGGGTGTAGGTGCTTTCTCTGGTCTTCTTTCTCTGGTCTGCTCCCTCTGGTATTCTTTCTTCAGTCTTCTTCCTCCAGACTTCTTCCTCTGGTCTTCTCTATCTCTGCTGTTATTTCCGCCCCCGACCAAGTCCTCCTCCGATGTTGTCCCCCATCATTGTGCCAGCTTTGATCTATGCTGGTTCTTATATAGCCATAGGGCATGGCCCTCTTGTGAAATCACCAAGAGACCCTGTCCCTGTGATATCACAGGGGACAAGGTCCCATGGTGATGTCCACGAATGGCCACGCCACATGGCTATATAAGAACTAGCAGAGAGTGGAGCTTGCACAATGACGGGAGACAGTGTCGGAAGAGGACCGGGTCAGAGGCAAAAATTATAGCAGTGGTGGAGAAGACAGCAGTGGCTAGGAAGACCAGAGGAAGAAGACCAGAGGGAGAAGACCGGAGGAAAAAGACCAAGAAAGGTTTTTAATAAAGAACTTGTCAAAACTGTCTCTTGTTTTTATTTACACAACACTGCCTTTTTTGGGGTGAATGGATAAGGGTAAATTTTACCCCATTTTTGTTTACATAGGGGGCAGGGATCCGTGGGCCCCCTTATTAAAAGTGACTTTCAGTTTCTGATAAGCACCCTGCATGCAGACCCCCACAGCCACTGCCCAGGGTTGTCAGGAAGAGGCCCCTGTCCCCATCAACATGCGGACAAGGTTCTTTGGGGTGGGGGTGCAGAGCTGGTATCATAGTGGGGCGTCCGTCCACCCACTTCTCCCAGGCTCAGGCTGGCATCATGAGGGAGGGATTTATGCATTTTATGGCAGTTTTAAGAAGTGATTTCCTGGTAAATACTGCAGACATGTGGATGTTGGCTGGGAATCAAGGGTGGGAAGCAGTGTCTTGCACAGTATGCTGGCCATGCTGCTGACTAGCAATTGGCAAGTCATTGGTCACCATATACATGCTGTAGCAGGGCGGTACCCTGCTAGGGTTCAGGTCTAACAAACAGCCAGTTCACTAATGAGTCAGCTGTGTTCTGGGCTTTAAGCAATCACCAGACCAGGGCTTTAGGCTCCCAGTTGGAGACGACTCAACCCTGCAGACAGGAGGTCTGGGCATGGGAGTCAGGAGGGCATCACCTAGGAGAGAGAGGTGGGAGCCAGTGTAGCAAAAGGCTACTTGCTGTACCCACGGAGGTCCTGAGCGTCCAGTCTGTGGGAGACAGACCAAGGCCCTAAAGTGTAAGGCCTAAGCTGGAGAGCTGCAGCCAGGAGGGCTGAAAATCATTTACTTTGTTAGCAGGACTGAAATACTGAATACCCCTGTGAGGGAATCTTCTGTGTTTGTTTTGATCTTTCTTTCAAATAAAAGTGGGCAAAACCAGCCCTGAAACTGAGAAAAGCGAGTGGTGGTGTGCTTAAAGCTCTACACTTGCAGTGAACCCCTGACAATGCATACAGATTTGTCCAATCTGCGGATAATAATCAATTCCTGGAAAGAACATGATTGCTTAAAGGAGTAGTATTTTAAGAACACTTCTGATATAATGATGTAATGATCTTTTTATCAAGTGTGCTTTGGTCAGAGCAGGGCTGTCATAGCGTGTTCTGTCAAAATGTGTTCTCTTATAGTGTGTCCTGTCATAGCGTGTCCAGCCATAATGTGTGCCAGACACAGCGTGTTTTAGTCATAGCATGTTCAGTCACAGCGTGTTCCAATCATAGTGTGTTCAGTTATAGTATGTTCCAATCATAGCGTGTTCCAATATAACGTGTTCAGTCATAGCATGTTCCAATCAATAGCGTGTTCAGTCATAGCTTGTTTCAGTCATAGCGTGTTTCAGTCACAGCGTGTTCAGTTACAGCATGTTCCAGTTACAGAGTTTTCCAGTCACGGCGTGTTCCAGTCATGGCGTGTTTCAGTCAGGGCATGGTTCAGTCGGGCATGATTCAGTAGGAACGTCTTCAGTCAGAGCAGTTCGGTCACAGCATTTTGGTCATATTGGGTCCGTCATAGCGGTTGCTCACTTAGTAGTTGCTGTCTTAGCGGGGCTTTCATAGCGTGTTCAGTCATAGCGTGTTCAGTCAGAGCGGTTTCTGTCATATCGTGTTCTGTCTAAGGCCTCGTACAGACGACCGAACATGTCTGCTGAAACTGGTCCGCTGACCAGTTTCAGCAGACATGTTCGGTCGTGTGTACGGCCGACCGGACAGGTTTCCAGCGGACATTTGTCCACCCGACCGTTTTCGAGTGGACACGTGTTTCTTAGCATGCTAAGAAACATGTCCGCTGGAATCCTGTCCGTCGGACATGTTCGGATCGTCTGTACAGACTCACTTCGACGCATGCGTGGAAGCATTGACCTTCCAGCGACGCGCACGTCGCCGCGTCATTGTCTCGGCGATGGCGCGGACACGTCAATGCGATGTCTGTCCGCGCGGATTTCTGTCTGATGGTGTGTACAACCATCAGACAGAAATCTCCGAGGGGACATGTCGGCTGAAAACGGTCCTGCGGACCGTTTTCAGCGGACTGTCCCCTCGTCTGTACGAGGCCTTAGTGGTGTCTGTCTTAGCAGTTTCTGTCTTAGCAGTTTCTGCCTTAGCGTGTTTGTGCAGTTACAGCATACATCAATAACCATTTCATCTTTGTTTCCATGTCTCATCGTACCTCACGGTCTATGGGTACACTAGCCTTGAGTTTTTCATTTTAATTACCTGTCCCTGCAGGTTACACGGGCTCACTTACTACATAGACTAGGGTGGGGGGCCGCCATCAGGTTCATTCGCATGCTATGGTCTTGTCATTACTGCTTATGTCCTTACTCTCAAGTAGGCACAGATGAATGGTGTTCTCATGTCTGGTTGTCTGCTGTCATTGGGCCGGATTCACGTAACACTTACGCCGACGTATGTACAGATACGCCGCGTAAGTGTAAATGTGCGCCGTTGTATCTATGCGGCGTGCCCATAGAACTAGATATGCCTGAAAATAGACTTCCTCCGACCGACGTAACTTTCCTACGCCGGCATATCTTGAGCGCATATTTACGCTGGCCGAAAGGGGCGCTCCTATTGATTTACGTGTCGAATATGTAAATGACTGAGATACGCCGATCCACGAACGTACTTGCGCCCCTCGCAGTAACATACGCCGTTTACATAAGGCGTACGTCCGGCGTAAAGTTATTCCACATATAGGAAGCGCATCCCATGCAAAGGTATGGACCACGGAACAGCCGTCGTATTTTACGTCGTTTACGTAGTACTATGTGAATAGGGCTGGGAGTAGGTTACGTTCAGTGATTCGACGTATCTTAGGTGTTCGTTCCGACGTGATTCTGAGCATGCGCACTGGGAAGCGTCTACGGGACAGCGCATGCGCCGTTCGTTCGGCCCATCATTTGCATGGGGTCACGGCTCATTTAAATGTATCACGCCCACTTCCACCTACTTTGAATTAGGCCAGCTTACGCCGAGGAATTTACGTTACGCCGGTGCAACGTTGGGAGCAAGTGCTTTGTGAATACCGTGCTTGCCTCTCTGTGTTACGTTGGCGTAGCGCATATGAGATGCGCTACGCCGGCATAAAGATGCGCTCAGGTATCTGAATCCGGCCCATTGTCTTTAGTTTGTGTTTCCTTGGGTTTGGGCATGTTGCACGTTTCACAAGGCACTAATTCACGTTCATCCCTTCAACCACCCGTGGGGGTTCAAAGCATGTTAGCATTCATGGCAGACTTCTCCTTGCACCTCACCTGGGATCTCAACCCCTACTATACCTCAAGTCCTCTCAAAGACCTGCACTGAGAGGAATGAAGGTATAGCAATAGGTGCCACAAGTACTTGCAGCCAATCTGCTAGCAGTACAACACCAGTTGATTTCAGCAGGCAAATTTTGCTACCCAGTTGCTGAACCACAAAAAAATGACTGTCCCAGTCATCCACATGCTAGCTTGGCCAAATGGCTAGCACTACAACTGCTGCATTTTCAGCTGGTAGACTCTACCCCCTTTTGTGAATTTGTGAAATGTGCTGTACCACAGTGGCAGGTTCCAAAAATACATTTCTTTTCACGTAAGGCCATTCCAGCTCTCTACCGTCATGTGGAAGGCAATATTTTGGCCTAATTGGACAGGGCAGTCAGCAGCAAGGTTCATGTTACCACTGATGCATGGTCCAGTAGGTATGGTCAGGGATGTTACCTTTCTTTCACGGCGCACTGGGTAACTCTGCAGGCAGCTGGGAAAGTTACAGGACAGGGTTCCGTGTTTGTGGAGCTTGTTCTACCACCACATATGGTGCCTCAATTAGTCTGTCTAGTAGGCAGGATCCACACTGGGGCAGATATTCTGGCAGCTCTGCAGGGGCAGGCTAAGAGGTGGTTGAAGCCATGGCAGCTTGAGCCAGGAATGGTTGTATGCGACAATGGCACCAACCTTCTCTCCGCCCTCTGACAGGGACACTTGACACATGTTCCATGCTTTGTAAACATCCTGAATTTGGTTGTGCAGCATTTCTTGACCAGGTACCCTGGATTACAAGAACTGCTGAGGCAGGCGAGAAAAGTCTGTGGTCATTTCCGGCGGTCCTGCAATGCCAGTGCTCGGCTGGCTGACATTCAATGGGAATTCAACCTGTCCACTAGCCGCCTCATTTGTGCTGCAGCGTCTACACACACAGCAGAGAGCCATCAATGAGTACCCATGTGAGTATGGCACCAGGAGGACAGGCTCAGGGGAGCTTGGTTTATTTTCTCCAAGCCAGTGGCTACTGATTAAGGATGCATGCACTGTTCTGTCACCATTTGAGGAGGCCATGAGGATGGTGAGCAGCAACAATGCATTCATTGGTACACTGTCCCTCTAGTCTTCCTGCTGAAGCACATGAAATGGCTTCATCGAATCATGGACAGGGCACTTGTCAGAACAGCAAGAGGAAGAGAGGACGTCCTTTCCTCTCAAGGCCTCCCTTTATGCAGATAGCATTCCTGTGAGGCTGCCAAACACACAGGAAAAAGAGGAGTGTCAGCATGGATGTAGACTAGAGGATAACAGGCAGAAGTTGTCAGGAATCAACGGCTCAGAAGACCAGACACGTAATTACACGAGGGAACTGAGACCAAACAATGTTTTTATCAATAACGTGATATTTATTTACAGTGAACACACCAATAAACATACACAGTAACCAGTGAGAACATAAACCACTCCAGCAAACAAGAACAAAAATAACTAATGAACCTACCTACTATGTATATACAATATCTACAATATAAGGGACAAAGGTAACAGGAATGCAAGGAAGGGAAACACGACTGGGTACAAGAGCAGGGAGCAAGGCAGAGAGGTGCAAGACAGATCAGGATACAGGAAGGTTCAAGATATATATCAGGCACAATCTGGTAGCAAGAAAGCAATCAGACAGGATAGTTATGCCATGAGGTAGGGATGAGCCGAACACCCCCCGGTTCGCAGCAGAACATGCGAACAGGCAAACAATTTGTTCGAACACACAAACACTGTTAAAGTCTATGGGACAGGAACATGAAAAATCAAAAGTGCTAATTTTAAAGGCTAATATGCAATTTATTGTCATAAAAAGTGTTTGGGGACCTGAGTCCTGCTCCAGGGGACATGTATCAATGCACAAAAAGTTTTAAAAACTGCATTTTTTTCAGGAACATTGATTTTAGTAATGCTTAAAGTGAAACAATAAAAACTTAATATTCCTTTAAATATTGTGACTGTGGGTCTCCTCAGTCTGCCTGTAAAGTAGTGCATGTTCATAACAGTACCACAGCAAAATTACATTCCTAAAGGAAAAAAAACAATTTAAACTGCTTGCGGCTGTAATGTATTGTTGGATCCTGGCAATATACATACAAATCATTGAAAAAATAGTGTGATTTTTTATTAATTTTTTTCAAAAAGTATTTATTGAGTTTTCAAGAAATACAACAAATAAGATAAACGATGCAAGTTGGTACACATAACCAGAGGAGGGCACAGCCCCAGTAATGCATTAACATACGTGGAACAGAAACATTACATTTAACGGAGCAGAAACAAGACATTCAATCAATCAATAGTCAGGTACGAGTCACGGTAGAGGCAAGATCCTCGTCCGCACACCCCCAAAACAGGGGGGGGGATGCAAAGGAGGATACCGCCCCCACACGGGTATGAACTGGTGGGATCTGTACGATAAATACGTGACCAGGGTGAACCTGAAGGATGATCATTAGATACCAACAGCTATAAGTGGCAATGCATCATTGTATAGGAACAAAGAGAACTAAGGCAGGAGGGAGATTTAAAAGGTAAGGGGGGGACACCGTGATAAGAGCAGTGCTCAGATGAGCATAAAGGAGGGGGAGGGGGGGTGGTGACACCCAGACCGATAGCAACAGTTCAGCCCAGTTCAGCTGGGAGCGGTGGAAAGTGCAGCAGGCGACGTGTCCCCACCTGAGGATACAGGTGGAGGAGACTTAAAGTACGAGAAAGAGTATTGGTCGAAGGTGTTGTAGTCCTCTTGAGAGAGTGTTGTGGTCATAAAAGGTTGCCAGGTTGAGAGAAAATAGGACTTTGCCGTAGCTTGTTTGAAATGCGTGGTGGCTCGTTCCTTGTAGAGGAGGAGAAGATCTCGTGTAATCAGATTAATGGAGGGGGGTTGAGAAGAGATCCAATTTCTCAGGATTGCCCTTCGTGCGACAAGGAAGCAGAGTAGTGGCCAGTTCTTGGACACCTGTGAAGGGGGCGGAAGAACATTGGAACGGGGGGCAGCCCCTTGAGATCTTTGAAGTAGCAGGGGATCCCAGTATCCAAATATGAGGAGGAAAGGATCCTTAGGTAGCTTCAGTAGGGTGATTTGAAAGACGAAGGCCAGGACTTGGTCCCAAAATGTTGAAATAAATGAGCACGACCAGAACCGGTGTGTCAGAGAAGGTTTCGGGTGTTGGCACATGGGGCAAGAAGCGCCGTTCATGTCCTGTGATGAGCGTAGAGAAGGGATGTGAGCCCGGAGGAGTATCTTTAACTGGGTTTCCTTCCAAATTTCGTTCGGGGTTATCCGCTGGACTTTGTTGAAACTGTGCAGTAACTTGGGTATCAGATTCTCGTCAGGAAAGTCCTTGCCCCAGTTTGCAGCGGATGAGGACGATAACGAGGGTAGGGCTTTAAGGAGCAGAGGCTTGTAGATGTCCGAGATCTTATAAGAGCCATCCAAGAGCAGCCGGTCAGTGAAGGTGGGGGAGAAACGCTTCAAGGTCTTATTGCAAGAGAAACGTAGGTAATTGACACATTGCCAGTAATGGAAGACATGAGACTTGGGTAGATCAAACGCCTCGGCAGTTTTTGTAAAAGGCAGGGGGAGGCCAGTTGAAGTATCACATAGAGATGAAAAAAGTGTAAGTCCCTTTTCCTGCCATACTTTGAAGGGTTTGTGATCCAGTCCTGCGAGGAAACTGGGGTTGCCTTGAATGGGAAGATGACGTGATATGAAAGGGGATAGACCAAGGAGATTTCGGGTTTCCCTCCACGCGATGACTGTGTCTCTGAGTAGCAGATTATGCTGGAGTGTGGGGGTGATCGATTTCCATTTGCAGTGGAGGAGGGCCACTAGGGAGAAGGGGTGTACCATAGCAGATTCTAGGGAGTAGTTCGAATACCTCGACGAATGTGAGATCCAATCTAAACCTGTTCTCAGTAAACATGCTAAATTATACAATCTAACATTAGGAAGACTAACACCGCCCTCGTGTCTGGGAAGAAAAAGTTTTTTCATAGCTATGCGGGGTCCCTTGCCATGCCATATGAATTTGGAGATAGCCGATTCAATAAGTTTGATATCTTTATGGCTTAGGAGTAGGGGTATGGTCTGCATCGGGTATAGCAATCTGGCAAAGCTGACCATTTTGACTAAGTGGCATCTTCCCAGGAGCAAGAGCGGCAGATCTGACCAGTTCAACAATTCCTGAGATAGTTTTGAAATCAAGGGGGGGTAGTTCAAGTGATACAGAGAAGAGGGCAGTTTGCCAATTTTTATGCCGACATATGTGATGTGAGAGGTAGCTACCGCGAAGATGGAGTGGCGTGTCCAGGGGGGGTCAGGGTGGGTGCCCAGGGGTAGGATTTCACTTTTGGAATAGTTTTTTCGGAGACCAGAGCAGAGACGAAACTTATCGAAAATCGTTTTAATGGTGAGCATATCAGAGGAGGGGTCCGCCGAAAAAATGAGGACATCGTCGGCAAAAAGAGACGAACGCAGTTCATGAGAGCCCGATTGTATGCCATGAAGGGGGGCTATTTGGGTGAGGTGCCTGGACAAGGGTTCTAGTGCTATGTTAAAAAGAAGCGGGGAAAGAGGGCAGCCCTGCCGCGTCCCCTTATGGAGGTGGAATTCCTCTGAAAGAATTCCAGCAGCCACCAATTTCGCAGAGGGGGTTGTATACATAGCGTCTATAAAATGGCAGAAGGGACCAGAGAAGCCCATTTTTGCCATGGACAAAGAAAGCCATTCGAAGCTGACATTGTCGAAGGCTTTCTCCGCGTCCAGTGTAATAATGGCAAAGTCACCTTCTGGGTGTTGCTTGGCGTGTTCCAGGGCCAGCATTACTTTACGGATATTTAGGGTGGCCGTCCTACCCTTTACAAAGCCCGATTGTGCCGGGTGTATTAGGGAAGGGATGATGTCCGAGAGCCTATTGGCAACGATCTTAGAGAGAATTTTTACATCAAGATTTAGAAGGGATATCGGTCTGTATGAGCCTGGCTCGAGGGGATCTTTTCCTTTTTTGGATAGCAGCTTGATAATAGCCTGGTTTCCCGAGGGGAGGTAGGGGCCGCCAGACCACACGCCGCTATATACTTTGTGTAAAGTAGGTTCTACTATGCTTTGTAGGGTCTTATAGAATTCGCCTGTGAAGCCGTCAGGGCCCGGGGCTTTTGAGGGTGTAAGCTTGCAAATGGTTTCTGAGATCTCGGAGATAGAAATGGGGGCGTTTAGGCTTTCTAATTGGGAGGGAGTAAGCGCAGGAATGTCCAGGTTCTCTAGGAAGGCGGTTGCCGTCGTTCTGTCGATGGGGTCCGGAGCGTATAGGGCCGAGTAATATTGGAGCATCGCCTTGTTAATCGCTGGGGGCGTGGTTTTAACGGAGCCGCTGGAGTCTCTCAGGGAGGTGATGTGGGTAGGGGTGAAAGAGCCTTTGCATAGTCTGGCGAGTAGTTTGCCCGACTTATTTCCAAATTTGTGGAAGGTGGCATCTAAATTCGCTTTTTTGACTGTTTCTAGGGTGTCTGCCCAGGTGTCGAAAGATCTCTTGGCTGCGTGCCACTCGTCTCTGTTGTCAGGGGAGTCAGCTAGATAGAGGGTCCTTTGTGCTTTATGTAGTCGGGAACTGGCTAATTTGTACTTAGACAAGGCGTTTCTCTTGAAAGAGGTGGCGTAGGAAATGATTTGACCCCTGAGGAAAGCCTTGCCGGCGTCTCAGAAGAGGTTTGGGTCATCTATATGGGGAGCATTCGCCGAGGAGTATTCCATTCAGGCTTTCTCCATAAAATGTTTGAAGTCTGAGTGGTTGTGGAGGTAGGAGGGAAAACGCCATAACTTCGGGTGAGGAGGAAGATCTAGGTTGTCAAGGGAGACTGAGACCGGGGCATGGTCGGACACCACGATGTCAAGAATATCAGTGGCTGACACCAAAAGTATTAAGTCGTCCGATCCGAAAAAATAGTCTATTCTAGTGAATACTGCGTGGGGGTTTGAATAAAATGTGAATTCCCTGTCCGCGGGGTAAGTCAAGCGCCATAGGTCCCGCAGGTGGAGCGAGTCCATAGTGGAGGCAAAAAGCGAGGGTTGCGATGGGTCAGGGCCTGAGCTGGAGCGTTTAGGGGACAATTTGTCATCTACCTGGTGTAGAGTGTCATTGAAATTGCCTCCGACCAAGTGAGGGAGGTTGGTGTTTTGCAGTAACCAGGAAGATAGCTCGCAGTAGAAAGCTTTTCCTGGGCTGTTATGGGCATAAACGTTAGAGATGACCAGTTCCTTGGAAAAAATGTTGAGGTAGGCTGAGACTAGCCGGCCATGTGAATCTGAATTCACCGCTAGGACCGTGCATGGAAGGTTCTTATGGATCAGTAGGAGGACACCTGCCTTGCGGCCCACAGCTTCTGAGCCCAAGACCATGCCCACCCAGAGTTTTTTCATGCGCGGGAAGTCAGATGTGGGTAGATGGGTCTCCTGCAACAGTGCTATGTCCGCCTTAAGTCTTTTCAAGTGTCTGAGGATCTTCATTCTCTTGTTTGGGGATCTAAGGCCTTTCACATTCCACGAAAAAAAATTATGTTATGGGTTCCGGGAACGGGGTCTGAGATGTATTTTTAAGTAGGGCATCACTTGGTGTGGGGCCAGGGGAGGTCACCATAAAAAGGGACAATAGGTCCTGTGCGTCACGGGAAGAAAGGGGAGCGCGTGGCGCATGTATGTGGGTGCCAGGGGGAGGGGGAGAAGGACGAGGGGTGAGGAAGTGCGAAAAGGAGAACTGAAAAGAAAGTAACAAAAATAACCAAACCAATAGCGAGAACTTCGCTTTTTTCTGCATGGAGTCACTGTACGAGCAGGCCCCCTTGTCACGAACCTGGTGGCAAGTGCCCAAGAGCCCAAAAATAGGTAGCGAGGCTCCAAGCGGAAAACCAGCAGCGTATGTAATGGAGGGGGCAAGCAATTTAAAAGCGTACAGTGAGATCAGGAGGCGCACAATTATGTAACAGCGATAACAGCGAAAACTGAATACATGAATATTCAACTGGCGAGGGGGGTAGAGGGAGAACACGACCGAACTGAGTGCAGTCAATAGCATATGGGCATAAACATAGTAAACCAAATGGAATAATATTGGCAAAAGATAAACGTGCAAAATAGAGACACAAAATGGATCAGACAGATACATTTACATAAAAGTCTACCTGACCAGACGATGAGGATGAGCCGACCGCCAGTAGGTAGGGGTCGAGCATTACCAGAGCATGTCCTGCTCAGTGAGGTCCTTGACGGGGCATCAAGAGCGTTCAAGGATAAGAAGCAAGCCAGGAGGGAGTTCTGGTTGCAGGGAAATCATTTTGCGGTGAACCAGGCCGGTTCCTGAGCCGAGGGCCTGAAGCGCTTAGGTGATTCTTTCCTCGGGCTTCTTTGGTCCAGGGGACGGTTGAGTGGAGTGGCCTTAGAAGGCGTCTGGGGGTTAGGGTGTGCATGTCGCGACCGCAGAAAAGCTTCGGCTTCTGAGGGGTCCTGGAAAGTCAGCTGATCTCCATTAGGGGCCTTGAGGCGTAGTATGGCAGGGAAGGCCAAGGTGAATTTAATTTGTTGTTTGAAGAGTTCTGTGCAGGCCTGTTGAAATGCCTTTCTCTTTTTCGATACCTCAATGGAGTAGTCGGCAAACACTCGCACTTTTATGCCATCGATCTGGAGCTGGCGGGCTTGCCGAAAGGAATTCAATATGAGGGTCTTGTCAGCATATTTAAGGTATTTAGCGATAATCGGATGCGGTGATTAACGGTCCGAGTTGAATGCCCCCATGCGATGTGCCCGTTCCACCGTGCATGGGCCTGGAAGGCCCAGCGCTTCTGGAATGCGCTGAGTGCAGAAATCCGAGAGTGCAGAGGCCTGAAGTGATTCCGGGACACCGACGAATTGCAGGTTACTCCTCCTGGATCTGTTCTCTAAATCGTCTAATTTCTGAAGAACAAATTGGTTTGGCTTGTCCTGAGCATGTTCTATGGCCTGGGCCTGATAAAGCTCCTCTTTTGGGCTAGATAGGTGACGTTCCAGCTCATTCAATCTAGTGCCATGCTCTCCTAGCTGGGCCTTAATTTGTGCCATCCCGGCATTCACAGCCTTCTCCACCGAAGCCGCTATCATGGTGGTCAGCAGGGCGGCTACGGCCTGAGCTATGCGCTCGTGGTATTATCCCCTGATGCCTGGGGTGGGGAAGCGTGTGGAGAAGGAGGGTGAGAGCTGTCGCCGCTTACCTCCATTTCGGCCGGCATTGTGGAAGTCCGCGGAACGGAGTAGGCCAAAGCCGGAGCCTCGATTTGCGGCTGGGCCGGCAACGCCGTCTGGGCCGTGTGGACGTGGGCGCCCGATTTCTCTACAGGGACGTGCCCAGAGGTGGAGGGGGGCTCGGATGGCTCCTCGAGCCGGATTTATATGACGTTTTTCGTGTCGTGCGGCGGGAGCTGCAGAGGAGAGCAGCTACTCCATGCGGTGCCGGAACCGGAAGTCAGTGTGATTTTAACAATGCTTAAAGTAAAGAAATAAAAGTGAAATATTCCTTTAAATTTCGTACCTGGAGGGTGTCTATAGTATGCCTGTAAAGTAGCGCATGTTTCCCGTGCTTAGAAAAGTCCCTGCACAAACTGATGTTTCTGAAGGAAAAAAAAGTAATTTAAAACTACTCGCGGCTATAATGAATTGTCGGGTCCCGGCAATACAGATAAAAGTAATTGAAAAAAACAGAATGGGTTCCCCCTTAGTCCATTACCAGGCCCTTTGGGTCTGGTATAAATATTAAGGGGAACCCCAAACCAAAATTTAAAAAAAATGGCGTGGGGCTCCCGCCAAAAATCCATACCAGACCTTTATCCGAGCATGCAACCTGGCAGGCCGCAGGAAAAGAGGGGGGACGAGAGAGCGTCCCCCCTCCTGAACCAAACCAGGCCACATGCCCTCAAACTGGGGACGATATCCCCATGTTGATGGGGACAAGGACCTCATCCCCACAACCCTTGCCCGGTGGTTATGGGGGTCTGCGGGTGTGAGGCTTATCGGAATCTGGAAGCCCCCTTTTAAAAAGGGGACCTCCAGATCCCGCCCCCCCTATGTGAATTGGTAACTGGGTACATTGTACCCCTACCATTTCACAAAAAGTGTCAAAATGTTAAAAACCACAGGAGACAGCTTGGGACAAGTCCTTTATTAAAAAAATAAAAAAGATTCCAACGATGTAATCCAGTCTTGAGCGATACGGAGAAAAAAAACAGCCGCTACGAACGATACCGCCTCCATAGGAGGCGCCCGGTCGAATGACGCTCTCCCGTCATGACAGCTCTTTTACAGCTGAGGGTGGGGCCATCATGTGTGTGGAGGACCTCGCCCCCCTCTGACGCAAGGAGAAAGGCTGGGGTTACCCAGTGATGTGTACGGATGACCCGCCCCCTCTGGCGCAATGTGGGTTTCCATGACACACTTTTGATTTATCCCATAGACTTTTAAAGGGTGTTTTGCGGCTTTTCGAATTTGCCGTGAACACCCAAAATTGTTCACTGTTTGGGCGAATAGCCAATGTTCGAGTCGAACTCATGTTCGACTCAAACATAAGGCTCATCCCTACCCTGGATTAAGGGAGGAGCAGCCCTAAATATTGCTGGACAACCTGTTTCTGAGGCTTTGTTTGGTCAGAGGAAGAGTGGTGGAGAAGGTAGCCGGCTGACCGATGCCTTTAAACTATTTCTTAGTCCTCAGCACCCAGGTTCAAGCAGCCATTGGCAGTGTCTGAATTATATGGTGCAGGAAAATCTAGGGACAAGAGCAACTTGGAGACCTGGGTCTTGAGGATGGACCACTGGCCAGAACTTGCTCAATATGCAATTGAGCTACTGGCCTGTCCTGCATCCAGTGTGCTTTCAGATCAAAGAGTGTGCTGTCCACAGACTCCGTTGATAAGCTCACATTTATAAAAATGAATCAGTCCTGGATCAGAAGGTGTATCAAGCCCCTGATGCTGATGTAACTGATTAAATTTGCTAGGGATCTGGGATCTCTTGAAGACTGCCTATGCTGCCTATCCTATTCCCTGCTGAATCGTGAGGATGTTAGCTTCCTACAATATTTTTTCGTTTAGGGCACCACCAACACCCAAGGCCAAATTTTGTAATTGAAAATATGGAACACATTTTTAACAGCAGGGCCCGTTCCTGTGCCCAACAAGAGTAACTGTGAGGAGTTACACTGTCATGGCACCATCAAAACCCAAGGCACCTGTTTAACTGGGGCATGTAATTTAAATTTTTTAACACATTTTAAACAGCAGGGCTTGTTCCTGCACGCAACAAGAGTAACTTATGTTACAGTGTTCTAGTATATAGTGCAGTCCGTATAGTATATAGTCTGCAGTTCAGAGTATATATGCAGTTTGTATAGCATATACAATGAAATTCAGAGTATATAGTGCAGTCCGTATAGTATATACAATGAAGTTTAGAGTATATAGTGCAGTCTGTATAGTATATATAATGCTGTTCAGCGTATATAACGCAGTCCGTATAGTATATATAACGCAGTTCAGAGTATATAGTGCAGTCAGTGTAGTATATATAATACAGTGCATGGTATATAGTGCAGTGCAGAGTATGTAATACAGTGCATTGAAGTGGTTAAGGGAAACACTATGACAGAATTAAGAAAAACGTGTGGGTTCCCCTCCACAATCCATTTCAGGCCATTTGGGTCTGGCATAAATTTTAAGGGGAACTCTACACGAAAATGTAAAACAATTAGCGTGGGGTTACTCCCAATATCCATATCAGACCCTTATCCGAGCAAGCAGCCTGGCAGGCCAGGAAAGGGGGAGACGAGCGAGCGCCCCCTCCTTAAACCATACCAGATCGCTTGCCCTCAACATGGGGAGGGTGCTGTGGGGTCCCCCAAAGCACCTTGTCCCCATGTTGATGGAGACAAGGACCTCTTCCCGACAACCCTGGCCATTGGTTGTCGGGGTCTGCGGGTGGAGGCCTTATCGGAATCTGGAAGGGCCCCCAGATCCTGCCCCCCTATGTGAATGGGTATTGGGTACATTGTACCATTCCCCCCCAAATCTATAAATCCATCTAACTTTAATTACGCTGCCCTAGAGACCCGAAAAATAGAAAAAAAGAGCTCCACCTCAATGGAAGGCCTCCTGGTGACTGCTGTCTGTCTGTGACAGCTGTTATATAGGCAAGGGCAGGGCCACCCAGTGACATACCTGAGTGACCCTGCCCCTTGCCTATATAACAGCTGTCAAAGCCAAAAGACAGCAATCGCCTGGAGGCCACCCATGGAGGCAGAGTTTTTCCTCTTCTATTTTTTGGATCCGTCAGGTGGCGTGTTTGAAGATGGATGGACATCGCAGGACACTTTATTTTTTCATAAAGAATTTGTCAAAAACTGTCTATTGTAGTTTTTACTTTTTGACACTTTTTTGGGTGAATGGGTAGGGGTACAATGTACCAGATACCCATTCACATAGGGGGGTGCAGGATCTAAAGGCCCCCTTGTTAATGGGAGCTTCCAGAGTCTGATAAGCCCCCACCCACAGACCCCGACAACCAATGGCCAGAGTTTTTGGGAAGAGGTCCTTGTCTCCAACAACATGTGGCCTGGTATGGTTCAGGAGGGAGGTGCTCGCTCTCCCCCTATTCTGTCCTCCAGGCCGCATGCTCGGATAAGGGTCTGGTATGGATTTTGGGAGGAACTCACGTCAATCTTGAAAAAATTGTTGTTTTAAAAACTTTTTTTTGCATTGATACATGTCCCCCTAGGGCAGTACCCGGGTTCCCATACACTTTTTATGGCAATAACTTGTATATAAGCCTTTAAAATTAGCACTTTTGATTTTTCATGTTCGTGTCCTATAGACTTTATTAGGGTTTGCATGTTCGCTCAAACTTTTTGCCTGTTCATGTGTTCTGGTGCAAACCAAACCAGGGGGTATTCGGCTCATCACTAATTGTCACCTTCGAGCAAGGAATTTCATGGATCACCAGGTGTTACTTTAAAGAAGTCTACAGGTACAATAATACAGAAAATTACTTTTGAAATTCCATTATTATATTAAACTTATTTGCAATTTTAGTGATTGGCTTCATCTTTTATTGAAATATAATATTTTGAGCGCATAGGCAATAAAATGTAATATTAATTACATTAAACATATAGCATTTTCTCACACAAACTGAACATGGTAGGTTTTCCTGGGGCAAATTCTCTTGCCAGCAGTATCTTCCACTCTTGCTATTCCCTTTTTTTTGTATTAGCAAAGGTCACAAGGTTTCTGAGCTACATCGCATTTCCTGCCTGTACTGTAAAAAAACAAAACAAAAAAAACACTTTCCTTTCTTCTTTCATTTTTCTGTATGCTTTCTGTATACATACAATAAATACATCTTATAGGTCAATACAAGCCTGTTGCATTTCTCGCAGAATCACATTTTCATTTATTTTCCTGCTAAAGTGAATAATTTTTTCCTCAATTTATTTACACTAGATTAAGAAATCTGAGGTGCCCCTTCACAGTTTTAGACTCATCTGTGTGGAAAGTTCTGTTAAATGTATTTAAAGAAAGAAAAATAACAATTGCATATATTTTTCTTTAAAACTGTTTGGGAGCCATTATGTGTTGGATGGTTTATTTAGACACTTTGCAATGTAATGATGTTCATTTTTAATGTTTTATACAGACTAAGATTAATAATAATATTAGAAAAAATATGATAATAATAATAATAGAAAAAGGTTATGATGAATGGAGAATACAAAATACCATTAACCCTTACTAGCTGAGAAAAATCTTAGTAATGAGAAGAAAGTGGTCTTTCCCTTTATTGAAAAAGGATTCAACTCAATTATCAGATCAAACGTATTATTGCCAAGAGATGGGGTATTTTGAAAGCACACCCAATTCTTGGGGAATTACTACCCATTAAACCTGATGTAGTCTTCAGAAGGGCCCCGAATTTAACAGACACCCTAGCCCCAAATGTGTTGGAGGCACCAAAACAACGATCTTTCTTTAAAGAGATGAAGGGATTCTACCCCCGTAATAAATGTGTAATCTGCACGGTAGGACAGCTAAGACTGCGTAAAGTGGAATACTTTGCTTCCAGCTTCACAGGGAAGAAATAAAATTAACCACTTCACGCAAATCGCTGTACTCCTACGTTATGTCAGCGGATAGCTGCCATAACCCCAATATTTTCGGGAACGGCGTGCATTCCTCTTTTAGATAAAAGAGGTCTCTGCTGCTGATTCGCCGCAAGATCACTTTTATCTGTGACAGGAGAGGCAGCCCACTCCACTACCCACCGTGCTCCTTTAACCCCTTCCGGATCACCGCCATTGTTTTGCGTCAGTACTTTGAAGAGGGATATCGTTATTACAGCAGCTTGCTGCCATAACCCCAGTATCCTCTTCTTCAGTGGGTGATCCGCTTCAAGATAAAAGTGGTCCCTTTAAGAACTATGGGCGGAAGTGACGTTTTGACGTCGCTTCTGCCCTGCAATGATATGGAGACGGGTGGGGGCCATCTTCCCCTGACTTGTATTCATGCCAAGCCAGGGATTAGATGCAATTGCCTCTGCTGCTGCCGGTGGCTCCAGTAAGCGATGGAGGACACCGGAGAGCGGCGGGAGGGGGCCGATAAACGTGATCTCCCGGCGAATCTGCTGCTCTTCCGGTGCCATCCGTTGCTTACTGGAGCCGCCAGCAGAGGCAATCGCCTATGCTTTCTGGCTTGGCATGAAGACGAGTGAGGGGAAGATGGCCCCCACCCATCTCCATATCATTGCAGGGCAGAAGCGACATCAAAACCTAATTTCCTCCGACAGCTCTCAAAGGAACATTTTTTATTTATTTTTTTCAAATGATATTAAAAAAAATTGTTATTGCATTTTTGTGTAAACATGAGATCTGAGGTCTTTTTGACCCCAGATCTCATATTTCAGAGGTCCTGTCATGCTTTTTTCTATTACAAGGGATGTTTACTGTACATTCCTTTTAATAGGAATAAAAGTGACACAGTTAAAACAAAAAAAAACTGTGTAAAAATTTAAAATAAAAGGTAAAATAAATAAGAAAAAACAATATTTTCATATGCGGGCTCTACTCAAATACCAATGACTAATGAAACACTGTGATTTTTTTTTTTTATGAAAAGTATGTGTTCACCAAATCATAGTGGCCACAACCTTAGTGTTATCTTATAACATGTAAATAAACTGTAAAACACATGAATATAATTGTTATTATTTTTAAATTACAGTCCCTCTAAGCTCATGTTTCCACTGTAACAGTGCTTAATTCAAATTGACATTCCTATGTAGCAACTTCACCACTTCTGTGCCATAGTGCTGAAAAACCAACATACTTGTTAGATTTCCATGACCACTTAGATCTAGATGCAGCCACAAAACAGGAAATCCCATGACTGCTACTCCAGGAAACACTGCTTGGGTCATCTCTCTCTGCAGACATCCATATTGCTTTATAGCAGGTCTGTATGTATTCATATATTTACCCATTTGTTCCTCATATATTAGAAATAAGAGAAATCTCTTTATTGCAACACTGTAAACAGGCTTTGATTCAAATAAAAATTGGAACACTCACATTAAAAAGTGATATCTACACTGGAATAATAAAACTGTCATTAGAATCATCCAGTCAGGTTGACTGTCTCTGTGTTCCATGGTGGTGTTTGACACCACTGCTGGTGGCAGTTATGTGAAATCACTAGACATTTCTGAGCATGACGATTTCTTGGCCCCTTGCAATGCACAGTGATATCTCCTGCTAACACAGTACTGACATATAGCCAGATTCAGAGAGAGTTACGCCGGCGTATCAGTAGATACTCTGTCGTAACTCTGAATCTGCGCCGTCGTAAATTTAAGTGTATTCTCAAATTGAGATACACTTAAATCTAGCCAAGATACGACCGCCTGCGCCGTCGTATCTTAGCTGTCTATTTAGGCCGGCCGCTAGGGGCATGTACGCTGATTTACACCTAGAATGCGTAAATCAGCGAGATACGCCTATTCACGAACGTACGCTTGCCCGTTGCAGTAAAGATACACCGTTTACCTAAGGCGTTTTCAGGCCTAAAGATATTCCACCAAAAAGATGGCGCAGCCAATGTTAAGTATGGACGTCGGAACCGCATCGAATTTTTAAATGTTTACGTCGTTTGCGTAAGTCGTCCGTGAATGGGGCTGGGCGTAATTTACATTAACGTCGAAACCAATAAGCCTTTGCGGCGTAATTTGGAGCATGTGCACTGGGATATGTCCACGGACGGCGCAGTTCGTTAAAAACGTCAATCACGTCGGGTCACGATTCATTAGCATAAAACACACCCACCTCTTCACAATATGAATTAGACACGCTTAGGCCGGCACATTTACGATACGCCGCCGTAACTTAGGACGCAAGTGCTTTGTGAATACAGCACTTGCCTCTCTAACTTACAGCGGCGTAGCGTATATGAGATACGCTACGCCTGCCTAACGTTAGGCACGGATACCTGAATCCAGCTAATAGTGCTTAGAAAGAGGCGTCAATGAACATATCAATGGACAAGGAAATCCTCACTCTTGGAAGTGTATTTTTTGGGCAGCAATTTCTTTTCATTACAGCTGCACTGAGCAGTGCAGGCAGAGGGAGAGGCGAGTATTTAATATTTAATTTAATTTTACCAGTTTTATTATCCAGGGTCACTGTATGCACTAAGAAAAAGAATCAATCCAGGCAACCACTCTTACTACAACCTGCAGAGCTGCAGAGTTTAGTGTAGTCTATAAGTACTATTAGTTCATTTCAGTTCATTAATAAAAATAGGGATGAGCCGAACACCCCTTCAGTTCGGTTCGCAGCAGAACATGCGAACAGGGAAAACATATGTGTGAACACCGTTAAAGGCTATGGGACACAAACATGAAAAACCAAAAGTGCTCATTTTAAAGGTTCATATGCAGGTTATTGCCATAAAAAGTTTTTGGGGACTTGGGTACTGCCCCAGGGGACATGTATCAATGCAAAAAAGTTTTAAAAACTGCAGTTTTTTCAGGAACAGTGATTTTAGTTTAAGCTTGTGAAACAATAAAAATGTAATATTCCTTTAAATATTGTGCTTGGGGGTCTCCTCAGTCTGCCTGTAAAGTAGTGCATCTTTCCCATGTTCATAACAGTATCACAGCAAAATTACATTTCTAAAGGAAAAAAAATATTTGAAACTGCTTGCGGCTGTAATGTATTGTTGGATCCTGGTAATATACATAAAAATTATTGAAAAAATGGTGTGAGTTCCCCTCCCCCAGTCCATTACCAGGCCCTTAAGGTCTGGTATGGATATTAGGGAAACCCCCCAAAATCCATATCAGGCGCTTCAGGTATGTTATGGATTTTAAGGGGAACGCCAGGCCAAAATAAAAAAAAATGTTGTAGGGGTCTCCCCCAAAATCCATGCCAGACCCTTATTCGAGCACACAACCTGGAAGGCCCCAGGAAAAAGGGGGATCAGAGCGCCCCCTCCTGAAGCATAACAGGCCACATGCCCTCAACATGGGGAGGGCCTCTTCTCCACAACCCCCTGCCCAGTGGTTGTGGGAGTCTATGGGCGGAGGCTTATCAGAATCTGGAAGCCAAAGTAAATCCATCTTTAATCACAGCATCCAATGGTCACAAAAAAAACTGCCATGTTTTGCTTTCACAGCTTTTAAATGGCGTGGGGGTCCCCCCAAAATCCATACCAGACCATTATCTGAGCACGCAACCCGGCAGGCCACATGTCCTCAACATGGGGAGGGTGCTTTGGGATCCCCCAAAACACCTTGTCACCATGTTAATGAGGACAAGGGCTTCATCCCCACAACCCTTGCCTGCGGGTCGGGGGGCTTATCGGAATCTGGAAGCCCCCTTTAAAAAGGGGGCCCCCAGATCCCCCCCTATGTGAATAGGTATCAGGTACATTGGATTTCTACTCATTCACCCAAAAAGTGTCAAAAAAGTAAAAATGACAGGAGACAGTTTTAGACAATTCCTTTATTTTAAAAAAAAGTGTCCCACGATGTCCGTCCATCTTCAATTACGGCGTCCAACGGTCCATAGAAAAAAAAAAGAAAAACTCTGCCTCCATAGGAGGCACCCACTGACTGCAGCCTTTTCGCGATGACAGCTCTCATTTAACCAAGGGTGGAGCCACCCAGTGATGTAACCGGGTGACCCCGTCCCCTTCTGATGTCATGTGACATCAGATGGGGGCAGGGTCACCTGTTTACATCACCAGTTGGCCCCTCCCATGCCTATATAACAGCTGTCAATGCAAAAACACGGCAGTCATGGGGATACCTCACATGGAGGCAGAGTTTTTCCACTTTTTTTTTTCAAGACCATTAGACGCTGTGATTGAAGGTGGACACTTTTTTATTTAGTTTATTTTTTTTTTTAAATAAAGTGCAAGTAAATTCGGGTGCATTCTTTGGCCAATCATAGGATGCCAATGCACTGCAATCTTGCAGTGCATTATGGGGCATTCAGTGGCACTCGAATTTGCAGCGAACATCCCATAATGTTGTTAAATTCGGTGAACACCCGAAGTTCAAGTCAAACTTACGTTCGACTCAAACATCAGCTCATCCCTAATTATAAACAAAAGAAAGCAAACCAATTATTGGGGGGTTTCATTGTGGCCTGTTGGAGTACAAAATGCCCCTACATCAGTGTGAGTAATGTTTCTGGCTTGGTGGTCAGTGGACAAAAAAAATACACAGTGCCTGCGATCTGTAGGAGGAGGAATAGTGCCCCATAGCTGGTGTCGTGGTGGAGGGGAATAGTGCCCCATTGTTGGTGTCAGGGGGGAATAGTGCCCATTGTTGGTGTCAGTTTCAGGTATTATGCCCCACTGTTGGTGTCAGTGGAAGGATTGGTGCCTCATCGTTGGTGTCAGTCGGAGGAATAGTGCCTTGTATCAGTATGAGGACCCGTACCCCAAGGGCTAGAGAAAGACCAGCAAAGAGCCACATCCAGTCGCAGGCTGCAGTTGGAGACCACTAGTATAGACGAATAAAACCTTTATAATATTTGCAAAACAGTAATATGTATGTTTTTCTTGGAATCCTTACTTAAAAATGCAGTTTACCAAGCTTTTGTGGAGGCATTTCAATCCCTATCAGTTTAATATATTACGTTATTTCTAAACATAGTGTAGTACATTTAAAGGAAGGTGACATTGATGAATTACCTCTGTTAAATTTGGCCATGCAAATCTTTTTTTTTTTTTTTTTAAGTTACCTGCAAAAGAAAAAAAATAAGCATGCTTAAACATGTTGCCATGGAATTGCTTTAGTGAAGTTAGACTTCATTTAATGTCAGTCATGATAAATAACTACAGCAATGTCATTATATGGAAAGTTGGACAACCATCTTTTTTTTCCCTGAACAGAGCTGATATAGATCGAATAACGCTAGAGATACTTGGACAGATTCCAAACATATGTACGTGCACTATCTGTTTCTACATTAATTAATTTACTTTATCTTGTGCCTGCTTAACTGTGCAATATGTAATTATGTAATGATATAGACTGGTGTAAATGTCCTGCTGTTCACTGCAATATATTTATAGTCTTTTGTAACAGTACAGAATTGCAAAATTGATTGTTCCTCATTAAGATAACTTTTCATTACAGGTATAACTACCATAGCTACTGTAACTACTGTTTTTTTCTGATTTAACAGGTACTTGTTTGATGTTTCATATGCTAGATATTAGTAGTGATGTATTTTTTTTTTATCTCTTGCATAGCTGCATATGTCCTTTGCCATAGAATTGGAACTGCTATTTAGTTATTGTGACATTTTTCTTCTGTAAATCTAGAACCTAGATATACAGTAATTTAGATTTTAGTTTTTTTTGGCAACAATGTCTTAGTGAATTTATCCTTTTTGCTGACTGCCCCCTATTATATATCTTTTATGAACAAACTCATTTTGCTGTTTACCACATGCATATTATAGACTTGAAACCCACTAAAACCATACATTTTCTAAAGGTGGTCAGCTTACACAATTAAAAGATTCTACTGTTCATTTAGAACATTCTATGACAGCTGTGCAAATGTTTATTATAGTTACATAGTTAATCAAATCATAAAAGACATTGGGCCAGATCCACAAAAGGGATACGACGGCGTATCTACTGATACGCCGTCATATCCCTGTTTCTATCTTTGGAACTGATCCACAGAATCAGTTTCCAAAAGATAGGGAGAAGATCCGACATGTGTAAGGGACTTACACTGCCGGATCTTAGGATGCAGTACCGCATCCGCCGCTGGGGGCATTTCGAGTCGAAATGCCGCTTCGGGTATGCAAATTAGCACTAACGGAGATCCACAAAGCTTTTCAGCTTCGTTTTTTCTCCGTAAGTTTTAGTTTGCAATCGTAAAATTAGGGCTGCTTTTACAAAGTGTAAACTGTTTACACCTTGTAAAAGTAGACCCTTCTTACCCGCGACGCTGTTATTTTATTTTTTTTCCCGCCGTATCTTTTTTTTTCCCGACGCAACTTTTTTTACCCGGCGCGATTCACAAAACTCGGCGTAACGTAAAACCGTGCTATGCACGTCGGGAAAATGACATCGGGAGCATGCGCAGTACGTCCGGCGCGGGAGCGCGCCTAATTTAAATGGGACTCGCCCCATGAAAATAGGAACGCCTTGCGCCGGACGGATTTAAGTTACACAGCCGAAAATTTCTAGGTAAGTGCTTTGTGGATCGGGCACTTAGGTAGAAATTTTACGGCAGTGTAACTTAAATGGGAATTTTTACGTTACGGCGGCTCTTTGTGGATCTGGCCCATTAAGTGCAACCAACAGACACAAACAAAGAAATCCCCTGCATCCACAAACCAATAAACCCAAAGTTGATCAAAAGGAAAGCAGAAAACCCCTGTAAAGCATAGTCCAACTCATTCCAATAGGGACAAAACCTTCTCATCCCCTATGACATTCAGATGTTCCCTGGATCAACATATTCAGCCTTCTTTTAACCTCTTGACCACTGGGCACTTAAACCCCCTTCCTCACCAGACCAATTTTCAGCTTTCGGTGCTCTCACAATTTGAATGACAATTACTCAGTCATACAACATTGTGCCCATCTGAAATTTTTGTCCTTTTTTTCCCCACAAATAGAGCTTTCTTTTGGTGGTATTTGATCACCTCTGCGATTTTTATTTTTTGCGCTATAAAAGAAAAAACACTTAAAATTTTGTAAAAAATAAATAAAAATATCTTGTTTCTGTCATATTAGCAGGTATTGCGGAGTATTGGGTGGTATTGCAGAGTATGGGGGGGTTATTGCAGAGTATGGGGGGGGGGGTTATTGCAGAGTATGGGGGGGTTGTTGCAGAGTATGGGGGGGGGTTATTGCAGAGTATGGGGGGTTAATTGCAGAGTATGGGGGGTTAAATGCAGAGTATGGGGGGTTAAATGCAGAGTATGGGGGGTTAAATGCAGAGTATGTGGGTTATTTGCAGAGTATGGGGGTTATTTGCAGAGTATGGGGGGTTAATTGCAGAGTATGGGGGGTATGGGGGTATTGCAGAGTATGAGGGGTTAATTTCAGAGTATTGCACAGGGAGGGAGGGATGGATCTGTGACTGCATGTGTCACAGATCCATCCCACAGCAGCTGCTGCTGCTGCCGCTCTCCCCCCTCTCCTCTCACACTGTACCGATCGGTACAGAGAGGAGAGGAAGGAACCGGCGTCATGTCATGACGCAGGTTTGTTTACAAGTGATCGCTCCGTCATTTGACGGAGCGATCACGTGGTAAACCGCCGCTATCAGCGGCGATTTACCGCGATCTGTGATGCGCCGGGTCTTCTAGACCTGGCGCTCACAGATGATTCCGGGAGCGCGCCCCAGCGGCCGCGCGAGTGAAGGATTCTGGGAGGACGTCCCAGGGACGTCGTCCCGGAATAACTCCACCGCGCTGTAGCAGTATTTTCGCTATGGCGCGGTGGGGTAGTGGTTAGAGTAGTTGTAAACCCTTTACAAACACTTTTTACTACGTGTAAGCCTATAATAAGGCTTACCTGTAGCTACCCCGTATATTTCCTAAACCTGCATGGTTTCGGAGATATCCCCTGTATTCGCATGTGCCAATGTCATCGGCACATGCGCACTGTGGCTATTACCAGTGGCTCCAGTTAGTGTGCCATTACCAGTGGCTCCCAGATGTATGTCATTAATAACGTCATCACGGCTCCAGCCAATCAAAGCACTGGAGCACAGGAACTTCGGGAGTGACGTTGTCGGAAGGAGCGGTGTACAAGGACCACTGCGGGGGCTTCGATCTAAGGTAAGTAATTCATAATGAGCTAGTATGCTATGCATACTAGCTCATTATGCCTTTGTCTTGCTGTGGTTTTTTTTTGGTAGTTTTTTTTTAGTTAGTGGGTTTACAACCACTTTAAAGCACTGTACAAAGTGTCTAGAACCAGCTCCTATAGAAGTTGATTCTTGCTCTCAAAACTGTGCTGCGTTTCCTAGGCGTAAGTGGGGCGTGAGCCATGCAAATAAGGCGTGACCCCATGCAAATGATGGGCCGAGCGCCAGACAGATACATATAACGAACGGCGCATGCGCCATCCCGTGGACACATCCCAGTGCGCATGCTCACAAACACGTCGGAACAACTGCCTAAGATACGCCGGATCACTGCCTATGGCGTGAACATAACCTACTACTAGTCATATTCATGTCCAGCGTAAACTACGTAAAATACGCCGGCTTGTATTCCTTGGTGCAGCCCTTTGCACGTCTGTTGCTGAGCTACACCTCCTTTATGGGGCTTAACTTTATTCCGGACGTACAACTTACGCGCACCACTCGTAGCCTGCGTCGGCCGCACGTACGTTCGTGAATCGGCGTATCTCCCTCATTTGCATATTTGCATCGAAAATCAATGGGAGCACCACATGTGTCCAGCGTAAATATGCGCCCACTCTACGCCGGCGTAGGCAAGTTACGTCGGTGGAATGAAGCCTGTTTTTAGGCATATCTTAGTTTGTGGGTACGGCGCACAGATATGACGGCGCATATTTGCACTTACGCGGCGTATCTGGAGATACGTCGGAGCAAGTGCTTTGTGAATCCAGGCCATAGTCTTTTAAAAAAACGCCAGACCTTTACCTTAGCTCTTCCTGCCGGGTACTGCACTGTAGGGGGAGACAAAGAGCACAGCGCTGTGCTTTCACTTTAGGTTAATGTGACAAGCTCTCTGCACAGTGCCGCCGATTACAGTTCGACTGACAATCGGGGAGCTTGTCTCAGCTGCCCCTGCCGCTTCTTCTATTGAAGAGTACAGGGGGCCCTCAAGGGCCTGACTCATCTGTTGTTGTTAGAGCTATGGTCTTTTTTTGCATAAAGTTGTCAACATGTGAGTTTGTGCCAATTATTCCAAGATCTTTTTGACCCTAGCTGCCTTAAAGTGGTTGTAAAGGCTGAAGGTTTTTTACCTTCATACATTCTATTCATGAAGGTAAACATCCTTCAGTATGCAGCTCCCCCCTCAGCCCCCCTAATACTGACCTAAGCCCGATCTCCATCCAGTACTGTGCACGAGAGCCGAGGCTCTCCCTGGTCTCTTGCTCCTCATCTAAGATGCAGCAACAGGAGCCATTGGCTGCAGTGGGGGCACTCCGCAGGAGGGAGAGGCCAGGAGCACCTGCAAGGGACCCGAGAAGAGGAGGATCGAGACTGCTCTGTGCAAAACAATTGCACAGAGCAGGTAATATAATGTTTTTTTTTATTTTAAAACAAAAAAAGTTTATCAAAATACATCTTATCACACATTTGTGGGTTTCCTCAATTGTCCATGGGTAGGTGTCAGATGTTGGGTTCATGTGTAAGAAGGATTGGATTTTCAATAAAATTACTAAATGTTTTTAGAATTCTGAAGGAGGGATTTTTTTTAAAGGTTCAGGTCGACACTTTGTGTGGTTATCTCCAAGTATAATGTTTAAATAATATCGCGTGGTCAGAGATTATAACTTTATTGATTTCTACAGGCACTTTGTGTAGGTCAGCTTCTTTTACTTCCATACTAAAACATTTTTGGCGAGGTTTGAAATTTTGGGGGGTGGATAAGATACACCCCAATTGGAGAGGAGCCAACATGGTATGTGAAATTTCTAAACATGAAACTCAATGGTTATTTCTTACCAACACCCTTAGCCCCAATGGGCTGAATATAGACTTGAATTGCTTTATAAGCAATTATTGATAAGCATGTCAAGTTGTTTGGGATTTTTTCTTTCATGACTGACTGACCCACGTCCCGTGGGCGGGACTTCCTCACCGACGCTGAGGAAGTCCCGCCCACGGGACGTAACGCGTACGAAGGGGGAGGAGTTACGCATGGACTTCACCCTCGATCATCGCTGCTGTGTTTGGCATCTGCTGTACATGCTGTTTTGCTTGCACTCGGCCTAGAGTGATTTTAAATGTAAGTGTACCATTTCTTCCTTATTAAATTCACCGGTACATACAGAGAGCACTTAGATCTTTGTGTTTTCTTTTATGGTGATCTGCGGATATCTATGTGATATGGTGATAAAGCTGGAGGCTGGTCCTGACTGAGATTTGGATGCTGATATGCTTTGTGACTCTATATGGGTCGAAGCAATGAGGTGAGAGTCCATCTTTACCTTGGTGGTGGATTTTCCTCTGGTGCCTCCTCTTCACTCTCACCCCTGCCGGATTTGTTTGTTTTTATTTAAGGACACTATATTATACACTTGGACATTATTTTTATTTATTTACTTGTAATTTTGCGCTGCACTTTTCTTCTTTTTTACACTTTGGGAATTGTTTTATGAATACATTCACAGTGCTGGCTTGCATATATATTTTTATTATTGATTGTTATTTCCCAGCGCTGAATTTTTCTAATTTCACTATTCTCTGATAGCAGGCACTGGGCCGGATTCAGATACGAGATACGCCGTTGTATCTCTGAGTGCGGGCCATTGTATCTATGCGACTGATTCAGAGAATCAGTTACACATAGATTTCCCTAAGATCCGACCGGTGTAAGTGTCTTACACCATTGTATCTTAGGCTGCATATTTACGCTGGCCGCTAGGTGGCGCTTCCGTATAGTTACGCGAGGAATATGCTAATTAGGTATTTACGCCGATTCAGAAACGTACGTCCGGCCGGCGCATTTTTTTACGTCGTTTACGTTAGGCTTTTTCCGGCATAAAGTTACCCCTGCTATATGTGGTGTAGCTAATTTTAAGTATGGACGTTGTTTTAAAAAAAAAATTATGTCGTTTGCGTAAGTCGTTCGCGAATAGGGCTTTGCGTAAGTTACGTTCACGCCGAAACCAATGAGGCTTTGCGGCGTAATTTCGAGCATGCGCACTGGGATTTTTCACGAACGGCGCATGCCGTCAAATACGCGGGGTCACAGTTAATATACATAAAACACGCCCACATCATCCCCATTTTAATTAGGCAGGCTTACGCTGGACCAAATACGTTACGCCGCCGTAACTAAGGGCGCAAGTTCTTTCTGAATACGGAACTTGCGCCCAAATTTACGGCGGCGTAACGTATCTGAGATACGTTACGCCGGCACATAGATAGACCATTCTATCTGAATCTAGCCCACTGAGTAGAAAGGCAGGTGGAACAGGAGTCTGTATTGCCCAGCCTGATAGGATCATACTACGATCTGTTTAGAGGCAGACGTGTAGAATTACAAGTGTCAGCAGCGAAGGGGATTCTCACGTTGATAAGCTGAGTAGGCTGGAACCTGCTACTGTATGCGGAAGTAGCTCGTTTGGGTGACGAGCTGCCATAGAAGGAGTGGGCGGAGCCATCCAAACTCACTACCCTATTTAAACAATCAGTCGCTTTGTGTAGACACACCCTCTGAAGACGTGAACCAATCACGAAACGTGTCAAGGCGTGGCTACGCGACGTATCATCTCACAGGAGAGAGCATCTACCCGGGACTCACCCAGCTGCTAGATCGTTCGTAGGAACTTCTATCTGAGTGAGCTGATGTCTCTCTAAGTGATGCGCTTTTATCTATCCATTTAATCTGTAAGCACATGTGGAATGCGGGGGTGTGTATCTTTTGATAAAAGGGTTTTTACACTATATGGAGCTTCTCTGTTTACTTCCATGTCCGCTTTGATGCATGCATGCACCTATTGATTGCAACCACTACACACCTGGGGGAGAGTTGTTGGTGACCTTTTGCTGAGAAGATCTTTCAATGCTGTATGAAGCTACGGTCTGGTGAGTAGAACATCTAAAGGGGCACACAAGTGATGGGATTCTCTGCTTTCACCTGGGCTGGATAAAATCATGCCCCAGGCCCGGACTGGGACAAAAAATAGGCCCAGGCATTTTAGACTGAGCAGCCAATTTTTCCACTGAGCCCCCATTACATCAGAATCCACACTGAGCCCCATTACATCAGAATCCGCACTGAGCCCCCTTCCTTTAGAGTCCACACTGAGCCACCATTACATCAGAATCCACACTGAGCCCCCATTACATCAGAACCCACACTGAGCCCCCATTACATCAGAATTCACACTGAGCCCCATTACATAAGAGTCTACACTGAGCCCCATTACATTAGAGTCCGCACTGAGCCCCAGTACATCAGAGTCCGCACTGAGCCCCATTAAATCAGAGTCCGCACTGAGCCCCATTACATCAGAGTCCGCACTGAGCCCCATTAAATCAGAGTCCACACTGAGCCCCCTTACATCAGAGTCCGCACTGAGCCCCCATTACATCAGAGTCCACAGAACACCCCTTAAATGCATTTTATATATACACTGAGAGGCAGGAGAGAGGGTGATCTTACTCACCCGAGGATGGAGGCTCAGGAGCAGGCTGCCTGCAGCTTTTAATCTTGTGTTTCTTCTTCATATACCCCCGGGATGTGTGAACGGGGCAGACACGGGACTTGGGTGGTACAGACACAGGGGGTGTGAGCTCAGCACACGGCAGAACGGTCAGCGTTATCTGTTAGGCGGAGGCTGGAGCTGTGTGTGAGAGAGACACACAGCTCAGCCGCTAAGCCAATCGGCACCAACGATGTTGCGCTGGAGCCCTGTGATGACACAGGCACGGCCGCATAGCATTGTTAACCCTGTCCAGGCCACGGGCATCGCTTACCCCCCGCTGTGTGGCCTGAACAGCAACAGGCCACAGAGCAAGCAGCCCTGGCCGGCCGGCCCACCGGGCATATGCTTGGTCTGCCCTATGGCCAGTCCGGGCCTGCCCAGCACCAATACCAGTGAAGTGAAGTTTATGTCTCTCACACTGCATCACACAAAGTCGATTTCCTTTTTGGAATTTTTGATGATCACCTGAGAGGGGTCACATGAATGGTGTTTGTACTACTATTTTCTATTATATACTATTGCAGATCAAGACCCTTTTTAGTTCAGATGAATTATTCATTTTTCAAGCGCTGTTAATGTTTTATTGTTTTCAATGAGACATATTTTACTTTATTCATTTTATTTTATAATAGCTGCTATTCTGCTCCAACTGTTTACACCATAGAGTGCTAGGATCAGAACCATCTTAGGATTTTCTCTGATATTTTGTCACATGTTTGGCGAGGAGTTGAAAGGAAAGTATAATCTCTGTAGTTTTTGAATATAGATTTTTAACGTCAAGAAACCATTCTGAGAACAAAAGCTTTTTGAAGCATCAGAGCTTTAGGAGAGGTGGTGTGCATTGTGTGATGCATGTAAGAGAGGGCACAGAGCTAAATTAAAGTTGCCTTCTATGGTAATTAACAAGTATGGCTGGATGTATCCCTTGAGGAGCCTCCCTATATTACATACGAAAATACAGAAATTTTCCCGTGGGACTTTGTATGAGGCATAAGACAAACAATTGTTAAAACAACATTTTTTATTGAATGTAATACCAAAAAGTCAGCAGGAAAATGGTGCAGCTAAGCAAATTGGCCTTAATATGCATATCCATCCATCCCATAGCACAATAAAGAACAGTCCATGGTTAATGTAACAATGCATCTTTTAAAACCAGACATGTTTTGTGAATTGATTCTCACTTCTTCAGGGGTTGATGCATATACAAATATCTATAAGGTAAAATAGTTTAGGAATGTATGGCAACAATAGTAAAAAATGTATTACATGGGTTCCATACTTACAAAACTGCAAGATATTGCATGCTTACATACCAATGGCATCCACCAGGGATATGCGACCCGGGAACTGTGGGTATAACATCCAGAGGGGACAAGCAGTGCAACCCAGACAAATGGATAATCGGGCAATGAGGACAGTCCAACGCAGCCTCCAAGGTGATGGCTGAAGTAAAATACGTATGTGTGTTAATGTGCGCAAAATTATAATAAAATATTGCAACTAAATGTTGGCAAGCTTATACCAATTGATAAAAGTGATCCATGGCTCTAAACACAGCCATTAGATTGCTGCATACCCCAGAGATCCCGAAGGCACAGAAAGAACCCACAGCAGCCACACAAACTCTCCAACTTATTCATAGCAGCCCCGCGCAAACTACAACAAAATGGCGGTGGTGCCCAAGAACAATGGCCAAATATTAAGGCCACACGCACAATAGCAGCTGCGGGATACCTCCCAACTCATCCTCCCAAGCCAAACTGCACATTGAGTCCTTCTCGGGGACATCCAGCACTTCCACGAGGGGCCCAGCAAAATCTAAATCAAGGAGGCACTCACCGGCTAGGCTGCAGCCTGACACAGAGATGGAGGTAAACGGGCCACAAAACCTGACACAGCCCACGGTGCACAGGAGGGAGATCCCATAGCTGACTTCCTTACATCAGACAGGCCCATATTGGACACAATGCTGAAAGATATGCTACTGTGCCTGCGATCCTCCTTACACACAGATATGATCAGAGGAATCAATAAGTGCACAAGGGAGGTACAAGCCATAGACCAAAGGGTGTATCATGTTGAAAAGAAGATGGAAGAATACACATCCTTATACAACATAATGGTGGAGGCTCACACAGCACAGAGTGAAGACATAACATGGCTGAAAAACAAGATCACAGATCTAGAGGACAGATCTAGAAGAAATAATATCAAACTAAGGGGTATCCCAGAGTCTGTCCCACCGAATCAGTTCATCCAATATGCCCACACACTGTTCTCCACCTTGGTCCCAACGCTGACAGCACAGGACCTCATATTGGACAGAATTCACTGGGCCCCTAAACCCTCCTTTCTCCCAGAGGAAACCCCAAGGGATGTCCTATTAAGGGTTCATTATTACCACGTAAAGGAACAAATTCTACAAGCGTTACAAAGACCTGTCAACATTCCTCCACAATACGCCACTATAAGGCTACTCCCTGATCTCTCCAGGCGTACACTACATTGCCGCTGCAACTTGGCAACCATTACTAAAGCACTTAGGAACCACAAATTCCTCCACAAATGGAAATATCCTGCGACAATGTCCATCACACACAACGGGACCACATCAGTAACAACGCTGGAGGAAGGGATCGACAGTGGGGTATACTCCCTGACCAAATCTCATACTGACCATCCCCAGCAGGACCACAACCAGTCCAAAATGAGTGGCAAGTGGTATCACACAAGTGTTGCAACAAGAAATATGGTGGAAGCTCGTAAAAAAACAATACAGCTAACCAAGATCATCTCCGGTTCTGGGAGCTAATCCTCCAATACCAAAGCAGATTCATCTGCCCAAGGATCAGTTGTAAGATTCATTTCTTATGTTCTCTACTTTCTATGTTTTTTGTTCTTTTTGTTATCTGTTTGATACACGCAGCCATATCAGAAGCAAATTATACCCATCCACTGAAGAAAACAAGTTTCACATAACCACTCCACACCACAGCGTGTCATACCAGAGAAGACCATGCGGACACAGTGAGTACCTACACCACATAATCATTTGACAAAATGCACCGCACCTGCAATCACCATTAAAGGAGTTGTAAATAAAAAAAATTATGCTGAAATGACTGTTTACAGGGTATAGAGACATAATAGTTAACTGATTATTTTTAAAAACGATTAAAAATAGATAAAAATCAATCATATAATGTACCTGTAGTTACTAGTTTAGTTTTTGAATGTTGTTTCCTGCCTCTCTGCTGTACAGAGCCACAGAGCCAAAACAGGGCAGTGATGTTTTGGAAAACAAAACTGATTGGTGCTGAGCGGTTTTAGACACACAGTAATCACACCTCCTTGAAGTTAGTGACCACAGAGAGAAAGCTCCCAGCACTGTGGTTATCAGGAAAAAGACAGCCAGGAAGTGTGGAGATCAGAGAAGAGTTACAGCAACTTGAGAGCAAAAACTAACAATGAGGACATGAAAACAGCACTGCATTAAGGTAAAGGAAGCTATTAAGATAAAAAAAATCCTTTACAAACCCTTTAACTGCCTCTCGATTAACGCTCAGGGCCTAAACCACCCCGCTAAAATATTTTCCATGTGGAAAGAAGTATGCAAGCAGAGGGCAGACACTGAAATTTCCTGCCTCAAAATTATGTCATGGTGGTCTTTGGGGCTGCTCTGCCTGCAGAAGACACAGCTGACAATCCATGCATTTCTAATGTAGAAAAAAATGCAGTTTTCTTGACTGGATCACCCAGCCCCCGGATATTTCAGGAGCCTACATTAAGTATTTTGGACTGCATAAAAATAAAATAAAAGAGAGAGAGAAAAAAAAGTAAAAATGAATTACTCCTCGTTTCTTAATACCTCCATTTCCTTTTAATCGGGGCTGAACTATATGTGAATTCCTTTTAATGTGATGCCCTCTAAAATTTGCAACTTACACCAATTAGGCACTTTTACCTACCCAGTGAGTGATTTTTGATTCTACTCTCCACTGTCCCCCTCTCTTCCCCCCTCCCTCCCACCCATCCACCTCTCCTCTCGGCTCCCACCCACCACCTATCTAGGCTTGCCCTAGGGGCTTTTCTCATGACCATCCCACACTTCCCATGCCATCCCAGTGATACATACAATTTTATTGTTTTTCCCACCCTATCATTCCCCCCCCCCCCCCAAGCTACCAAAAAATATATAGAAAAAATACCCCACTCATTCATTGATTCCTTCCTCCTAAGTGTGACTCCCTACTCCATCACTTATCAAATGTATTAAACTTATCAGTGAACTACATATACAGTCCAAGGCCTGGATTCACAGACATTGGCGCATATTTATGCCGCCGTAGCGTATCTTCTTTACGCTACGCCGACGCAGCGCAGAGAGGCAAGCACTGAATTCACAAAGCCAGTGCTTCCAAATCTGCGCTGGGTTTCCAAGGCGTAAGTCGGCGTAAGTGGAAGTGGGAGTGAGCCATGCTAATGAGGCGTGACCCCATGCAAATGATGGGCCGAGCTCCAGACAGATATGTATCGCCAACTGCGCATGTGCCGTCCCGTGGGCGCAACTCAGTGCGCATGCTCACAATCACGTCGGAACAACTGCCTAAGATACGTCGGATCACTGCCTACGGCGTGAACGTAACCTATGCCTAGTCATATTCACGTCCTAAGTAAACGACATAAAATACTTCAGCTTGTGTTCCCTGGTGCAGCCCTTTGCATGGATGCTGCTGAGTTACACCTTCTTAATGGGGCATAACTTTACGCTGGACGTATGACTTTACGCGCACTGCGTCGGACGGACCTACTTTCGTGAATCGGTGTATCTCCCTCATTTGCATATGTAAATCAAAAATCAATGGGAGTGCCAAATACGTCCAGTGTAAATATGCGCCCACTCTACGCTGGCATAGGCAAGTTACGTCGGTCGGATGAAGCCTATTTTCAGGCGTATCTTAGTTTTTGAGTCCGGCGCATAGATAGGACGGCGCATATTTGCAATTACGCGGCGTATCTCGAGATACGTTGGCGCAAGTGCTTTGTGAATCCGGGCCTATATGTCTATATTTTAATTTGCCTGCAGCTTCTTCTTATTGTCTTCCAACCATAATGCTTCTCCAGCTGGTGAATCAAAAACCTGGGATCCCCCAGAGCTATTACTCATAGCCGTGTTGGATATAGCAAAGCATAAGTGACTTTGAACTTTTTTAAGGCTGCTTTTAATTTCTATGAACTCTGCCCTGCGTTTCTGTAGATCTGGTGAGAAATCTTACTCCATTATAGAGGATATCCCCCATTTATCTGTGTTTTTGCAACATGATCACCTTATCTTTATAATTAAGTAACTTCAGAAGTAATGGCCTGGGTGGCGGTGCTCTAAAGGGGAATCTGTGTGCTTTTTCTATTGAGAAAAGTGGTGAAAAAGTATCCTTCACAAATATTTCCATAAACCCTATGGGGAGACCCACCACCCTCACATTGTTCCCGCACAGTCTATTTTCCATTTCGTCCATTATTGACACATGTACACCCATTAGTTCTCTCATAGCTTTAATCAGTTGTTTTAATGGGTCCACTACTAAACTTAAGCTCCCCTCTAGAGCTGCTTTCCTTTTAGCTGTCTTTTGCACTTCATGACTAGCCAATGATAGTTCTTCTTTGACACTCTTCAATTGGTCACATAATTCACCCAGTGAAAACTTACATGCATTAACTTGTAAAACATCTTTTAATGTCAGTTCTTCCTCTATCGGTGGGTCAGGGCCAGGGGTTAACTAAGGATACCAAGCCTGGCCTGTGCCTTATTCACAGGTTCTCTCCTTCGGTGGACCGTTCGTCTCGAAAGTTTTTGAAAGTTGTGCCAACAAGCCGCCACCCGCTGTAATGATTTAGCATTGTCCTGCATGTATTTCGCCTATTATCGCAAGACTATGCGCTGCTACCCTCGGCATTGTTCAGCTGTGGCTTTGTCTCTCCCCGTTTTCCAAGAGACCGGTGGCTTCACTTCCAGCGGCCACCTCCACTCGCATCATAGGACTCAGAAAACAAATGCCTCTGGGACGGAGTAGAAAGAAAGCCCACACACATTCTCACTCCAGCATCCGGTCACATATCTAGCCCATACCTCCTCAGTTAGCTCCAAAAGACAAGAGTCCTGCTACAGTATAAACTTTTGTCATGATGGTCCCAGATAAACTGTCAGGCACTGTTGGCGACGGTGCAGGCAGAAAGGTACATTCTTGCATTTGTGGAAATGTCCCCTTACAAATGTTTCCTAGTACACCATCTCCTGCATACCCTTTTTTTTAAGTCCATCATAGTTCTTACGATACAAGAATGGCTACTGAAGGTAGATGAAATACAGCATGCAGAAGAATGGAGGTACCAGAGTTCTGATAATTACAACAGGTTCTATTGTATTTGGGTTCTGTGAATAGATTTTACTACCTCTAACTTGTACAAACAGCTAACACAATAATATGTCAACTACTGGTATAAGACTTTGGTTATGCACATCTTTTGGTACTTTGGTCAACTATGGCTGGATTGTGATACACATTAGTTATTGGTTTGTTTGCCTGTCCATTGGCTGTTTTTCTAGGAGAGACAGGTTTTCTTGCCTGATTCTCCCCAGCCTTTTATTCCCTCTCCTCTTATCATCTATTCTTCCTTTATATTCTCTCTTTTTGCGCGTTGCTCCTAGTCGCTGTGAAACTTTGGAAGTGCCTTGGTATGGGCAGTGATGTCTATACTGTATCGGATAAATTGTTTATGATTACCAGTATTTTTGATAATGATGGCTATGCCTTAATGTGTTTGTAATCTTATAGAAACAATGGGCAGATGTGTGATATTGTTTTTCTTTTTATCTCTGTCCTGTTTGTTATATGTGTTTTCTTTAAAAAAAATGCATGACCATATGTGGAAAAAACTCTGGATTAGAAAGAAAAAGTGGGGAACGTATGTGAATTTTCATAAATCATGGTTTTGATTGTTTATGATTTAAAATACATGCGTATGAGTAAAAAACAACATCTTTCAAGGAGCATCAGGCCCTGAAAATTATATACTGTATTTGATGGCGTATAAGACTACCTTTTACACGTTAAAAAAACTGGCCAAAAAGCAGGGTTCGTCTTATATGTCGGGTCAGCTGCTCGGATGCCTGCTGGATGTGCGGTAATACTGTATGTAGCTTCGGCTACATACAGTATATACCGCTTAGACAATCCCGGTGAGCGATGTATTCAAATAAATACAGATCTTGCTCGGATTGGAGTAACAACCTCTGCCAATCTGAGCAGGCTACATACAGTACCCTGCTCGGATTGGCTTTGAGAGTCAGAGAGGCATGGGCTGATGATGTTATAGCCTCTGCCAATCCAAGCAGGCTTTGTATTCATTATTAGAATACATCGCTCGCCGTGATTGGCTCCAGCTCCAGCAAGAAGGAAGAAAAATATGGCTCCAGAAGCCTCGGAAGGGGGGTCGTCTTATACGGTGAGTACAGGCAAAAAATCGTAAAAAAATGTAAAATTAGGGAGTCGTCTTATACGCCCGGTCTCCTTATACACCGGCAAATACGGTATGTTTAGTATGTTTGTTATTGATTCTTAATCTTTGTTATCTGTCTTCTATTATTGTACAATAAGGTAAAAAATAGTGGTGAGTTGGTTCAGCCAAGTCATTATCATTAGATGAAAGTCAAATGTGGGAAAATTATCGGAGCAGTTTATTCTTATTTGTAAATGAACGTTACAGAAACTGCAGATTCCAGTTACCTCTTTTGAGTTTTAAAGTGCTACAGGAATGTTTCCAGACACATCCAACAGCAGCCTTAGCCTGTGGAACTCACTTGGGATTGTAAATGTTATTCAACCCTGCCAGCCAACTGTTCCCATAGGAATTCAGTAATATATTTACTGCATATTGTATATATAAATACCAAATATATAGTAACTTACCTATTCATATAACCAGCTCAACTGAAATAAAGCGACATGCTTGTTTTTTTTTTATCTCACTGTTATGACAGTTCTCTTCTTTAGTGTCTAAGAATGTGAAAGATCGGAAGCATAGGACTGTAATATTAAAGTAGAAATGCTTCTCAGTACCACTTTAACTGTAGCCTGAAGAATATCCGTGTGCATACACAGCCCTGCATTGATGGTATTACTATTTGTGCGTCTTTTTCTTTGGCACATGTGGAGGAAATACAAGTGATCCTTATTTGCTTACTGTTCCCTACTGAAGGGTGCTTTTAATTTTTTTGTACAATTTATGGTACACATTTTATGCCTCAGACTGTTCCTCTTTCTTGTGAGTCTCCATTTAGGAGTTATATTTATATCTACTTCTTGAGGGGTGACCTTAAAGCTGCTGGCTACAGGATTCAGCCATGTAATTTAAATCCACACTCCACTCCCCCTTCCCCCCCTCCTTTTTTTCCTCTTCTCTCTCTCCATTACTGTTCTTCATTTTGATCTTTCCTCTTCATTTCTCTCTTCTATTCTTCTATTTATATCCATTTAACCCGTAAGGGGCTTCCCTTTCACACTTTGTCCACCTTTATGTCTTTATTACTTGTTTATCTCATGTCCATGAAGCAACTTATGTTTATTTTACATGTGTACTTGAGGTGATGTCACTATAATATGGATTTAAAAAGATGTCCTTTGCTTTAAAACAATTGCTCTTTTACATGTCTGGATCTAGTTTTCTCTTCTAAAATACTTATTTTTGTACTACCTTTTTTGCATAGGCTTCTTGATAAATATGCTATTATCTGTTCCTTTTAAAAAATGAATGAAGAAATATTAAATATACAGTAAATGTATGGCATAAAATATAATTACCTATTAGTTCACTTTATTATAGAGAAAAAATATCAGCACCATGATGTTTTAGGCCACATGTAGATCATTATTTCTACTGGTTTGTACTTTTGCATTTACAATTTTTATTTTTATTTTTGTCTTGAATTAAGCATGCCATGGGTCCTTAATTTCACAATAACTTCCATGTAATAAACCAATGCATTTGAGGTTGTTACACATCTCATCCCAAAAGCAATGAGATAAAAGTTATGTTCTCCCCTTTTGTGGCTTTACAAGTCTTCACGCTACCTGGAAGACTTTCCACGTGATTCTGTAGTGTATATGTGAAAATTCATGCTCATTTAGCAAAAAGAGCATTTATGAGATCAGGTACTGATGTTGGATGAGAAGACCTGGCTCACAATTAGCATTTAAGCTCATGCCAAAGGTGTTCAGTAATGGTTGTGGTCAGGGCTCTGTGAAGGCCATTGGAGTTTCTTCACACCAAACTTTATGTTTATATAAAGGAGCCTTGTGCATAGGTGTAAAGCCATACTGGAGCCTTCCACAAACTGTTGACACAAGATTGAAAATTCAGAATTGTCTTACATCAGGGCTCAAAATTTCAAGTCCTGAGCCACTAGCCAGGCCTTAAGAGTTACTAGCCACTAGTTGCACCACCCAACCCCTCCCCTGCCCCACCCCTAAGTCCGCCCCTAAACACGTCCTTGTAAATTATCTCATGAAATGACACTGTTAAATGTTTTAAGCATAATTAAGTTCCAAAAATAAATATTATTAACAACAACGTTAACAATATTAACTTAAAACTTATCAGTACCCATCAGTGCAGCCTCACTGTGCCCATCAAATGCAGCATCACTGTGCCCCATCAATTGCAGCATCTCAGTGCCCCATGAATTGCAACATCACCGTGCCCCATGAATTGCAGCGTCACCATGCCCCATGAATTGCAGTGTCACTGTGCCCCATGAATTGCAGTGTCACCATGCCCCATGAATTGCAGCATCACCATGCCCCATGAATTGCAGCATCACTGTGCCCCATCAAATGCAGCTTCACTGTACCCCATCAAATGCAGCCTCACTGTGCCCCATCAAGTGCAGCTTCACCGTGCCCCATCAAATGCAGCTTCACCGTGCCCATCAAATGCAGCTTCACCATGCCCCATCAAATGCAGCTTCACCGTGCCCCATCAATTGCAGCGTCGCAGTGCCCCATCAAATGCAGTGTCACCGTGGCCCATCAAATGCAGTTTCACTGTGCCCCATCAAATGCAGCATCACCATGGCCCTTTAAATGCAGTTTCACTGTGCCCCTTTAAATGCAGTTTCAATGTGCCCCTTTAAATGCAGTTTCAACTGTGCCCCTTTAAAGTCAGCGTCACCTTGCCCTATAACTCCAGACTCACCATTGTCGCCTGGTTCACACACACACACACACAGCGGACATCTCACACTCACTGTGTGTTACGGAGCTGGGTCTGTGTTCGGCAGCTCGGTGTAACAAGATCCCACCCCCCTAAACCGGCTCGTGTGATAGGCGGATCACTGAATCAATCTACTATCACACAAGCTGGTCTAGGGGGGGCGGGACCTTGTTACACGGAGCCGCTGAACAACAGACCCAGCTCTGTAACACACAGTGGGAGATGTCCACTGTGTGCGTGTGAGGAGGAGATGGCAGCGGCTTCAGTCCAGCCATACCGCTCTGTGTCTTCCGGCTGACAGTTTCCTGGCTGATCGCTTCAGCCAGGAAACTGTCAGCCTGCTCTGTCCCTTAACCTAACTCGCCCGGCACTAAATTCCACTCGCAAAATGCGAGCATGCGAGTGGAATTTTTGAGGGCTGTCTTACATGACTTTATGCATTTTAATTAACAGTACTCCTTTACAAATTATGCGGTACCCTTACCTGACCTCAATAGTTGGGAAGGATGGCCACATACTTGTGTCCATAGAGTATATGTTTATACATGCTGATGCTTGCAAATTCAGATCATTATCGGATTCAGTTGAAGTCAACCAAATGGAATAAAGACCAGCTTATGTCTGTGTCTTTTTAAAATAAAACAATGCTCAAATTATCCTTATCCTTTCATAGTGTGCACTTAAACATTACGGGCCTGATTCTCAAAAGAGATACGCAGACTTAACTGCTGTTCAGCCTGCGTATCCCTGTGCCTAACTTTGGAAACGATTCTCAAAAGGCTTTTTCCAAAGTTAGGCAGAAAATCTGACATGTGTAAGACACTTACACGGTCAGATTTTAGGATGCAGTACCGCATCCGCCACTGGGGGCATTTCTCATTGAAATGCAGCTTTGCGTATGCAAATGAGGAAAGCATTTCAGCACTGTGATTTCTGCGTAAGTTCCGAATTTGCCTGCGCAAAACTAGGGCTGGTTTTATAATGTGGAAAGTTAGTCACACATTGTAAAGGCCCGTTCCAGCGACGGCATTTGGTATGCATTCCTGAGGGAGAACTCCACGGCAATTTTCAAAGAAAAAAACGGCATGGGTTCCCCCCCAGGAGCATACCAGGCCCTTAGGTCTGGTATGGGTTGTAAGGAGACCCCCCCACGCCGAAAAATTGACGTAGGGGGTCCCCCTACAATCCATACCAGACCCGTATCCAAAGCACGCTACCCGGCCAGTCAGGAATGGGAGTGGGGACGAGCGAGCGCCCCCCCCCCTCCTGAGCCGTGCCAGGCCGCATGCCCTTAACATGGGGGGGTTGGGTGCTCTGGGGCAGGGGGGCGCACTGCGGGCCCCCCCACCCCAGAGCACCCTGTCCCCATGTTGATGAGGACAGGACCTCTTCCCGACAACCCTTGCCATTGGTTGTCGGGGTCTGCGGGCGGGGGCTTATCGGAATCTGGGAGTCCCCTTTAATAAGGGGGCCCCCAGATACCGGCCCCCCACCCTAAGTGAATGGATATGGGGTACATCGTACCCCTATCCATTCACCTGGAGGCAAAATGTAAAAGTTAGTAAACACACAACACAAGGGTTTTTAAAATAATTTATTATTCTGCTCCGGATGCCCCCCCTGTCTTCGTTATTAGCTCAATTACCAGGGGGGGCTTCTTCTTCCACTCTCCGGGGGTCTTCTCCGCTCTCCGGGGGGGTTTCTTCTTCCGCTCTCCGGGGGGGGCTTCTCCGGACTCCGGGGGGCTTCTTCCATCTTCTCCCCTCTTCCGCTGTTGACTCGGCGAACCCCGGTTCTTCTGCAGCTCTCCGGTGCCTTCTTCTTCAGCGCTGGCTGCCTGCTATGTTTGTGTGTTAGCTCAATTAGTAACAGGCAGCCGGCGCGGTCTTCTGTGACGTCAGGGTCTTCTGTTCTTCTCTCTTCCGATGTTGACTCGTCGCCTGTTGTCGCTGTAATGATGGAAGCGCGCCTTGCATCCCATTTATATAGGCATCACCGTCCCATCATGCTCCGGTAGGTACCCACGTGGTGGGTGCCTACCCACGTGCACCCACCACGTGGGTACCTGCCGGAGCATGATGGGACGGTGATGCCTATATAAATGTGCCTATTATAATTATTTGTTTTCCCGGCGCGTCTTTTTTTTTCACCCGTCGCAACTTTAGTGTCCCGTCGAAATTCTCAAAGCCGCCCGGCGTTAATTACGTTCGCGCGCTGCACGTCGGGAAAATTACGTCACACGCATGCGCAGTACGGCCGGCGCGGGAGCGCGCCTCATTTAAATTTTAAACGCCCCCAGGAGAGGAGGACCGCCTTACGACGGCGGCACTTAAGTTACACGGCCTGAAATTTCTACCTAAGTGCTTTGACGATCGGGCACTTAGGTAGAAATTTTAAGTCAGTGTAACTTAACTGCTGAAATTTAAGTTAGGCAGACTTTTTGAGAATTTGGCCCTACATTCCTGTAATTTAATAACTGAAATTGTATGGGTGACTTGTGACTTGCCTTCTCTGTCTGTCCTTTTCGATACTGTAAAAAAGCACAGGATCGGCAAGTCACTGTTGTTGTTCACGTACACGTGTACATGAACTGGAAAACACATAAGAAAACAAACAATATGCTTTGGCTATTGGGAGCATGTTTTTTTTTGGAAAATATTTTAATTTCAAACTGCAGACAAAATATCAATGCATAGCCTTGCTACTAAACTGGAAAATGTACCACATAATAAACATACATAAAATATTTATTTTTTGCTATGGGTGTGCTATCATCTTTATTTTCAAGTGGGTTTAAACCATTTCATACAATATCAATTTGTGCCTTGAATCGTTTTTACCTGATAACGCATGCAAAAATGCAGACAAACATGCACAAACAAAACAGGACTGAAGCAGACACTAAAAACAGACTATTAAAATTCTCATCTAAGAATGTAATTTACTTAGAAATTTTCTGTTTCAGTGGTGATAATGCTTTTTCAATGTATCCCAGCACTTTATCACACAATGCAGACATCATGGAAAGATAGCACTTCAATGTTAGATGAGGAAGAATCATGAGTTTGGCAGCAATTGGGAAAACTCTCTGTCATAATGCAGACAAGCTGTGTGGCAGTCTGTCAACATGCTTCCCTAAGGATATGATTAAATGAAAAACCCAAACCCATTGTGACAACAGAATGTTGACGCATTGTACACTGACAATGAAAAATGATTCTTTTTATGATCTTTATTTTACATTTTGGTAACAGTGATTGTGGCAGTATCAACAACTGGCTGACAAATACAAAATTGTGTAAGATTTCATATTAACTGCAGGTCTTATTTTACTACAACATTTCCCTAAATTATGTCAGCACATGTACTTTGAAATACTTACCGTATACATTATTATTTTTAATGTTTTTGCTTAGAAATGAGTAATTTAGTATGGCTTGTTCATCTTGTAAACATTTAAAACACTTCCTTTAAAAATGTGTGACCATGTATGCAATCTTCTCTATGCACATTTTGCAGTTTTTTAAAAATAGCTTTGTTTTAATATTTTTTAATCCTATGTAGACAGTCTGTGTTTTTGCTCTGAAAATGTTTGATCATGTTTCTTATTTTCCATATACGTTATAAAAATGTAATTTTTTTTTATCTTGAAGCATTATAAAGACGTTGAGATTCTTTTTTCTTTGCATCTTTTGTACATCCATGCACACTTATCGAAAATTTATGCTGTGCATTTATAAAAATAAAAGAGCCATGAAATTTCTTTGACATCTGACATCTAATTTAGTGCAAGAGAATGGCGAAATGGAAAAAAAAATGCATTTGCTATAACTATAGAAAATAGTCTTCTTAAAGATATATTGACCTTTGTGAAGACAAACAATTTCTTCATATTGACACTGAGCATAATGTGCACACATTTTCCCATTCCCATTCTGTTATCTTAAAAAAACACTGGATGTGTGAAAGTGTGTGCTGTCCACATGGATAAAATAGGTTCCCAAGCTAAAACTCATTTCATTATTCTACACAAGACTTTGTATTGATCCTTCTCTATTTATTTGTAATTTGCTGCCAGTGATGGAGTCAGCCTCTAAATCTCAAGACAGCTAACATGCTGTTAGGAAGCAGCATTGCTATACAAAGCACAAGCTGGTAATGTTCCCATTGTAAGCTCTAATTTAGTCTGATTTGTGGCAAATTAAGGTATACAATGTGAGGTTATAGAGAGAAAAAAACTTGTCACTTGCCCATAATGAAAGGTATTTCTATAAATGCTTATGCTTGAAATCTCACTTGCTAGTTAAAGGGTTTGTATAGTGTTCTAGAATACAAATCTATGTAGTCACCTGAGACAGAAAGGTAAATTGACATGCTGTTCAAATAATACAATATAAAATACAAAAAAGGTACAGCGCTAGAAATATTGAGTGATAATAACCAAATAAGTGAAAAATGGTGACATTACTTTGGGTATCTTGAGTAATAGGTACTGGCGGCTTCTTTAATTAGGTTAATATATATTTATTCACGTGTTAGCACAGTGTTTTTTTTTCCCTAGGGAAAGAATCTTTTTTTATCAAATACAATAGTCTATTTAAAATAGGAATTGTTATTGGACAGTCTATCCTAGGAGATCCTCAAAACACCTGTAAGCAATCTAGAAGGAGGAAAACTATAGAGTAACACCAGCCAAGAATATAGACATTTCTATATTAAAACAGTTGTAATGACTACTACATACGTGTAAAATCTGTGTACCCTTACTATTGCATGTTTTCACTTATACAGTATGTCAATCACCCTTTTTTGAAGGTGCTCATCATCTTTCATAACAGGTTTGACCATTTATAATACTCTCCGTTTGCTAAAAGCCCTAAACACTGTAAACACTGTAATATGTGGTAGAACAGAAAAGTATAGCTATTAAATGTAAGTTGTGTTCCTAGCAATTTCATGAAGAGTAAGATGCTTCTTAACCACTTCTTCCCCGGAAGAATTGGCTGCTCAATGACCAGAGAATTTTTTGCGATTCGGCACTGCATTGCTTTAACTGACAATTGTGCAGAAGTGTGACGTTGTACTACAAATTTTTGGTAATAAAAATCGCAAAAAGCATATATTGATTGGTTTGCACAAAAGTTATAACATCTACAAAATAGGGAATAGACTTATGAAATTTTTTTTTCACTAGTAATGGTGGCGATCTGCGATTTTTATTGGGACGGTGACATTATGGCGGACAAATCGGACACTTTTGACACATTGTTGGGACCATTGGCATTATACAGCAATTAGTGCTATAAAAATTCCCTGATTACTGTGTGTCACTGGTAGGGAAGGGGTTTACACTAGGGGGAGCTCAAGGGGTTAACTGTGTTCCCTAATGTGTGTTCTAACCGTAGGGGGAGGGGACTCACTATAGGAGATGACAGATCGTGGTTCCCAGCTTGTAGGAACTCATGATCTGCATCTCCTCTCCTCTCAGAACAGGGATGTGTGTGTTTACAGTCAGGAGCATCAGACCGACATACAGCTACAATGGAACAAGCCGACCTGACGCAGTATAATGACAGCGGCTGGTTGGAAAGCGGTTAAAGTGTAACAAAAATATGTTTATATTACATCTGACCACTCCTATGGTGTATGTTCTAGTTTCCTTTGTTGATTAAGATTTTCTCTTCTTTATTTTCACCTGGTTACGAAGTTTGGGGTGAATTGTAAAAAATGGTCATGTCATTTGAAAGTTCATTTAAAAAATGTATTTAACCCAAACATTAGATGCAACTAACATGTTTCACTATTCTTCAGGCCTAACATGTAATAAACAATAAATTAAATTAGCGCTGCTCCTATCAATTACAATATATATGTATATATATATATATATATATATATATATAATAGACATGTGCAGACTGGAATATTTTGTTTCGTCTTTTCGTTTTCGTTTGGAAAATACATTTATTTAGTTACTCCCGAAAATCGTTTTGATTTATTTTGTTTTTCGTTGGGGAATAGCTTTCGTCCGAAAATCCAATAATACTTGGTTTCTGTCGAATGGTCGAAAGAATATTCGACGGAACGTCGAATATTTTTGGTTCCTGTCGAATCTTTACGTCGAATCGTACATTTCCGTTCGAATATTCCGCCTACAAGAATTCTAATGTTGTATGACTAGTAATAATGTCGAATCTATTCTCTATAATGTCGAATCTATTTTCTCATAAATCGAAATCTATTCTCTGTAATGTCGAATCTATTATTTCTATAGTGTCGAATCTTTTCTCTATAATGTCGGATCTTTTCTCTATGATGTTGAATCTTTTCCTTATAATGTCGAATCTCTCTATATCGAATTTTTACCGCAACGAAAACGAAAATAAAGTATTTTTTATGTCGGATCTTTCGGTTTTTCGTTTCTTGCACTTTCGTTATCGTTTGTTAAAACGATAACGAAAAAAACAGATTTTGGGACAAAAATGCATTCTAACGAAAACGAATGCACATGTCTAATATATAAACAAACGTGCTCAATGTCAGTATAGTGCAAAATGACTGCAATCAATAAAGTCCATAAAAAATAAATATTGAGCTGGTGACAAGTTCAAATATTCATGTGACTTTCAGTGACAACTTCAAAACCAAAAATTCAGGTAACTGTCCGTGTTACCCTCCTGGGTCCCCACTCACCAGATGGAAATGGTATATGTGCCTGTATTGAGGAGAAGCTTCTGATGACACCCAGTGGAAGGGCAAAATGCATTAAGCTATCTGTGAAGGCTGTGTGGATGCCAAGGCATGATTTTATCTTTATTGATGTAAGTGTAATGATTTTTAAATTTTCTAAATAAATAGCAGTATTACACTATATGCTCTCTCCTCCGTTATTGTTGGAACTATACCACTGTGGATTGTTGCTGACACCTATATTCTAAGGCCAATTACAACAAATTCAGTGGACGGACATCACCACCTCAATACAGGCATATATACCATTTCCACCTGGTGAGTGGGGACCCAGGAGGAGAGCACGGACAGTCACCTGAATTTTATTTTTGATTTTGAAGTTGTCACAGAAAGTCAGCTGAATATTTAAACTTGTCACCGGCTCAATATTTCATTTTTTTATGGACTTTATTGATTGCAGTCATTTTGCACTGTACTAACATTGAGCACGTTTGTGTGTGTGTGTATATATATATATATATATATATATATATATATATATATATATATATATTAATATATATTGTAATTGATAGGAGCAGCGCTAATTAAATTTCTTGTTTCAAACCTTTGGGGTACTTACCTTATACTTTAGCAGCAGCCCTAATTATTAATTTATTGTTTGGACACATTTCCATAGCACGGGTTTGTTACATTTTTGTAATGAACAATAATGATATATGATATAATACCATCTATAAGACATTTGGTAATCACATAAAACATGTAAAGAACAATAACAATATGTAAATAAAAGTATGATACCATCTGACATATGTAATAATCCTACATAAAATGCATTATTTGCTTGGAAAAATTTACTAATGATATATAAAATGTACAATATCAATATCATCATTATCATATGCTTGATATTAAATTACATATTATTTATTGTCTAGCTCTTCAGTTATATTAATAACAAATAATAAAATAATACTCTATGAGCTGTAAAGTCCATACAATTTAATAGACTGTTTGATATAAAAAAGAATGTAATAAAATAAAATAAGTCCATAAATCTATAAAATGTGCAAGCTTTTAGAGGGTTCCCTCTAAAAATACATACCAGGCCTTATCCTTAATTTTAACATGCTAACAAGCTAAAAAATAATTATAATTAAATCTTAAAATGGCAGTGAACTGTTTTTACTGTTATTACTATCCATAGGCTAAGAGGTAGAGATTATTTCTGCCAAAAAAATAGAGAGAGGGGATGTGTGGGGTAATGGGAGTCAGACGTGTATGGGACAAGCAGTGAGATGATTTATGCAGGGTAAAATAATGTCAAATGGAAGGCTGGAAAACTAGACAGTAGGATTGTATTGTGTGTGAAGGGAAATAAATATCAGATCAGGTAATATACACCACGGTGTGAAAGAACCAGTTAAACTAACCTGAGTGTCAGCATGAACTAATTTTAGAGAGGGTAGCCAACTGGATATAGAACTAATGTTGGCGACAAAGTTAAAACAAATAAATGTGGGGATGGGATTGGTCTCAGGGGAGAGGTATTTCCTAGAGTACCTTATTTAAAGAGGGAGAAATGTAAGTATGAGATGGATATATGGGTTATGAATCTAGAGGTATCAGATAATAAGGGCATTAACTGTATTGGCCCTAAGAGTATATGGACAGGAAAGTTGACCAGACTGTGTTAGAATACATTTAAATCGGAAAGCAGGTGGTGAGCAAGCTAGAAATAACATAACGGTCTAAATCAATTGTAGAAAAAAACTAGATTAAACATTTAGGCCCAGATTCACGTAGGAGATACGCCGTCGTATCTCTGAGTGTGAGGCGTTGTACCTTGGCGCCTGATTCAAAGAATCAGATACGCCAGAATTTCTCTAAGATACGACCAGCGTAAGTCTCCTACACTGTCGTATCTTAACTGCATATTTACGCTGGGCGCTAGGGGCGTGTACGCTGATTTACGCCTAGAATATGTAAATCAGCTAGATACGCCTATTCACGAATGTACGCCCGGCCATCGCAGTACAGATACACTGTTTACGTTAGGCTTTTTCCAGCGAAAAGTTACCCCTGCTATATGAGGCGCAGCCAATGTTAAGTATGGACGTCGGGCCATCGTCAAATTTTCCGTCGATTACGTCGTTTGCGTAAGTCGTTCCTGAATAGGGCTGTGCGTCATTTACGTTCACGTCGAAAGCATTGGCTTTTTGCGGGTTCATTTGGAGCATGCACACTGGGATACTTTCACGGACGGCGCATGCGCCGTTCGTAAAAAGCGTCATTTACGTAAGGGGACACAATAAATTAACATAAAACACGCCCACATGTTCCATATTTGAATTAGGCGGGCTTACGCCGGCCTATTTTTGATACACCGCCGCAACTTTGCTTTGTGAATACTGCACTTGCCTGTCAAAGTTGCGGAGGCGTAGCGTAAATAGGATATGTTACGCCTGCTCACAAATATGCACTCCCTACGAGAATCTGGGCCTTAAAGTTTATTCAATTGAAAGATAAAAATGGGGAAGAATAAATGTAAAAGTGAAAAATATGGAATTACCGTATATACCTATATTCATATTGTTCTTTAAATGGTATCCCCAAGTAAGGATAATTTGTCTCTATCTGATTTTCTTGCTCAATAAACATCTCAAACAAACTTCCAAGCAAAACAACTATTTCTTACCAAATGCTCCAAACTACATAGATTTGATCTTCTGATGAGTGATTCCTCCATTGTTATCAGAAAGGCAGCAGCCTAATACTAAACTTAACCAGGTCAACACTTTTCTTACTGTCATCATGGGCTTATCTCCTCACTTTACTCCTCCTATACACCAGAGCAAACTCTCATTCATACTGGTGCATCAATATTACAAATCTATAAGTTAATTATTTGTATCTGGTGTTTCCTACATTTCTGTTAGGTAGCACTACTTAACCTACTGAATCAGGACATCTGAAACAAGACATGACTTATCAAATAGATATAACAAATTCTCTTCATGGTATGTATATATAACAGACCAAAAGGGACCAACTAAAAGACATTCATTGTTAGGTTGTATAACTTAATATGCTATATGTTTCGAAATATGGCATTTTCTCTACCTTTTGACTTTTTATTTTAAGATCATGTTGAGTACAACAATGAAGCACAACACTACAATCAAACAATTTGTTAGAAAAATAAGCAATTTAAAAACACAAGTTTTAAACTAGTAGGCAAGTTTCTAAACTTGTTGGAACAGCTTGTTCCAACCTAAATAAGTGTTAAATCACCTAATCTCCTTTCAACAGTATGACCCAAGATGAGAAAAGCACATAGATTACTTCTTTGATTTTAAATTAAATGGATTTCACCAGTAAATTGGATTTTATTATGCTTCGTAAGAACATATTTGATAAGGCAGTCTAGCTTGCCTACAGTACCTTTATTAATTGATGCAGATCAGAGGAGAAGCTTCATTTCATGCAACCTTTGAAATACCCATTTAAAATGTAAAATGTACTTTTGCATAGCATATTTGCTTTTAGGAGGGCTGTCTACTGAAACTGAATAAAGGGGACCTGTTCTATGCAAGTATGGAAATATATTGCCATTCATCATTTTAATCTTGTAATTTTAATTTAAAAAACAACAATGCATCATAATGATGTAGATGCCTTATATCTTTCCATGATGCTGTTAGCATCTGCATTCTTTTTTTGTTTTACTGATTATCATATATTATTCATGGCAAAATCTAACTTAAGGTTTATAACAAATTACAATAAACTGTACATGAAAGAAGAATTTTCCATTTTGTTAAATGCAGATTTACTATTTTAATATTTTTAATACTTAGCTTAATTTTAGAAAGTACATTGTTTTGACAGTTATTATATGCATTGTCATTGATTTACTAAAGGCAATAGGATGTTCCCTTTGCAAATCTCCCTTTGAAATCTCTGCTCGGCTGGGCTGTACTGGTTGGGGGCAGTCTTGACTCACCTCGGCTTGATGTAAGTAAAGATAACAGGCAAATGTATTAAAATAAGCATGCCTCTCACCATGTCCCCAGCTTCTGACCACGTCTGCAGTCTCTGATCATGTCCACAGTCTATGATTATCTCCTGTATCATGTCTGCAGCCTCTGACCATCTCTTGTATCATGTCCACAGTTTCTGATCATGTCTGCAGTCTCTGACCATCTCTTGTATCGTGTCTGTAGTCTCTGACCATCTCTTATATCATGTCTGCAGTCTCTGACCATCTCCTGTATCATGTCTGCAGTCTCTAACCATCTTCTGTATTATGTCTGTAGTCTCTGATCAACTTCTGAGGTGGAGCTCTAATAGGAAGAGGTGGAGCCTAGAGGAAGGGGTGGAGTTAACAGATGAAGCAATGGATCTTAAACAGGAAGAGATGTGGGAAATTCAGATGGGGGCACCAGATTTTAGTCTTGCCTAGGGCGGCACAAAACCAAAATACACCACTGCAGGTATGTATTTTAGCATTCTACATGGGGGTATCTGCTGGGGCAGCACTTGGATTTGATAGATCTTAAGTTAATAATTGACCTAAAAAGCACGCACTTTAAACTAAGAGATACCTGCACATACCTGCATAAGCTGGAGTGCCAGAGCCTTTCCCAATTAGGACAATGCATAATTTAAGCACAAAGGTGGCAGCTTTATTTGTTAAGGTGACAGAAATAAACAAAAACGTACCATATGCTATAACTGAGAAAGGAATATTTAGATTATTGACCTGTTATTAAAGGGGATATAAAGGTTAGTTTTTTATTTTCTAAATAGGTTCCTAAATGTTTTTTTCTTTGTCTGAATTTATCACTTCCTGTTTCTTTCTCCTCAGTAAGCTTGCCCCCATCATCCAAGCCGTTCTGGCTGGGGGTTAGTCAGCCAGAACAGCTTACTGAGGATGAACAGGAAGTGAGAAATTCAGACAAAGAAAACAAAGAAAAATCATTTAGAAGGGAAATCGAAGGAAAAGGTTAGTGAACCAACAATGCACTAGCTTAAAGGAACCTATTTAGAAAATAAAAAACAAACCTTTACAACCCCTTTAAGCCCTAAAAACAGAAAAACAACCATTTTCACTGACATGAATAAATTCCTGTCTTTTTACAGCACACAGAAATACATATTTTTTTTAAAGCAGCTCTTCACTGCCTCTGAGAACCACAAACCAAAAACACTATTTAGTTCATTTTTAATATTCAAAGCAAACTCCTCCATTCATTCATGTCTCCGTGCTTTATTTTGAAGAGAAATCATATTAAAAAACAACCCCCTAACATTTCTAGCCATGGACATCTTGAGTAAGGGCAAATGTTTAATGTAGCATTTACTTTCTAGAATCCTTCTGCCTTTAGATCAGGCATGTATGCTGAAAAGTGTACTTTGTTGAGAAAAACCCTTCTCCACTCCTCCTCTTCTGAAGACTTTCTGGTATGTATACCATCATTAGCCTATGCAAAAAAATAAGAAGTAACTGAAGAAATAAACAAATATGTGTAAATATGATATACTTTGCTAATCATAGCAGCATTAGAATTAATAATAATCAATGCTTATTTTGAGAGCAGGGGCGGACTGACCATTGAGGCACTCAGGCACTGCTCAAGGCCCTTATGCCACTAGGGGGCCCCATCAGGGTTGCCAGGCTCAGTAAAACCATGGACAGTATGTAAAAATCTGTGTTTTTTTACATCTGTCCCCGATATGTCCGAAACCGACATGCTTTTGATGTGAAAATCCCGAGATTTTAGCTGCCCCCCCCTCTGCACTGCCTCCTGGCATGGTGGCCATCTGTAAGCCCGGGGGCCCCATAATCTTCTATTGCCCGGGGGCCCTATGAGTTGTCAGTCCGCCCCTGTTTGAGAGTGAAGTTCGACTTTAAGTATGTTATTGTTTAAAAGCAGTTAAAGAAAAGTGACTTTTCCCAGCATTTGAAAAACGGTGTAATCAGTCTTCTGCAGGCTGGAGGAATGCATTGTCTTAAGCCTCGTACACACGGCCGAGGAACTCGACGTGCCAAACACATCGAGTTCCTCGGCCAGTTCAGCACTGAAGCCGCCGAGGAGCTCGGCGGGACGAGAGCTCCCATAGAACAACGAGGAAATAGAGAACATGTTCTCTATTTCCTCGCCGAGCTCCTCGTCGGCTTCCTCGGCCGAAAGTGTACACACGGCCGGGTTTCTCGGCAGAATTCAGCCAGAAACTCGGTCGGAAGCTGAATTCTGCCGAGGAAACTGGTCGTGTGTACGGGGCCTTAGTCTCACTCCTTTACTGATTACTAATTTACAGTAGACTGTTGTAACTCTGTAACCCTGTAACTTTCTAGCAGATCTGTAGAAGCAGCAATAGCAGGGCTGAGCTGTTCAAGACATGCACATACAGATACAAATTGAAATACTACAGTGCAGAAAACCTTATTCAAAAAATGTACATGATTGCATCTTCCCTGTGACAATTTCTTCAACCATGAAGTAGATGCTGACCCTTAAGGGCCATACACTTGGGCCGAATATTGGGCAGGATCAGCCAGTTAAATAGAAACAGCACGAAATTTGACACGTGTAGATGGCAGCTGGTCTGTCTAAGGGGTATGACAGAAAAAAGAACTGCCAATCTGCACCCGATCAGCACTGTCAGCCAATGGCTGAGAGCACTGATTAGAGTGTTCTGGCGGGGGGGGGGCTAACTCCCCCCTGTCAGAACACAATAGTACAACAGGGGAGATCACTGTACTAACATTGGGTTGTTAGTACAGTGACTTCTCCTAAGCACTTCAGTTTTTTTCATTCTGCCCGCTTTGTTGAAAACTACTAGTATGTACCAGGAATTAATGATGTCTAAACAAAGATGGCACTGATCTTTTGAGGCGACAGGAAGATAAACAATCTCTTTCACCCGTCAAAATACCTACAAATATTAACCTCCCTGGCGGTATGACTCTTTCAGAAAATAGATGCTGAAAGCGGTACCATTATTTGCAAGGAAATTTGGCGTTTTATACTGTAGGTCTGTAATTTTTAGGAATACCTCACTTAAATCTGACCAAACAAGAATCTAATAGGCATCCCGGGTATGACATTTTTTTTAAAACAAAATTATAAATTATAATATAATAAATAATTATAAATAATTATAACAAATAATAATATAATTCTAATAAAAATTATTCAGTAATGTAATCAACTCAAAATCACTGAAATTTGCTCAGTTGCAGAATTGTTGTTGTCATTATTTTTTTTTTTTATGACGAATTTCCCCACAAATCGCTATCGCACAATTCTGCAAGTGATTATAATTTATTATCGCTGTTTTCCAGCTGATCTAAAACCATTTTTGACATAAAGGGACACTTTTGGTTGCTATGGACAATCTACAGTTTGCAGGCAGAAAGAACAGTTTTTATTATATAAAAGTACATGTAGGACACTGGGCAGACCACTAGGGACAAGGGTGTGTGTATTTTTTACATACAGTACTGTAATCTATAAGATTACAGTATACTGTATGTAATGTGTTTGTTTATCTTTTTGAATTTGGCGTCGTTCTCCGCTCCCGTGCGTCGTAACGTCGCAGGGAACGGAGATCGGCGGCACAGGAGGACACTGTGTGAATCGAGCGAGGACCCGCTCGCTCACACAGCGCAGTGGCATCGCTGGATCCAGGGACAAGGTAAGTAACTTTGTCTGCTGCTGCAGCGAGGCAAGCCGGAGTCTGACTCGGGGTTACCGCTTTTGGTATGAAAATCTCACCCCGAGTCAGACTCGGGAATACCGCCAGGGGGGTTAACACTAAAACAGAGCATGCATGGGATTAACATGAAAAAAATGTCTCTAGGCTTAAGTCTATATTAAATATAATGTATATTTGTTTTATTAAATAAGACTATTTTTAAGAATATATGATACTATATATGATACTATTCAAACAAAAAGAACAGATCATGAGACATTTAAAAAAAGACTCAGTATACTTTTGAACAACATACCAGTCACAATGCAATCACAAATGTACATTATATAGGTCACCAGAGAAATTCTTTCAACAAGGTGAGGTAAGGTATTCAATGCAACAGGGAGCTGCAGTGTGTATATTTATGAGGATGTAAGTTTTCACTGAAATCAAACAAAAAATGTACTTTTACTGTATACAGTGTACTGTATATGAAAGAAAAGTATTATTGGTCATTTGCTTAATATAAAAATGCCTTTATATTAGTACATAGATAATATCAAACCCATTATTAACAACAGATATTGGGGTACATTTATTAACGGGCCTTGGAGCCGACGGGCCGCATATTTGTGTGCATTAGCACCAATAAAACTATGCCTAGAGTGTGCGCCCTGTGCGCTCCCATTACAGTGACCGACGGCTTACAAAAAACTGCCGATCACATCTTACGATCGGTAGTTTTCCGATCATGTGACAGCCAATCACGGCGGTCACATGGTCACAAGCCCCGCCCTGCCTCCCGGAATTCCAAACCCCTTAAAGGGCTGGTCGGAACCGGCGCCAAGGGTTTAAAGGCAGATAGACTAGATAAACTAAATAGACTAAATAGACTAATAGACTAGATAGACTAAATAGACCACCCCTCTCTTTAGAATGTAAGCTCTACAAGCAGGGCTCTCCTGTACCTTTTGTATTGAACTGTACTGTAATTGTGTTGTCCCCCTATACATCGTAAAGCGCTGTGTAAACTGTTGGCGCTATATAAATTGTGTATAATAATAATAATAATAATAAATAGACTATTAACTTTTGCAGAATAATTTTCATTTAGCTTAGTGAATGTGGTGACGTTTCAATTTACAAGAAAATACCCAATTATGTGCAAGGAAAAAAAAACATATATTAGCTTGCATGTGATTGGATGATGAAAGTAGTCAGCAGCGCTTCAACTCATTCACTAAGCTAAGTAAACACTCCCCTACAGTGGGAAGTGAAACATCTTCTTGCTAAGTGTATAGCAAGGAGTCTGCTATTCAAATAACTAATATTAAAATCAGGGATTTTTTTTTTCAGAAAAAAGGTGGGTGCAGGAAATCACCCTTCCCTCCTAGGCCACGCCCCTACCCACCCCTTAAAATTGCCCCCCTAGAACCGCCCCTTTAGAGAATTGGTAACCGATATCCAATAGTTAACAAAGTATGCTCACAGTCACTTCTAGATGATTTCAGCATTCTTGTCATATTTATCTTCTATGCTTCTCACCTTGTTTCTCACATCAGTAGCAGCGCGACTACAGCAAAGTAGCCACGAGTCACCATATTTAGAGGGTTTAAAATAATGTAGAGGAGGACCATTAACTCTGATAAACAGTAGTCCTGAAATGTTTTTTTGTCAGAAGGGAAGCTCTGTTGGGAGTAACTATTAATTTCATTTGTGAGAATCCTCTGTCACACTCACTCAATGAAATTGGAACTTTTTGGATGGCGTTTATCAGAGGGCACCGGTCATCAGGCACAATTTTTTCTAGCAAATATTCTCTGAAAGCATGAATCATTTTCCTTTCATTCAACTGGAATCTAATGGACACATTTCTAATTTCCTCCTCTCCAAAAGTAAGCTTTTGCTCAACATTGTAAGGCCACTGTTTGGAGTCAAGCACCCTGGTGCAGTTGGCAAGAACAGAATCATTTTCAGATGCAGATTTAAATTTTTCATAAAAAACATCAGGATCTATAGGAGGTTCATTCTTAGCTTCTTTTCTGTAAAGGTAGATTCCTTGGAAACAGGGTTTTTCAGCGGCAACAGCTGTTTCTTTATATTAAGAACCTGGCTCCATTCGTATGCTTTCAAAGAAATGTGCAACAGTTCATATATTTCATTTATATATATTTCATAATATATTTCATATATTTTTACAGGCAAGTACAGCAGGCTATACAGATTCGGACACAGGGAGTGCTCTGGCGGAGGTGTAGGAATTTCATACTGATGTGTTCCGCCAGGAAAAAAGGCCCTGATTAAAATACAGTTGTAATTCAGTTGTAAGTTGAGTTTGAACATATCAATTTGGAATATTTATCTGCAGTATTCAGGTACAGTGCATTGTTGACAGATTGTATATTTCTATATTCAGCTTTATGGTGGAATAGAGTTTAATTTAAAAATGTAATTTAGTGTGATTATTTGCAGTGCTGATAACTTTACACTGCAAATGTAAAAAGTTAATTAAGGCTGATTTACTGAAAAGCTGAGCATACTCTCGAAATAAGAGTGAACATTCACTTCTATTTTAAATCATGTACAGTTAAAATAAATAATCAGGGTTTTCCTTTACACATAGTTGAATAACTGAATGGGATCTCTACTTTTTCAGTGAGCATTCACAACTTCTTTTAGTAAATTAGTCATATTAGAGGAAAATAATAATAGAAAGTGTATGAAACAAGCAAATTTGTCTCAAATCAACAAAGTTTACAATTTCATTTTCTAAGCTGTGTGGAAAACATGAAAGATAGATGCTGACCAGTTGCTATAAGCAACAGCACCAGTTGAGATAGAACTTGTCTCAGGCACTTTTTATTAGTTTCCACCATTGTGTTTTACTAATCTTCACTCTTTAGCAGTTTTCTATAAAATCAAACATTTGGTTGCCATTTTATGTAAATCACAGTATTTGAGAACTTTCAGAATCATCTGGATAACATGTTTTTGGATAAAATCTCACTATATATTCATTATTTAGTGAACTTACACTTACTAGCAGTGGCGGCTGGTGCTCAAATTTTTTTGGGGGGCGCAAACAAACAAAAAAAGCAAAAAAAAAAACAATTGCAGCCTCACTGTGCCCATCAAACGCAGCTACTGTGCCATCAAATGCAGCCACTGTGCCATCAATTGCAGCCACTGTGCCATCAATTGTCACCACTGTGCCATGCCATGAATTGTTGCCACTGTGCCATGCCATCAAATGCAGCCACTGTGCCATGCCATCAATTGTCGCCACTGTGCCATGCCATCAAATGCAGCCGCTGTGCCATGCCATCAAATGCAGCCACTGTGCCATCATTTATCGCCACTGTGCCCATCAATTGTCACCAGTGTGCCATCAATTGTCACCACTGTGCCCATCAATTGTCACCACTGTGCCATGCCAAATGCAGCCACTGTGCCATCAAATGCAGCCACTGTGCCATGCCATCAAACGCAGCCACTGTGCCATCAATTGTTACCACTGTGCCATCAATTGTTTCCACTGTGCCATCAATTGTCACCACTGTGCCCATCAATTGTCACCACTGTGCCCATCAATTGTCGCCACTGTGCCCATCAATTGTCACCACTGTGCCCTGTAAAATGCTGCCAGATTCCCCCCTCTGCCTGGCACTTACTTTTCTTGGGTCAGCCATCCTCCTTCCACCATTCCTCGATGTCTTCTCCCACCCTCAATGATACTTCAGCCAATCAGGATACCGGTAAGGCTGAGACGCCTGTCAGTGTTAACCAGGGAATGCACACCCCCTGCGTCCCCTGGTTAGCTATGTGGAAGCCAATTACAGCCCTCAGGCTCTGATAGGCACTTCCAAAGCCAACCAGCTGCCGTTATTCAGATGGCCAGTGATCACCAGGGGGCCGGCCATCTGAATAGTGGGCGGCAGCGACAATACATAGATTCATGCAATGCATGAATCTGTGTATTGTATTGTACTGCTTACTAGCCTCTGATGCCTTTACCCATGCAAAGCTACAAAGCTATCGGTGCACACTTCATTGAGACCTTCACTAAATGGCCTGCTGCTTCTACTCCTTCATCTTAGCACAGTATAGCTCATTCTTCAAAATCTTCATTCCAATTCAAACCCACCTGTGCTTGGAAGGCTTTCCATTAGAATGATTAGGATTGGGATTTGTATATGCAATAGGAACAGAACCCAACAGTAAGGATGTTGCTCTGTCCCTTCCCACCCCAAAGCACCTTGGGCCAGATCCACAAACACCCGGCGCAATGTAACTTTTGTCATTTAAGTTACACCGCCGCAAATTACACAAGGTAGTGCCCGATCCACAAAGGACTTACCTGGAAATTTGCAGCGGTGTAACTTAAAATCGTCCGACGCAAGGCGTTCCTAATTTAATGGGGCGAGTCCCTGCGCATGCTCCCGATGTCATTTTCCCGAAGTGCTTTGTGCGGTTTTACGTTGCGCTGGGTTTTGAGAATCGCGACGGGCGTAAAAAAAAAATACGAGTTGCGGCGAAAAAAAAAAAAAGACACCGTCGCGGGAAAGAAGGGTCTACTTTTACATGGTGTACTAACTTTACACCTTGTAAAAGCAGCCCTAATTTTGCGATAGCAAACTAATACTTATGGAGAAAAAACGAAGCTGAAAAGCTTTGTGGATCTCCGTAAGTGCTAATTTGCATACCCGACGCGGCATTTCGACTCAAAATGCCCCCAGCGGCGGCCGAGGTACTGCATCCTAAGATCCGACAGTGTAAGTCCCTTACACATGTCGGATCTTCTGTCTATCTATGTGAAACTGATTCTGTGGATCAGTTCCATAGATAGAAACAGGGACGCCGGCGTATCCCTTTTGTGGATTACCCCCCTTGTCCCCATGTTGATGGAAATAAGGGTCTCTTCCCCACAACCCTGGCCTGTGGTTCTGGGCATCGGCAGGGGGACAATGTACCCCATTGTTATTCACATACGTGGGCAGGATCTGTGGCCCCCTTGTTAAAGGTGGTTTCCAGATTCTGATAAGCCCCCTGCCAGCAGACCCCAACAACCACCTCCCATGGTTGTTGGGAAGAGGTCCTTGTCTCAATTAACATGGAGACAAGGTGCTTTGGGTTGGGAGTCCCTCTGCCCCAAAGCACCCCTATGTTGAGAGCATGTGGCCTTGTATGGTTCCCTTTCCTAGACTGCCAGCCTGCATGCTTGGATAAGGGTCTGGTATGGATTTTGGGGGACCACACTATATTTAAAGAAATGTAAGAACATTTTAAATTTTTATTGTTTCACTTTAAGTATAATTAAAATCACTGCTTTTGATTTTCATATTTGGGTCCCATAGACTTATAATAGTGTTAGCGGCTTGAGGCAAACGTTTTTCCATGCTGGGGAGTTTTGGTGAAACCCGAACAAGGGGGTTGCACCCACACTTCCTAACAGTGTAGAATTTTTTAAGGAAACTGTTATAGCACTGAGTAGGCTACATAGTAAAGATCTTGGCAGAGCTGAGACAAGTATGGTTATTTTTTTGGGGGAGTGCAATTAAAACTGGGCTTGCACTTTAAAAACACTCATGTTGATTAGTATGAGTTGCTAGCTTGCAGCTTACAATTGTAGCAAAGAAATTAACGATTACATTTTTTGAGGACCCTCTCATAAGAAGATACACAGTTGTACAGTACCTGATTGGATAATTGAAGTGACCCTTTACTCAAATTATTAAGTAAAAATTCTAAATACATTCAGAAAATCAGCCTCATAATGTTCAGTTCCCTTAAAGTGCTTAAAGAAAAATAGTTAATATTTTCAGTCCAGTTTCTTCAATGTTCATATCATTGTGGCTATAGGCAGCCTTTGGGGTTGATTTACTAAAGGAAAAGAGGAGGTCCACTTAATGAACAAATGTTTACTTGGCAACATCAATTAAGTGGTTATTGAAATCCTTGTGTGAGGCAAAATTCAGTGTTTTTGTTACTATTACTTTGCACGTTAATTTGTATTTTTTTAAACAAAGCTTCCATTTTCTAAGTAAACATCCTCATGTACTAAATAAAACCCATACATTGTACACAACACTCAAAAATTAAAACTTTTCATTTAATTTCAAATTGATCAGAAAAAGTGCAACAACAATCAAAACAATGGCATACAATAGCAAATAGCATTCAATTATAAATATTGCTGTTTACTTTCATACTACTTAGAGATAGAACCAGCCTCCGGTACTCTTACGCCTATGCCCAAGCCTACCACCATTTTCTTTTACCGCATTTTTTCCTACAGAGTTTGAGGAATTCTAGGAAGTATTATAAAGTGTCTTGTTCTTTCCCCATAGGTCATAAAGTAAAATCCATTTCAACGTGCTACTGTAAGAATGCCTGTTTCACATGGGACACACATCTCAGCTCAGTTCAAATCAAGCATATGGCGCTGTCAGTTTAGAAAAAATTAATAACTAACTTCATACCTGCATAATTCATTATTAGGAGAGATTTAGTATAATAGTAGGTATGGGGGATGAAGCTTTTAATGGAACAATTGAAAATTTCTTTGGTTTACTTAAAGAAATTCTACCACTGTGTCTATTCATGGCACATTCAGAGATATATATTTTAAAATTCTAAAACTAGTATTTGCCTTGTATTCTAGTCCTAAAAATAATATTATTTTTAGTGCTGATTTATATTTGTTACAAGTAAGCAGTCTCACAGGTAGGAGGTTAGCCTTTGAGTGGTAAAGAAATATTGACTTTTAATATTCTGTAAATAAGGAGTTAGGGGATAATGCTAAATTTCCTGACTTAACAAATTCTAGTCTATTTTACTTGAATTTATTAATGCCAAAATGTATATTTAAATTATTGTAGGAATTTTTAAGGATTTCAATACATTATTATCACTTTCCATGTCTCCTAATACTCTATAGAATCTATGTTTCACCCGCAGTCACAGTCTCAGTGTTCACATACTGTAAGAATCAGTTATCCAGTTTGGAACATGTTGAATAGTAAAGGATAGATATATAATCTCCATTGATCATTCACTGGATTCACTGGATTCACTGAATGTCCATAAAAGTGTTTGCCACACATTTTCTGTAATTAGTCTCCCTCCTCATACATCTGAATTTTCCATTCTTGATTAGGTTATTATAGGTAGGCGGAGCACCTGAGGCTGTTGGTGTGCACGAAACGCATTGGGTCCACGAGCCGGATGGGTGGCTTCTGGAGTGAGTTTATTGCATATTTATATATATTTTGACGTGGATTGCTTATTTTATGTACTGTTGGTCATATTTTAATAAACCACTACACTATATACTTTTTCTGTGTGGGCTCCATGGTGTGAGTTTATATATGTAGAGAAAGGATCGCTGGCACCTGAGCTGTTGGAGTCTGATGAATATTGGGTGATATATGGATTTGATGTGTAGTTGCTTATACATTTCATCTATCTGGTGAGTGCATTGCAGAGGTGGTGGTGCAGTGCACTGTTGGTGACATTGTGCATTTTTTGTGCACTTGGGGACACTGCATATGCATTTATTAAGGAGGAAGATTGATATTTCTCCTTGCAACTAATTTTGCGACTTTGTTTGCTCTATCAGCACCTTTTAAGGGTCGTTGCAACCTAGTGGTGATTACCCATTATTACGTGTATTGTTTATTTATGTTACCTATCTTTGGTTAATATGAAGATTATGAATTCCAGCGTTTCATTTATGCATGCTATTATATGTAGGTAGAATTTCAGAGTGCTGCACTGTCACTTTGTATAACTGCATACAAGGTTGGTTTATTACCTTACTTTGTGCTAGCTGCTTTGTTTGCTTGTTTGGAGAGCTTACTTACATTAGTAGTTTATTACACACCTTTTAGGTTATTATATGAGCCTTTGTAAAACTTTGGGATCATGAAAAAAATGAGGGTGAATGCTGGAAAATGATATTAAATCTGTCACGAATACCCCAACGCAGGTGGTCAGACACTTTAGCTGGCTACTGTGCGCTTCACCTATAGCAGCCTCCATTCCCTTAAGACAAGCAGACCTAACGGTACTTGGTTTCCCCCAGGACTTTATACACAATGCTAGAGTGCCTGGCCACCATGCCTGGGCAGACGTGGCCTGAGCAAAGCAAAGAGGTACTTACAGTTTTAGCAGATAGTGTGGTTCAAAGACAGTTCAGGTAAAGGCTGGCTGAGTTCAGGGGATAATCCAGTATCCATTCCAGGGTAAAAGGCAGACTGAGTTTAGGGGAAAATCTAGTCCAATCCAGTCATACACAGGGGATCCAACAGCAAGCAAGGCAGACTAACAGGAGGCTTGGTTTAGAACATTACAGGTAAGTCTGTCTCTATCACATGCAAGGGATAGAGTGTTCAGTTTGCTTATAGCAGGTGGCTGAGCAGATCAATCATCTAACAGGTGAACACAGACAGGGAGGAAAAGCAACAGCCAACACCCGGGTGCTGGAATGAGGAACAGGGGCACTAAGTGATCATGACAGAATCAAGGAAGTGTTTGGATTGGACTGCAGTTTAAGAATTATGGTTTAACATTCACATAAATGTCTAGGACTGATCCTTCTTCCTCCTAATACTACACACATTTGTGAAGTAAACAAAGTGCTGTGTTGACTTGCACACAAGGATACAGTACATGTGACATCTATAATTACTATACTGCAGGAAAGTAAGTGGTTAATAATGTGAAATAAATGTAGACGTTTGTTTTGCAAATAAAATGGAACTATGCAAAATGAAAAATGTATTGAAAATTGCATCTTTAGAGAAAAATCTACAAGGTGCTTATTGATTCGAGAGGATAATTATCAATTGTATACTATTCAATACATCAATATTTAAAGGGTCACTAAAGGAATTTTTTTTTTTTTGCTAAATAGCTTCCTTTACCTTACTGCAGTCCTGGTCTCATGTCCTCATTGTTCGTTTTTGCTTTCATGTTGCTGTAAATCCTCTCTGTTCTGGACACTTCCTGGTTGCCTGTTTCCTGATAACCACAGTACTGGGAGATTTCTCACGGTGGTCACTAATCAAGGAGGTGTGATTACTGTGTGTAAAACAAAACTGGATTGGTGCTGAGGAGTTTTAGACAAAGTATCACTGCTCTCTATTGGCTGACTGCCCTCTATTGGCTCTCTGTACATCAGAGAACCAGCAAACAACAGCAAAAACGAAACTACACTGCAGGCACATTATATGATTGTTTTTTTATCTATTTTTAATCATTTTTAAAAGGAATCAGTTAACTATTATGTCTCTATGCCCTGTAAACAGTCATTTCAGCTAAAAATGTTTTTTCCTTTAGTGACTCTTTAAGAGTTCTTGAGTGTGAGTGTATCTGAGTGTCTCCTTTCATAAAATTGTTCTTGTCTCTAAATACTATCTCAGACAATAAGATTGGTAAAAAAAATAATAATAATCTAATGATTTACTTTTCAGTGAGTTCAGTGAATTTTAGGTAATATCACCTTCAACCACTAGAGCACAAACTTATTTTTCATAATGTGTATTAGTTTGTATAATGGTGAGAAGAATATATATCTTTGAGTATTCTGGTAACCGGTCTAATATAAAATATTCTCAATATAATTTTGATTAATGATTATCACTTAAAATGGTTATATATCTATATATAAATGTATATCTTAAAAAGACTTGTCTATCTAGGAAAGACACATGTTATATATATATATATTAATCAATATCATATGAAATGATTTTCTATATGGATAAATGTATAATTCTGGTATATCCAATGAATATTTGTTTATCTTCAAACGCAGGCTATGTGTAAATTTTTTTACAATTATAATCACAATTCATATATTTTACAGAATACTGAATGGCGTCTTCAAACAATTCTACTTATAATTTGTTCTAAATCACAACCTTTATATTTTTACCTTATAACAGACTGGTGCCAAATCCTTATCAAATATATGGATGACTGTTGTACACATTGATTCTTATAACATGCATTGCAACATTGTAATTTAACATATTAGATGTCCATATCTACACTGCTAAAAAAAATTAAGGAACACTTTTGAATCACAACTCCTGGGATATTGATCTGGTCAGTTATGTAGCAGAGGTGGAGGGTGTATACAGAGGGGGTTGTTAATCAGTTTCAGCTGCCTTGCTATTAATTGAAATTAACAACAGGTGCACTAGATAGGCAACAATGAGATGACCTCCAAAACAGGAATGTTTTTATAGGTGGAGGTGTCTGCCATTTTTTTTCCCTACTCATCTTTTCTGACTGTTTTTCGTTAGTTTTGTATTTGGCTAGGGTCAGTGTCACTACTGGTAACACAAGGTGATACTTGGACCCTATAAAGGTTTCACAGGCAGTCCAACTCCTCTAGGATGGCACATCAATACGTGTCATTGCCAGAAGGTTTGCCGTGCCTCCCAGCACAGTCTCAAGTGCATGGAGGAGATTCCATGAGACAGGCAGTTACTGAAAGGCCTGGTAATGGAACTTGGGGGGACCCCACGCTATTTATTTTTATATGAATGAATTCGCTCTGAATTGCCAGAGCCAACAATTCATTATAGCCGCAAGTCCGGTTTTAAAAGACTTTTTTTCCTTTCAGAAATTACACTTTGTGCAGGGACAGTTCTATGTACTGGAAACATGTGCTATTTCACATGCTAACTTTACACCCCCCCTAGGTACGAAATTTAAAGTAATATTTCACTTTCATTGTTTCACTTTTAGCATTATTAAATTCACTGTTCCCGAAAAAACGTCCGTTTTTAAAACTTTTTTTTTGCATTGATACATATGCCCTAGGACAGGACCCAGGTCCCCAAACACTTTTTAGGACAATAAATTGCATATTAGCCTTTAAAATTAGCACTTTAGATTTCTCCCATAGACTTTAACAGGGTGTTCCGCGACTTTTCGAATTTGCTGCGAACACCCCTAATTGTTCGTTGTTCGCCGAACAGGCGAACAGGCAATGTTCGAGTCGAACATGAGTTTGACTCGAACTCGAAGCTCATCCCTACCAATAACCTCAAGAAGTAGGTTTACCCCCCAAAAAATCATATATATGACATATAATACAACCCTCCCCAATGGACTAACAAAATAAGTCAACAAGACATATATGTGAGTAAAAAACTTTGGATACTTTTTAGCATTTTTATTTGTAATAATTGTAATACAAATTACTATGATTTCATTGTACTTTGTAATGGTGATGTAATTGTACCTGGCATCTTTAAAGTCCCAGATCTTCATTCTGGTATTTGTTGGACCAATTCTGGGGATGTTGGTACTGCATTGTAAAGCCTCAGTGGTTTTTAACCACCTTAAGTCTGGACACTTCAGGAGCCATTTATCAGCTTTCAGAACTGTCATGTTTTGAATGACACAAAGGAAAAACTGCGCTAACCAAAAAATAAAAAATAATGTGCATCAATAAAGATCAAAGGCAGCAGTTTGATGAGATAAGCATAAACAACATAATATAAGTAAAAACAGCGCCAATGCAGTGAACCAGCAACCAAAATTAGCACCGGAATCACAAAGAATAAAGTTTCTGTTGATGATGAAACGCGTCTGGAATGGCGTACACTGACCTCACCACGCTCAACGGAAGGAGGAAGGGCTCCTATAGTGCCGGCCGGCAACTGTTTTATATGCTTTTAAACTCGTATGTTTGTAAGTACGATTCTTCTTTGTTTTTAAAATAATTTTTTTACGGAATTACACTATGGTCCGTTTTTCTTCCTACCTATGAACTGGGACCTTTTTCTATGAACAATTGAGCTTACCTTCGGATATCTGCTCGTTGGAATCCCTGAAGTCCGGTGTCCTAACCCGTGGATGGAGTTCATGCTTAATGCTTATGAATCTGGTTGTTCTGGTAAGCGGCTTTCCATAAGGTGGTGGTTTCCTCACAGAAGTCGTTATCACTGTGGTGTTGTTTTATCCTGTGGGCTCTGATGTGATTCAATCCACACATTTGGGACTTTATTTTTTATTTTTCATCCCTACTATTCATTTAGGTTTGGGATATTAAGACTTTATTCTTTGTGATTCCGGTGCTAATTTTGGTTGCTAGTTCCCTGCATTGGCGCTGTTTTTACTTATATTATGTTTTGAATGACAATGGCTCAGTCATGCAACACTGTACCCAAATTAAATTGTTATAATTTTTGCTATAATTTTTTTGAGACAGATAGACCTTTCATTTGGTAATATTTAATCACCACAATGTTTTTTTTGTGCTATATTAATGAAAAAAGACCCCCATTTTTTATTAAAACATGCTTTTCTTAGTGTCTGTTTTCAAGTTTTGCAAAAAAATACTTTCTTCATAAATTTAGGCCAAAATATATTCTGCTACATTCCTTTGATTAAAATAACCCAAATCATTGTATATTATTTAGTCTGTGTTAAAGTTATAGGGCCAGATTCTCAAAGACTTACTCCGACGTATCTCGAGATGCGCGGCATAAGTGTAAATGTGCGCCGTCGTATCTATGCTCCGTACCCCGAAAATAGGCTTCATCCGACCGACGTAACTTTCCTATGCTGGCGTAACTTAGGCGCATCTTTAGGCTGGGCGCATCTTTCGATCCCATTGATTTCCTATTCAAATATGCAAATGAGGGAGATATGCCGATTCTCAAAAGTACGTTTGCCCGGCGCAGGCTACGTGCGGTGCGCGTAAGCTGTACGCCCGGCCTAAAGTTACCCCTCATAAAAGCAGGGGTAACTTTGCAACAGACTTGCACAGGTCAGCTGGAGAGCAGCTACAGCAGCAGCGTTACAGACGAGCTGAGCAACTACACTTGCAGGACAACACATCTGTGTGCCAACATGCCAGGGGCAGCCGTGGTCATAGCACTACTGAGTCTACGGGCACATAGGAGGGCATGGGAGAGGATATACTGAATGCACCTTTGAGAAAGGTTTGTGTGGTTGGTTTCCAACACAGACAGTACTGCACCAGTCCTTGAAAATTAAAAATATGAGAACAAAGAAAAACTGAGTAGGTGTTAAGACCGCGTCAGTGATATAGGACTTTGTGGTGTGTCGTGTCAGGGATAGGTGAGCTAATAATTCAAAATATAAAACGTTGTATAGAAAAATATCACAATTTATTTTAAATACATAAAAAAATAGAATACAATGAATAAAATCATTGGTTGCCCTGTTACAGACGAGATGCAAATAATAATTAGATGAATTTGATGCTAGTCGCCGACATGTTTCGCAAGAAGAAGCGTCTTCTGGGCGCCGCATTCATCTACAATACATCCTCATCTAATGATATGTAAAAAAAGCAAATTAGTCACATATAATATTTAACGGGCATAGGATGTGAAATCATGTAGTTCATTCTTGTATTAATATAAAACAGTAAATATAAATACATGCTCACCAGCAACTGTAGATTAGCAAACCCTGTCAGCAAAGACACATGAGGTACAACAAAGGGGAGATGGGCATGACCATAGGGTGGAGGCTTGCCCGAGCTGCAACTTGAACCCCCTGCGGGAGTCAGATCCGCAGAGTTTAGAGTGAAGCCGTTCCCCCTGGTGAATTTCCTGCTTGTTTCCCCCCCTGAAGCAAAGTACTTTTGTTGAGCGATGGCAGCTGCTAAGGAGAGGAGGAAGAAGAATTTTTCTAAGGAGGAGAGGGCTATCCTGATTTCGGCAATAGCCAAATTTGATATGTACCTCCATTATGCCCACAGTGCCAGGACCAGCAGGGCACGTAAGAGGGAGATCCTGGAGGAGATCACCCTGGAGGTCAATGCCCCCGACAATATCAACAAGAAGATTAATGACATGAGACGTCGGGTCCGTGATAAGCTGGCCAGCATGAGGAGGCACGCCAGGGGCATGGGAGGAGGACCAGCTTCTGCTCTGCCGTTGACTGATGAGGAGGAGGTCATCGCCAGCTATCTGGAGCGGGAGCAGGTGGAGGGCATGGAGGGCTTTGACTCTGGTGAGCAGGCCTTGAGGACAGGTAAGTGTGTTTTATCCCCTATCCGGTGTGTAGCATGTGAGGGGGTGCAAGGGAACATATGACAAGTGTGTGGGTCCACCAACATGTGAATGCTTTGTGTCATCCACAGATGTGCTGGAGGGAGCAGGGGCCATCGTCAGCTGCTGGACGACCCACGCCATCCCCGGAGGAGTGTGCCCACACCTCTCCTCTAGAGGAAGTTGAGGAGAAGCATGGTGACCTTGAGGAAGGTGTCTACCTCGAGGAGGATAACATCATCCCTGGACCCTCCTAAACCTCCTCCCCCATCAGGGGAAGCCCCTCAAGGGCCTCCCCGTACAGATGGCCCCACGCCTCTCCTGCCCCCAGGAAGGCTACGCGGAAGACAAGGGGTGTTCCTAAATCCCTACAACAAGGGCTTGCGAGGAAACAGGCCCGCCAGATGCGCCACATGGGTGCTATTGCCTGTGACCTGCGCCGTGTGGCAGTCAGCCTGGCCTCTTTTAGCCAAGACCCAGGCTGAATGCACAGTGGCTGTGCAGGGCACCACAGCCAATGTGCAGCAGTGCCTCACACAGCAGGCTGAGCAGAGCACGTCAATCTCTGACAGCCTGCAGGATGTGAGTGGCAACTGCGCTGCTATGGTCACCTGCATTGGGGAGCTGCAGGCCACAACATCAGGCCTCGTGGCAGAGGTGAAAAGCCTGGGAGTGGCTATACAGGCCAACACGGCTGCCATCGAGGCGGAGGGATGGCAGACCAGGCACCACCAGCGGCAGACCACCACCTGCCAGCTGCGGATGCAGGCGCAGACGAACGCTGTGGTGCTCACCCGCATTGCCCTTGCGTTGGAGGGCAGGCAGCCAGCATCTGCCAGGAGGGACAGACCAGGGGATGATCCTCCTCCTGATGCCCCACCCCCCCACCTGAGGCTCCCCCCAGACAACTGAGGAGCCGGAGCCGTGGCACCATGCCTGGCCCACGACAGGGCAAATGAGTGCCTTTTTCATTTATTTTTTGGCTCAGATTATGAGCTTTTTTATTTTCTTTGCTCAGATTATGAGTTTTTTTATTTTCTTTGCTCAGATTATGAGCTTTTTTATTTTCTTTGCTCAGATTATGAGCTTTTTTATTTTTGTAGTGACTGCACACGGTCAGTAGTGCAGGCTACAGTGTGACTGGTGTGTGAATGTGGGTGACATTCCTGCCAGCAAGGTGTGTCAACTTGGGTCGTCAGGGAGAGGTTATCCCCACGACCGTGTGAATGTGGTATGAATGAACAGCAACACCATTGGGGCCTTGGTGTGGCGTTGCTGCTCCCAAGTCCTGCATGGTGGACTTGGGCTAAACCAATGTGAAGTGGATGTGGTGTGTGTGAGCACAGGACCCCAGATGGCAAGTCACTTTTTTTTTATTTTTTAGAAAAAAAAATGTTTTTGATATTTTTTTAATTATTTTTTTATTCTTTTTAGTTCCTTTTTTAATATATATTTTTCTTTATTTCTTCTTTCTCAATTTGCGGCAGCACCCCCCCAGGCCCATGCCGGAAGCTGTGTAAGGGGCCCCATAATTCCTGCCTGGCATGTTGGCATACAGATGTGTTGTCCTGCAAGTGTGGTTGCTCAGCTCATCCGTAACGGTGCTGCTGCAGCTGCTATCCAGCTGACCTGTGCACGTCTGATGCTGAGTTACACCTGCTTTATGAGGAATAACTTTAGGCCGGACGTTGAACTTACGCGCACCGCGCATAGCCTGCGCCGGGCGCACGTACATTCGTGAATCGCCGTATCTCCCTCATTTGCATATTTGAATAGAAAATCAATGGGAGTGCCACATGCGTCCAGTGTAAATATGCGCCCATGATACGCCGGCGTAGACAAGTTACGTCGGTCGGATGAAGCCTATTTTCAGGCGTATCTAGTTTTGTGGGCACGGCGCATAGATACGACGGCGCATATTTACACTTACGCGGCGTATCTCGAGATACGTCGGCGTAAGTTCTTTGTGAATCTGGGCCAATATATGTATTTCCTTAATTTTAGGGATATCTTATATTGTTCACTGCCATTAATGTTTCATGTAAATATGTGGTTGGGATACCAATATACAGTAATTGTTTGTAATTTATTTCATATGTACTTTGGAGATTCACATTTTTATGTCACACTCTAATGTCACATATTTCCTCCAAGGGATACACCCTATGAGCAGGGGCGTCCCTAGGGGGGGGGCAGAGGGGGCCTGACCCCCCCCAACATCATGCTGTGCCCCACCATGTGCCCCCCCAAAAAAAAATTTTTTTTTTTTTTTTTTTTTTTTGCAATTTTTGTATTTTGCTCCCCGAGAGGGAGAGCGTCCCCAGTCAGCTCTGCGGGGGATTCCTCCCCCTCCCTCTGCTCGCCATCACTGCATAATGCGAGCGCTCACACAACCAGATATTCTAGCCTGGACTGTGTTTAAGTGTGTGCACTGCAGACTGCAGTACACTGTAATCACTGAACTACATTATCTCCATCCCTTCTCTCTCCCCCCATCTGTCTCCCTCCCCCTCTCCTGTTCTTTCAAAACATTCACAATTTACTTTCACTTTCAGTTAGGCAGATAATATACGGTGCAAATTTCTTTCCTGCATCCACAGATTGCAGGAAAGAAACTTGCATGATCCCCCCATCAACAGACAGTGGTGACAGGGGAATATCCCTCCTGCCCAGCAATTATATTCTACCGACAAACAGTGATTATCACCAGTGGCTATACAGCAGCCACTAGTGATAATTATAAGAGAATCTTCTCATTAATGGTTCAAATCTCAGCCAGTTTCTGCTGAACCAGCTGAGATTTAAACTGTCTATGGCTGGTCTTAGCTCTAAGGCAGCCCATACATTGATTAACACTGTGGAGTGTCGGCTTCCTGGCGTGATCGGGCATGTGGGATTTCAAACACACCCGAGCCCATCTCTATTGGTTGTAGACAGTTGAGCTCCCTGCAGGTTGCTTAGCAGCAGTGGACCCTTCTCTGACATGCTGATCGGGATGCAATCCAGGTGATGCTCTTAGTCAAATCCTAGTCATAAATATCAGTGATTTTATTGATCAAAGCCCACACTTTACAGGCATAGAGCCCACATGGCTGCTGATCATACGGTTGATTATATTTATGTGGTTGTACTCTTGATGCTAATAATTACTGTGTTTATTAGATCTGACTGGGAGCATCGCCTGGATCACATCCCGATCAGCATGTCAACAGAGAAGGTTATACAGCATTGTGACCAGCTGGGGGCTCAGCTCTCTATAACCAATAGTGCCAGCCTTCCCCTGCATGCACCCATAATGTCACCAGCACTAGGTCCTAATAGACTGCCGCCACTGCCAAGGAGACAGATGCCAGACCAGCACTGTAAATAGCAGGGACAGGACAGCTGGGGATCCCCACTGTGGCAGAACACCAGGGCCCGGTGGCAAGACAACCTTTGCAACAATGATAGTTCTCCCACTGCTTTGGACCCTTATATTTTCTTGGTGTGCTGGTGACATATATCTCTTGTTTTCTGCCACCCTGGGGGGCCCCAGTATAGTAGGAAGGGAGCTCACTGCAGAACATATGAAAGGGCCCATAGTGGGATCGTAGTAAAGGGCCCCAGGATATATATATATATATATATATATATATATATATATATATATAATTGCATTTTATAGTTGGCCCCCCTACTTTTGTCCCTGCCCCCCCATGCACCCCCCCTAAATATGAAAGCTGGAGACGCCACTGCCTATGAGGTCCTTGATGCTGTTATAAGGGAGGGTATTATCATTAAGATTTTTATATCTCTCTGTTACAGCAATAGCACCACACTTTTTACCTTTTTATTATTTACAAAACCAGTCTGTTTGTTGTGTTTGGCAGCTTGCATTTGTTTTCTTTTAAGATTGGTGCAATATTTTTCACTTTTTTTCTTTCAATTACAGGCATTCACATAAATTACCCGGCTGATGATTACTCTCATCGCCTTGGTATCGTCCTTGCGCCCTGACCTGCCAGCTTGTTATCTAAACCTGATTCTGATTCTGAACCTGTTCCTGTGCCCTGAATCTGTTACCCGTGTATCTGATCCTGTCTCCTTGTCCTGATCCCTATCCTGTCTCACCTGTTACCTTGCATCCCTGCCCTGCAGTCTGATCCATCCATCCTCTCCCTGTCCTGTGTTCCTTACCCCATCTGCTGATCTCCCTGTGTATGATCTAGGCCTGGCTAACATTTATGTTTTTGGAACATCCCTTGTCCATCTGCTGATCTGATGTGTATGACCTTGGCCTGGCTTAGGTGTATGATTCTGGCACTCCCCTTTTGCTGTATATAACTATTTGTTGTATGGGGGTTCCTGTTTGGTTGGTTTTGCATTGTTTGTATTTACTTATTTATCACCTATATTTTAATAAACATTATTATTATTCACCTTATATGCGTTTGGTGTTCCTCTGTAGCTAACCACACAGTTCTGGTCACACCTGGTACATGACAAATACATTAAAATACATGCCATGGATGTGAATATTATTTTTTCTTCTAAACAGTTTAGTGCAATCCAGCACAGTTTAGAATAGTAATTTTATTATAAGGACACATAGGGGTTGATTTGAATGAAGCTATCATTCAGCTAGGGTTACCATTAGAGACTGGTTACGTGTGGTAGGTCATCAGGCTTTTCAGCGATGGTGGGCATTGTGAATGATGATGGGTGTACAATGAGGGGTTTTTGGTGATTTTTTTTTTCAATAAAGGATTAGTCAAACTTTTTTTTTTTGCAAAATCTTTTTTATTGACGTTTTCATTAGCATACAAAACCAGCCCATGCAGGGGCCAAACATTTGCCCACGCAGGGGCAGGTCCTCTGTTGCGGCAACATACCGCAACAGGCCATAACATACAACATAAACAACCTGACTTATACTATAACCCCAATGTGGGGAGAGGTGCAGTTCAGGAGGATCCATGCTCAAATTAGTACCGACAGGATAGTGCAGACTTTTCAAACTTTGGTCGTCCTTATTTCTAGGTTGACATTTTTCTTGTGAATGGATATGGGGTACTATGAGGTACTATGTATCCCATACTCATTCATGTGGTGAGAGGGCTGAAATCTGGGGGCCCAATAATTAAAAGGAGCTTCCATATTTTGATATTCTGATAAGCTTCCCACCCACAGATCCCTACAACAACCGGGCCAAGGTTGTAGGAAGGAGGTCCTTGTTCTTATCAACATGGGGACAAGGTGCATTGACACCCCTTGCTTATTAGCCCAACATTTTACAGATTTAGCCTTCATTGATTTCAGTGTCATTTGGGTTCGGTATTCAAACTTCTTTGAAGTTCAGCAGAACTCTGCCAAACCCAGGGCAGTTCAGCTTATCATTAGTACTGATTTGAAAGCGTTCATTCATCCCAAGCTTGTTAAATTCAAAACAATAAAGTTCCAATCTTCTTTTTTCCTTTTGAATCAATGAAACTTTATTGCAACTTGGAAACCATCACAGAGCCAAGACAAAGCACATAAGCCCCTGAAATGAAACACATTAGAGGAGAAGGAAAGGGGTTAGGGTCTAACAGGGAGCTAAGGGGTTGACTTACTAAAACTAATCTCTGCCTTATGATTCAGTATGAAATCTGATTAGAGAAGTGAAATGAAGAAATCACTGTTCAGTTAGTTTTCTATATGTACTGAAGAAAAATGCCTCTTTACTATAGCCCAAGGTACAATTAGTACCAGGAAAAAGTTTGCATTGATGTTACAAAAAGAAATTGTGGAATAAAGGTTAAGTTCTAAGGGCCAGATTCACAAACAGCGGCACAAATTAAGTTACTCCAAACCTATCTCATTTAAGTTACGGCGCCTTAATTTTTTGTCGTAAGTGCCGTATCCACAGCGCATTAGTGCCCAACTTAGCACCAGCGTAACTTAAATCCCGAGGCGTAAGGCGGGGTTATTGCAAGTGGGAAGGAAGTGGGCGTGCTCCATTGTAATGAGCCGTGACCCCATGCAAATGAAGGGCCGGCCGTACTGCGCATGCGCGCACAAATCTGCACCTCACTGGGCATGTGCAGAACTTGGCTCGGCGCAATCAGTGAGATAGGAAAAAGGCCAAGCGTACTTAGTTTGAGAATCGCCCTGTGTATAAATAGCCCCAGACAAACACACACAAAATTATATCCCTGTGTTCCCCTTCCTAGAGCAATTTGCTTCTGCTCTGTCTTCTGTTGGTGTGTGTAGGTGAGTTTAGTGTTAGTTAAAAGATTTGGAGGAGTAGTAGAGTGTAGTAGCTGTGTTTTTTTTCTGAGTGCATTTTCTGTTTGTTTTTTCTGATTGTTTTTTTTCTGAGTGTATTTTCTGTTTGTTTTTTCGGAGTTTGTTTTTGAATTTGTATTAGCTGTCTGCTTGTGTGGTTTGATTTTTGTGTGTGTTTGTTGTGTGAGTATTTGTGTTTGTTTGTTGTGTGAGTATTTGTGTTTGTTGTGTTTGTTTTTTGTTGTTGCTGAGTGTTGGCTGTTATGGCACCGAAGAGCAGGAAGTTAAATTTTTCTGTCGCAGAAAAGCAGATTCTTGCTAGGGCCATCACCCAATATGGGCGTTATTTGCATGGCCCTGAGAGCCGGAACACCCCCCCGGCCAGGAGGAAGGAGATCATTTAGAAAATTACTGATCAGATCAATGCGGCGGGGGGGGGGAGACGAGGACCCCCAGTGGGATACAAAAGAAGATCAACGATCTTAAGAGCCTGGTCCGTGACAAGATGGCCAAGATCAATGCCCATGCCATGGGCACTGGAGGAGGCCCACCCTGCCCCATCAGGCTGAGAGAGGAGGAATGGGCAGTGACCCGGTGTTTCCACCCACAGCAGGTGGTGGGCCTGCCTGGCTATCAATCTGATTCTCCTGTGAGGACAGGTAATTTTTGGGTTTTTCTATCTGGTGATTAGCATGTGTGGGTGGGGGAAGGGAAGATGTGCCAAGTGTGTGGATCCTCCAACCTGTGATTGTTTTGTGTCCTCCACAGATGGCCAAGAGATTGCTGGGCCATCAGGCCAGGAGGTTGCTGGGCCATCAGGCCAGGCTGCACCATCCCCAGGACAACAGGCTGCAGAAGAGTCCCAAGAATGGCAGGAGTCCCCATGGGAATGGCCACACCTCCCCTCATGAGGAGGTTGAGGGGGAGGAGGATGAGGGGGTGGAGGCTGAGGATGAAGATATGGACATTGCCAGGGAAGTCCTTTTGGCCTCGGATTTGTTTACCCCTGAGGCTACCCCTGAGGCTGGCAGCAGTCAGGCCACCATCAGGGGTAGCCCCTCTCACTCCTCCCCCAACAGGCCTCCACCCACAAGGGTCTCTCTCTCCCCTCCTCCCAGGCCACAAGCCTCAGCTGCAGGCAGGATGGCGACCCATGAGACCAGGGGGGTGGCCGAGCATCTGCCGGCCAGTCTGCAGAGGGACAATGCCCGGCAGACCCATGAGTCTCCTCCTTCCCCTGCTCACCCCCCATGTGTCTCCCCTGGTTGGCCGTGGGCGGCACAGGCGTAGCTCTCGCCGCCGCCGTTAACTTTTGGGGTACTTTTTTTTTTTATTATACTGTACTTATGATTTGTTTTATGTGTGTGAATGATGTGTGAATGTGGGGGTGGCATTCCTGATTAAATAAGGGGTGTCACCCTCAGTTTTGGTGGAGTAGGGATCCCCAGGACCAGGGAGAAGTGATCCCAGGTCCGTGTGAAAGGTGTATGAATGCACAGTGACATAATTGGAGCCATGGCGTGGCGTTACTGCTCCCAAGTACTATTGGGGGTACTTGGATCTAATCCAATTAGATGTGCATGTGATGTGTCTGTGCTAGGGACCACAGTGGGTGTGCATGCATGCATTCTCATTGTGACATGATTAATGTGTGTGTTTACTGTGCAAAGATGCATTCTGCGAGGCGTCTCCTGACTGCTGTTCCCTCAGAAGAGGGGGTACCCTCGGTTACTAGTATAGTTATGAGCATGGATGCCCCTGGCATGTTGGCATACAGATTGTTGTCCTGCAAGTGTGTGTGCTCAGCTCTTCCTTAATGGTGTTGCTTTAGCTGACCTTTACACGGCTGGTGTAAAATTAGGGCACCTTTTATAAAGTGTAATTTTACACCATGAAACTAACAGAAGCTCACAGGGCGTAATCTACGCCGCACACACTTAATTTTGTGGATCGCCTTATCTCCCTCATTTGCATCTTTGCCTAGCAAAACAGTGGTGTGTCTAGCGTATTTTGCGTGCGAAGAAGCGCCTGTGTAATTTTTTTAGGTAGGACGGAAAAACCTGGATTTCAGGCGTATCTCGTTTTGAGGATCAGGTGCAAAGATACGCGCGGCGCATTTTTCAATTACGCCGCGCATCTCGAGTTAAGTCGGCGCATCTGCTTTGTGAATCTGGCCCTAAGTTATTAAGTTCTGGCTCAATTTTTATTTGAGACTTATATAGTTTATGATTTACATTTTTTTTAGCATACACACTTTGTTTTACAAGTAAACTTTTGATACAGAACAAAAGAGTCCCAAAGTACTATGGGTTAGCTAAGGGGAGACCAGCAAAAGCAGCTTCCTTTAAGATTCAACTGTCTTTCATTTAAGCTTGAATCATTGATTTGACTTTTCCTGTGTTCTGTGTCTAAATTGTACCTTGGGCTATAGTAAAGAGCTTTTATCAAAAGACAGGAAAGAAAGAGGGAGGAATGAAATGAGCCAGAGCTCTACCTGCTGGCTGGTAGAAGACTAGATTACAAATAATTCATATTTAATTTTTAAAATGATATTAAACCCAGAAGCAAACATGTATTATATCCCAGCTTACCATTTCCTAGATGTGTTGGCTGCAGTCATTTTATTTTTTAGGCTTTATTTCTTCTATTTTTATCTGGTGATCCAGCCATTAAGTATATTGTTTTTCAAAAGACCAAGCTGTCCAGCAGAATGTATCAGTTACAGAGATGGGACAAACTATTTAACACTACCAGGATGGCTTACAAAGATCATCTTTTGTTTATTTGTGTAAAACCTTTAGCTCAAAAGGAAAAAAAAGAACCTGTTTGCTATAACTGCTTATAAAGTACTAGTTGGAGTTCAAACCAATAAACAATTAATATCAGATAGTGCTTGCTAAGCCATAAACTAATAATATCCAAACAATTGAAACATACTATGAATGCCACTGGAGTGATGGTGATGATGCTATTAGTGCAAATATAATAATTTTTAATTATATATACCGTATTTTCCGGCGTATAAGACGACTCGGCGTATAAGACGACCCCCTAATTTTCCAGGAAAAAATTTGATTTTGGGATATACTCACTGTATAAGACTACCCCCCTTCCTTCTAGTCTTTCTGGAAGCTGAGGGGGAGCCAGAACCGCTGACAGAAACAGGCTTTTTCAAATCTCACTGTGCCATTACATTCCTCACTGTGCCATTACATTCCTCACTGTGCCATTACATTCCTCACTGTGCCATTACATTCCTCACTGTGCCATTAAATTACATGCCCAGACTGTGCCATTACATTACATGCCCAGACTGTGCCATTACATTACATTCCCAGACAGTGCCATTACATTACATGCCCAGACTGTGCCACTGTGCCATTACATGCCCCCACATTGCCACTGTGCCATTACATGCCCCCACATTGCCACTGTGCCATTACATGCCCCCACATTGCCACTGTGCCATTACATGCCCCCACATTGCCATTGTGCCATTACATGCCCCCACATTGCCACTGTGCCATTACATGCCTGAACTTGTTGCCCCCCCAGTGCAATAACACTCACTTTTTTTTCCCCATCGGTGACAGTCTCCATACGGCGAGCGCGAGCGTGAATGATTTCAAAGCCGCGCCATCACTTCAGAGTGTTCTGTGATAGGCGGCACACAAATCATCCCAGCAGTGCCTCTGTTCTGTTTCCGCCTATCACGGACGTCTTCTCATCTCGTCCGAGGATGAGAAGGCATCTGTGATAGGAGGAACACAGAACAGAGGCGCTGCTGGGAAGATTTTTGTTCCTCCTATCACAGAACACTCTGAAGAGAAGGCGCGGCTTTGAAATCATTCACGCTCGCGCTCGCCGTATGGAGACTGTCCCTGCTGGGGAAAAAAAGTGAGTACTGAGACCGTACCCGGCGTATAAGACGACCCCCGACTTTGGATGCATTTTTTTGCATCCAGAAAGTCGTCTTATACGCCGGAAAATACGGTATATATATATATATATATATATATATATATATATATATGTATATATATACAGTTGCAATAAAAATATGTGAACCTTTTTGGAATGATATGGATTTCTGCACAAATTGGTCATAAAATGTGATCTGATCTTCATCTAAGTCACAACAATAGAAAATCACAGTCTGCTTAAACTAATAACACACAAAGAATTAAATGTTACCATGTTTTTATTGCACACACCATGTAAACATTTACAGTGCAGGTGGAAAAAGTATGTGAACCCCTAGACTAATGACATCTCCAAGAGCTAATTGGAGTGAGGTGTCAGCCAACTGGAGTCCAATCAATGAGATGAGATTGGAGGTGTTGGTTACAGCTGCCCTATTAAAAACACACACACCAGTTCTGGGTTTTCACAAGAAGCATTGCCTGATGTGAATGATACCTCAAACAGAAGAGCTCTCAGAAGACCTACGATTAAGAATTGTTGACTTGCATAAAGCTGCAAAGGGTTATACAAGTATCTCCAAAAGCCTTGCTGTTCATCAGTCCATGGTAAGACAAATTATCTATAAATGGAGAAAGTTTAGCACTGCTGCTACTCTACCTAGGAGTGTCCGTCCTGTAAAGATGACTGCAAGAGCACACCGCAGACTGCTCAATGAGGTGAAGAAGAATCCTAGGGTGTCAGCTAAAGACTTACAAAAGTCTCTGGCATATGCTAACATCCCTGTTAGCGAATCTACGATACGTAAAACACTAAACAAGAATGGATTTCATGGGAGGATACCACAGAGGAAGCCACTGATGTCCAAAAAAAAATTGCTGCACGTTTACAGTTTGCAGAAGAACACCTGGATGTTCCACAGCAGTACTGGCAAAATACTCTGTGGACAGATGAAACCTAAGTTGAGTAGGGGGCGTGGCCGTTAGCCGAGGCAGATGGCTGTGTAAGGAGAGAGCTCCGTGAGATCCGCCGACATCCAGCTCCATCTAGCGACTGCCGAAGCAAATCAAGGCACCATTCAGCCTGACAACACTTCTGGGACTCCCTGGATGACGATGGGGAAAAGAAAGAAGGAGAAAGGCCCGTGGAAATTGACAGATTTCTATCCGTCGGCTAGAATGCCTAGGCCGCAAGATGGTGCCGAGGCCTCGGACTCGCAGTATGACCTACGCCGCGACGGAGGCGATGGATCGACTCCTTCTCAGGGACAGGGACTCTACCCTTCTCACAATGCTACCCTACTCTCTGGGCGCATCACCCATTAACAGCCCACAGAAGTCTGCGTAGAATATAGCCCATAAATATGCAGGTGAGCCTGATGATGTGTGTAACTCCCAGAACAGCACCAGAGACTTTGTTGAACAACTTAATGAATTCCCCATTACAGGGCAACCCCTCAGTGATACTGTGATGAGAGACATGTTAATTACTCTCAGAGGATCACTACACAAAGACATGATGTTATATGTCACTCAGCTGAAGAGCGATGTGTCAGCCATAGGGGAAAGGATTTGTCATGTAGAAGACAAGATGGGGGAATTCACAACAGCCCATAACGAATTGGTGGACGCTCATAATGACACAGAGGGTGGCCTGCAGGCCATGAGGGAGAAAATTGCTGATTTATAGGACAGGTCCAGGAGAAATAATATAAAACTGAGAGGAGTAGAAGAGGCAATTACCCCAGCTGAACTTCGACAGTACAGTATGTTCAATCTTTCATAGCCGCCATGTTGCCTGATACCCCTAAAAGTGAAGTGATAGTAGAGAGGGCACATCGCCTTCCTAAACCAAAGTTTATACCTGGTGGGGTGCCGAGGGATGTTTTTGCTCGCATCCACTTTTTCCATGTCAAAGATGACCTCATGCGATTCTCCAGAAAGAATCAACCTCTGCCCGGGCCTTATTCTGGTATCAATGTTTTTGCAGATTTATCCAAGCATACTATGTTGGCGCGCAAAAACCTGTCCTCCTTCACAAAAAATACTTCAGAATCATAAAATCCCCTACTCTTCCCAACCAAGCTTCTCATCACAAAAGAAAATCGCACCTATGCGATTACCAATATTGATGACGGGATTATCCTAGCTAAGAAGTGGAACCTGCTCCCAGAGCATTTTTTATGTTTTGGTTCACGATTTTATTTGTCTTTTTTTTATGTTTTAACTGTACCAAAGGAGCATTGCACTAGAAACTGCCTATCTTCACCATGGTTGCACTACATCTGGATCTTCTGCACCACAGGAACTTTCTGGCTATGGATGTCCGATGCAACAGCACCACCTTCAGGTAACAAGGTAATATTTCATTTGATTGATAAAGTTATACCAGCATGCATAGAGCGTCTCCTAACACTGCTGTGATGACGCTGTCGATCATTTCTATGAACGTTCACGGGCTTAATAGCCCCTTTAAAAGGAACTCCATGTGGAGGGAAATGGAAAGACTTAAAGGGGATGTAATTTGCATCCAAGAGACACATTTTATGACCTCTAAACAACCCAAATGCTCCCACAAAGCCTATCCGAATATTTTCAAGGCAACTGCTCCGGTCAAGAAAAGAGGTGTAATGGTGGCCATCAAACACTCTATTGCATTCAAGCTACATGATTTAATATGCGATCCTATCGGAAGATATATAATTTTAACTTGCAATTTGAACCACACAACTTATACTCTGGTCAACCTTTATGCGCCAAACAGGAGACAGCCAAGGTTCTTGACCTCTCTGCTTAAAAAAGTAGAGAAAGTTAGGTATGGTTCCCTACTTTTGTGTGGCGATTTTAATTGCTTGCCTAACAAAACTATGGACTGTTCCCAGCCACAGGCATCGCAAAAAATTGAAATCCAACCCCTCATTCCTATGACACATGGAAATGTTTCCACTCTTCTGAAACAGGACGATAACCATTATTCCTTTCCACATCGAGCATACTCTAGGATTGACCTTGTTCTTTAAGACCTAGTTTTGCTACAAAAGACTTTGTCGGTCACAATTCACTCTATTACTTGGTCAGATCACGCTCCTGTGTCCATAATTCTCCAGGACCGAAACTCTGATCCTCCAACCTATTTGTAGAGAAATAATGTCGACTTGCTCTCCAATTCCACCCAGACCGATAGGATTGAACTGCAACTCAAAGAATTTTTTCAAATTAACGTTAATGAAGATACTAACATAACATCCTTGTGGTGCTCGCATAAGGTGTTTAGCAGGGGCCTACTAATTCAAGCTGCAGCTAGAGAGAAGAAGAGGAGGGCAAGGCTGTTGAACGATTTACTAGAGGAGCTTAAAAATTGAAAGCCCAACACAAACAACAACCCTCATCGGTACTAGAAACCAATTTATTTAACTGTAGACACAAACTTCGCCTATCACTTGTTGCCACACACCAAAGCTTTCTAAGAAGAATTAAAGCAATGTACTATGCCCATGGCAATAAAGCAGGGAAAGTACTGGCTAAATACATTAATAGATGACAACAACAGGAAAAATTATCCAATATCAGGGATCCACATACTTAGTACACCACCCGACACAGATTGCAAATGCATTTATGAAATATTATAGAGATCTCTATAACCTCCACCTCGACCCAAACACTACACAACCCACTGATTTAAATATTAACAAATTTCTCAGTACGCTTACCTTACCTTCACTGAACACAGAACAACTGACATCACTCAATGCCCCGATCCTCCTCAAGGAAGTCACAGACACTATTAATGCCCTTCCAAATCACAAATCTCCAGGAACAGATGGTTTCTCCTCAGAATATTATAAAGTATTTTCCCAGAATCTGGCTCCATATCTTTGTACCCTGTTCAACAGTGTTGCCTCCTCATCTACCTTCCCTGAGGAAATGTTACAAGCGACTATTGTTACACTGCCAAAACCAGGAAAGAAGCCGGATATCCCACAAAACTTTAGGCCTATCTCTCTCCTAAACACGGATCTTAAGGTCTACGCTAAGATTCTAGCAAATAGATTGGCTGCTATTACTCCATGCTTAGTAAAAGCTTATCAAGTAGGTTTCGTCAAGGGGAGACAAGCCCCAGACAGCACTAGGTTCAATTTGCTGCATATATTAGAAAATAGAGGGACTTCTGGAGTATTTTTGGCACTGCGCGCAGAAAAAGCCCTTGACAGGGTGCATTTGGGATATCTCAAGGCAACCCTGCAAAAATTTGGCCTCCAGGGCACTATATTGTCAGCGATTTCTGCACTATATACCCAACCCTCGGCTAGAGTTTTCTTGTCTAGTGCCATTTCTGAACAATTTTATATTACTAATGGTACACGCCAGGGCTGCCCATTGTCTCCTAAAATTTTCACTCTATAGATGGAACCTCTAGCTGAAGCGATTAGGAGGGATAGAGGGATAGAAGGGGTCAACATCGCAGGAGATGTCCATAAAATAGGTCCTTTCGCTGATGATGTGGTGTTAACAGTGACTAATCCGGCTTCTTCTCTGGCAAGAGTGCAGGAAATATTACAGCAGTTTGGTGATGTGTCATATTATAAATTGAATGTTAATAAGTCATGTATTCTACCTATTAATATTTCTAAATCACGGATAGCACGACTCAAGGAACGTTTTCCATCCCAATGGATGGTTAATTCGCTTACATACCTAGGCATTAAGATAGTCTTTCCTTCTTCCAAAACGTACGACAAGAATTTTACCACACTTCTTGAAACCATTAAGGCAGACTTAGCACATATTACAACTTTTGAATTAACGTGGTTGGGTAGGATAGCGGCTCTAAAAATGATTCTTTTATCCAAACTTATCTATTATTTCAGAACCGACCCTATCATTATTCCAGAATCGTTTTTCACACTTGCAGACAGGCTTTTCAGGAAGTTTATCTGGCAAGGCAAAATGCCCAAAATCACATTCTCTACCATTCAAAGACATAGATGGGCAGGAGGGACAGGCTTTCCAACTCTGCGCAATTATTATAGGGTGGCAATCCTGGATCAGATGAAAGCCTGGTTTGAACCTGAACCGTCTAAACTTTGGGTTAAAATAGAAAAGCTAGTTCTCAAAAACAAAGATTTACCTTCTTTACTCTTAGCCAAACTAACTAATCTACCATTAACACATACCACTCTACTGTCCATCAAAACCACACTTTGAGTGTGGGGGGGTATTCAGCCAAATATTGATCCTAAAACTAAAACTAGTCAGGCAAGCACTAATCTTCTGATTGTTGAACATCTGATGCCAGATCTGCTAACCACCTCATGGAGACAGGAAAATGTAACAACAATACAGGAGGTACTTACCATGCAACCTGTTGTACACGCTTATTCTTTCACTCAACTGAAACACTTTCAACTCACACAATCAGCGACGACATGATTTACCCACAGATGTTTGGAATTACCTTTGCATGGGTTTTTATAAATCTAAAGGGCTTTCCTGGTTCTATTCCCTCTTACAAAATGCAAAACAATTCTCCAAAACATCTCATATGGTCGATTGGGAAAAAGACTGGGGTGCCTCCTATTCCTTTGCAGAGTGGAGATCTGCAATACAGGCAACATAAAAAATACACCCACTGCACCAATCATTGGGACAATATGATGAAAATTTTACATAGATCTTACCTTACGCCAGTTAGGATGTCACTGATATTTCCTTCAGAAACTCATTTATGTTGGAGATTGTGTGGGGCTAAGGCCCCGTACACACAAGAGAATCGATCCGCTGAAATTGATCCGCGGATCGGTTTCAGCGGATAGATCCGCTGGTGTGTATTTCGGGCCGACCGATTTCCAGCGGATAAAAATTTCTTAACATGCTAAGAAATCTATGCACTGGAATCGGCTCCAGCGGATCGATCCGGTGGTCTGTACAGACTCACCGGATCGATCCGTCCGAACCCATCCCTCGCATGCGTCGTAATGATTCGACGCATGCGTGGAATTCCTTATATGACAGCGTGGCGCACGTCGCCGCGTCATCATCGCGGCGACGACGCGACACGTCATCGCGATGGGAATTCGGCGCGGATTTCGATCCGATGGTGTGTACACTCCATCGGATCAAAATCCTCAGAGGATTTATCCGCAGAAATGGTCCGGAGGACCGTATCCGCGGATAAATCCTATCGTGTGTACTAGGCATAAAGGAAATATCAACTATATACTTTGGGACTGCAAAAGCATTCGTAGTTTTTGGAATACTGTCTTTCAGCTAATCTCTTCTGTCACAGGCTTTTTTGTGAGACCTAATCCCCCACTAGCCCTCCTCAATATTAATATTACCACTATTCCATCCCAATTTGAAGTACAATAATACATGTTTTGATAGCAGCTCGCTTGACTATAACCTCTAAATGGAAAACCACCCAGGCCCCCAATATTAGTGAAGTTATGCAGAGAGTTTCCACACAGCATTCCTATGAAAAATATTTTGCAAACCAATCAAATAGGATCCACTCTTGTATTGCTCAATGGTTACCTTGGACTTCTGAGTTTCCTGAACAGTAACAATCTCTGTATACCTAATTGGTAGCAGCACTTGTTCCATGCGGTACAGTTGTTTATTCTTTTATTTATTCGTTTAATTTTCTTTACTTTTCTTTTATTGTTATCTTGTCGTTGTATTCCAAGCATTGGTGTTATCGATATCCACCAACGTAAGTCTATCTACCTTATGAAGAATCATATAAGCAGTGAATTTTTGGTAACTCATAGAGATTGACTTGTATATGTCTTATTATCTTTGGTACTTTTTTTATTTTTCCTCAAACTGCTATACCATTTACCAGCACCTTCCTATGTAGGGAGCCGTGGCTCCACATTGTGTAGTAGGATGCGCGGCTCCCGACTGATTGTAATCTCCACAACCTGGTAATAATATGTGATCCATCACTACTTATTTCTATTCTGACTACTGGTATATGTAGACCAATGTTGTACCCTTTGATGTTTTGTCTGTTTTGAAAAATCTAATAAAAACGAATTGAAAAGAAACCTAAGTTGAGTTGTTTGGAAGAAACACACAACACTATGTGTGGAGAAAAAGAGGCACAGCACACCAGCATCAAAACCTCATCCCAACTGTGAAGTATGGTGGTGGGGCATCATGGTTTGGGGCTGCTTTGCTGCATCAGAGCCTGGACAGATTGCTATCATCAAAGGAAAAATGAATTCCCAAGTTTATCAAGACATTTTGCAGGAGAACTTGAGGTCATCTGTCCACCAGCTAAAGTTTAACAGAAGATGGGTGTTGCAAAAGGACAATGACCCAAAGCATAGAAGTAAATCAACAACAGAATGGCTTAAACAGAAGAAAATACGCCTTCTGGAGTGGCCCAGTCCTGACCTCAAACCGATTGAGATGCTGTGGCATGACCTCAAGAAAACGATTCACACCAGATATCCCAAGAATATTACTGAACTAAAACAGTTCTGTAAAGAGGAATGGTCAAGAATTACTACTGTCCGCTGTGCACATCTTGTCTGCAACTACAGGAAACGTTTGGTTGAAGTTATTGCTTCGAAAGAAGGTTAAACCAGTTATTAAATCCAAGGGTTCACATACTTTTTACACCTGCACTGTGAATGCTTTTTATTACAGCGATATATATATATATATATATATATATATATATATATACATAGATAGATAGATAGATAGATAGATAGATAGATAGATAGATAGATAGATAGATAGATAGATAGATAGATAGATAGATAGATAGATAGATAGATAGATAGATAGAAAGTGACATCGTTCAAAAACAGTCCTTTGTGCAACCTTGAGTGCTTTGTAGCTCAGATGAACCAAGGAACTTTTACTCACTGGATCCAAACCGTGGGTGCCGGCAATGCAATTAATGCAAAATTGAAGAGAAGAAGCTGGGACAGCCGCATTCCAAAAACGTTCCTTTTTATTAAAACTGGTCACAGAACATCACACGTCACAGCAAACAATCAGGAAAAGGCTAACGCATTTCGCACTGTGCTTCAGTGCTTATTCATAGCTTTTAATAAAAAGGAACAATTTTGGAGTGCGGCTGTCCCAGCTTCTTCTCTTCAATGTGTGTTAGCGTATTCACACTGCACTCACCAGATGTTGGTGACTTCCTGGCCTTATATATCAAGGGAAGTAGCAAAGCTTTTATGTCATTAGAAGGACCTGTCCCACATTTCCTGGTGTCTTGTTTCCACAAATTCTGTGTTCCCCCTGTTGTTGTCCAAGGGGGAACACAGATGATAAGTAAGTGGAGAGATAGCCTTCCATAGTGTAAAATTCTGGCTTGCGTTCCACTCACTCGGTCTGTAAAGGCGTACAGTAGTATCAACTTGATGTGTTTGACGTTGTCAAAAGCCTTAATTAGTTGGAGTTTAGCTTCAGTTTGTTAGTGTATTTAAATCTACTAGACCACCTAATGCTCCCATCCTTCCAGACTGACAATTATGCTGTCCAAAGGTTCTCCTTGTGCTTATTTGTCCATAGTAGTTGCACTCTAATACAGAAGGTGTGTTACTGGCCAAATTAGGCGTGCGCACAGGGTGTGCCAGGTGTGTCTGGGCACACCCTCATCACCCCATGTGGTGCACATCCCCCCTGTTTTGACCCCTGATATTTCACCAAAGCCCCCTAACCGGGCTCCTAAGAAAATTGTAAAAAAAATAAATGAAACAAAAATTGCCAAATATAATACAAAGTAAAACAATAAAATTAAAAACGTCTGACACGGGGCGTGGCTTGGACTCCACCGAGATGGCGGTGTGACTCCTGAGCTCCGGCTAACGGCGGATAACTAGAGCGGCTCACAGCGCACAGAGGCTCTCTTTCTAGCCCCAAAGTCACCTACTTGCGGCGGAACACTTACCTGACAGCTGGGCAGCATGACGAGGAAGCGGCAGGCAGAGCATCGGCCAAAAAAGCTCACAGACTTTTTCTCATCCTCACCGCTGGCTCGTGGGCAAGATGGCGCCGGCGCGTCCTCCATGCCTAGATCCAGCGGCGGACGCTTCCAGGCTATAGCGGGACCAGACCATAGAGACTCCCCTGGAGCTGAGGGGACCTCACGGGCGCCCTCTCCACTCAGCAGAAGCCCTGCAAAGTCCCGATTCAGAGCGGATGACTCTGACAACCAGCAGTGTGAGGTAAGATCTAATGCTGACTCACAAGAAGACACGAGGGAGCTCCCTGACTCCATAATCTCATTCCCCACACAAAATCAACCGGTCCTGGACACTACTCTCAAGGACATGTTAATCTCCTTGAGGAGCACTATCCATGGGGACATGATGTCGTGCATGAGGAAATTCAGCACAGAATTGTCAGAAGTGGGAGATAGAGTAAACCACATTGAAACAAAAATGGGGGAATATGCAACCACAATCAATGAGCTGGTGGATGCACATGACACGGCTGAGGAAGAACAAACATGGATAAAAGCTAAGTTGGCAGATTTAGAGGATAGGTCACGTAGAAATAACGTGAAGGTCCGTGGTATACCAGAAAATGTGGCCCCCTCTAGTCTGTGTCCATACGCCATGAATATGCTGGCTGCCCTCATGCCTGATATTTCTGCCATTGAATTATCCATTGACAGGATTCATCGTCTGCCCAAGCCTTCCTTTATACCTGAAAATGTCCCCAGAGACGTTCTCTTTAGAATGCATTTCTACCAATCTAAGGAAAAGCTGATGTCTATTACCCGCAAGGGAGAGCACAGTGGCACTGAATATGCACACCTACAATTTTATGCCGACTTATCACAGTTCACATTGCAACTTCGGAGGAATCTGAACACAGTTACCAAGGCCCTGAGGAACCATGATATTGTATATAAATGGGGGTTCCCAACAAAGCTTATGGTGACCAAAGATGGAGTTTCACACGTGATCACCTCTCCTTCCAAGGGCTTCAAGCTACTCCAGAAATGGAAAATTCTCCCGGAGGAAAACCCCACCTCGGCTAGCCTCACTACATGATTGGAAACAAGTTCCTAAGAACCGATGAAATGACTGACCACCTTGCATGTCGCCTTTGCCTTATGTGGCTACCTCTTAGGCCCCTTGGGGGCCCCGTCTTTGGAGCTTTCCACACTTAAGCTCCCCTGTATCTGAGCAGTATTTTCTGCACTTGGGTCGTTTCGGCCCTCCTTTTACAGTCCGAATTTAATTTTTTTTATATTATTTTATGTTTGTACCCCTTTTTTAACCATTTTTGCTTGCAGGAACCGCACCACCCCTACTATAAGAACTGCATCTCTACTAACCACCTTCCCACGAGAGACTTATGTTATATCCACCTGACCTGGACCAACGATGTTCGATGGACATTCTACCTTTTTAACATACCCACGCTGGGACGGGGCCGTGAGTACATAGGGCCCATGCTGATAGCATATTACTATATTATCTGCAATGCCAGTTAGAATCTTGTCAGTCAATGCTAATGGACTAAACCACCCTGTAAAGAGGGCATCGCTCTGGCGGGAAGCTGATTCCGCGCGGTGCGATGTCCTCTGTGTCGAGGAGACCACTTCCACAACGGCGCCCCACCCTAGTGTACGTACAAGTCATTTCAGCACTACTTTTTCTCCAATATGGAGGCTAAAAGGAGGGGTGTAATTATTGCTGTCAAGGACACAGTCTCCTTTTCTCTAATAGAGGTACTTTCTGACCCATCCGCTCGATATATAATATTGGTGTGTGATATCAATGGTGTCAGGTATACTCTGGTTAATGTATATGTTCCAAACAAGAGACAGATTTATTTTTTGAACGGTTTAATGCGCAAGGTTAAGAAACTCCTCCAGGGATCCCTTGTAATTTGTGGTGACCTTAATGTAATACCTGACCCCCTGCTAGATTCCTCTGCAAATGCTCCTGGGAAAGCCCCTACTCTAGCAAACTTCCTTCGGTCCCATGACCTGTATGATGCTTGGCGCTGTACACATTCCACTGAAAGAGATTATTCCTTTTTTTCGCACAGGCACTGCTCATATTCAAGGATTGATCTCTTTCTACTGGACAAGTCTCTGCTCACAAGAGTAAGAGACTCCAAAATTAACACTATCACGTGGTCAGACCACGCTTCCGTTCTACTGACCCTAGGTGACAAGTACCCTGACACGGCTGCGTATGTGTGGCGGGCCAGTTCCTCTATCATTCAGGACGCGACCAACAAAGAAACGATTAGGGAACGACTGGTAGAGTATTTCCAGATTAATTCCCAATCCACGGAGAACCCATTCATTCTTTGGAATGCGCACAAGGCCTTTATCAGAGGCGTGTTTATTCAGTTGGGTTCCAGAGCTAAAAAACAGAAACTCCTAAAAATGTCCACTCTCCTTAAGGAAATAGAATCCTTGGATTCTTTGAATAAGAAAAATCCCAACATATCCACTAGCACTAAACTTTCAGCCTTAAGACATGACCTTAGAATCCTACTACTTCAAAATTTTGAAAATAAAGACAGGTGGGCAAAGATGTCCTTCTACGCGACGAATAACAAAGCAGGCAGGGCGCTGGCCCGCTACCTAAAGGGCCAGCGCTTTAAAACCAAGATAGCCCGAATGACGCACCCTGTCAGTAAGACGCCAGTATATGACCCTCAAAGCATCGCAGACGCATTTAGCAACTACAGCTCCTTGTACAATTTAGCCCAAGATCCCTCGACCTACCAACCATCCCTGACCGATATAGCAGATTTTCTTTCTAAGATTCGATTACCTAGTCTGTCCCCTGAACAGCTAAGTAAGTTAAATTCCCCCTTCTCATTGAACGAATTACTTCAGGCCATCAAAACCCTCCCTCCCAATAAATTGCCCGGCCCAGATGGACTCATAGGAGACTACTATAGGACCTTTCAAATGACTTTAGCCCCTCATTCACTGAAGGTGTTCGAAGTGGCTGCCGATTCGGCAATGTTTCCCCCTGAAATGCTTGAAGCCTTGATAGTAACACTGCCCAAACCTGGGAAGTCACCGGAGGTTCCCCAAAATTTTCGTCCTATCTCATTGCTAAACAATGACCTTAAGATTTACGCCAAAATGATAGCCTTGCGATTAGTAGATATTCTTCCCACCTTAATAGACCCAGACCAATCTGGCTTCACGAAGGGCAGACAGGCATCGGACGCCACGCGGCGCTTGCTTAATATTTCTCACGTGGCAAGGTCAAATCGAACGCCTTCTCTGCTCCTGGCCTTGGATGCGGAGAAGGCGTTCGATAGGGTGCATTGGATGTACCTGAAATGCGCTTTGGAGAAATATGGTTTTGTGAAACATTCATTGTCAGCAATTTTGGCCCTGTACTCGGTCCCGTCGGCAAGGGTGTACACGTCGGGAATGCTATCCAAACCTTTTAAAATTACGAATGGCACACGACAGGGGTGCCCGCTGTCACCCCTCATCTTCAACCTGCTAATGGAGCCGCTTGCGGCTTCTATTAGACAGTCACCCGAGATACATGGTTTTACAATAGCGGGGAAAAAACACGTCATTAGTCTGTTTGCGGACGACGTTATACTCATGCTCACTAATCCGGTGGCTTCCTTGGACAAGGTCTCCTGTGTGCTTCGAAATTATGGCAAAATATCATACTACAAGGTGAATGACACCAAATCCTTTATATTGGATCTGGGTCTGAAGCAAGAAGACAAGCTTCTTCTGTAAGGTACTTACCCTTATGTATGGAATGATGAAGCGATTGATTACTTAGGGATCCATCTCACTGCTTTTCCGGAGCAACTATTTAAGGCCAACTATCTGCCACTAATAGATAAGGTCAAAGAAGGAACAAAAGCACTGAGTAAACACATATTATCATGGTCGGGCAGACTAGCTGCTTTCAAAATGCAAATATTGCCGCAAGTGTTATATGTGTTCAGAACGGTACCAATTCCAGTTCCCAAGAAATTTTTTGGGGAACTACAGGGTGCTCTAGCAAGGTATATTTGGGTAGGTAAGAGAGCATGCAGCGCCTTCCATAAACTCCGCAAAACCAAATCAGCAGGGGGCATGGGAGTTCCTTCCTTCACTGACTACCATCTAGCGGCGGTTTTGACACAGGCTAAAGGCTGGTTCTCAGAGCAGCCCACTTCGATATGGGGACCCCTGGAACAACATCAAGCCTCTGGGTGCGACCTGGAAGCACTTTTGCTGGCAGGTCCCTTCCTTAAAGACACACACATGTGTTGTAATATTAATGTTGATATATAGGTGTAGATTATATATATATATATATGTATATATGTATATATATATATATATATATATGTATGGGTTGGTGTCATATTATTGTGTTATAGATCTAACATATACAGGCCGGATTTCGAACCTGTAACCTGTAATTCAAGGAAGGGTCTCAAACATTACTCAATCAGTTGAATTAGATTAAATGATAAGTCTAGTTTACACATCAGGCCTGTGATTACATGTTGCAAGTCAAAAGAGGTTTGTCTATTGTCAAAAAAAAGACAGGATGGAGCCGTTTTTACATATCGAACCATTATTCAGATCACATGCAATCTAATTACTTATTAGAGGGGGGGGCTTATTAGTATGCAAGGATGCATACTAATTAGTGACTTCGGCTGAAGTCACATCCTGTCTTTTAAGAGTGGCAGGTAAATATGTCCTGCTGTCTTTCAATTAAGAGACAACCAATCAAATTGGTCAGCTATTCAAAAGAAACAATATATAATGTTGGGAATTTCTGGTTACCAGTTAGAGAATATACCCCCACGTATTCTCTGCATGAACATGTGAAAGCACAGATCTAGAAGGGATCAGAACATGTATTCTCTAAGATGAGACTTTGACACTACATTACTCTGTTGGATTCTTGTATCGTCTGTGGACTTTGTATGTTATTGGAAGATCCATTAAATGCGTTCTCTGGAGAACCTTGTGTGAGTTGCTGCGGAAACAACCTAATTTACTCTCTGACTTCAGTACATTGGATCTTATGGTTCTGTGTTGGACACTATACATTATCTCTACATTGGTGCCGTGACCCGGATGTAGAGTTATATTATCTAATAACTGTTTCATGGGGGTATTTTAGAGGTTGGTGAAGGGAGATGTAACCAGTCTCAACTTAATATTTCATATGAGCCATTGTAAAGCATCCAGTACCTCAAACCATAATGCGTGATTTATGAGTCAGTTCTAGTAGTTAGAACCGACTCAAGTGGGGGAATATGTTGTAATATTAATGTTGATATATAGGTGTAGATTATATATATATATGTATATATGTATATATATATATATATATATATGTATGGGTTGGTGTCATATTATTGTGTTATAGATCTAACATATACAGGCCGGATTTCGAACCTGTAACCTGTAATTCAAGGAAGGGTCTCAAACATTACTCAATCAGTTGAATTAGATTAAATGATAAGTCTAGTTTACACATCAGGCCTGTGATTACATGTTGCAAGTCAAAAGAGGTTTGTATATGTTAGATCTATAACACAATAATATGACACCAACCCATACATATATATATATATATATATACATATATACATATATATATATAATCTACACCTATATATCAACATTAATATTACAACATATTCTAATGTCTGGTTGTGACATAAGAGAGTCTGATATACAAGACTAAACAAGTTTGGAACCCCAGAATTATTCTCTGGAGACTGGAAACTGAAGAAAGAAGGGACTGCCGTGTACTAGAAGACGGGAACTGGCAAGGTGAAGCTTCAAATGCGGTGAGTAAAATATTTCCTTTATCTTAAATTATTAGTACTTTAGTCAAAATGCTTACTCAGTGTGAAGCTAGTGTCAGTTCTGATAAAGTTAACAGATGGGTATTAAAATGTATTAAGCGTCATGGCGGTCCTTATGAAATGCCAGAAAAATGTAAGCAGACGTGGACTATGATGAAGGAATTTTTAGAGGAAAGTGTTTTTGATAGCAAAATTTCAGAAAGTATAAGAAAAGGTTGTATTGTGCAGGGCTTGTTATCTTGCTGTTTAAAAATGGAAAGTTCTTTGAATGATAAAGTTGAGGAAATTGCGCAGTTACAGAGTGCAGTTGATAATAGCCATAAAATGTGTCAGAGGTTACAAAGCCAATCAGAAACTGGGACAGTAAATTTAAAATTGCATGCAGTTACCATTGGTGGAGCTTTGCTTGAGAAATCTAAACGTTGTGATGAATTATCAGAGGAAAATGAGAGATTAAAATTAAGAATTATGGAATTGGAGAAGAGATCTCAGGAATGCAGATGTGCATCAAATCTTGGATTAAGCAATCTGCAGCAAAATACAAACTTTCTATCAAATGAAACAGAACCTCATATTAAATCTGATAATTCATTGCCAGCCGCACCTACTGTGACCACCACGGTTTATAACAATAATAATACAAGTGAAGTTCAGCTTGTAATGAAGCATTTGAAACCAAAAGAACTGGATGCAATTTTTAAAGAAATAGGAATGGTTCCCTGCCATGATTTAAACAAATTTTTAAAATGGTTTTGTGACTTGCAGAATGTCAGAGATATGTACAATCTCAACCCATCGGACTTAGAAAGAGTTTTGCAACATTCTATAGGGAAAAGTCTTTGGTTGAGGATCAAACAGATCTGTCTTCAGCCTCTGAGGACAAGGGACATATTATTGGAGTTATTATGTGTTCTGTACGGAGTGCGTTCTGATGTTACGATTCATGGGAAGATTGATCAAATGCAGGGTGAATCTCCCTATGAATTGTCGCACAGGATATATACTATTATGGAATTGTTGGTTGGTAATAATCTTGCATTTGAGCGGGGAGGCTCGATACACATCAGTATGTTTCTAGATGCTTTGCATGAAGATATCAAACAAGATATTTTATTGGTTACCCCGAATCCTCACAATTTAAAAGATGTATTATTGAGAGCAGATCATTTATGGAGAAAGTCAAATGAGCAAGCTGTCAGAATTGATGTAGCCACATTGTTTAGGACAAACACTGAACAGAAAGATCAGAAGATAGTATCTAATGATCACATCAAAAGGGGAAACTCTGGGTCAAACATTGGTGATATTAACATGATAAACAGAGCTGACCAAAATAATAATAAGAAAAGGACCTGGATACCATTTCCTCAGTTAAAACAGAAATATGACCACCTGAAGATTGAGTATGATAAGATGAAAATAGAATATCACACACTATTAGAACAGTTGAATGGTACAGATCTGTTTTTGAATGAAAATGACACTTCTATAGCAGTGGGGGTGAATTAGCTTTAAAGTGTAAACATGTAAATAGTTCTTTGTTTAAGGTCCTGGCTAATGAGTTTTGTCTGAGAGTTTTTTGTCTTTCAGGTACGTTGCTGGAGAAAAGGCGTTTGCATGTAAAAAGCAGGAGTAATTGTTGACTAGTGGGGGAGAGACACTGAATGGACAATATCACTATACAAGAAATTATAAAGTATTCATGGACACTCTCTCAATTTTCATCAAGCAATGGACTTTTTTTTTGAACATTCAAATTTTTTTTTTTTCTTCATTTTTTTTTTTATTTTATTTTCAATGGACTTCCCTATTTTTTCATTTTCTCCCTTTCCCCGATATATTTTGCTTTTTATTATGTTTTATTTCTTGAACTTAGTCTTAAAACCAGAGCGAAGCATTTAAATCTAGAATAATTTTATAACATCTGTACATATGACATAATGCATATTGATATCAATATATTTACATCTGAGGTGATGTTGCACAAATGGCTGGGCATAGCATACATTATAGTAGGTTGGGTGGTTTTCCTAAATTTATAAGAGGGATGAGTGAAATTCATCACTCTAATCATGATTTGAAACATTGTTGAATCAGTTATTTATAATATGCTGAAGGCTATGACACATATGGATGAAAGAGACCTTTCTACTCTTCATAAAAAATACTGGCAAGAATTTCCACTGCTGATTTGTCTGCACAGAAGATCTGATAAACACTGATGTCAAGCTGATAATATCTATACCGTCGCATGGGGGAATATATATATATATATATATATATGTTGGCATACCATTCTGTGGAATTATGGACTGAATGATACAAAACAGCTCTATTAAAGGCAACGAGGGGTCGGCCTACAGCACATTACGAAAGCAAATTGTTGCTGGCAATCAACAAATTCAGAATATTGAAGGTTTGAATGATTGAAGGTGTCAAGTGCAAGGAAAAAGTTTGCAGCACAGAATTGTTACTGCCGGTCCGGATCCAAACCTTTTTGACTTGGAAAATGAGTGCTGGTACATTAATGGTTCTTCTTACTACAAAGATGGAAGATGGAAGAATTTCAGGAATTGCTGGTGTTTGTGTAAAAGCATCTTTAAAAATGAAAACTTTGAGCCTGGAGATGAGAGAATCCTGGACTTATGTGGATTGGACCTCCCAAAACATACCAAGCTTTACTTTCAGTGAGATGGTGAGAGATGTGAAGTCAGAATGGACGGTGACATCAGCTCGGTTTTGCACAATATTCAAGATCGTGATGTGAATTACAAAACAAGGAGCAATCTTTGAAATGAGGCCTAACAGCTATACTGGCCACAAATGTTTACTGAATCCTTTTCCAGTCATGGTCTAAAGTTATATTATCTAATAACTGTTTCATGGGGGTATTTTAGAGGTTGGTGAAGGGAGATGTAACCAGTCTCAACTTAATATTTCATATGAGCCATTGTAAAGCATCCAGTACCTCAAACCATAATGCATGATTTATGAGTCAGTTCTAGTAGTTAGAACCGACTCAAGTGGGGGAATATGTTGTAATATTAATGTTGATATATAGGTGTAGATTATATATATATATATATGTATATATGTATATATATATATATATATATATGTATGGGTTGGTGTCATATTATTGTGTTATAGATCTAACATATACAGGCCGGATTTCTAACCTGTAACCTGTAATTCAAGGAAGGGTCTCAAACATTACTCAATCAGTTGAATTAGATTAAATGATAAGTCTAGTTTACACATCAGGCCTGTGATTACATGTTGCAAGTCAAAAGAGGTTTGTCTATTGTCAAAAAAAGACAGAGACAGGATGGAGCCGTTTTTACATATCGAACCATTATTCAGATCACATGCAATCTAATTACTTATTAGAGGGGGGGGCTTATTAGTATGCAAGGATGCATACTAATTAGTGACTTCGGCTGAAGTCACATCCTGTCTTTTAAGAGTGGCAGGTAAATATGTCCTGCTGTCTTTCAATTAAGAGACAACCAATCAAATTGGTCAGCTATTCAAAAGAAACAATATATAATGTTGGGAATTTCTGGTTACCAGTTAGAGAATATACCCCCACGTATTCTCTGCATGAACATGTGAAAGCACAGATCTAGAAGGGATCAGAACATGTATTCTCTAAGATGAGACTTTGACACTACATTACTCTGTTGGATTCTTGTATCGTCTGTGGACTTTGTATGTTATTGGAAGATCCATTAAATGCGTTCTCTGGAGAACCTTGTGTGAGTTGCTGCGGAAACAACCTAATTTACTCTCTGACTTCAGTACATTGGATCTTATGGTTCTGTGTTGGACACTATACATTATCTCTACAACATGAATTACGCATCACCAATGGTGGCCACTCTAAAAGCTTGGAGGGATTTCACCTCGGTGGAGTTGCTCTCAAAGCCTACAGGTAACTTAGATATCCCTATCTCATCTTTAACGTTAATAATGCCCAACCTAAATCTGCAGAAATGGAAAGAGGGAGGCGTGAATTGGGTCTCGGACATTCAGGAGGAGGGGCACATGAGGTCTTTTCAGCAGCTGCAATCCACATTTGATCTCCCTGACTCGGAACTATTTAATTTCCTCAGGGTGCAATCATTCCTCAGAAGCAAACAATATAAACCCTACAAAATATTTTGGAAAGCAAAAGTTTTTTTCACATCTCAAAGTAATAAGAGGAAAGGTATATCACTATTCTACAACTTGCTTAAAGGGTCACTAAAGGAAAATTTTTTTTTAGCTGAAATGACTGTTTACAGGGCATAGAGACATAATAGTTAACTGATTCCTTTTAAAATTTATTAAAAATAGATAAAAAAACAATCATATAATGTACCTACAGTGTAGTTTCGTTTTTGCTGTTGTTTCCTGGTTCTCTGATATACAGAGAGCCACTAGAGGGCAGTCAGCCAATAGAGAGCAGTGATACTTTGTCTAAAACTCCTCAGCACCAATCCAGTTTCGTTTTACACACAGTAATCACACCTCCTTGATTAGTGACCACCGTGAGAAAGCTCCCAGTACTGTGGTTATCAGGAAACAGGCAACCAGGAAGTGTCCAGAACAGAGAGGATTTACAGCAACATCAAAGCAAAAACGAACAATGAGGACATGAAACCAGGACTGCAGTGAGGTAAAGGAAGCTATTTAGCTAAAGAAAAAAAATTCCTTTAGTGACCCTTTAATAACAAGTCCCTTTTTGAAAAAAACAACGCTTTACTGGCCTGGGAAAAAGATCTAGATGACTCCTACACAGAAGACCAGTGGGTGAAAGCACTACAATGCACACACTCGGCCACCAAAAGTGCCAACCTATGGGAGCTATATCACAAAGTTACTGAGAGGTGGTACCTCACTCCATCTAGACTTGCAAAGTTTGGTCAAGGAGTATCCCCTCTCTGTTGGAGGCAATGCTCACAAGTGGGATCACTGTTCCATATCTTATGGGCATGTGGGAAGTTGGCTGGGTATTGGAGCAGCATTTTTGCAATTATAGGACAGGTCACAGGTCTCCCGATAACCCCCTCCTCTTCCCTAGCTATACTACACTTGGGTTTAGAAGTTATTCCTGCCCCGTTTAGGAAAATTATCATTCACTTATTACTAGCGGCAAAGTTGGTCATTCTAAGGCTCTGGAGATCAGGGGAAAGTCCCAAAGTGGCTGAGGTGGTCAGAACCATCTCTTTACACTTTACTTATGAACGTATGTTGGCCCAATCAGAAGGCAAGTATGCCACATTTATTACTCATTGGCAGGCATGGGTGGAGTGGTATGACAATAATAAGACCCTATACTGATGGGTTAAATAATTACTGAAATAGAATGCTTAATGGTTAGGTGCTGGTTCCTTCTTTTTCCTTTTCCTTTTCCTTTACCTTTGGTTTCATCATTTTTGGCTTTTTGTTTATGATGCGCAATATGGAGCATGCAACTCATGCTCAACATCAAAGTTTATTCCCCTTCCCCACATGGAACACAATTATATATGCAAGGTACTACCGCATAATATTGTATTGCATTATTTCTGAGAACACATGCAGCAGAGGTGACAGTGGTCTGGCTCTGGGGGTCACAGTTAGTACCCATAGGGGTGATCCTTGGAAAATAAGACCTCAACGTTATGACTGCTTGTTAATTTGTCTGAAGAAATGAAAAACTGCACCTCCTGTGATGCATTATTGATGTATTGTCGTGTAGTGGGAATGTCTACTCTTGTTGTTCTTTTGACACCCACCTACATCGATTAATGGATGTATAACTGCGATATGTTTTCCATGTATGTTTATATCTTTGAAAATAAAAAAAAACATTGAAATTAAAAACGTCTGACACCATCCACCGTCCTACTGACACCGTCAGTATATTTAAACATACACACACACCCACGTGTGTTTGAGCTTTGGGGTGCACATTCTAATGCAATAGGCTGAGCACACCTATGACTGGCCAGATCACCAGGTGAAAACAGGGAGAAAAAGACTAAAAAAGAAAACAAATTGGTAACCTGCAATATATTAGCGTACATTTTGGGTCTAATACCACTTTAAGGAATACATGCAGCCACAGTATGGATGGCATGGTTATTGTTAAATTTGGAACATTGCTGGGAATGATAAATGTTGCATGGTCAAGTATAACATAAATCGTATTACATTTTTACTTTTATTTATTTATCGCATATTATATATTTATAAATATTTGCTGAGCAGATTATTGTCTAGTTGTAATACATTGATGCACATTGGATTATGTACATTGTAATTCTTACTGCTTGATCATGTTTATAATTATAATTAATTTGAAAAACTATTTTAGACTTTGAAGGTTTTGGTTGAGGACTATTCCTTTTTCAACTGCATGGTCCAGACTGAAACGGGGGAGTTTGACTAGTGTCTTTCTCAATAAAGGCCACACTGAGTACCACATTCCCTGCTCTTGGTCTCTGACTATATATATTTTCACCATCATTTTATGCAATTATCTTGGATCTGTATAAATCATAGTTCCTCTTTCCTGTGGGAAGAATTATTAATTTATACAGTTCTCTTTTGAAGTAATGGTGCAGCAGCTAACACCCAACTATTGAATTGGGGAGTTGAAAGGGTGGGACTTTAAAAAATTCCATGTGACATTTCATTTGTACTGGGGATTCTGTCTACATTACAGCAGACGGTCTGCAACTGGGGAGTTGTGATGACATGAAATATCATAAGATGCTTCCTTCTTGCTCTTCTTGACAGAAACCTCCTGAAACAGTGGTATTAAAGACCTAGTACTTTTATGAGGTTGCTTATGTCATATACGTTGTTTTGCTATGAATGTTCTATTTCATAAATATATTGATTTGCTGTAAATATAGAAATTGTGATACTAAGAACAAAAAATATTTCACAGTATCGAAGAAACAACAGATCATCATTTATCATGAGTGAAAGGATAAAATGTAGATATTATACCTTGTGACCTTGCTTATACTTTACTCTTATGCTGTAACACTGATGAAAAAGCTTTTATCATATGGAAGATTGATTTGACACATGAAGGTCAGGTCTCATATATGAAGGCAGAACCCGTAGATGGTAAATTCTTTTTAAAATTGCTTAACCGTTAAAACATTTCTAAATACAGCATTTTTAAAGAAAAGCCGTAATCCATGCACAGTTTGCCCTACTGAAATTAACCTTGATATGCTAAGAGTTTTGGTTTATTAGGCTAAAAAGAAATCTATATACTGAATCCATCTCTGAATGAAAACAGGAAAAAAATAAATTCAATTTTTTTTTTTTGTGTTTTTTGCAATCTTTGGTATTTAGCAGCTGACTAAAAGATTTGTAAACAGGTTACTTCACATAAATGGCCTTTTCTCTACAATCCTTGGTAAACGTTTGTTGCAAAAATATGAAAACTTTACAAGTGCTTTGCCTCCATTCTGCAAACACAAATTTTTATCTTGTATCATTAAATTATTTGGAATATTTGGAATAGTTCTATTGGGTATTTGTGTCAAATATGTTTCCCAATCTTTACATTTTTTTATTCTCAGTCATTAAACATTTGGGAAGTTTTATAAATTGTGGCCTGGAGCAACCTGTGGTTACAGACAATTTGTAGAAAACTGAACTTGAAGAAATTTGGAGTATGGCTTCATATAAGAGCATAATAATAATAAATAACAACGTACCATCATCCGAATTACTAAAGCGAAACAGGGAGAGGTGGGGGCAAGGGGAATAGTTGCTGAGACTAGCCCTATAGCGTTCCCACCCAGGAAATTAATGGACTATCTTGGTACCATTGAGAACAAGATACAATATAATATAAAAGACTTTATTAGATAAAAAACAAATATACAATTTACATTGGTTAAAATAGAAAAGGCAGACGCTCAGGGATCCTCCAAGAAACATCAGTCAGTTGATAGATTGGTCAGGGTTTCGCAGTAAACCGCTTCCTCAGGAGAACCAATCTATGAAACAAATAATACAGTAAGGACATATAAAACCAAACATTAATTCAAAATAAATACAGCTTGTAATACATAGGTAGAACAAGTAGCTTACCCAATGAATGAAAGATAATGTGCAAACCATGGCCACCCATCAAAATTCCCCCCGCGGCGGACAAGGGGGATTAGTGCGTGAATCTCTGTGATATAAGGTATAAGAAATTAAGAACCGATAGAGCGTACATGGCAATTAGTGGGACAAAGGTGAGGAAGGAAGGGGGAGGGGGATGGATGTCAACACACTTGTTTTATTATTTACCCAAGTATTTGGGACGTGTTTGCATCACTGTCACTAACGAGTACCGATCGGTGGTTGCTTACGTGCACCACCCCTTCAGTGGGGTGGTGCATATCTTTCAGTGTATTACATTTTGCTGAAAGTTCGGGTTCAGGTCCGGTGTTCGGCAATGAACAGATGCAGGGCAGCCAATCACCAGTTGTTTTACTTGTTTTACCTAGAAGCCATCACAGCCATGCCTACTATTGGCATGGCTGTGATTGGCCAGTGCAGCATGTGATCCAGCATGTGACCCAGCCTCTATAGAAGCTAGAGGCACATAGCACAGCTCGTCACTCTGCTTTAGCCAGGGTAGGGAAAGGCTGCTGCTGATCTGAGGGAGAGATTTAGATATCCTGCTTCAGAAATCTACACCAGCACTGTTTATTTCTGTGAGATACTCTGCATTAGATAGTTTAGGGCAAGGTTCCTGCTTGTTCTTATAGGGAGAGAATTATATAGGAGTTAGTCCTGGTTCACAAATCAAATTGCAGCTGCACTGCATCTGTTCCTGTGAGATACTCTGCATATTGCACCAGCACTGCATTTCTTTCTGTGAGATACTCTGCATTAGATAGTTCAGGGCAAGGTTCCTGCTTGTTCTTATAGGGAGAGAATTATATAGGAGTCAGTCCTGGTTCACAAATCAAATTGCAGCTGCACTGCATCTGTTCCTGTGAGATACTCTGCATATTGCACCAGCACTGCATTTCTTTCTGTGAGATACTCTGCATTAGATAGTTTAGGGCAAGGTTTCTGCTTGTTCTTATAGGGAGAGAATTATATTGCCATGCTCTTCCTGACATTTTGCTGCCATTTGCAGCCCTCTAGCCAACCCTAACCCTAACCCTAACCCCCTAACCCTAACCCCAACCCTAACCCTAACCCTAACCCCCTAACCCTAACCCTAACCCTCAACCTCCTACTCCATATGGACCTCGTCCTCTCAGGTCAAGATTATTATTTTTTTGTTGTTATTTTAAGTTATTTCCCGATCCACATTTATTTGCAGAGTACTTGCCATGCTTTTGCCGACATTTTGCTGCCACTTGCAGCCCTCTAACCCTTTCCATTCGTTTTTTAGAGACATTTTAGTAGTCAAAAGTCTGGGTCCCCATTGACTTCAATGGGGTTCGGGTTCAGGGTCAAGTTCGGGTCCTGAACACAGACTTTTTTACGAAGTTCGGCCGAACCCGTCGAACCCGAACAACCAGGTGTCCGCTCAACTCTAGTTAAGATCCATGTTTAACCTACCCATGATGAAAATTAAGTTTTCTTTTAAAGCTTCAATGAGGCTGCTTGAAGCTTGCATAAAGTTTGCAAAAGCTTGCTTCATACACCGTTTTTTTTACAGGCTGATGTCTACAGTATATGAACAAAGCCTTACTGTTCCATTTCACTGTGCAAGTTTGTGATTCAGTCAGATTCCTAAGTTGATGATATCTCATCTCAACAGGAAAATCGAGTAATTACATTTGTTTTGTATTTTCATTCTTGCAGTTAAATTTGAGAAAACCTTATTATTTGTTTATGTTCCAATTCAAAATGCATACCTAAAAATAATTATAAAAAACTATTTGACGTTAGTACATAGATCTCAGGTCAACGCTCTCCATTGGCTAAGAGTGCTGATTGTGAGCCGGCTAGCTGCTGGTTTACCAGCATGCTTATCTGACAGAAGCCCGGCTTCTGTCGGATGGCTCCCAGGGCTGAATGTCGTCTGTTTTTTTCGAACCAGCCAATGTCTTCCAGCAATAGGTCCATGTGTACAGGGCTTTACACTGACTGAAGAATTTGAAAAAAGAGAAAAACTCAGTCTGTCCCCTCTCACAAGAGAGTTATTAAAGGGGTTGTAAAGGTAAAAAAAAAATCAATAAAAAGATTCCTTTACCTTATTTCAGTCCTCCTTTACTTACCCCATCCTTCGATATTGCTTTTAAATGTCATTATTTCTTCTGAGAAATCCTCACTTCCTGTTTTTCTGTCTGTAACTAAAAACACTAATGCAACACTTTCTCCCTGGTGTGGAGAAAGCCTCTTGAGGGGGAGGGCGAGAAGGAGGGTCGGGACGTTATCTACTTTACAGATAGAGAAAGGAGCTGTGTGTTAGTGGGCGTCCTAACACTCCTGCTCGCCCCCTCAAGAGGCTTTCTCCCCACCAGGGAGAAAGTGTTGCATTACTGTGTTTAGTTACAGACAGAAGAACAGGAAGTGAGGAGTTCTCAGAAGAAATAAGGACATTTAAAAGAAAAATCGAAAGAATGAGGTAAGTGAAGGAGGACTGCACTAAGGTAAAGGAAGCTATTTAGGGAAATGTGTTTTACCTTTACAACCCCTTTAACATACAATGCAATAGCTCATCTTATACATCTTTAACCCTTTGTTAGGGCAGTGTTCAAATATATAATGAGATCTGAGAGCTTTAAACTGGATGGGTTAATTATGGTAAACAATAACTTCCCAGCCTTCTCTACATAGCAAACTTCAAGCGGTAGTAAACCCAAAAACAAACATTTTATCAGGAGAATATCTGCAATTTAATTTCTCAAAAAAAAAAAAAAATCAGTTTAAGATATAACATACATTTAGAAATTGGACATCAGTATACTGTGACAGGGTACATGATTCCAGGGACACTACTGTTTAGTTAGCCTCCTAAGCTGGAGTAGGCCTTTTTGTTTGTATTATTTTTTGGATGCAATAAAGCCGTATTTATTGCTATTTTGGTGACTTTGCTGTGCTGCATTTATCGCTATTTCTGCTAAACCAAGCGACTTTGCCACAATACCAATAACAGAGTTTTGTGTTACAATATAGGAGTAACTCCGAAAGAAAGAAAGAAAGAAAGAAAGAACCATAACTCATCAATAGGGATGAGCCGATCACCCCCCGGTTCGGTTCGCATACAGAACATGCGAAAAGACCAAAAGTTCACGCGAACATTCGAACACCGTTAAAGTCTATGGGACTCAAATGTGAGAAATCGAAAGTGCAAATTTTAAAGGCTAATATGCAAGTTATTGTCCTAAAAAGTGTTTGAGGACCCGGGTCCTGCCCCATGGGACTTGTATCAATGCAAAAAAAGTTTTAAAAACTTCCGTGTTTTTCGGGGGAAGGGTTTTTAATAATACTTAAATAAAACAATAAAAGTGAAATATTCCTTTAAATTTTGTCTAAAGTATGCATGTAAAGTAGCGCATGTTTCCCATGTTTAGAACTGTCCCTGCACAAATGTAATTTCTGAAGGAAAAAAAGTAATTTAAAACTACTCGCTGCTATTCATGATTTGTCGGTCTCAGCAATACAGATAAAAGTAATTGAATTTTTTTTTATCTGTATTGCTGAGACCCGACAATTCATTAATAGCGCAAGTAGTTTTAAATGACATTTTGTGCAGGGAACCAAAATTAAAAAACAATGTGTGGGGGTCCCCCCAAGTTCCTTATCAGGCCCTTCAGGTCTGGTATGGATATTAAGGGGAACCTCGCATAATAAAAAAAAAATGGCGTGGGGTTCCCCCAAAAAATCCATACCAGACCCTTTATCTGAGCACGCAACCTGGCAGGCCGCAGAAAAGAGGGGGAAACGAGAGAGCTCCCCCCCTCCTGAACTGTACCAGGCCGTATGCCCTCAACATGGGGAGGATGCTTTGGGGGTCTGTGACCCCCCAAAGCACCTTATCCCCATGTTGATGGGAACAAGGGCCTCATACCCACAACCCATGCCCGGTGGTTGTGGGGGTCTGCTGGCGGGGGGCTTATTGTAATCTGAAAAAGCCCCCTTTAACAAAGCGGACCCCCAGATTCCGCCCCCCATGTGAATTGTTAACGGGGTACATTGTACCTCTACAATTTCACAAAAAAAGTGTCAAAAAAGGTAAAAAACACACAGCTTGGGAAATGTCCTTTAATAAAAAAAATCCAGCGATGTACATCCTTCCACGACCCGGATCCGCGCTACCCACCACTATGAACGATACAGCCTCCTCCTAGAAAGGCTCCCGGGCGAATGACGCGTGAGTCGTGTAACAATTCTTTTATCACCGATGGCAGGGCCACCCGTAACATGGACAAGTGACCACGCCCCGTTCTGACGTAATGGGGGTTTCAGGTTTCAGTGTTTCGGGTATTGTTCGTAGCGGCGGGTAGCGGCGGGTAATGCGTGCCCGGGTCATGGAAAGATGTACATCGCTGGATTGTTTTTATTAAAGGACTTTTCCCAAGCTGTCTGTGTTTTTTACATTTTTTGACACTTTTTTTGTGAAATGGTAGAGGTACATTACATTACCAATTCACATAGGGTGGTGGAATCTCGAGATCCCCACAATTTTTTTTTTTAACCACTCAATCACCGCTCCATAGCCGAATTATGGCTACAAGGCGGTTCCTTAACTCTGGGAGGACGTCCATGGACATCCTCCCAGAATCGCGCTGGGGCACGCACACGGGAGTGTCTGTGACCGCCGGGTCCAGAGGACCCGGTGCATCACAGATCGTGGTAAATTGCCACTGATATGTGAACGCTCCGTCCAATGATGGAGCGATCACATGTAAACAAACCGGCGTCATTTGATGACGCCGGTTTCTCCCTCCTCTCTCTGTACCGATCGGTACAGTGTGAGAGGAGAGAGCGGGTGTCAGCAGCGCTGTGGGCTGGATCTGTGACTATTGCAGTCACAAATATAGCCATCCCTGCTCAGCCATCCCTGCAATACCCTGTGCAATACTCTGAAATACCCCTGCGCAATACTCTGCAATACCCCCTGCGCAGTACTCTGCAATACCCCCTGCGCAGTACTCTGCAATACCCCCACAGAATACTCTGCAATATCCCCTGCGCAATACTCTGCAATACCCCCTGCGCAATACTCTGCAATACCCCCGCACAATACTCTGCAATACCCCCTGTGCAATACTCTGCAATACCCCTTGCACAATACTCTGCAATACCCCCGCACAATACTCTGCAATACCCTCTGCGCAATACTCTGCAATACCCCCTGCACAATACTCTGCAATACCCCCTGCGCAGTACTCTGCAATACCCCCTGCGCAATACTCTGCAATACTCCCGCACAATACTCTGCAATACCCCTGCGCAATACTCTGCAATACCCCCTGCGCAATACTCTGCAATACCCCCTGCGCAGTACTCTGCAATACCCCCTGCACAATACTCTGAAATACCCCCGGCGAATCTGAAGGTACCTATAAAATTCAGAATTGAGTAATCAAAATTTTGATGCAGGTGTTCAAAAGAACAGAAGGTGGTGCCCTGCAATGAGTGCAAAGTCACCAGGCCATGTGAGGGCCAGTGAGTGAATTTCCATTCTGCGTTAAAAGCTGCAGGGAAGTTAGGATTGCCCAGAAATTAAGTCAATTGGGAAAGTTTAGAGAGAAGCCCAAACTTTTCCTTGTAAAGGGTCCAGAGATAGAGGGGTTGGCCCACAATTCCATTATGTGGGGTAACATCTCTCTGGTTAATTGTGTTTGACCATAAAAGGCCTGGTAGGTAAAATGGCATAACCAAAGCCCTTTTCAAATTGGAGCCATGGTATATAAGCCGGGGATGCATGCCATTGTACTAACTGTACCAGCCATGCCACCAGGTAGTATTTCCACAGGTCAGGGAAACCATGACCCCTCTATTCTGGGATCTAAACATCAATACTCTGCTCAAGTGAGGCTTTTTGCCTTGCCAGATAAACTTCAGCAAATCAGATTGTGTAGCCTCTATAGTTGACCTAGATACATACAATGGTAGGGATCTGAAGTAAAATAATAGTTTTGGGAGGATTAACATTTTCACTGCCTTTATACAGCCCAGGAATGAGATACGGTATAGAAACCATTGGGTAAGCAAACGTTTGACGTTGGAGAATGCCTAAAGGTAATTGTAGGTATACATTTGTCTTAGAGATGGTGTCAAACTAATTCCCAAGTGCTGTAGGGAATCCGAGCACCAGGAAAATTCAAACCTGTCTCTGAGGGAAGTCAACAGTAGGTGAGATATGTAAATTGGCATGGCTACGCATTTGGAGGGGTTCATTCCTAGTCCAGAAGGTGAGAGAAGGTGTGAGTACATTAGACAGGGAGATTAAGGGGTTGGTTAGGAAGAGAAGGACGTTGTCAGCATATAGGCTTAATTTGAATTTCTGGTTATTCTTAACATATCCTCTAATGTTGGGGTTGCTGGTGATATATCGGGCCAAAGGTTCCATTGCAAGGGCAAATAGGAGAGGGGATAGGGGGAGCCCTGTCTGGTGCCTCTCCCAACAGTAACCCGGGAAGCTTAATTGGGGTACATGGTTGACGGTACAAAGACCAAAAACCATTCCCAAATTCTCCTGAAAAAAAGAATTTCGATAGGATGGTGTCAAGATATGGCTATAGGACTCTATCAAAAGCCTTGTTTATGTCCAGGCTAAAAACAAGACCCTGTGTGAATTAGTCTCTGCGTCCTGAATGATGTTTGAGGCTAGGCATATGCTATATGTAATTTGTCTGGTTGGGATGAAGCCAGTTTGATCTGGGGAGATTAATGAGGTGATAATGGATGCTAGACGATCAGCTAATATACGGCTGAATATCTTTAGGTCATTGTTGATAACCAAAATAGGGCGATAGTTTTGGGGGAGGGTGTGGTGTTTTCCTGGTTTTAAGATTAGTGACATATTTGCCATAAGCATATCTGTTGGGAATGGGTCACCCTTAAGAACCCTGTTGATGACTTCCGGTTCCGGCGCCACATGAGGAAGAGGTAGATTCCCTCAGCTCCCGCCGCGCTCCTCTCACACCCGGCCGATTCACCCAGCTACAGCTTCGGGGAGACCCCCCCTCCGCCCCCGCCACATCCTGGGCTCAGATGGATCGCTTTGTGGAGCGATCGTATGCTCGAGTGGCGGCCGCCGCGATCCACACAGCGGGAGAGCCGACGGCTGATACAGGCAAGATGGCCGCCACTCGCACGCAGGCAGAGCTGCTATCAGCGCCTGATCAGACACAGCCACAACTGCAGCCCCTCACGGCTCCTATGCCACCAGCAGCTATAGACCCTGCTTCCCCTGCTGGTATAGCGCAAGCAGTGGTGGCTTTGCTGGGCCCCACGCTCACTGCCACTGTGGATGCTGCAGTACACAGAGGGCTGGAACAGCTCCATATTGAAGTGCAGGCACAGGCACAGAGACTCACACATGCAGAAGACAGGATCTCCTCGCTAGAGGATGACTCCTCAGCTGCCTCAGCTATGCTGGCACGCATTGATGTCGCACATAGGGACATCTGGCGCAAACTCGATGATTTGGAAAATCGCTCGAGAAGGAATAATTTGCGCATTATTGGACTCCCTGAGTCGGTTTCCGCCACTCAACTCACGAATATTTGCGCGAAAATAATTCCTGAGCAATTAGGTCTCCGCATACCCTGCACCATTGAAAGGGCGCATCGCATCGGGCAATACTCTGAAAGTCATGTCAAACCACGCCACGTCATAGTAAAATACCTCAATTATGCTGACAAGGCGGCCATTATGCAGAAGTTTCGCCGCACACGCACGCTGTCTGTAGATGGAGCGCGACTACTGCTTTTTGCGGACTACTCTGTGGAGGTAATGAAACAGCGCAAGGCCTTCTCTGCGATCTGTACCACTCTTCACAATGCCCAAATCCGGTTCTCGTTGGCTTACCCGGCACTCCTTCGTGTCCAAACGCAAGACGGGGAACAACTCACCTTTGCCACACCTGACGAAGCAGAAAGTTACGTCAACACCCTGGGAACGGATATGGATCTCGCCAACTCTGCAGAAAACTCATCCTCTCCGCAGGCTCCTTCTTCATCTACACTGCCTAAACAAAGTAGCCCGACTAAGCCCCCTTACAAACGCATCCGCGTCACGCAGAAGGAGGACAGATCTGGCGGTCGCTGACAGCCCACGATGAAACCCTTTTTTTTTGTTTTTTTTTTTGTTTTTTTCTCTATCGGACTCGCACTGGAAACGGGTAATATGGTCCCCCTTTCCTTTCTTTAGTCCTCTTATTCCTGGTCTAGTCAGCCCTTGTTTTTCTTTTCCTTTTTTTTTTTTTTTTTTTTTTTATTACTATTATTTTGGCTTTCGGTCCGACTGGACTCTATGTTGCGATGGAGGACCTTGAAAATATTTGACCTCTGTGCCTGATCCTGTTTAGTGGATACCTGACTATGTTCCTGTTATAATGGCATTGTTCTTTAGCTCTCACAAAAAAAAAAAAAAAAAAAAAAAAAAAAAAAGTGCGCTGTAGAGGCTCCAGCTACTGATCGGTCCATTTCTGCTCACACACAAGGGCTGACCATTCGTCCGCTAATACATGCGCCTCTGTCTGGAGTCGCTATGCCCGCTTCATAGACCCCCGTATACTTGGCCTACATGGTGCCCTCCCCCTCCCTGTAGCTTATTTACCGACATCAGAGGAGGTGCTGATGAGTAGCGGGAGCCTAACTAGGTAGTGGAACCTCATGTGGAAAAAAGTGAAGTGTTTATCGTGTGATGGGTGTTCGTTACACCTAAATGTTGCTCTGTTATTTCTTTTTTTAGGTACTTATGATGACTGTTTATTGTTTATTCCTATTTGTATTGCGTTTCTACCCTCAGGAGACCTGAAACACTTGGGTGACTCTCGTGCTGAAGATGCCCTGCCTTCAGGGGTGCCTCTTGGCAAGCCCACACCTCAATATACCATTTTACCTCAGACATGGCCTCGTCAGCCAGTGGGAGTCACCTGAGGTTTGTCTCATGGAATGTTAAGGGGCTTCGTTCTCCGTGCAAACGTATGTCCATCCTTAGGCATTTGAAGCGTCTCCGGGCGGACGTGGCTCTGTTACAGGAGACACACCTATCCGCGAATGATCTAACACGTCTCCGTAAACTATGGGTAGGCTCGGTGTATGCCTCACCGGCTATAGGCCGTAAGGCTGGAGTGGCTATTTTGCTGCACAAGAATCTGCGACACACTGTTAGGGAGGTCAGAGCAGACTCGACAGGCCGCAAGCTGACTGTACACTTGACTTTAGGAACCAAACAAGTTGCCATCACCAATATTTATGCCCCTAACGCCCCGGACTCCTCCTTTTTCCAGGATATGGTACAATGGATACTTACAGCCCCTGAAACCCTTCACCTGGTAGGAGGGGACTTCAATTCCGTCATGTCCACACTGGCCGACCGCACGAGTAAAGTGGCACACGGACCGCACGATTCCTCCTCCCCGATGACCGACTCGACTCCACTAGCGCGATCTATTGCCTCCATGCGGTATGTAGATATGTGGCGTCTGATGCACCCGACGGATCAGGAGTATACCTTCTTTTCGCCCCCGCACAACTCGTTTTCCCGCATCGATTACTTTTTTGCCTCCCCTGCATTAACGACTACTTTGTGCGATTCGGAGATTGCGGATGCCAGAATTTCGGATCACAGCCCCATTATTATACATATGGCACAGGCTACACCCTCTTCCCCCTCGCCCACATGGCGATTTCCTTCATATCTAGCTGACAATGATGACTTCGGCCACATGCTTCGTGAAGCATGGAACGAATACACCTCAACTAACGGGGAACACATCACCAATCCGAACCTCTTCTGGGAAGCTGGCAAAGCTTTCCTGAGAGGGAAAATTATCTCATATACCACTCAATTTAAAAGACATGCCAGGCAGCAATATGAACGGGCGAGTGAGGCTCTACGTTTGACACACGAACGCCTAACTCTAAGTCGCACTCCCAATAATATACAAGAGTGGCGTCAGGCTAAGCGTACGTTTGACCTTTGGGCGGAACAGCAAGAAGCTGCTAAAATGTCATACGTTAATCTGCATTATCACAGATACGGCAACAAAGCGGGCAAGTTACTAGCCAAGTTGTGCTCGGGGCCAAGAAGACCTACTCATATTTCCTCCCTGAAAGATACGACTGGCTCTCTGGTCACCTCGCCTGCTGAAATTAGTAACTTGCTTGAGGATTACTACACAAAACTCTATGCAGCTGACCAGACGGACAATGTTGCTGCGGAAGCTCTCCTTGCCAAGATCCGTCTGCCCAAGCTTAAAATTGCACAACTAGAGGAGCTTAACGCCCCTATCACCTCTGATGATATCCGGCGCACAATCAAAAACATGGCATCTGCTAAGGCCCCAGGCCCAGACGGCTACACAGCTGAATTTTTTAAATTGACTAAGGACTTTGTTCCGGACACCCTACAACGGGTATATGCAGCCATGTGGGAGGGGGGCCCCTACCTTCCTACTGGTACGCAGGCGCACATAAAACTGCTATCTAAGAAGGGGAAGGATCCCTTACTGCCAGGCTCCTACCGCCCAATTTCCCTAATTAACGTGGACGTCAAAATTCTTTCCAAAATTATTGCGTCACGCTTGGCTCCGCTGCTCCCTTCCTTGTTACACTCGGCTCAATCTGGCTTTGTCCCAGGACGCTCGGCGACTCTAAACATCCGTAAGGTTTTGCTGGCACTGGAATACGCTAAAACGCACCCCGATCACGACGTCGCTATTATTTCATTAGATGCCGAAAAAGCCTTTGACAACGTTAGTCTGTCTTGGTTGTTCAAAGTAATGGAACGGTTCGGTTTTTCGGGCCCGATCATGCGATTTTTGCAACAAATGTACGCATCACCAACTGCGCGTCTTGTTACCCCTGATTTTGTCTCGAACTCGATACCCCTAACAAAAGGGACAAGGCAGGGATGCCCCCTGTCCCCCCTACTTTTTAATTTTGCCATTGAGCCCCTGTCGAGATTACTTAACTCCCATGAAGGGATTAGTGGCGTCCCCGTGGGTAACCAAGTTCTTCGCTCTGCCCTATTTGCAGATGACATACTCCTATTCTCCACCGACCCCCTCGCAGACTTTGACAGACTCCGAGACCACTTTGCGGCCTTCCGACTATGCTCTGGCTTTCGTATAAATTTTGACAAAAGCGAAATTCTGGCACTCAACCCACGATTATCTCCTAAATGGAGACCTCTATCTCCATTTACTATGGCAACTCAACACATTACATACCTAGGCATACGCATAGGCCGTGACCCATCTTCTTTGTATGTCCTTAATTACCCTCCGTTAATTTCAAAAATTGTCAAGGAGCTAGAGGCATGGGCGGCCCTCCCCCTCTCACTCTTTGGGAGATGCCACCTTTTTAAAATGGTGTCATTTGCACGCTTACTTTATCCGATGCAGACCATACCTTTATTATTGAAACACTCTGATGTGCAAAAAATCCATAGGGCTCTGTCTACTTTTATATGGTCCCGCAAAAAGCCACGCATTGCGCTGCAAAAACTATGCCTCCCAAAGTCTGAGGGTGGGGCGGGTCTACCCAATATTCGGTTTTATAATCTTTCATGCTTACTTAGACAGGGAATGGACTGGCTGAGTGGAAAGTCAAAATATTGCAATATCCTACTTGAAGGTGCTCTGACTGCCCCACATACCCTTTCAGCCATCCTTCACTCCAATAATAATGCTCTACCATCCCACCTCAAGTCAAGTATACTTATTAGAGATACAGTCATCGCTTGGAGGGAGGTACGGAAATTGTTGGGCCTTCCATCTAGTATCTCACGCTATCTACCAATCCAAGGCAACCCTATGTTTCTTCCATCCACTCTTCACAAAGCATTTGATCACTGGCAAATCAAAGGGCTAACGAAAATAACCTCTGTCTACCATGGTGAACCTGCTAAGTTTAAGTCCTTCGGGGCCCTGTCGAGTGAATTCTCATTACCACCGTCGCACTCCTTCTTTTACCATCAACTAATTGACTATCTGAAGTCTTGTCATGGACCTAATTCTGATCCTTTCCAGCAGTCCTTCATTGATGTTGTACTAAAGAGAAACGACTACTCCATCTCCAGTCTTTACTCCTACCTTATTCAACACCAAACAGAGAAATACCACCTTGCGCCATTCCGAAAATGGTCCACCCTATTTGACGATGATGATCTACCGGAAAAAATCCTTGAGGGATACAGACATGTTCGCAAACTAACTATATCGGAAACATGGCGTGAAACACAATTTAAGATTATACACAGAGCGTATTTCCCGTTTCGCTTCAATAAAGCGGACCCAACTCAAGCGCAATGCTCCTGGTGCTCCCAGCCTCGCCCCACGTTGATACACCGTCTTTGGGACTGTACAGCCATCTCCAAATTCTGGGACTCTGTCATTGCCCACATATGCACAGTCCATGATACTAGGATCCCGAAGGAACGGTTATTATGCCTGTTTGACTACACGCCACTAGCATCTTCTACAACGGCACTGGCGCCCCTCATTATTCCGCAATGGGCTCATCTCTGCCTTCTAGTAGCTCGCAGGACTATTATGTCCCATTGGATTTCACCAACACCACCCTCGCTGGAAGCAGTGAAAAGGACCATGCTCTCACTCTTTTACTTGGAGAGGCTGGACACGATTACGCTAAACTTTCGCTCTACTTCCCGTTTTTTTGCGAGATGGCGTACCTATATTGTGGCCACATTAACTCGGACAGTCTTACAAGAAGTCATGCGACCATTTCGCTATACCGACTGGTACTTGAAAAGAGACCTCACCAACTCGTTAGGCCACCTTAAGGTCTCTGATCTATCTGACCCCTCTACTTCTTGAACACCGTAATACGACCATGGCTTTGTGGAGCTCCTTGACTTCCATGACTCTTTTATACCTACAGCCATTAAGTCCCGTAGCTATGCTAGCTATGGATGTGGTTAGGCTGATACATACTGTATAACATTCAGTGTTGGGTATTTGCTTCATGCCTCTACTCCTGAGGGTTCTACTTTTGTTTTGTTTTTTTTTTTTTTTTTTTTTTTTTTTTTTTTTTTTTCTCATTGTTGCTACTGTATAAGTCATCACTTTTGTTTGTTTATGTTGTACTGCTCTGGTATACTGCATATTGACTACTGTTTTGGGGTTGTTTTTACCCTTCCTATCTGTAAGATGGAAATCCAAATAAAGATATTTGCAAAAAAAAAAAAAAGAACCCTGTTGAATAGTTTGGCCATTTTAGAGATTAATAGTCCTGCAATTTTTTCGTAATAAAGGGCTGTGAAGCCATCAGGGCCGAGGCCTTGGAGGGTTTCTAAGAGGTAATGATTGTAGAAATCTCCTCCTATGTACAGGGTGCCTTCAGGGATTGGAATTGTTCCTCATTTATCTTGGGCAGTGGGCGTGTATCTAGCCAGGATTTAGGGGCGGTAGCATTAGGGGGCTTAGGGTCTGCGAGTAGATTTTGATTGAGTAGGAGGAGAACAGCTGTAAAACCTCCTTGGGGTGAGAGGTGATATTTCCTTTAAAGTCTCAAAGCTTATATGTGTGTGTTGGTTGTATGGATTGCTTTAACTTTCTCGCAAACATGGCCGAAGCTGGGTTGCTATGCAAGAGGAAGCGAGCCTTGGACCATCGGAGGGATTTTTCTGTCTGCTCTGAAAGAAGGGTATCAAGAGCACTTCTCTTGTGGTTGATCTGACTCAGCAACTCTTGAATTGGAGTTTGGCTATGTTGGTGGTAAAGTCTGTCTAGGTCTGTCGTGAGGGAGCAAATTTCCCTGAGTTCCTGGCGCTTCCTTTTGAAGCTGACATCTTAGTACTGTCTTATGAGCCTCCCACAGAGATGCAGGGGAGATCTCGCCCACATAATTATGAGTAAAGTAGTCAGTGATGTAATATGATGTTTGGGTAAGAACTGTCTAGTCTGTGAGCATGAAGTCGTTGAGACACCAAGCCCCTGTGGCCTGACTCTAGGTCCGAGATAGAAAAATGGTTATGAAGTGGAAAAGGGGTCTTAGTCAAGTGGGGCCTTCATCTTTCCTTTATTCCAAAGGGGAGATTGTGGACTTGTCGGAGTGGGTCTTTTGGTTGAACCGGTACTGGTTGTAGAGGTATCCATATCAGCCTCGTTGGAGGTGAGCTTGAGTTGTAGCAGAATGCATTCTCCTTCCTGGAGGCTGGAAAAGGAGTATGATCTTCCTTTATCAGAGAATTTCACCGCAAAAGGAAAGATCAGATCAGCGAAAAGATGGATTGGGTATCCTTGTCATATAATGTGGGGGGGCAGATCTGGCTTGTTTCATGACCTCTTCCTTTACCGAGTAAAAATGAGACATGGCAATAATATCTGTCGGTTTTTGATATTTTCTGATGGGACTTAGGGCTCTGTGAACTCTATCTAGCTCAAGACTGTGCTGGGGGATATTAGGTAGCAGTGTTTTGATTAGTTCCTGGACTGCCAGTGAGACATCCATCACAGTTTCAGGTAACCCTCTGATTCTGATGTTGTACCTGCGAGACCTGTTTTCAAGGTCATCGATTCTGGAGATGGCGTAATCAAGTTGTTACTGAACTGTGGATAAATGCTTTGCATTTTGATTTGAAGCAGCCACAGTTTCTTCCAGTTTATGTTCTACTCTATTTATTCTTAGTCCTAGATTCTGGAAGTCAGCTTTCAAGTCCCCAGTAATTTTGTCTGCTGTTTGAGCTAGACCCCTGTCCAGGAGTTCTGAGAATTTTTGGAATAGGTCCACCATCGGAATGGCCTGGTCCCTGGTAGTAGTATATGAGGTAATAGAGCTGCTCTGGGCTGTAAAGTTATTCCCTAAGAAGGAGTGGGTACAGTCAGGGGTTGTGAGGCAAGTAAGGGGCTCAGTGGAGGCTGGTGAGGAAATATGTGCCTGTGAGAGTCCTGCCTGGAGTCCTGAGTTAAGTTTAGGGCCGCTGAGGTGATTACTTGCCTGTGGTCTGTGAGGCAGAGCGAGCCTGAAGCTGGAGGCTGTGCTGTGGTGGCCATTTTGGAATTTTCGTCCGTGTCCACAGACTTGAATTGCAGCTTTGAGCCCCACCTAATTGAGGGTTTGGATATAGAGGGATGTTCCTGGTCTATTCAGGTGCCTTCCTGGCGATTTTGAGGGCAAACCGTTTCCCGTGCTGTGAGCTGTGGGCGCTGTTATGCACGGCTGGTGCGGAGCTCACGGTTTAAGCAGCCATCTTCAGAGCCCCGCGCATTCGCTAAATTGTGTGGGGATTTTTTAGGGGTTAAGATGAGTAAAACAAAACATTCAGCATGGTGTGCAAACTGAGTGTCACGATCAGGCATCAGGCTTGAAGACCAGTTGCTATAGCAGTTGCAGGACTACCACCGACCAACAGGATAGGTGCACAGGCAGTCACCATGGCAGATGACACAGGCTCAACAGCAATCAAGACACAAGGCAGGATTGTCCAATGGATCAGATTGGATTGTCTAATAGATCAGGCAGAGAGCTGGCCAGCATCCCAGATAGCTCAGTGGGGAGAGTCAATGCCAGACACAGAAGAGGTCCCAGGTTCAAGCACCAGGTCCTGACACTGATTGTCAGATAAACATGCTGTTATAAATGTTAATTTTATGGCAAACAGGAGGCTCATATTATGCTATAATCTTTCTTTACTGTCATCCAGCAGCAAGAGAGTTAATGAAAAGAAAAAACGTTACACAGATAGGTATGCAAATGAACATAGGTAGACTGTTCAATCAGGTAACAGGAGTATGTTATAAAGGTGAGGTACAGGTGATATTCTTCCTCTTTCTTGCTGCTCCAGCCAGATAAGTACATTGATTTTTTTTTTTTTTTCCTCAGGTGCTTCTACATATATTATATATATATATATTGTGACAAGGTCGCACGGAATAGCTTTAATGTAATGCAGCAAAGTCGCTGAACTTAAGCAATAAATATGGCTTTATTTCACTCAAAAGAAATAATACAAAAACAAAACGGCCTACTTCAGCTTAGGAAGCTAACTAACAGTACGGTCCCTGACTACTGTGTACTGGAGGGGCTATTCCAGCCTCCAGTATAAAACAAATAAACAAATAATAGTCCAAATAAGTGTTTGTCTGTGACAGACCTTTTTTCTCCAAAGAAGACAGTCTCCAACCTGTCCTGTTCAGCTCAGCATGCCTCAGGCTGAGCTCTCCCTCCTCCAGTCTCTATCAGGTGTGCGTAATTAATAGGGAGAGAGAGGAGGTTTTCCTGTTGGCCAGGCTTAACCCTTTCTAAGACAGGGACAGCTGATCTTTACAACCTCTCACTGACATACATGGAATCATGTACCCTGTCACAATATATAACTCATTACATATATATATTTTTATATTCATTTTCTGCAGAGTTTTCCCTGCAACCCTGCGCTTGTCACAGTTTGCAGGGACGTACTTTTTATCCTTAATGGCAGTCCCAGCATTGCCCACCCCCCTTCTATTCATTATCTTCCCAGGTGGTCTCCTCACCATTCCAATACCCCCGCTTACAGCACACTCACTTGTTCTCTGACGGCCCGCGTCCCCTCACCGCGGCCGTTCGGCGGTATCCCGGCAGTCCGGGATATCGTTTCCTCACAGCTGGTGCTCAGCTGTGGCGCGGTCCCGCGCGCATTCGCGGCCCGACACGCAGTGTGTCTCCTCACTGCGCTGCAGCGCTGCTATACCGCCGTTCCCTGACAGAAAGTCCGTTCTCCTGTGTGGGTGTGTGCCTGCCACATACCAACCCTGAACCCGGTTCAGGTTCAGGGGTGTATGTTTGGCACACACAAACAAATAGTAACACATTTACACAAACAAATTTAAATAAACATATGTTTGTTCATATGGATATGTGCATATAGATATATGTATATATACTTTTATATATATATATACTTTTATATATATATATATATATGTATATATATGTAGATATAGATGTATGTATATATATATATATATACATATATACTTACACACTTTGAACTGCAGTCAGAATATTAGTAATAAATATATATATATATGTATGTTTGGGTATACGCTCATAATATATGTGCCCTCTTGCTGACATATATATTGTCTGCTGATACAAAAAATATATATAGTTCTGCTGCATATATATTAAATAGTTGTTTATTATTTTTTCTCTTTCAGAATAATTTGTCTTCAGTCAATCACATTTACTCACACCTCACTATGTCTAATAAAGATTCCACTACTGTTACCCCCTCAGATATCCCTGAGGAAAACCAGAAAATCCAATCCATAATAGATAAATCCATCCAATCTGCTATGCAGACGGCCATGCATGATTCCATTGCACAATCGGTAGTCATGGCCCTGTCTCAAAGTAAACCTCAGGTTACCCCTGAACCTTTATCTATTACCCCATCTGACATTTATTGGTCAGCGGAGGACTCTACATCCCACATGATTCAGGGATTGAAAAAAGCGGGTAAAGTGTCTCAAAAACGACATCATATATCTCATACGGGTCCCTCCGATTCTAAAAGAATGGTCCTGATGGAGAACCAGGGTGAATCTTCTAAGCCTCCTAGTAAAGGAAAAGCTACTGTCAGTGACAAGAGGTCACACGTTATACCCTCTGCCCGGGAGGAGTTGATCTTACAACGGGTAAAAATGGCCTCAAAGAGGCAAAAACCAGACTCTTACCGTACCTCTTCCAGCAATTCTTCTTCTGATGAGGAATCTTTATCAGAAGAAGGAAGAGACTCTGAATATGAGAATGTCTCTGATGCAGAAGAAGGAATACCCTTGAAAAGGAGGAATCCGAGGATGCTATTATAGACGGCTCTGGTGATCCGTATTTCGACCCGGGTCAAATTAAACATCCCCGTTCAGGGGAATGGGTTACCCATTCCCTAGTTACGAAATGTTTAAGCCTCTGGATCCAGAAACCATTAGATAAGAACGAGGCTAGTAAGTTAAGAGCAGAGTGCCCGAGACCGTCCCTCCCAAAGAAATTAGCCAATACACCCTAATTAGACCCCGCATTAGTTAAATTCCTTCTAAAATCAGGAAAACACCCAAAAAAGGGGGTGGACAGATCATATCGTTTCTGTCAAGATAAATTATTAGACATGTTAGGCCCCTTAGCTAAGATTCTAGATTTAATAGAAGAAGCAGTTTCATCTAACACCCCAATAGATTTAAATGTCCTGAAAGGTTGGGCTCAGCGAGCCATTGTACTATTTGGCAACGCCAACGCGGCCATCTCTAGCGAAAGGAGAAGATCGATTCTGATGAAGCTGGATCCACAGCTTATGCATCTCGCTTCATCTCAACCATCTTCCATCACCAAGGGTCTACTTTTTGGTGACTCTTTTATTAAAGAGATCAACAAATACGTAGCTCTCTTTACTTCTTTAGACAAGGCCCAATCATCACTCAAAAAGGTTTTCCAACCAAAGTTTTTCCAAAGGGAAACGCAAGGGCCGATTTCCCAACAGATCTTCTACCGAAGGTCATTTCCCCAGAGGCCCTCTGAACACCGTGTTAGGTTACCAGATAGATTTCACCTCTTTACCGACTCAAAGTCAGGATCCTATTCCAATAAGGTTCTCAGAAGAGGACAAAAAGCTCATCTCACTGGAGATAAAAGAGCTTTACTCCAAAGGGGCCATAGTTCAAGTTCCCTTGCAAACTCCAGGTTTTGTGAGCAACCTGTTCCTGGTCAAAAATAAGGATGGAGGTTTCAGACCAGTAATAAATCTGAAATATCTAAACAATTTCGTCCATTACCACCATGTCAAGACCATAAAAGACCTTTTATTACAAGGAGACTGGTTGGCAAAAATAGATCTGAATGATGCCTATCTTTCAGTGCACATGCACGAGAATTCCCAACCATTTCCTCAATTCCTGTGGCAAAACAAGAAATGGCAATTCACCAGTCTACCATTCGGTCTGTCACCTGCCTCCTGGTGCTTTACGAAACTACTGAAACCAGTAGTAGCAGCTCTAAGGAGCAGGGGTGTTCGTCTAATAATATATTTAGACGACATTTTGATCATGGCACAATCACTTCAGACTATTCATTTATACATTCAATGGACGATATCCCTTCTGAACATGCTGGGATTCATAATCAATTACAAGAAATCCATCCTAACCCCTTCAAAGGAGGTAGAATTTCTGGGTTTTCTTGTCAATACCCAACTATCCCTTCTGAGTCTTCCAAACAGGAAATTGAAGACGATCAGAAGAGAAATTCGCTCAGTCCTGAACAAAAGTCAAATATCTCTTCGGACAATTGCGAGGATTGTCGGTCTATTATCAGCTTCCATTCAAGCGATATTTCCGGCACCTCCACACTACAGAGCACTACAGAGACTAAAAGCCCAACATCTAAGAAACCGGCTTGGCATATTCCGACGAGATAACACTAACTCCGGACACCAAAGAAGAATTACTTTGGTGGCTGACTCACATCCAGATGTGGAATGGGAAGACTATTTTCCATCCACATCCGGATTTAATAATAGAATCAGACGCAAGCAACTCAGGTTGGGGTGCTCGCTGCGGCCCTCTTACAACAGGAGGGAAATGGTCTCCAGACGAAGCTCTGTTACATATCAATTGTCTCGAACTCTTAGCGGGATCATTTGCTCTCAAGAGTTTTGCGAGAGACAGATCTGATTGTTGTATTCTACTGCGCATGGACAACATATCCGCAGTACAATACATCAATCGCTTAGGAGGTACAAAATCCAAACCTTTGGCGAACATTGCGAAGGATTTTTGGCATTTTTGCCTGGACAAGAACATTATATTGAAGGCGGAATACATCCCAGGCCTATCCAATTCCATTGCAGACTGGAATTCCCTGTTATCTAACAGATTCCAGCGATTGGATGTTGAACCAGACAATTTTTCAACATCTAAAACTCCCTGTGGGGTCCTTTCCAGATAGATCTGTTTGCATCACGCCTGAACAGACAGATTCCAACATATTTCAGTTGGCGTCCAGACCCAGAAGCATTGGGGACAGATGCCCTTCTACAAATTTGACCGAAAGGAACATCTTACGATTTCCCCCCCTTTGCTCCAATATCAAGGGCTCTCCTTCTGACACGTTACCTAGAATCGAACATAGTTCTGATAACCCCTTACTGGCCATCCCAAACATGGTTCCCTCAGGCTCTGGAGATGAGCATAGACTACCCACGATTACTCCCAGTATTCCCTTCTATTCTACTAGACCTATTTCAGAATCCTCATCCTCTTAAATTTTCTTAACTCCTGGGGTGATAATGAGAATCTGTCTTTAAAACTTCTATCTTTCAAACTAACAGTACTACTTTGTCTCATCTCCCTTAAAAGAGTAGCGGATGTAAAAGCCCTAGATATATCCCGTAGACAATTCTCTCCCCAGGGTGTTCAATTTTCCATTTTCAGACGCACATAGACCAACTTACATTCGGTCTTCTATCCGGCCTTTCCCTTCAATCCAAACCTTTGTGTAGTCCAATGTCTAAAAACCTATGAAACCAAATCTCAACCTTTTAGAGACCCTGACTCATCTCAATTACTAATTTCCTACTGCAAACCCTTCCATCCAGTTTCCTCACCCACCTTGGCTAGATGGGTGAGACAAACCATGGATTTGGCAGGCATTGACATTTCCATATTTGGCGCCCACTCCACCAGAGGTGCAATGGCCACTAAGGTATTTCAATCAGGTGGTTCTCTATCAGATTTAATGCGAACCGCAAACTGGTCTTCAGAATCCACTTTTAAGAATTTCTACTTAAGACCTGAATCTCATGTGTCTATGAATGTATTATAACTATAGGTTGTACGTTTATTTAATGCTCTAGAGTATACAGCTTTGAACAAGCATAATATGAGCCTCCTGTTTGCCATAAAATTGGAGATTTTCCTACCCTCTGGGACGGAAAATATAGATTTTATTAAAAACAGGAGGCGAGTATTATCCCACCCTAATACCCTACCCTTCAAGATTTATTTTGCTCTTACATAATGCATTCTTTTTCAGCTTAATGCGCCTATTCTACTGTGGACTTCATGACATATTGAAGAATGAGTTCCAGTTCAAGTTGTTCCAATTAGTTTCCAGTTCAAGTTATTTCCAGTCTAGTTTTATCATCAAGAAAGAGGAAGAATATTACCTGTACCTCACCTTTATAACATACTCCTGTTACCTGATTGGACAGTCTACCTATGTTCATTTGCATACCTATCTGTGTAACGTTTTTTCTTTTCATTAACTCTCTTGCTGCTGGATGACAGTAAAGAAAGATTATAGCATAATACTCGCCTCCTGTTTTTAATAAAATCTATATTTTCCGTCCCCGAGGGTAGGAAAATCTCCAATTCTTATTTCAACACAAATAATACAATATATGCAAGCTCTGATGAGCATGTAAACTAAATAATTAAATTAAAGATAAAAAGCATATATTCCTAAATACTAGGTTATATATAGTAGGTTTAATTTATTGTACAACAGACATGTTTTGACTGTCAGGTAACTTTTACAAGTCAGTTTGCTTGTGGAGATAGGGTCCTATGCTAATCTCTGGTTTTGCCTTTATAGAATGTTTTTTAGAGGTTTTTCCAATCTTCCAGAAAGGTACTGGAATGCAAAAGACGACTGGCCTTTCCAAGAACAGGTTTAGAGATTTCATTTTTTGTGATGATACAAGTATGTATCAAATAGATGAACATTGATTGCTGTTTACCAAGCAATACTCATCCATTTTCAAACAGAAAAAAGTACACATCGAAAAGACATTGCATTAAATATATCTTGCGCATTTCACAGTAGGACGAAACTTGCAGGGAAACCATGATGGTGGTATTGGTATACTAATGTGAATGAAATCACCAGAATTCTGCAGGAGTGCTCATGACATCATGAACATTGTGGATATTTGGACAAGCAGTCCGCAACTGTTAATAGTTAGTATAGGAAGGTTCTGTATTTTTGTGATAAAAAGATGTCCATTTAGTTTAGAAGTATTTATTAAAAAGGAGCATGGTAACTATCACTACCAGTATAACTGGAATGTGTGTTGTCATTTAAAACACCAAGCATGTCTTTGCTAAATTTCATTAACATTATTTATGTTTGGTTCTTTCAGTGGGGATTGATGTATTTAAATCCAAATTAAAAAGTAATTAAATTAGTTGTCCAGAATCAGCATGTTCGTTTCTGTTTAGAAATGGGAAAAAAAAGATTAAGTGTAATGGGAAATAGGAGAAATGTATCATTAAAGCAAGGTTGGGCCAGGGTAATGTATTTGGCAAAAACTTAAATTTGCCTTAATACTGGCAAGTATTAATACATTTTTTTAATTAACCAATTTGAATACCCTTAAAACCTAAGAGATAGAAAAGGCATTTGCTTAGTAGTAATTGTACCAATTTAACCAATTTGTGCTGATATCTCTAATACTAATACAGATAATATGAAAACATTTTAAACATAATGTATTTAGGGCATGCAATTTAATTAAGCTATCTAGAGCAGGGCCATCTTAATAGCATCATGGGCCCCTGGGCAAAGTAATGCTATGGGGCCCCTACAACCCTGCCCCAATTTACGCACCTACTCTCAAGAATGAAAGTACAATATTTCTACTTTACAGCGTGTCACTTGCTACTGTCCCCTGCCACCAGATTCAGTATGTCACTTGCCACCGTCACCTGCCTCCAGATTCAGCATGTCATTTGCCACCGTCACCTACCACCAGATTCAGTGTGTCACTTGCCACCGTCACCTGCCTCCAGATTTAGCGTGTCACTTGCCACCGCCACCTGTCATCAAGTTCAGCGTGTCACCTGCCACCAGATTAGCATGTCACTTGCCACCCGTTCCCTGTCACAAGATTCAACGTGTCACTTGCCACCCATCCGTCACCAGATTTAGCGTGTCACTTGCCACTGGTTCCTTGTCACCAGATTTAGCGTGTCACTTGCCACGTCTCCTGTCAACAGATGCAGATTGTCACTTACCAAGTCACCTGCCACACGTTGCGGATTGTCACCTGCCACATGTTGCGGATTGTCACTTGCCACGTCACCTGCCACACTTTGTGGACATGTTGCGGATTGTCACTTGCCACGTCACCTGCCACACATTGCAGATTGTCACTTGCCACATCACCTGCCTCACGTTGGGGATTGTCACTTGCCACACGTTGCCACATGGGGAGCTGACAGAGAAGATGGGGGTCTGGCAGAGAGGAGGGGGGTCTGGCAGAGAGGAGGGGGAGTCTGGCAGAGAGGAGTGGGGGTCTGGAAGAGAGGAGTGGGGTCTGGCAATGAGGAGGGGGGTCTGGCAGAGAGGAGGAGGGAGTACTGGCAGAGAGGAGGGGGAGGTCTGGCAGAGAGGAGGGAGGTCTGGCAGAGAGGAGTGGGGGTCTGGCAGAGAGGAGTGGGGTCTGGCAGAGAGGAGGAGGTCTGGCAGAGAGGAGGGGGAGGTCTGGCAGAGAGGAGAGGGAGGTCTGGCAGAGAGGAGGAGGGAGGTATGGCAGAGAGGAGGGGGGTCTGGCAAAGTGGAGGGGGAAGTCTGGCAGATAGGAGGGGATGTCTAGCAGAGGGGAGGGGTCTTTCAGAGAGGAGGAGGTCTAGCAGAGAGGAGGGTTGTCTTGCAGAGAGGAGGGGGGGTCTGGCAGAGAGGAGGGGGGTCTGGCAGAGAGGAGGAGGGAGGTCTGGCAGAGAGGAGGGGGGGTCTGGCAGAGAGGAGGAGGGAGGTCTGGCAGAGAGGAGGGGGGTCTGGCAGAGAGGAGGAGGGGGGTCTGGCAGAGAGGAGGGAGGTCTGGTAGAGAGGAGGGGGGTCTGGCAGAGAGGAGGGGGGTCTGGCAGAGAGGAGGGGGTCTGGCAGAGAGAAGGGGGGGTCTGGCAGAGAGAAGGGGAGGTCTGGCAGAGAGGAGGGGGGGTCTGGCAGAGAGGAGGGTTGGTCTGGCAGAGAGGAGGGGGTCTGGCAGAGAGAAGGGGGGGTCTGGCAGAGAGGAGGGGGGTCTGGCAGAGAGGAGGGGGAGCGTGCTGCTTTGCTGATCGATCTGCACAGTAAGGGGAGGCGATCCGACGTTGAGGGACTCGGGAGAACTCACCACTGAAAGCATGGGGTGCTGGTGGTTCCCGGCGCCTATCTTCCGGGACTATGTTTCCCATGATGCTTCCCCACTGTCTTCTGATTGGCCCTTTGCTGTGGCCAATTGGGATAGTGGACAGAAAGGTGGGTGGTGTCGCTGCAAACAGAGCTGCTCTCTGTCCTTCGCTCGGCTGAGAGGAGAAAGGGGAGGGGGCGAGCGGTGGGTGGGGGGGGAGTAAGATACACCCACAGCCCGTCTCTCTCCTGTGTCACATTGCTGTTGCTGGAAAATCCACCTGCTTTACCCCCACAAAGCCAGCCGCTGCCGCCCCACACCCTCATAGGGACGCTACCATCCGTAACTTGCCAGTAGTGCATCGCATCCACCTAGACCGGAGCCGGCCCCGATGGGGCCCCATAAGCACTTGGGGCCCCCGGGCCGTGCCCAGGGGTGCCCGCTCAATAAGACGTCCCTGATCTAGAGAGAGATTTACATTTATATAAGGTGAGATCCCTATATAAATAAATACATTATAGCTTTAAAGGTCCTGGAAGGGGTCTTTAAAGTGAGCAATGATTTTGCATCAGAAAAAAAATCTATTTTGTATATTAATTACAAAGGTTATTAGTAATAAAGATTAGTATTAGTGATTAGTTAATTGATTAGCCTGAACAGGGATTACATCTGGGCCAAAGTGGTTGATTGACAACATAAATTCGTAAATGTATCTGTTATTATCCCCTCCATAAGTATAGTATATTAAGAGGTGTATGTGTTCCCCTGCCCTTGCGTTTTTGTATGTCTCCCTTCTGCTGCCTCCCCTTTGCAGTCATTCGGTTCTATTTAATTATACACAAGCCAGTCTATATAAATGCACAGAATGCAGTGTTATTTTATGCTGGATGTATGACAGTGTTACTCGTTGCTCCAAATCCTGCAGGAAAAAGACTGTGACCAAGACAACATGCTCACCCTCTTCTTCCTCTTATCGGTCTACTTCCCATACCCACAGTTCATTATAATAATTTCCATTACCATAGAAGGGAGGTTTCATATCATATAACGATATGATTTTTTATGGTATAACCAAATGCATTCCAACACTCCAGTGTTCTATATCATATGTGAAGTGCTGTCATGTGTATACATCCAGGGGCGGACTGACAACTCATGGGGCCCCCGGGCAATAGAAGAGTATGGGGCCCCTCTGGCTTACAGATGGCCACCACGCCAGGAGGTAGTGCAGAGGCGGGCAGCTAAAATCTTGGGATATTCATATTAAAAGCATGTCATTTTCGGACATATCGGGGACAGATCTAAAAAAAACACAGATTTTTACATACTGTCCCTGGTTTTACTGAGCCTGGCAACCCGGATGGGGCCCCCTAGTGGCATGGGGCCCTTGGGCAGTGCCCGAGTGACTCAATGGTCAGTCCGCCCCTGTATACATCAGTGCCGGCCCAAGACATTGTACTGCCTGGGCCCAAGAATTAAATGCTGCCCCCCCCCCAAAAAAAATACGCCTACTAAAAGGCCCCCACATACATTATTTTATATCATGACAATTAAAGCGAAAATTTTATATATTAGGGAGTTAGATTTACATGCAACAGTGGTGGTGGTTGGGGGGTTCCATCCAATGCAGCTGTGGTGATGGTGGGGGGTTCAGTCAGAGGCAGCGGTGGTGGTGGGGGGGTTCAGTCAGAGGCAGTGGTGATGGTGGTGATGGGGGGGAGGTTCAGACAGAGGCAGGGAGGGTCAGAAGGAAACACACCAGGGAGGGGTCAGAAGGGTATACACCAGGGAGGGGTCAGAAGAGTATACACCAGGGAGGGGTCAGAAGGGTATACATCAGGGAGGGGTCGGGAGGGTACTAGGAAGGGTCAGGAGGGTATACACCAGGGAGGGTCAGGAGGGAATACACCAGGGAGGGGTCAGGCGGGTACTAGGAAAGGTTCAGGAGGGTATAAACCAGGGAGGGGTCAGGAGGGTATACACCAGGGAGGGGGTTAGGAGGGTATACACCAGGGAGGGGGTCAGGAAGGTACTAGGAAGGGGTCAGGAGGGTATACACCAGGAAGGGGTCAGGAGGGTATACACCAGGGGGGGGGATCAGGAGGTTATACACCAGGGGGGGTCAGGAGGGTATACACCAGGGGGGGGGCAGGAGGGTATACACCGGGGGGGGGGGGGTCAGGAGGGTATACACCGGGGGGATCTGGAGGGTATACACCAGGGAGGGTCAGGAGGTTATACACCAGGGAGGGTCGGGAGGGTATACACCAGAGGGGGGGGTCAGGGGGAACTAGGAAGGGTCAGGAGGGTATACACCAGGGGGGGGGGAGATCAGGAGGGTATACACCAGGGGGGGTCAGGAGGGTATACGCCAGGGGGGGTCAGGAGGGTATACACCAGGGAGGGTCAGAAGGGTATACACGGGGAGGGTCAGGAGGGTACTAGGAAGGGTCAGGAAGTTATACACCAGGGGGCAGTGAAAACCTGGAGATAGCTGACAATTGGGTTTAATGATTGTCACTAACAGGCAGCACTTCCATGCTAAACTGCAGTAATCCAGCAGATTTAGCATAGAGGTGCTACACGAGGTATGGCAAGATGATTTTACCTCCACGCACACTGGCTACATATTGAGGGAAGAAACGGCAGAGATGCAGGGCAGGCGGCTCGCCTGCTCGTTAATTGGCCAGCACTCACCAAGCCAAACAGCTGCCCAGCACGCTCTATCACCAGACACCCGTCAGCCGCAGCGGAGCCGCGCGCTCTGTCACCTGCCCACCAAGCCGTCCACTCCCGAGGACCAGCTGCCCACAGCGCAGCCCGCTCGCTTTCCCCGCCCGTGGAGCGCTCTGTCACCCGCCCAGGCACCCAGAGCACTCGCCCGAAGCGGACGGGCTGGCTTGCGGGCGGCAGTTCTGCCACTGCTCATGAGCGGCAGTTTGCCGCTCCCCTGAAAGTGCCGCTTGGGACCCATGGTACCACTGGGTCCCATGGTGGGGCCGGCCATGGTATTCATGCTAATAAGTTGAAAGAAAAGAATATATAAGGTCAACAAGAATGTGAATGGGGGGTTAAAAAACCCAGATCCAAAAAATTGTCAAAAAATTAGGTATCTAAAAAATATTGACTCAAACTATATAGACCATATATCCAACTGTGCAACAAACTCTTACTAATTTTCAAAATGCATGTGCAAAAACTTTTCAAAGAAATGCAGATAATTCTATGTGCGTCTCAGTAAATATAGTCCATAGATCCAAAATAAAGTGCAAATACAGCAAAAGTACAATGGATGTCCTCAGTGAGTGATCAAATGATGATGTCCTTTGTCTGTGATGGTGTGCTTCTACTTTCACCACTATAGTGTCTATGCCACCACCTAGTGAACTGACCACTCACCAGATATACAAGAGTATGCGCCTTTGGAGATAACCACTCCATTTCAATGGACCCGTCAATGGTCCAGTCCAGCAATATATTATTGTCTTCCGGAGTACATGTGGAGGGGCTGACTGAGTCTCGGCTCCCCTTTGTATCTACAAATTTTTTCAAGGACTTTGGGCCTTAATGCTTTCAGGCACTGCGTCCTGCAGTGCTTCAGGGAATGCAGAATGAGGAGCACACTTGTACTTGGGCGTGAGCCGCTGCTGATGCCACCGCAGCACATCTCAGGGGGTTCCCCCCTGTGGAAAGCACCATATTTTGATGCAGACGGTCTCTGCCGGGGGTGTCGGAGGGGCATATCTCTTGGGGGGAGGGATTAATCCCCAGGTGTGGGTGGACATTCCCTTGACCCAGTGGTTTCTGTACCCTCTGCACTTAGGGATCTCTCAATGGAGAGTTACTTTAAACCCGGATCTCAGGTGCGTGGACCAATGTTAGATATAAACAGAATTAAAAGGGGGGGGGTTCCCATTTACTACTGTTAATGTTTGTTTCAACATGTGTGTCCCATATAACATTTGTTTTCTACTCATACAAGGCAGATAATAGTACCTGTTTTACTACACCCACCATTTCATTAACCATCAAAGTCGGGGTGGTTGGGGGTAGCCGGTGAGTCCCTTCCTGACTATTTTTTCCACATTCCCTTTAGGCCTGCGCTCAATTACCAGTATAGAACTGATGAGCGTGTTATCATTCATTTGCTACCACTTTACTTTCTTCAGGTGGCACTGTCTAGGATTAACTTAATCTTCTTATTTCCTTTTCTGGGACTACCCTCTCCCAGGGTGTTTCTTCTGCCCTGTTTTCTCAATCCCACATTCTCTCTTTCTCTCCTCTCATACTGATCTTTCCTCCTTCCTTAGCTCCCCCTCTTTTCTCCCCTCCCCCCCTTGCTAACCCTTTTCCTCCTATTCCCCTCTCTTTTTCCCCTTCCTCCACTCCCTCTCCCCTTCACCTTCCCTCTTCCCTCCCTTCCTACCCTGCTCGGCTTTCCTACCCTTTCTCCCCTTCCTTTTTCACCTAGGGGCCATGGAGGTAGTGAATGTGCTCTCTCTAAATGTGAAAGGTCTCAATTTCCCTGAAAAAATACGCATGATGTTACAAGATCTATATCGCTTTAAGACAAATGTCGCATTCGTTCAGGAAACTCATTTTAGAGGGGGCAAGCTACCTGTCTCTAACTGAACAGTTCCATGGAGTTGTGTGGATGTAAAAGCAGATCCGGATGGATGGTATTTGTTCCTCAGAGGCACGGTTGGCGGTGTCAAGGTTACTCTGGCAAGCCTTTACGCTTCCAATATCCACCAAGACCTTTTTATTAACAAGACTCTAGACCCGGTGCTCGAGTTTTCAAGAGGCCAAGTAATACCTGGAGGCGATTTCAACGCCCAGCTGATTCCCCTCTGAGGACACTTCTTCAGGATGCTCCTCGATACTTCCTGGCTCTCGGAAACAAATCACATGATTTTTGCACAAGGCACAAATAACTGACACTTGACATCTTCTCCACCCCTCTGAAAAGATTACACTTTCTACTCTTTGCCACATAAACAATATTCTAGGATTGACTATTTTCTAATCCCTCTCTCCCAACTACATACAGTCCGAGACTCCTCACTCAGACCTGTTACATGGTCGGATCATGCCCCAATCTTACTGCACTTTGCACTGACCGATAGCTTCACCTCCAGGACAAGAACTTGGAGGTTGAACGAAAGCCTCCTACAAGATGAGAAGGTATTCAAGGACATTGAGGTGGGTGGAGTGAGTGACGTGTGGACGCCATCCCCTTCATTTCTCCAAACGAGTGGCTGTTGTTCCTGGATACGTCCGGCCGGCGTTACAGGCCAATTGCTGTTTTTTTTATCTACAAATGTGAGTTGTATATTCACTTTATGTTATTTTAAATAAATCACCTGGATTTTATGCCATGTGGAGCTCTGTCTTGTTTTCTATATCCATCGCTGGATACGGCTGGGTTCTGGTGCAAGTGGAGGAGTCCCTACTACCTTAAAATCTTGGTTAAGAGATATGTTGATAGTGGTCCGGCAGGACCTGAATTTCTGGTAAGCAGCTGCACAATTGGTGGTGGATTCACATCTGGTGTTCAGTTACAGCATTCTGGAATTTCACGGGTGTCTCCATAGCCTATGGACTTACTATCTATTCAATTTTTAAATTTGGACTTTATGGACTTATATTATTTCTGGGATTAATCTCAGCAGAAACTGCTATCACGGTTTTTATTAATTTGTGTTATTATTTGTGTTACATTGTTTTCACTGCATAAGAATTTTTGGGTTCACACCAGCCACTGTCTGGGAGGGACTGGTAGCTACAGCCCCCTGACTCTGATATTTGCAGTCACGATTGACACATCCCAGTGCCATACGACGACTGGGTTTATAAACTCCAGTGCCCAGTGGGAATAGGTGGCTACGCCCCCCTGATTCCACAGGACGAATTTATGCCTCCAGTATAGATTCACTTGTTAATTGCACATATTTGGTCACACATTTGACACAATTGAGTTTTTAGCGCAATTATCCCCCCCTTTTTTTCACTTGTTCATATTTTGTTTATACACAATTTAATTGCTGCTTATCAATCTCAAACTATCACCTTAGCGCAGTTGTTCCCAAATTTTCCTTCATTCAAGGACATTGTTGTCAGAGAACATGACTATTATTTTCAGACTAACGACACACTGGACAGCGACCCTGGTATTGTGTGGTAAGCACACAAGGCGGTAATCTGTGGGGTGCTCATTAAACATGGTTCATGCATCAAAAAACAACGCACTTCACAGATGACCTCCTTTCTTAACAAATTATGTTTGGGGTAAACCCAGTGGCGGAACTATAGGGGTCACTGCAGTCGCACTTGCGACTGGGCCCTGCCGTTCTGCTGCTGTGGGGGGCCCCAAGACCCAGTATCTCCCCCTGCACCTCTGGCTGCCCATTTAGAATGCAGTGGGGGGAGGTGGGAGGCGGCGATCGGCAGCTCTATTGTGCCTATGGGTGGCGGGATCTCCCTGGGGCTTGTAGTTCTCTCTTCCCGAGTGTCAGTGTATACAGTGGAGAGGGGAGGGGCCTCTGACCCAGGCAGGTATCAGTTTCACTTTCAGTGTACAAGTGAGTTGCTCTGCTTCTACACTGTTGCTGATACATGCCTGGGTGAGAGGCCCCTCCCATCTCCACTGTATACACTCGGGAGAAGAACTACTAGGCCCAGGGAGATCCCCCTGCCTGTGGACACCATATAACTGCCACCTCCCACCTCCACCAGTCAGGTACACGGGGAACCTCTGAAGGGGGGGTCAGCTGTCTGGGGGCCCTGATGTAAGGGGGGGCTTTCTGGGGACACTAATGTAAGGAAGGGGCCCTCTAGGGAAACTGATGTAAGAGGGGGGCTCTCTGAGGATACTAATGTAAGGGGGGCTCTCTGGGGACATTGATGTAAGGAGGGCTCTCTGGGAACACTGATGTAAGAGGGGCTCTCTGGGGACCCTGAAGTAAGGAAGGGGCTCTCTGGGGACCCTGATGTAAGGAAGGGGCTCTCCGGGGACCCTGATTTAAAGGGGAGGCTATTTTGGGACCCTGATGTAATGAGGGGGGCTCTGGGGACCCTAATGTAAGTAGGGAGGCTCTCTGGGGACCCTGATGTAAGGGGAGGCTCTCTGGGGACCCTGATGCAAGGGGAGGCTTTCTGGGGACCCTAATGTCTGGGAGGCTTTCTGGGGACCCTAATATATGGGGAGGCTCTCTGGGGACCCTGATGTAAGTAGGGAGGCTCTCTGGGGACCCTGATGTAAGGGGAGGCTCTCTGAGGACCTTTATGTAGGGGGAGACTCTCTGGGGACCCTGATGTAAGTAGGGATGCTCTCTGGGGACCCTGATGTAAGTGGGGGATCTCTGGGGACTCTGACATAAGTGGGGATCTCTGGGGACTCTGATGTAAGTGGGGGATCCGCACTCAGATATGTAACAATATATTTAACCACTTAAGCCCCGGACCATTTTGCTGACCAAAGACCGGGCCACTTTTTGCGATTCGGCACTGCGTTGGTTTAACTGACAATTGCGCAGTCGTGCGACATGACTCTCAAACAAAATTGACATCCTTTTTTTCCCACAAATATAGCTTTCATTTGGTGGTATTTGATTATATGTGCGGTTTTTATTTTTTGCGCTATTAACAAAAATAAATATCCCCAAAAAATATATTAAAAAACATAGGCCCGGATTCAGAAAGCCCGGCGTAACTTTGTGCGGGTGTAGCGTATCTCAGATACGCTATGCCGCCGTAACTTAGTGAGGCAGGTTCTGTATTCAGAAAGAACCTGCGCCCTTAGTTACGGCGGCGTAGCGTATGTGGTCCGGCGTAAGTCCGCATAATACAAATTATCCAGGCAGTGGGCGTGTTGTATGCCAATGAATGGTGACCCCACGTAAATAAAGTTTTTTACTAACGGCGCATGCGCCGTCCGTGAACGTATCCCAGTGCACATGCTCCAAATTACGCCGCAAAGCCTCATTGGTTTCGACGTGAATGTAACTTATGCAAAGCCCTATTCGCGAACGACTTACGCAAACGACGTAAACAACGCAAAATTCGACACTGGCCCGACGTCCATACTTAACATTGGCTACGCCTCATATAGCAGGGGTAACTTTTACGCCGGAAAAAGCCTTACGTAAATGACGTAAAAAAATGCGCCGGGCGGACGTACGTTTCTGAATCGGCGTATCTACCTAATTTACATATTCTACGAGTAAATCTCCGGAAGCGCCACCTAGCGACCAGTGTACATATGCAACTAAGATATGACGGCGTAAGAGACTTACGTCAGTCGTATCTTAGCCAAATTTCGGCGTATCTTGCTTTCTGAATACAGAAAGAAGATACGCCGGCGCATCCTAGAATTTTCGCGGACGTATCAATAAATACGCCGATGCAAACTCTTTCTGAATCCGGGCCATAGTTTTTCCTCAGTTTAGGCCGATACGTATTCTTCTACATATTTTTGGTAAAAAAAATCGCAATATGATTGGTTTGCGCAAAAGTTATAGCGTTTACAATATAGGGGATAGAATTATGGAATTTTTATTATAATTTTTTTTTTACTAGTAATGGCAGCGATCTGCGATTTTTATCGTGACTGCAACTTTATGGCGGACACATCAGATAAGTTTGACACATTTTTGACGCTGTGATCACTGTCCTTTCACTAGGAAGAATGGGGAAATGCTTATTTACATCAGCATTTCCCCGTTCTTCCTCACCGTGAGACGATCCCGGGTATCCCCTAGGACACCGAGTCCGCAGGACCATTGGTCGGGCTCACGGAGCTCGCGTCCACAATGCTGCTTCTTAAAGGGGACGTATATATACGTCCTTTTGCCTGTCTATGTCATGCTGCAGATGTATATCTGCGTGTGGCGGTCAGCAAGCAGATATATATATATACACACATATATTATATACATGTGTATGCCCCCCCCAAATGTATGACTTTCTTTACTTTCTCTGCCATGGGCTCTAGCCCGAGATCTTTTGTAGACCCAGCAACAACCCTGGTGGATGCCCTTCATGGTTTCTTGCACCAAGGGCCCTGAAGATTCTAGTTACCCCTCTGTGGAAGCCCGACACAAACACACTCGCTAGAGACAGAAATCTTGATCCTACGCAAAAAAATCACTGACCTGTTACATTTTAGAGCCAAAGCGGCGATACAGGTTTGTAGGAAAGTATCCTATGAATCCAGCAATAAATGTGGTAAACTCCTGGCCAAATCCCTGGGAGAACAGATGCTCGCAAACTACATACCACACATAATGTCACCCATAGGACAGAAAGTATTCCTTCCCTAACACATAGCGAGTGAATTTCAGAGGTTCTATGCATCTGTTTATAACCTTCAGAGAGTCTCTCCCAGACCCAAGTTCCGGATTACTTAGACAACTCTCAAATGCCAAAATTATCTGGCGAGGTAAGCAAACTGCTGGATGAGCCTATCACACTAGATGAGATTCAAAGCACGATAGGTACCACTAATTTAGGAAAAGCCCCAGGAAGGTTTTACTATTCAATACTACAAGACTCTGCTGCCATCCCTCAGTAAATTAATGCCCACATTTTTCAATGCCTTAGGATCCCGTACAACGTTCCCTCATGACACTTTCTTGGCACACATAGCAGTGATCCCCAAAAAAAAGGCAAAGACCACACCTCTTGCGGAAGCTACAGACCGATTTTGTTGCTCAAAACTGACCTAATTTTTTTGCAAAACTCCTGGCCACCAGAATTTAACAACAGCTACCAACTTTTATCCACAGAGGCAAGGGACAACACGATAAAAAAAGTCCTGAACCTCGTATATGTGGTCAACAGGAATTGTACTCCCTGCATGTTCCTGGGTACGGATGCTAAGAAGGCCTTTGACAAGGTGAACTGTCCTAAGATATGAGTCAGAGCTAACAGTGTCCTGTCAGAACCCATCAAGATCACGAATGGGACGCGACAGGGATGCCCCCTGTCGCCGCTCCTGTTCGCCCTGTCACTGGAGCCATTCCTGTGCACTGTATGCTTAAACCCAGACATAACAGGGGTGGTGATTGGGGAAACCCAGCAGAAGGTCTCCGCGTATGCCCTTCGATCTCACTTCTAAATCTTCACCACGAATTTCAAAAATATGTAACCTTGTCGAACTTGAAGATTAACTTCAACAAGTCCGAAGCGATGGGTGTAGGCATAACACAGCCCATACTCTCACATCTCCAGGTTAGTTTTAAATTAAGTGGACACAATTAGCCCTGAAATACCTAGGAACATACATCCCCCATAAATTGTCCCAAATATTTGCCCTTAAATTTCCACCACTGCTGAAAACCATTTGGGAACTGCTTAACAAATGGCACACGGGCCTACATTCATGGTTAGGTAGGTGCAATATCCTCAAGATGAGCATTCTCCCCAAATTCTTGTACCTCCTACAAGCCCTGCCAAGCCATAAACCCTCTAATTACTTTGATCAGGTAAGGGCAATGTTCTCCGACTTCATCTGGGCACATAAATGACCAAGACTAAACAGAGGACAGATCTCACTACCCAAATTGTATGGAGGCCTAGCGGTGCCAGACCTACGTAAAAATCATCAAGCAACAGAACCTGACCAGACTCATCAACTGGAATCGCCATCAGGCTACTAAATTGTGACCTCACCTGGAACAGTCCCAGTGCACCATATCACTAGACCAGTGTTTCTCAACTCCAGTCCTCGGGGCGCACCAACAGGTCTTGTTTTCAGGCTTTCCATTATTGTGCACAGGTGATTTTATCAGTTTCACTGCCTTAGTAATTACCACATCAGTTTGATCTGAGGGAAATCCTGAAAACATGACCTGTTGGTGCGCCCCGAGGACTGGAGTTGAGAAACACTGCACTAGACCTTGGTGCCAACATTTGCTGCCAAACGCTATAAAAAAACACCCTATGGTGGGTGTAACTAGGCAGATACGCTCGTCCCTTTTCATTAGATCCTCTTTAACGTCAGTCCACTCCCTACTTCACCCGACTTTACTGTATACGTGGAAACCCATTATTCTCCCCGGATCTCAGCATCCTGTTTTTCGTTCCTTGAGGAACTCTGGTTGTTTCCAAGCATCCCACTTCCTTACTCATAGTAGGTGGCTGTAACTATCCAAACTCGCAAACCCAGGTGGTTTGTTTTGATTGGACCTTTGGAGAGCCCTCCAAATTAACCATTTCCTCAAGTCATTACCCCCAGACAGTTTCTGCCAAACCCTTACCACTTTCGAGACTTACTGTTCAGAGGAGGGCACTGTGCCCAATGCCCTATCAGCCGCCTACCAATTGTTGATTATGCCACCTATAAATCCTCCATATGTATGAAGATACAGGAGACCAATTTTAAAATTCAGATGGTACAATACTCCCGCAAAACTACAAAGGTTCTTCCCCTCGTCCTCGGACTGCTGTTGGAGGTGCCAGGAGGACCAGGGAACAATTCTCCACATCTTCTGGACCTGTCCTAAGTTGGAACAGTTTTGGAAGACAATCCAGCACACAGCCCAGAAGTTTACCCCATCCCAGATGATCCACGCCTCCAACATTCCAAGCAAAACTTATAAAGAATGCATTAAGATAAAAAAAAACTTCTGCCTTTACAACCACTTTAGTAGAGCAATTTCTTATCAACATCAACTCCATCTAGTGGTCATAATGTGATATTTTTCTGAAGTACCTCAATCAGAAAAAACACTGCACTATGGCCACTAGATTAATATTAAGAAGACTAAGGTCAGAATTTGTCAGGGGAGTACTAATGCTTGTCAAATGTATCAAACTTTTCTTTTTACAAATAGACCTCTTAGTAATAACTAAAAAACAACGTGATTAATGTTTTCGGATGCATTTTTAATGGTCTTTCAATTAATTAAAAGTTAAGCTCTTTTTCCAGGCAATGTGTTCATTATTTTGCCCACTCCTGTAATTGAATAAAGATTTGTCTTATTTTACTGTAGAACATAGTCTACACAGCTGTGCCATATGAAAGTATATTGTTGGATGTTAGGGTTATACAAGGGCCAGCTAGTCTTGAATGTCTGCAGTTTATATTTTGATTGTGTGTCGGTAAATGGTATTAAAAGTCTTTGTCTGTCTCTCCTGTAAATGCCTTACTGAATATAGTAATTATTTCATGTGAATAGACAATCTGTACTTCTACTTGAATATAGTTAAATGTACTGGGGAGATGTATCAACTTTGTCTCACAGCAGTGCAAAACAGGAGCTGTGAGATTATGAAACCAATTTACTATAATATTTGTATTATTTCCAATGTGCTACATAAAAAATGACAATATAAAGAGGCACTCCAGGCAAACAGCTACTTTCACAGCTGAAATACATATTGCATAGGTTTACTACTTTATCTGGCATACGGTTTGTTACTCTATTCAGCCACATAAAGCCGGCCATAGATAGTTCAAAATTCAGCTGGTTCAACAGAGGCTGAATTTTTTAATTTTTTATTTTGAAGAATTATAAATTGTACAAAGAAATAAAGCATAAAAATCATAGCTTCCAACATTGCATCAATAACAATAAGAGCAGCACAGTAATCCAGCCATGCCGTGGGTCAGAATGGCCAGAGCCGCTAGTCAAAAACAGCAGTGCAAAATAACAAAAAATACACACAGGTTTGTGAGTTACAAATGGCATAATACATCATAGCTTGGATCTAGTGCAGTAAATAATAATGGTGAGGATCCCTGAGAATTTAGAGTAAATGTTTTAGTTGTAATGGGGCTTTAGATCCTAAAGAAGGAGGTGGAAACAGAAATGAAAGGGGAGATTAGTTAGAAGTTAGGAGACTAAAAAGCTCCTGTTGTCTGTCAGCCATAAGGCCCATTGGTCATGACATTTAGAATTTGTGAGATGGGCTTTAGCATAGAAGAATTCCAGAAGGAGATAGTTGTTGAGAATATGGTAGTGTGGTTTTCCATCATCTTGCAACAACTAGTCTGGCTGCACAGGCCACATTTCAATCCATCCATGGGCAGGCTGGTTGTACAAAAGTTGATCTCTCAATTCAAAATTATACAGACCATGTGAGCATATTAGGTCAATGATGTCACCTCACCATCATCCCCACCCCTTTGTTACATGCAACTGTGTGGCAAGAAATTCCACGGCCACAGCTTATCGGGACAGTAACCTGCTGTCATATGACAACAGTCCCTGGGTTCAGGCTGAACTGAGTTTGACTCTTAGCTCATCCTTATACTTGATGCCCAACTGGATCTGCCTGATTTCACTGTCTGTCAAGTTTTGCACATTTTTGCAAATGTTAAAATCATATACAGTTTAATTACTATGTTTTTTAGGGCATGGCCCTCTTTTATTGTTTTATTATATGGTAAAGAGAGATCAATTTACCTTCTCAGATTACACATAACACAAATTCTATACAAAGAGAAGACAATGATGAGGATGAGCTCTTGAAATGTATATAATTTACCAATAAATTCAGATTCCCTGTTCATTTGTGCATGCTCAAATGGAGCCTAATGTACATTTCAAATTACTGGCAAGAATACATTTTTAATGAAATAAATCTATTAAAATCATGTATTTTGTTGATCAGTAGTCTGAAACTAATTGGAAAAAGATAAATGCTGGTGATTAACTGTATTAGGTATTGCTTAGCTTGGCAAAAGGGGCCTGGCTAAATCGTAACTATGAGGTAAAAATCAATCTGATTTACTTAATAAATATCCCATGGTTATTGGCTATCGATAACCACTAGCTACTAAATTTGATATAATACTCATGTTATGACTTTTTTTTACTCTACAAAGTATATTTTGTTCACTTTTTTCCTGATGATAATAAATGAAGAAAGAAAATATGTATAGAATCACTACACATTTCCACTAACGCCTATACCTAGCTGTGGGAAAATGCTTTGTAAATTGTAACCTTCAATATGAAATGTTTCCTTCAGTATGATTTAAAAGACAAAAAACAGGAACATGTAACCTTATAACAAGGAGCTTTTTACCCTGATTGTAGTTCTCATTTAAACCAAAACTCTAATTTCTAATAAGCCCTAACCCTCTTCATTTCTAAATTATTGAATCCAAAAATGATGGCTAATATATGAGTTTGCTTTCTGAGAAATGTGGTCGTAGTGGAATTTCTGGCTTTTAGCCTTTGAATTGAAAGAATTTTAAGTGTGGAAAACAATAAAACCATAAGGGCCATACAGTCTAATGTTTGCAGACCTGTGGGTATAGTTCTAATGAAGGCCATGGAAATACTGAAAATATGGGATAGAGAGAATTACCGTATTATCGGCGTATGACATGCACAGGCGTATAACACGCACCCTAACTTTTTTGGGGAAGCTTCAAAGAAAAAAAACACACAGGCACAGTTTACCCTCTATTTTCATGGTAAAAAAGTGAGTGTTATATGCCAATAAATACAGTATATAGTGTAAAACAGTGGTCATCAACCCTGTTCTCAGGGCCCACTAACAGGCCAGGTTTTATGTACTACATTGGGGAGATGCAGACTACAATACTGCAATCACTGAGCAGCAAATTATATCACCTGTGATGTATTTCCGTTATCTTGCAAACCTGGCCTGTTAGTGGGCTCTGAGGACAGGTTTGATGACCAATGGTGTAAAAGGTATGTGGCCTACATCCTTGTCATGCTAGTTCTGTGAGACCCTTAACAAAGCTTGGTGCTTTGGGTGGCCTATCTATGTTGTGTATATATAAGTGACTACCAATTGGCAGAGTTTAATAACAGAAATGGCAGGTGTAAAACAACTGTTAGTTTTTCAAAATGTTTGATTCTAGGTTTAAACTGGAGCATGGAGTTGGAGTTAGTAGTTGTTAGAAAGAGTAAATGGGAACACAGTTGTGTACTGTATGTCATTAGTAAGAGCAGTAAATAATGGATTGTACATACAAAAATACATATCCTGGTGATATCACTGTATCTTCTATATTTATACAATATATAGGCTAAAATCACATATCATGCCTTAATATTGGTGCCAGTGAATAGCATCACAAACATCTGAAAGCAATGAAATGTGTACATAAATCAATAAATCATGTGATATAGTTCAATAATAATCGTATTCAATCACGTGGGATAGTGATAACAGTTCCTTCAAGGTGATGTCCCAGTGTGTACTTCAACTGCTTTTGGTCACCAATGTGCTCCCAGAACTCTCACCTTAAATAAGACTTAAACGCGTCTTATATATATTTCCATCAATTGGTCAGGTCAGCCAGGGTAGAGGAAGCCCTTCTTATCCTCCCCAAACAGTTAATCAAAATTGGGGTGATGGTTTCTTCAACGAGGTGAATGAAGAAGGTGGCATGGAATGGATGGAGCAGAGACTGGCTTCTTCTGACAACACATAGAGACTGCATGTATCAAATTTCTTCTGCCACCATAAAGTTCCTTCTTATTTGCGGTTCATCTGTGCTTTAAAATTGATTGCCGAAAAGGTTTTCCAACAAAATTATATTTTTGTCTTCTTTGTAGCCCTTTGCCATACATCTCTTGGCTCTTAAAGTCATGCACATATGAATGCTGACTGAGGTACACAAGACGCTTTCCCAGACTTGTTCATTCCCCAACTTGTTCATTCCCCGACTTAGTTGGGGTAGGCGGTACACTTTGGTGGGGGTGGGTCTTTTTCCCCATCGCAGCGAGCTGGCTCGGCGCTGGCTCCCACAACGGGGCTCGTAGGTGGTCAATCTCGCTGAGAAAGGGAGCGAGATTGACACAATATCGCAGTCACCTACAGTACCAAGAAAAAACAGGAAGAGTCTAGCTAGGAATGTACCAGATAGCATTGAACTGGAAAGGTGAAACAGGGGGATCCACCAAATCACATATAAAAAGGTTGTTGAGGTCCTAAACTCCCAGCAATCAATAATAACAAGATACAGTCTAGCAGTATGCCTATCGGAGACACATGAACCCGATAAAAAGTGTTTATAGTATGTTATCTGCAGTTACAGCAGGGTTATTATGGTATGCAACCAGTATAAAATAAATAATGTGTGTTGGGTGTGTATGTGAATGGGTGTCAATGATTCTTACTGCCTGAGAAAAAGAAACACAAAACAAGCAGAGCTTCTCATATTGTTGGTCAAAGAAAATCAAGGACATCTTGTATAAAGAGAAATCTTAGTTCGAATTTGGGGATTGTTTGTGGTATAATGATGTAGAACAGCATATCAGTCTCTTCACATAATGATGATGAGAAATCAAGGATACTTGATGATATGACAATTTTGCTTTGGTGTATTTTGTAAAGAGAATAATTGTCATGCCAAGCTTTTGTGAGAGTATTTTCCAACGTCAGTGCAGAACTTGATGACATTGACATGAGTTTTAAATAATTTTTCTATAGAGTTTATTTTCTTGTTTTGAATCACACAACATTATCTTAATGAGAGCTGCTGCTTAAGAGATTTTCAGAAGTATAATTGGGCGATCTATCTTGAACATGATCACACAGTGTTGCAATTTAATCGTAATAATCGATCTCTTTAGAGTTGAATGGGAGCAAGAGTAATCTCTCAACAACTTCTCATTTAGGAGATTCTCGGGAGATTTTTTGCACTCCAAATGAAGTACACTCACACAAGATTGATCTCTTGCAAGATTGAAATGAATCTCCTTGCAACTGTTTTTGCACTATGAGATTTGTTTTAGTCTCTGAAAAAAAATCACAATCAAAATGTAGCCATAACCTAAGCCATAAGGCATCATGCAAGATCCTTTCTAAGTTATATAGTCAGACATTCTTAAATCTCTCCATTTTATTAGCAAATTACTCCATTTTATTATTTTACCATAAGCAGGGAAACCATAAGCTGACTACAAATATGAAAGTCAAATAAAAACATATAAACAAAACTTACATGCACAAAATTATCAAAGCAGATTTCATTGTTCCTCTTAAAGTTATACTAAAGGTTAATTTTTAATTTTTTTAAATGACAAACATGCTATACTTACCTCCAATGTGCAGATCATTTTGCACAGGGTGGCCTTGAACATCTTCTTCTAGGACCCCTCGGTGGCTCTCACAGCTCCTCCCCACAATAGATAACCCCCTTGGAGAAGCACTCTCCGGAGGGTGTTACCTTGCAGGCGCGCTCCTGAGTCATACACTCGGCATCCATAAACAGCAAGTGTATGACTCGGCCCTGCGTCATTGGATTTGATTGACAGCAGCGGGAGCCAATGGCTGCGCTGCTATCAATCTATACGATCAAAGCCGGGACTCCATGGAGAGGAGGACGGCGGGGACGCGCCAAGGAGACAAGAAGGCTCAGGTAAGTAAAATGGGGGGGCTGGGGGGCCCGTGATTGCCAGGTGTTTTTTCACCTTAATGCATAGGATGAAAAAACACAAACCTTTACAACCCATTTAAGCTCTTTCTGCTTCCTCCTGCTGAGCCCCATACACTACTATTATATTGAAATTGAGGTCAGTGGTAGGAGCCAGTGAGAGTTGTTGGGTGATCAGGGAGAGTGACACTGTCAGAAGTGCCAGTTTCTCAGTAAAATTTAGAGGACCATTCATCGAGAATAAAGTGGTTTATTTTGAAGCTGGCCATTAGGGGTGACCAGAACCTGCGAACAGACAAAAAGTTTGTGTGAACTTTAGAACCCCGTTAAAGTCTATGGGACTCAAACGTTTGAAATCTAAAGTGCTAATTTTAAAGGCTAATATGCAAGTTATTGTCCTAAAAAGTGTTTGGGGACCTAGGTCCTGCCCCAGGGGACATGTATCAATGCAAAAAAAGTTTTAAAAATGGCAGTTTTTTCGGGAGCAGTGAATTTAATAATGCTTAAAGTGAAACAATAAAAGTGAAATATTCCTTTAAATTTCGTACCTAGGGGGGTATAAAGTATGCCTGTGAAATAGTGCATGTTTCCCATGCTTAGAACTAGCTAATGAATTGTCGACTTCATTCATAAATAAAAAGCGTGGGGTTCCCCCCAAATTCAATTACCAGGCCCTTCAGGTCTGGTATGGATATTAAGGGGAACCCCACCGTCAATTTAAAAAAAAAATGATGTGGGGTTCCCCCCAAGTATCCATTCCAGACCCTTCAGGTCTGGTGTGGATTTTAAGGGGAACTCCACACCAAATTTAAAAAAAAAAATGGCATGGAGTTCCCCCAAAAAATCAACACCGGACCCCTTATCCGAGCAGGCAACCTGGCCGGCCACAGGAAAAGAGAGGGGGACGAGAGAGCACCCCCCCTCCTGAACCGTAAAAGGCCACATGCCCTCAACATGGGGAGGATGTCCCCATGTTGATGGGCACAAGGGCCTCATCCCCTTTACCCTTGCCCGGTGGTTGTGGGGGTCTGCGGCGGGGGCCTTATCAGAATCTGGAAGACCTGAAGGGTCTGTAATGGATAATTGGGGGGAACCCCACGTAATTTTTTTTTTAAATTGATGGCAGGGTTCCCCTTAATATCCATACCAGACCTGAAGGTTTTTTTTTATGAATGAATTTTCTCTGAATTGCCGGGAGCCGACAATTTATTATAGCTGCGAGAGATTTTAAATTACTTTTTTCCTTCAGAAATTACACTTTGTGCAGAGACAGTTCTAAGCACGGGAAACATGCACTATTTCACAGGCATTTTTACACCCGCCCTAGGTAGGAAATTTAAAGGAATATTTGACTTTTATTGTTTCACTTTAAGCATTATTACATTCACTGCTCCCGAAAAAACTGCAGTTTGTTTTACTTTTTTTGAATTGATACATGTCCCCTGGGGCAGGACCCAGGTCCTCAAACACCTTTTAGGACAATAACTTGCATATTAGTATTTAAAATTAGCACTTTAGATTTCTCCAATAAACTTTAACAGGGTGTTCCGCAGCTTTTCAAATTTGCCGCTAACACCCCAAATTGTTCACTGTTCGACGAACAGGCAATGTTCGAGTCGAACATGAGTTCGACTCGAACTCGAAGCTCATCCCTACTGGCCAAACATTATACGATTTTCTTGTTCCATTTCTTTTAGATTTACCTTTAACTTTGTAGTGCCTGCTTGATTGCATACAAATTGAAAGTATTTGGGTTTGACCTCATATTATATGGTTTTGTTAAATCTGAAGGAAAATTGTACAATAAAATGGTATAATGTATAACCCAGACTAAGTAATGCCTTTGTGCTTGAGACCCTAAAGAGGAAGAAAAGCCTAATTATAACTATTCTTACCTATTCTGTCAAACCTGAATAGAAAAGATATATAAACTTGCCTATGTTTAATCTGCTCCAGTCTGGTCACATGATCCCACACCTACAGCTCCCCTGTGTCAGTGAACAGTTTCTGCAGGGTAGAGGTGGGAATGCTGAAAAATGCTGAGCCGTGGGAGCCCATGGGTGATGTCTTGATGCTCAGTAGACATGTGCACATGCGCAGCGCAGCGATCGGTGATGCGGGGTGTCAATCTGACAGGGGGGTTCGCACTGATTGTTTATCAGTGCAGCCCCCCCCTCGGATCGCCACACTGGACCACCAGGGGAGCCCACACTGGACCGCCAGAGAAGGGCAAAAAAAAAGGGGCAATAAAAAAAAAGTCAGTAAAAAATAAATAAAAAAAGGGCAGTAAAAAAAAAGATGCCAATCAGTGCCCACAAATGGGCACTGACTGGCAACACGGATCCATCAGTGCCACCCCACAGTGTCCATCAGTGCCACCCCATAGTGTCCATCAGTGCCACCCCACGATGCCCATCCATGCCTAGTGCCCCCCTATCAGTGCCCATCTGTGCCACCCATAAGTACCCATCAGTGCCATCCATCAGTGCCCATATGTGCCGCCTATGAGTGCTCAGTGCCGCCTATGAGTGCCCATCAGTGCCGCCCATAAGTCCCGATGAGTGCCGCCCATGAGTGCCCATCAGTGCCGCCTATGAGTGTCCATGAGTGCCGCCTATGTGTGCCCATCAGTGCCACATACCAGCGCCGCCGTAGAATAATCTTGGACTAATCGAGTTAAGGTTAGGCACAATCGACCACAGGTTTAATAGACACAGATTGCTATTGTCAGTGTCATGTTGAATCTCCTATCTATATTGAACTGTTGTAGCAACGAAAACAAAAATAAAGCATTTTTTTGTCAGATCTTTCGGATTTGGGATTCTGCTAGTTTGTTTTCATTTGTTAACCACTTCTCTACTTTGGGTGTTTTTCAGATTTGGTGTTTACAAGACTAAAACATTTTTTTTTGCTAAAAAATAACTTAAAACCCCCAAACATTATATATATATATATTTTTTTCTAACACCCTAGAGAATAAAATAGCGATCATTGCAATACTTTTTGTCACACGATATTTGCGCAGCGGTCTTACAAGCACACTATTTTTGGAAAAAATCTCCTTTTTTAATTAAAAAATAAGACAGCAATAAATTTGGCCCAATTTTTTTATATATTGTGAAAGATAATGTTACGCCGAGTAAAATGATACCCAACATGTCACGCTTAAAAATTGCGCCCGCTCGTGGCATGGCGTCAAACTTTTACCCTTAAAAATCTCGATAGGCGACGTTTAAAAAATTCTATAGGTTGCATTTTCTGAGCTACAGAGGAGGTCTAGGGCTATACCTCACTTGTGTGGTTTGAACACCATTTTCATATGCGGACGCTACTCACGTATGCGTTCGCTTCTGCGCGCGAGCTCGTCGGGACAGGGCGCTTTAAAACATTTTTTTTTCTTATTTATTTTTATTTATTTTATTATTTTTTACACTGGAAAAAAAATTGATCACTTTTATTCCTATTACAAGGAATGTAAACATCCCTTGTAATAGAAAAAAGCATGACAGGTCCTCTTAAATATGAGATCTGGGGTCAAAAAGACCTCAGATCTAATATTTAGACTTGAATGCAAAAAAAAAAAATGTAAATTTTGTCATTTGAAAAAATGACAACAAAAAAAATGTCTCTTTAAGACGCTGGGCGGGACTGACGTTTTGACGTCACTTCCGCCCAGCAATGCTATGGGAACGGGTGGGGGCCATCTTGCCCTCACTCGTATCCCCACAGAGCAGGCTGAAGCACCCTATCGCCTCCGCTGCTACCGATGGCTTCGGTAAGCGGCGGAGGGCGCGGGAGAGCGGCGGGAGGGGGGGCCCCCTCCCGCCGCCGATAGCCGATAACGGTGATCTTGTGGCGAATCCGCCGCGGAGACCACCGTTATCTTTTACAGGACCGCTCACACTAAAAGTGGATACCTCGGTTGTGGCAGCAGCTGCTGCCGTTACCGAGATATCCATCTTTAAAGTGCCGCTGTATATAGTCGTAAGGCGGTCGGGAAGTGGTTAAAAAGATAACAAAAATGCCCGAAATTCTGACAAAAATGCATTCGGACGAAAACGAATGCACATGTCTAATGCTTAGCATTCACAACCGTTGTCAAGAGCTCCTATACACAGAACTACAGGTTAATGTGACTGGACCAGCCCAGACTGAAAATAGGTAAGTACACACATCTTTTTTTATACAGGTTTATACAACTATTTTAAGAATAGGTATAGCTGCTGTCTGTAAACAAATATAATTGTGTCACATTTTTTTTTATATCATAGATAAAGTAATATAAAAAAATCATATCATTTTAATATCCCTGATGAGCAATGGACACATAGAGGACATATTTATAAGGAAGTCAATCTAACATTCCGCAAACATTGGGCCGGATCCAGGTAGATCGGCGCATGTTTATGCCGGTGTAGCGTATCGAATATACGCTACGCCGACGTATAGCAGAGCGGCAAGCACAGTATTCACAAAGCACTCGCTCCCAACGTTGCGCCGGCGTAACGTAAATTCCTCGGTGTAAGCCCGCCTAATTCAAAGTAGATGGAAGGTGGGGGTGATCCATTTAAATAAAGCGTGACCCCATGCAAATGATGGGCCGAACAAACGGTGCATGCGCTGTCCCGTGGACGCATCCCAGTACGCATGCGTCCTAAGACGTAACCTACGCCCAGCCCTATTCACGTACTACTACGTAAACGACGTAAAATACGACGGCTGTTCCCTGGTCCATACCTTAACATGACTTACCCCTGCTTTATGAGGCTTAAAATTATGCCCAAGATACGCCGGCGTAGGCAAATTACGTTGGTCGTAAGAAGCCTATTTTCAGGCGTATCTAGTTCTATGGGTAAAGCGCACAGATACGACGGTGCATCGTTACACTTACGCGGCGTATCTCGAGATACGCCGGGTAAGTGTTAAGTGAATAAAGGCCATTATGTGCAGGTGAGACTTCCAGGTGCATGTGTTTTAAATGACAATGACTGAGTTGGGCTTGTTAGGCTTGTCGAGAATCTTGACAAGCTTTCTTTACGTACACACTGCCAAGACAAAATCTCGTTGTTCTCAAAACGCGGTGACGTAAAACACGTACGACGGCACTATAAAGGGGAAGTTTGATTCCACTGGCGCCACCCTTCTGAGCCAGTCCGACGAGAAACACGACGAGGAAATTGAGACTCCCGACGAGGAAAAAGAGAACTTGTTCTCTTTTTTTCTCATCGATTTCCACGACAGTTTTCTAGATGAAAAACATACACACGACCGTTTTCCTCGGCAAAAAAGCTCTGCCACCAAGTTTCTTGATGGATTCTGTCGAGGAAAACGGTCGTGTGTACGAGGCCTAAATTCTCTGCCAGAACATTGTTGGTGAAAATCACATTCACTACTCTATATCTAGACCACTTGGGGTTGGTTTATTAACCACTTGCCGCCCGCCAATGACAGATTGACGGCGGCAAAGTGGTTGTAGAATCCTGACTGGACATCATATGATGTAAACAGCAAAAGCCGGTAATCGGCTTTTCCTCACTCGCGTCTGTCAGACGCGAGTAGAGGAGAGCCAATCGGCTGCTCCTCTGACAGGGGGGGGGGGGTTTGTGCTGATCGACTATCAGCACAGCCCCCCCTGAGGATGCCCACTGGACCACCAGGGATGCCCACTGGACCACCAGGGATTCCACTAGATCACCAGGGATTTAAATCAAAGGTATGCCACCTAGACCACCAGGGATGACACATAATGGATGCCAATCAGTGCCACAATGGATGCCAATCAGTGCCCACAATGGGCATCACTGATTGACAGGCATTGTTTGGGACTGATTGGCATTCATTAGTACAACATATTAGTTAGTGCCCATCTATGCCCATCCATTCCGCCTATCAGTGCCCATCCATGCCGCCTATCAGTGCCCATCCATGCCACCTATCCCTGCCCATCCATGCCGCCTTTCCCTGCCCATCCGTGCCGCCTATCCCTGCCCATCCGTGCCGCCTATCCCTGCCCATCCGAGCCGCCTATCTGTGCCACCTATCCGTGCCGCCCATCAGTGCCCATCTGTGCCGCATATTGGTGCCCATCATCAATGCCACCACATCAGGTTTTTTTTTCTAAATTTTCGGTAATTTTTTTTTTTTTTTTTGCAGAAAATAAAAATCCCAGAGGTGATCAAATACCCCCAAAAGAAAGCTCTATTTGTGGGTACAAAATGATAACAATTTAGTTTGGGGACAGTGTAGCATGACCGCGCAATTGTAATTTAAAGTGTAACAGCACTGAAAACTAAAAATTGGTCAGGGCGGGAAGGTGTATAAGTGCCCTGTATGGAAGTGGTTAAAGCACATAGGCTGTTCACATTGCAAGGGAAGTTGCATTTTGCAAGGGAATTTTCTCCAGAGCTTAGTGAATGTGATGAAGTTTAACTATACAAAGAGAACCCAATCATGTGAATTAAAGAAAAAAAAACCTGATTGGATGATAGATATCAGCAGAGCTTCACCTCATTCACTAAGCTACAACCTACAGTATTTTCCTTTAGTAAATCACCCAGAATTGGTCTAGTTAGAGAGTAGTGAAGGTGATTTTCACCAACAATTCTCTGGTGGAGAATCAGTCACTGTCATTTCTAAGGCATGCACCTGGAAGACTCTCCTGCAGAGAATGTTTGTCGAATATCAGATTGACCTCTTTATAAATATGTCCCCAAAGTGTGCATTGCTCACCAGAAACAACCAAGTGATTTTTCATAGCAGTTTATAGAAATCCACCCATCTGCTCCCTTGTCATAGAAGTGTAAATGAGGCAAAGTAGAAAGCACATCAAAAGAAAGAATATATACAGACAAAAAAAAAATGAGTGATCCTGTATTGTAGTTTGTTGTGTTTTATGTCTGTGAAATATTAACAAACAGTTTCTACAGCTGCATAGCATTGAATCACAAGATTTTACAAATTGCAAAATGACTTTACAAACAGCTTAGAACAAGTACAAATGCCACTGACCAAATACATGTCTGTGTAAATGACAAGCATAATATTTCTAAATTGAATTAAGTGTCTTTTTTCATAAGTTTCAGTAAGTAACAGTAAACCCATGTTAATACTGGTTTTAAATCCCTTGCATTAACTAATTCAATCATTTAATTGGCTTTGTTAGGTCATTTTAGGAATATCTGTGATCTTGTGTTATAATCATTATACTCTAACCACTAATTACCAGCAAAAAAAAGTATAATTTAGCTTAATGACATGTTACCTTTTTAAAGTAAAACATTTGAATAAATGACCTTAACCTCGACAGCTTTTTAATATTCATAGGCAGAAAAGGCTATATCTACATGATTAAACTCTAAAATGCACTGCAGTGCTGCCACCTTTTGCACAGTCATCAGTGCAATTATTGCTAAATGCTAATGTGACAAATTAAGAAAGACATTGTCCGTGGAACATGCTTAGTCATCATAAAGTAACTGATATGTCCATATTACAAGTAGCTGGCAAAACTAAAGTGTCCATTCACTTAGATGTATGACTTATTTAGTTCTGTTTGCTAATTTTCTTAAAATACTAAATATTAAGTTAGGAAACATACGTTGATTGCACGTAGATAGAATCTGCTTTTTTTTAATTAAATGATATTTAAAGGGTCACTAAAGGAAAACAAAATGTATAGCTGAAATGACTGTTTACAGGGTATAGAGACATAATAGTTAACTGATTCCTTTTAAAAACTATTAAAAATAGATAAAAAAAAACAATCATATAATGTACCTACAGTTTAGTTTAGTTTTTTCTGTTGTTTCCTGGTTCTCTGATGTACAGAGCCAGAGAGCCAATAGAGGGCAGTGATGGATTGTAAAACGAAACTGGATTGGTGCTGAGGGGTTTTAGACACACAGTAATCACACCTCCTTGATTAGTGACCACAGAGAGAAATCTCCCAGTACTGTGGTTATCAGGAAACAGACAACCATGAAGTGTCCAGAACAGAGAGGAATTACAGCAACATCAAAGCAAAAACGAACAATGAGGACATGAAACCAGGACTGCAGTAAGGTAAAGGAAGCTATTTAGCTAAACAAAATGTTTCCTTTAGTGACCCTTTAAATATTGAAAGCCTAATTATTTTATTTCAACAGACATCTCACAGAACCTGGAAACTAATTCTGGATAGAATGACATATTATATAAAGTATAAAAGTCTGTGAATCTACAGTACTTATTATCAAATGTCCATAACTTTTTAATGATGACTCTCTTGCAATTATTTTTTTCTTTAAGCTCAACTCCAGACAAAACATAACTTTTTCGTTTTGGACAAAGTGTGTGTGTGTGGGGGAGGGGGGAGAGGTCTCTGGCAGGTTGCAATTGCAGTATGCTTTCCTATTTAGGAGATTTCCCCTCACATAAAAATTCTAAAAAAATTGCAGTGCTAATGCTTAAAGGGCTCAAATTAAAAGTGCAAACATGCTTAAGTGCACTGAAATTAATATACAATATTGAGTAATTAATCACTCCTAAAACAAATCTAAAATGTAAAGTGCAATACATGCTGCTGAAGTACTGCATGTAAGAAGAAAATAATCCCCTAAGTAAAATAAAATACATGTATTTGTCAACATTGGACTTCAAGAATATAGTGCTGCCCACATACTGTACATGTGCAATGCCAATTTGAGCTTTCCATCGCAATGGCAGCCATACAGTACTAGCAAGATTTATAAAAAAAAGACCAGGCATGTCCAGGATGGTGACTTTGGATAGGCAGAGAACTGTGGTTGGCTTGGTAGGTATTTAAGAAAATGACACCACTACTACTACTGTGCATTTACCTTAGCAATTTTAGGCCATCAAAACAATAGCAGCAGGCCTGTCAGAGGAGCCCTTAGTGCTTGAGCAATACAAAAATGGTACCGGATCAGTAGAGTAGTAAGCACCACTCTTTACTATATGGTAAAGACAGGATCCCACTGGAGTAGAAGACCAGATTATTGTCAGAAATGTACTGTTCTGCATCTGCTGCTGTGAGGGAGGAAGTGGAGACTGTATTTACTAAGGCAGGTGTGCAGTTTGTGGAAATGTTTTCATGTCTATATTTTGCTTTTTCATTTTTTGGCTAACTGCTTGTCTAATTGTTACAGTAAACCCAAGAAAAGAAACTTAGTAAACTACATACAGTTACAGAAAAAAAATACAAAACATACAAGGGTTGATTTACTAGAGGCAAATAGAGTTGCTCCAGAGCTTAGTAAATGATGTAAGGCTTCACTTTGCAAAAAGTACCCAATCACGTGCAAGGAAAAAAAACAGCATTTTTGCTTGCACATGAATGGATGATGGAAGTCAGCAGAGCTTCTGCTCATTTACTAAGCTCTGGAGTAACTGGACTCACAGAGTGCAACTGCCTTTAGTAAATCAACCCCTCAGAGCGCTACAAATATGCATACACATGCACATACATGGTATCTATCCTTTCCTAGCAAATAAACATTAGCAATGGCCTGCATGAAGCCTACACCTGCTGTAAACCCTTTGTCAGTTTTGTTGTTCTCAGTGAAGAAACCTGATGGGACATGGAGAATTACCGCTAATTACAGAAGGTTCAGTTTCAGTACTAGTTTGATCGTTTTGACAAAGCCAACTTTTAGCATCTAGAATGCAATGCTTTCCTCATAGAGATTGCTGTGCTAACAAGTGAGGTCTGAAGAGCTACAAACTTACCAAATAAAAGCCTGCACCAAAAGCGGAAAAAGACAAATGCCGCGTAAACACGATCAGGCTTTTGCCCGGCCAAATCACATCGGATGGGGCTACACACGATCAGAAAATCAGACGGACTTTTTCCATCGGAAATTCCGATCGTGTGTACGCGGCATAAGACTGTACCAGGGGACAGCACTAAAGAAAGACTGCCAAGATCAAGAACCTGTTTCCATGTAATAGTTCAATGCCCAGAGTACTGTTTGCTCAGGAAATCGTGTACCAGCTGTAATGAAAGCTAAGTGAATTTTAATGCATCCTTATTGCATACAGACTAAAGCCAATGTTCATGTATTAGGACAAAAATGTATTGCTTTTGCATGTGTTTATGTATGCATATGTGTATCTCTCTGAATATCTTGGATTGTTCTGTAACTGTAAATACTTTGTGTATGTATCAATTTTGTTTAGTAAAAGCACATTAATATACTATTGTTTTTTCCTTGGGTTTACTGCAAGTTTGAGACAAACAGCTGAAAAGATAAAACCAAACAGACCTATTGTGAATGAATTTCTTTTTTCAGTCTCTGAAATAAATGCTTCAGTAGTGTCTTTTTTTTTCATAAATATAGTAGGTAAAGTACAGATCAGTGTTTTACTCTACTTAAATTATAGCAGCACATTTACTAAAATAATATAGGAAGCACTTTTCACAGGCTCTCTTACATGGGGAGCAGTAGACACTGACAGAGTTAACAGTACCGTTTTCATGTTTTTCTTCTGCTTGCTCACTGCAGCATTTGTTGCTCTATAGCTATCCTGCTTTTTGCTATAGCGACGCACACTTTTCCCTAATAGCCAATGTAGCAATGCACTCATTTGTCCTTTCTGCCACAGCGCTAATGTGCACTTTTGTCCTTGCACCCACTGCACTGCCAATGCATTAACATGTACATCTGTAGGCAGATTCAGAGTGAGTTACGCCGGTGTATCAGTAGATACGCCGGCCCAACTCTGAATCTGCTCCGTCGTAAATTTAAGTGTATTCTGGAAACCAGATACGCTTAAATTAGGCTAAGATACGAGCGGCGTAAGTCTCCTACGCCGTCGTATCTTAGGGTGCAATTTTTCCGCTGGCCGCTAGGTGGCACTTCCGTTGAGTTCGGCGTAGAATATGTAAATGACTAGATACGCCGATTCACGAACGTACGTGCGCCCGTCACAGTAAACATATACGCCGTTTCCGTAAGAGGTACGCCGGTGTAAAGATAAAGCTGCCCCTAGTTGGCCTAGTCAATGTTAAGTATGGCCGTCGTTCCCGCGTCGAAGTTTGAAAATTTTACGTTGTTTGAGTAAGTCGTCCGTGAATGGGGCTGGACGTAATTTACGTTCACGTCGAAACCAATACGTCCTTGCGGCGTACTTTGGAGCAATGCACACTGGGATATGTACACGGACGGCGCATGCGCCGTTCGTAAAAAATGGCAATCACGTCGGGTCACCAATAATTTACATAAAACACGCTCCCTCATCCTCATTTAAATTAGGCACGCTTACGCCTGCCCCATTTATGCCACACCGCCATAAGTTAGGAGGCAAGTGCTTTGTGAATACAGCACTTGCCTCTCTGACTTACGGCGGCGTAACGTAAATACGATACGCTACGCTGCCGGAATAATGCGGCGCTGTACATGAATCTAGGTACTGTTCTCTCCTCCACTGCACCAAAGTGCAATTCTGTATTAAGCCTGTTCAATGAGCAGACACACTATTACTAAAGAAATTGATGGGAAATCCAATCTTTAATGGTTGTCAGTGAAATAGGAATATATGGTAAACAAAACAAAAGAAAATACCCAGCTCAACTTACCGACCAGTCTACAACCAACCAAATTATCCATGATTAACATAGGCGCTATGGAGCTATAGCTCCAAGCTCCTACCTTAAGTAAGGCCCCGCCCAGTGAGTCATTAATGCTGCCCAGTCATGCTGTGTGTGTACACATCATCGATATGTAAGAGATATATAAATCACGGGCTGCACTGATATGTAAATAGTGGGGCGGCAGGCAGCATTAATATGTAAATTGTGGGCAACAGGTGACATTTATATGTAAATGGTGGGTGCATTCATAGGTATATCAAATGCCCCTGAATTACCCACAAACTACCCACCATCATACACTGTGCACTCCTCTCCTGCACATACTACCTGCCGCAAAACACTCTGCACTCCTCTCCGCACATACTAACTACCACTACACACTCTGCACTGCTCTCCTGCACATACTACCTGCAGCTATACACTCCACACTCCTCTGCTGCACATATTGCCCACCACCATACACTCTGCACTGCTTTTCTTGTACATACTATCTGCAGCCATACACTCCGCACTACACTCCACACACACTACCCACCGCTATACACACTGCACTGCTCTTCTGCTCATACTACCTGCAGCCATACACTCTGCACTCCTCTCCTGTACATATTACCCACCATCATACACTCTGCACTGCTTTCCTAAACATACTAACTCCCATCATATACTACATATTCCTCTCTTGTACATATTAACCACCACATACCCTCCACACTCCACTCCTGCGTTTAGTGGCCACCATTGTACCCTAATCACTCCCCTTCTATATATATTACGCGCTGCCATACACTTTGTACTCCTTTACTACACATACTATCATACCCTTTGCAGTTAATGTACCACACACAAAGTACATACTTTAATGGCTTGTTGAATGCACATGTGACTCACAGTATACAGTATACACTAAAATGTACATTACACATTCCTGCACTATTTACACTATATTGGACATTACATACTCCTGCACTATATACACTTTATTGCACATTACACATTCCTGCACTATATACACAATATTGTGCATTATACACTTCTGAAGTTTATTGTACATTACACACTCCTGCAGTATAATGTACACTGCACACTCCTGCAATACATACACAATAGTGTACATTACACACTCCTGCACAATATGTACACTATATTGTATATTACAAACTTGTCACCAAAGTATTTATTATCTCAACAGTTGCTGGACTTCCTGACTATTTTTTTTTAGTACAATAGTTTTTATTGAAAATTTTTCAAAGTACAAAGGGTAGAAAGTAGACAAACAGTCACACATATTCCCGAGGAACATCAAGGGAAATCGCATACATTGATAACTCCAGAAATAAACAGAGCAAATCGGAAATAAACATATGGGTACAGACAAGGCAACCATAATGAAAACAACATTTTGAGGCAGGGGAGGGATGCATTGTCTTTGCCATCTGTCATACTCTGGATAGTACATAGAGGAGTACCATGGGGGGAAATCAAGTGGAGTGAATAAGATCAGGGAGGAGAGGGAGAGCAGGAGAAGGACGGGAGGGGGGGGGGAGAGGTAGGATAAAGATGGAAAAAAAGGGGGGGGGATGAGATGGATACCTGAGTGGTCATCATCATAAACTTTTACATAGGGATTTGTTTAGAGCATATCAAAAGGAACAAAATATAGGAAGACATTTCAAATTCACCGCTTTATCGCACGCTGAACCAGTCAGTCCAGGGCTTCCACTGAGTATCAAACTTCGCTCTCCTACCCTCCCGACTTGCTAGCAGAGACTCAAATATATAGTTGTTTCTGGTAAGTTCTAGGACCTCAGATACGTTTGGTACCTTGTTCGACTTCCAATTCCTAGTCAGCAACAGCCTGGCTGCCAGCAGGATGTAAGTGACTACAACTCGAAAATCTGGGGGGAATCCTTCGATTCCCAAGTTCAGTACAGCCAGTTCCGGGCAAGGGGGTGTGAGTATACCCGTTATGCGTGAGATACATCGAAAGACCCCTCTCCAGTAACTCGTGAGGTTTCTACAGAGCCAAAAGACATGGAAGATGTTGCCAACCTCTCCACAACCTCTCCAGCACATTGGGGAGGCCGAGGAATAAAATTGGGCTAAACGATATGGTGTTAGGTACCACCTCAGGGCTATCTTTTGGGACAACTCCCAATGGTTAATGCATCTGGAGGCTTTGTATATAAGTTTAAATGAATACTTCCATTGAGTCGGAGAGAACGTTTTGCCCAAGTCGGTTTCCCATTTACTGAACGGGGGAGTCTTTTTAAAGAGAAGTTTATCCTGGAACAGGTTGTAAAAAAGGGAGACTCCTTTAGGTGGGAGGGTTGCATTAGTGTAGAACTGCCATACAGCGCTGTGGATCAGTACATTATGAGATTGAAGTGACTTAAGAAAATGGGACGCTTGCGAGTGCCTAAAACTGTCCAACCGTGTCAGGCCAAACCTTGCGGCTAGCTCGACAAATGGTCTGAGCACCCCCCGGCAATATAGGTCCTCAACTCTGCCAATGCCTTTAGCGGCCCAGCTGGAGAAAGAGGAATACGGCACTGCTGCCGACAAGGTGTCGATCGGAATTGGCATAGAGATTGTACTAGGGGACGTGTGTGCTAAGGCACAGAGTTCCCTCCAGGCTAATATGGTGGCCTGGATAGTCAACGGTAGTTGGTGCAACGGGAGAGGGCTCCAATGGTCAAGTATCAGAGCACTGTAGAGGTCTTTGGTCGGACTAAGAGCTCGTTCTATATCACACCAGAGAATGTCAGGGGTCGGAGAGATCCATCGTCTAACCTGGGTAAGTATAGCCGCTCGGTGGTAATCTTTGATGTCGATCATGCCCATGCCCCCTATCGATCTATGTGTGATCAACAGAGACCTTGCGCATCTCGGCCGTTTGGTGCCCCATATGTAGCGATTAAGGATACCGTTTAGGGACCTGAGGTGACTGGATTTCAGAGGGATGGGTAGCGTATGGAAAATGTACAAGATTTGGGGGAGGAGCAACATTTTGAAGGAGGCCAAAACGTCCCGACCACGTCAGTTCGACCCTGGCTAGGCTTGCGGCCTCTTTAGTAATTTTGTCTATCAGGGGAATGTAATTAGCATCCGCTAGCTTCGCTGGATCAGTTGTGACTTGTATCCCCAGGTACTGTATGCTGGAAGCGGCCCAAGAATATGGGAAGGAAGTTTGCAAGTGGGATTGAAGGGAGGGGGGTAAGTTGAGGCCTAGGATAAAGGACTTGGTGTAGTTGATCTTATAATAGGATATGTTACTGAATTCTGCGAGGACTTTATGTGCATGTGGTAGGGAACAAGTCGGTGCGGTTAGGAAAAGAATAGTATCGTCTGCAAATAAACTGATTTTATGTGCTCGGCCCGCCACTAAGAAACCCAGGATACTCGCATGGGCTCTAATTTTTTCCGCAAGGGGTTCTACGAGTAGGTTAAATATGGAGGGGGACAGGGGGCACCCTTGCCTGGTGCCATTAGTTATGGTGAAAGCCGAGGAGAGCATACCTGAGGTATAAACTTGTGCACAAGTTTATACAGCGCAAGAATCGCTGACAGGATGGGGCCGGAGAATCCAAATTTCTCCAGTACCTGGGTCATATATCCCCAGTGTACCCTGTCGAACGCCTTCTCTGCATCCAGGGAGAGGAGCAGAGAAGGCGTTCGAGAGGCCCCGGCATGATGGACCAAGTCTATTACCCTTCTAGTCGCATCTGAGGACTGCCTACCTGAGGTAAACCCCGTCTGATCCGGATTGATCAGTGAGGGGAGGAGCGGGAGCAGTCTGGATGCCAGGATCTTGGCATACAGTTTGACATCTGTGTTGAGCAAGGAGATGGGTCGGAAGTTAGCAGGTGTAGTAGGCGCCTTCCCCGGCTTAGGAATAGTGACAATAAAAGCATTAAGCATTTCGCTTGGGAAGGAAGCAGAGAGCATTGCTTCAGCGAACATCTTGTTCAGTTCTGGAGCTAGGAGGGAATCAAAGGCCTTATAGTAACAATTAGGGAGCCCGTCCGGGCCCGGGGACTTCCCCAGAGGGAGGGACTTGATAGCCCGTTTGATCTCAAGTTCCGAAATCAGCGCGTTAAGGGAGTCAAGTTGGGCACGCGACAAGTTAGGCAGCGCCAAGTCAGCTAGAAAGGAGTGAATCGTCTCCTCTACAGGTTGAGGTGTAGAGGGGTCCTCTCGGAGGTTGTAGAGGGAGGAGTAAAACTCTGCGAACGAGTTCGCTATATCCTGAGGGTTGTAAATTTTGCTGCCGTCTGACTGCTTGATAAGGAAAAGGATAGTGGTTTTCACCCATCGACTTTTCAGCCGTTGAGCTAGAAATTTGCCTGCCCAATTACCCGACGCATAGTGGGACAATTTTAGAGATTGGACATGTTTATCGTAGCGTTCGAGTAGCAATCTCCTGAGATCAGCACGAGCACTGTGTAGCTTAGTAGCCGTCGCGACATCAGGAGATTGCTTGTTCTGGGATTCTAAGGAAACGATTTCAGCAAGTATGGAGTCTAGTTTTTGTGCTCTCTGCTTCCTGACCCGTGCACTAAGTTGTATCACAATACCTCTAATGTAGGCCTTATGGGCACACCAGACAGAAAATGGGTTAGTATCAGAACCAGCATTCACATTGAAAAATTCTCTTAGATGTGAGGACAAATAAGCAACGTGAGAGGGTTGTTGAAGTAAATAAGAGTCCGCCCTCCAAATGAAGGGTGAGGATACTGGGGCCCCCCCGTCCACCACCACCGACACCGGAGCGTGGTCTGACCATGTGATGTCGTGGATGGCGGACAAGGACACCCTCTGAAGTAGAAATTTATCCACCAAAATCAAGTCAATACGTGAATAGGAGTTATGTCTGGAGGAGTGAAAGGAGTAGTCTCTTTCGCTTGCGTGTTGACACCTCCAGACATCAAACAAACCCTCAGCATGGATTAATGCGCCTAGTGCAGGTTGGTGGCATTTAGAGTGGGAAGTGGAGTCCAACTCAAAGTCAATCGTCAGATTGTAGTCTCCGCACACAATCAAGGCTCCTTTTCTAATTTTATTGATTCTGCAAAATAGTTTCCTCAGAAAGCGGAGTTGATGGGTGTTGGGTGCGTACAGGTTGACCAGGGTATATAATTTGTTGTTGAAGGTTCCGACCAGAACCAGGAATCTCCCATCAGGGTCAATCAAAGAGTCTTGTAGAGAGAAATTCACAGAGTCTCTGATGGCAATGGCAACTCCTTTCTGCTTTTTTGAGGCAGATGCTAGAAAGATATGGGGGAACTTAACGTGGTGGAAGGGAGGTGCTCCGGATGCCTGCAGGTGGGTTTCCTGAAGACATAGGACATCTGAGCGCAGTTTCAGAGCCTCCCTCCATACGGAAGCTCTCTTAACTGGGTGGTTCAGACCCCGGACATTAAAGGATGTAATTGACAGAGCCATGAGTGTGTGTGTGAAAAGAATGATAACAGTACCTTGCGGTGATGTATCCGGATTTCCAGACCGGCTGGTTGCTGGCGGCGAGAGCATGCGGGGAGCAGGATGTCCTCAATGAGGGAGTTTTGGCGTCCATCTCAGTGGAAGGGGAGAAAGATAAAAAAGGCTTAAGAACCAAAAGCAAAGGGGTTATAACAAAAACACAAGGTAGCACGAGTAAAAAGGAAGATCCCATCCGAGATCTGGATGCAGAGTAGCTGCACATATTGCAAGGAGGGGAAGTTCGTGGAGAAACAGAACTCCAATAGAGTCAGGGAATGATATGAAAATAACAATAAACAGAATTCCCGAGGCAGAGGGGTTTCATGTTTTCTTCTTATTGCTACGTTTACGTGTCACCAGTGACCATTCGTCGTGGGCTGGGACCCTGGGTGCAGATGTGGACGTTGTATCCCCAGGGGAATGCTCAGGTAATATGTCCCATTTGCGTAGGAGTGCGAGTCCTTCTTCCAGGGACATGATAACGCTGGAGGTGCCGTCTTTGGTTATGATGAGTTTGGTCGGCTGACCCCACTTGTAGATGATGTTATGGTTGCGGAGCGCTTTCGTGACAGGCAGAAGGGATCTGCGTCTCTGCATGGTGTGCTGGGAAAGGTCTGCATACACTTGTAGGTTAGCATAGCGATCAGACGACTGGGGAGTTTTGCGGAAGGCCAGCATGAATTGATCCTTGACATGATAGAAGTGTACCCGCATCAGTACATCTCTGGGTATATTGTCAGGGAGGTGCGCGGGTTTGGGCAGACGGTGTATTCGGTCTACCACCAGTTCTGATTCAGCAACAGAGGGCAGGAGTGACCCCATAAGCTCACGAGCATACTGTTGAAGTTGGGCAGGCATGACAGTCTCAGGGACACCCCTTAGTTTGACATTATTCCTTCGAGATCTGTCCTCGAGGTCTGCGACCTTTGCCCTGAGCCATGCAACCTCATCTCCTTGATCATTATGAGAGTCTACTAGGGAGTTATATGAGGAGGCATAATCTCCCATTTTCTGCTCCATGTGATCCACCCTGCCACCCAGCTCCCCCATTTCCGTCTTGAAGCCCCTCATGCATTCCATCATGTCTGCATGGAGAGATGTGCGCAGGGAGACCAGCATATCTTTTAATGTGGTGTCTGATACAGGCATATTGGAGGTAGGGAAGGTGTTAATGGGGGCTGAGAGTTCACGAGTGTCCTCCATAGAACCCTGCAAGGTACTGACCTGAGAGTCCCCTGGTGCGGCCGACAGCCGTGGCTTGGATTTTACAGGGCTGCAGGAGAGTGGAGTGGAGGCCCCCGGGGAGCGACGCTGAGTCCCCTCTTTCGATCCCGGACTCGGCGTTGATGTGGAAGATCCGCCGGCGGAGGCCGGAGAGATGCGGCCGGCGCCATCTTGGGACACGCTGCTAGGCCTGGGGGAGAAGAAATCCTCCAGTTTCGCCGGCTGAGCGGCGTTTTTTCTTTTTTTGGTCATCCCCGAGGAACGAGCGGGTCAGCGGGTGCTCTTTCGGGTGCTTCAGTACACCCAACGGTGCCTCGGTGTGTTGAAATCCCTGACGCTGAAGCGGAGCTCCGGAGTTAAGCGTCCATTAAGCTGCGCGGTAGCCACGCCCCCCCGACTTCCTGACTATTTTAATGCAGTTCTTTTTCAAGGTCAGCTTGAACAAAGTGTTAAGCCCTGTACACACAATCAGTTTGTCTGATGAAAACAGTTTGTTTTCCATCGGTGAAAAAAAATAGAACATGTTTTAAAATTTTCCTATGGATAAAAAAAACGATAGAAAAAAATGATCGTCTGTGTGGAAGTCCATCGGTCAAAAATCCACGCATGCTCAAAATCAAGTCGACGCATGCTCAGAAGCATTGAACTTGGTAGTGCACGTGGTAGTGTTTTACATCATCGTGTTGGACACGGTTGGATTTTTGACCGATGGTGTGTAGGCAAGACTGATGAAAGTCAGCTTCATTGGATATCCGACGAAAAAATCCATCAGATTAGATTCCATCAAATAACCGAACGTGTGTACAGGGGCTTTAGCTCTCTGCATATTTTTAGTGTACACAAAATCATAAGTAATGGCAGTGTTTAATTTTTTAAATAATAATTGCGCTGAGGTTTGCATATCTCTCTGAGACTCTGGCTTGCAGGGCAGTGATTTCAGCATCATTTATGAGTACAAGAAGACCTTTATTTTAACCATGCCTCTTTAAGCCCTCCCACCATTGTGAACCCACCCACAGTTATACACGCCACATTATTACCCAGAGGCACTCCTTCTCCCCCATCTTTTACCCCTCTCTCACCCAATTATCTTTAACTCCCCCTTACCACCTCCCCTTTACCCCCTCTACATTTAATTTAATATATTTTAATATTCAATGTGTTTTAAGAAAAAATTGCCCCATCAAAATCCTCAGCACCAGGCCCATGATGCTCTTAATCAGGCCCTGTCAATGTCTAACAATATGCGTACTGTTAGACAGAATAATTCAGTTGGTTGCAGACTGGTCGGTAAGTTGAGCTGGGAATTTCCTTTTGTTTTGTTTTACATGTGTCGCCCTTGCTATGTGCTGGGTGTCCAGTGCACCCCTGTGCCTTTAATGAGGGGTGGGCTCCCTCCAGGCTCACTGCCCTCTGCCTACTCATTATAATGCATGTGCTTCCACTGCGGAGATAATATTGGGGTGAAGTGGCACTACAGCTTTTGCTTGCATTTGCAAATGTGTGCTAACTAAACCCCTGTTTTTAATGCATACTGTTAGACAGGATGATTCGGTTGGTTGAAGACTGCTTGGTAATAGAGATGAGCTAAACACCCCCTGTTTGGTTCCCAGCAGAACTCCAAAATAGAGGAAAAGTTCTAACCTGAACAGCGAACCCTATTGAAGTCTATGGGAGCCGAACATGAATACTCAAAAGTACCCATTTTGAAGGCTTATATGCAAGTAATTGACCATAAAACAGGTATGGGGGTCCAGGTACTGCCCTGCGGGACATGTATTAATGCAAAAATTGTTTTTATAAACTATAATTTTTTTAGGAGCAGTGATATTAATAATTCTTAAAGCGGAACAATAAAAAAAATATAGTGACTGGGGGGTCCCCTTAGTGCTCTGATTTGCACTGATTTGCATTAACGAGGTTGCACTGATTTGCACTACTTCACTGCACTTGTGGGCACTGATAAGCTGCAGTGATCAGGCAGCACTGATGAGGCTGCACTAATGGGTACTGATGAGGCTGCACTGATGGGTGCTGATTAGGCTGCTCTGATGGGTGCTAATGAGGCTGTACTGATGGGTTCTGATGAGGTGGTACTGATGGGTGCTGATGAGGCTTCTCTAATGTGTGCTGATTTGCACCGTTTAGGCTGTACTATTGGGCACTGATGTGCACTAATGAGGTTGCACTGATGTGCACTAATGTACTACACTGAGGCTGCACTGACTGGCACTGATAAACTGCAGTGATAAGACAGCACTGATCAGACTGCATTGATGGGTGCTGATGAGGTTGCACTAATGGGTGCTGGTGAGGTTGCTCTGATGGGTGCTGACATGCACTAATGAAGTTTCACTGATGTGCACTTTTGTGCACAAATGCACTGCACTTAGGCTGCACTGATGAGGATGCACTGAAGGACACTGATGAGGCAGCACTGGTGGGCACTGTTGATTTTACACTGATGAGGCAGCACTGATAAGCGGCACTGATATGCACTGATGTAGCAGTACTGATGGGCACTATGTGACACCGATGGGCATTGTGTGACACTGATCAGCCCTCTAAAGCGCTTGAAAGAAAAGTAATTCACTGTCCCAGTACAGATATGTCTTCTTCCCTCACATTCGGTCTCTGTGTGAGGGAAGGAGAGCTGTCAATCCCTGATGACCCACTGTGTTTACATTTGTGCTTACTAAATGGCCGCTGTGATTGCACTTTAACCCTATTTGTGATGCTCTGTGTCCAAGGCACACAGCGTTCACAGAATCCCTGCCAATGTGCACCACAAGGGGCACGCAAGAAACACAATCATGATTGGACATCAATAGATGCCTCCCAGAACTGGGTGATCATGCTGTAGCCTTCATTCGGCTGTATTGAGGTTGGCAACTGGTTAAAAAAAACTGTCCCCTATTTCCCAATGCACCACATTACAATATGTTAGGTTGCACTGGACATGCACATGTGTTGAGGTGCACTAGAAAGTGGCACTGTAATTTTCTACACCACCAATTGCATGTAATGTGTGTGTACCATGCGTTCAAATGTGAAAATCCTCAGTGTAAAAGGCCCTTACTAAAGGAGTAGAGAATATGCAATTTGCAAAGTGAACATTTACATTGCTAAGAAAACATTTGCTACTTCTTTAATAAATGAATCCCAATGAGTTTAAAAACATTGGGGTAGATTCAGATAGAATTTACGCCGGCGTATCCATAGATACGCTGCGTAAATTCAAATCTGCGCCGGCGTATCTACTTTCTGTATTCAGAAAGCTAGATACGCCGACATTTACCTAAGATACGACTGGCATAAGTCTCTTACGCCGTCGTAACTTAGGGTGCATTATGCCGCTGGCCGCTAGGGGCGCTTCCGTTGTTGTCGGCGTAGAATATGCTAATTACCTAGATACGCCGATTCACAAACGTACGTACGCCCGTCTCAATGTATTTACGTCATTTACGTTAGGCTTTTTTGGCGTAAGGTTGTTCCTGCTATTAGGAGGCGCAGACAATGTTAAGTATGGACGTCGTTCCCGCTTCGAAATTTTAATTTTTTACGTCGTTTGCGTAAGTCGTTTGCGAATAGGGCTGGGCGTAATTTACGTTCACGTCGAAACCAATACGTCGTTGCGCCGTACTTGGAAGCAATGCACACTGGGATATGTCAATCACGTCAGGTCATCATACATTTCCATAAAACATGCCCCCCATTCCACATTTGAATTACGCGCGCTTACGCCGGCCCCATTTACGCTACGCCGCCACGACTTACGGAGCAAGTGCTTTGTGAATACAGCACTTGCTCCTGTAAGTTACGGCGGCGTAGCGTAAATACTATACGCGGGGCCGCCATATCATAGCGCGCCCCTACGTGAATCTACCCCAAAATCAATATAGCGTACTTCAGGAAAGGTAGCTTTTTTTTTTTATTGTCTACTTTTCAAAGTTCATACAATATGGTTCATTTTAGAAGATTTAAAAAATGCATTTTAATAAGTTGTAGTAATTAATCTAAAGACCAGAATTTAGATTTCAGTGGATGTAATTAGCATGTTTAATATCCAGCCATCTGTTTAAAAGAGAAAACAATGTCTGACACTTTGTATTTCAGGAAGTGAAAAGGTACATTTTATTAGCCCTTTTCAGAAAGTGTGTGTAATTGCACAGTCAATTTAATACAATTATTCAACCTAAAAGCTTTAAACATTTGTTTGCTTTGTGACTTATTTATTTTTAACAAAACATCTTTTTTCAAATTACAAAGAAAGCTTACAATTCTGATGAGTGTTCCTCATTATTTACTCATTATTAAATGCATAAATAATAATTACATTTTCCACAGATACATGGAAAAGTGCACTGAATACTTATTTTGTTAAAAAATGTCATTAGTATGTTGGAATTACCTTTGTCACTTGCTAATTTGCATATACAATAGAGGTGGAGTAGGAATTTAAGGCTTGTTAGGGTATTTTATTTTACAGATAATATATATGTATGCCCAGCCAAAAAAAAAATGTTTTCTTTGTTTTGGAGAGAGTTGGAAAGGTTTAGGACTCCTGTTAAGTTTCTACTGCTATACAGGGCTCTGTTAGAAAGATTGACCCTTAAAATGATTGTGAAGGATAACATTTTTTTTTTAAATAACAAACATGTTATAAATACAGTACCTGCTCTGTGCAATGGTTTTACACAAAGCAGCCCTGGTCCTCCTCTTCTCAGGTCCCCCACAGGTGCTCCTGACCCCTCCCCCCAGCTAAGTACCCCAATAGCAACCTGAGCTGGCTTTGTGTGTCCATAAGACACACAGGGGGTTATTGAAAGTGCACTTGTAAGTCCAGTCTCTGTAGATTTCTGTAGATCTGAGGGGAAGCTCTGAAATGAGAGGAAGCTCTTCTGATTTTATCATCCAATAATGTGCAAGCTAAAATGCTATTGGCTGTTTGAAGAGGAATATTGTTGTTATGGCAGAAGCTAGCTACCATAACCCCCAGGCGGTCGGCTTTCAGATAAAAGTGGTCTATGTGGCAGATTCGCCGCTAGATCACTTTTATTGGTTACGGGAGAGGGCCCCCCCTCCAGTCACGCTCTAGTCTCGTATGTGGTATGGACCTAGCTCCATACCATTGCAGGACGGAAGCAATGTCAAAAAGTTACTTCTGCCCATAGCTCTTAAAGGGATTTTTTTTTGTTATTGAATGTTTGTGTAAATATGAGATCTGAAGTCTTTTTGACCCCAGATCTCATATTTAAGAGGTCCTGTTATGCTTTTTTTCTATTACAAGGGATGTTTACATTCCTTGTAATAGGAATAAAAGTGACACCATTAACAAAAAAAAAGTAAAAATTTTTTTATTGCGCCCTGTCCCAACGAGCTTGCGCACAGAAGCGAATGTGTCTGTGAGTAGCGCCCGCATATTTAAACGGTGTTCAAACCACACATGTGAGATATCGCCACGATCGTTCTAGCCCTCCTCTGTAACTTAAAACATGCATTATAAACAGCACCTATGGAGGTTTTTAAAGTGGTTGTAAACCCTTCCTGTGCTATTTCCACCTTATCAACCTTTCCTACCTTATAAACGAGTTGCTCTATGTAAAACGCTTCCTACCTTATCCATTTCTGTGTAATCTGTAATTTTCGAATGAATGATGCAATCGGCACATGCGCAGTTAATGCCGTTTTTCCGGCCGGCTCTTCTTCTGGCCTGAAAAACTGTGTACTTGCCAGGGCTGCGTAAATTCCTCTGACTGACGTCAGCCCCAAGATCCCGCGATACTCCCTCCCTGAGAAGCTGATTCTAACCCCATGTGACTCGCTGTGTCACAGGGGTTGGAGCACAGAGCCGAGGACAGAACCTCCCTATCTGACACTAAAACGAGGCTTGGCTTCAGGAAGGAATGCGCACGTGCGGGATTATGGACACAGAAGAAGAGTGAGGGCGGAAATAAAATACTACTGAAACGCGGAAGACAGGAGTCATAATGGCAGCGGCTGAGTACAAGCAAAGGCGAGCATAAAAAGTCATTTTTTTCAAGTAAGAGCGTTCTATTTGTATAATGTATGTAGCGCATAGCTGCTAAACAGCAAGATGAAATTGCATATTGCTGATTTGGGGTAACATTATCTGAGTTTACAACCACTTTAAGGCTATGGCCTCGTACACACGATCGAGAAACTCGTCGTAAAAGAAACATAATTTTCCTCGACGAGTTCCTTGTCAGGCTTGTCGAGAAACTTGTCAAGCTTTCTTTCAAGCGTTCGATTTCACTGGGACAACCCCTGGGGCTGCTTTTGCTAATCTCATGTTACTGTGTGGTAAGTAAAAGTTTGGTAAGAGAAGATTCGCTCTTTTCAGTCTGTTACAGCATGACGAATGTGCTATCTCCATTACCAACGCTACTTTTACTGAAGGTGCGCTCCCGTCTCATACTTTATTCTGAGCATGCGCGGGTTTCTAAGCATACACACAAACGTGTTTCTCGTTGTAAACCAGCCCGACGAGAAACACGACGAGGAAATTGAGACTCCCGACGAGAAAAAAGAGAACTTGTTCTCTTTTTTTCTTGTCGAGAACCACAACAGTTTTCTCGACGAAAAACATACACACGACCGTTTTCCTTGCAAAAAAAGCTCTGCCACCAAGTTTCTTGATGGATTTTGTCGAGAAAAACAGTCATGTGTACAAGGCCTATAAGTTTGTCATGATTCCACGAGGGGGCGCAATTTTGAAGCATGACATATTGGGTATTAATTTACTAGGTGTAACATCATCTTTCACAATATAAAGAAAATTGGGCTAACTTTACTGCTGTCTTATTATTTAATAAAAAAAAGTGGATTTAAAAAAAAAAAAATGCGCTTGTAAGACTTTTGTGCAAATACGATGGGACAAAAAGTATTGCAACGACCGCCATTTTATTCTCTAGGGTGTTAGAAAAAAATATATAATGTTTGGGGGTTCAAAGTAATTTTCTAGCAAAACAAAACAGTTTTAAACCAAATCTCAAAACAAGGCTCTGCCCTTAAGTGGTTAAGGGGTGTGTATGTAACTCCCACGGTATGGTATACATATTTATCAGTATATAATAATTTCAACAAAATGGTGAAGACTATTGTCTCATAAAAACTACTAGCTGACATATAAATGTTTTTATTTTTTTCCAATATGTTGCAATTTATTACTATACTGAATGTGTGTTTTGATTGGTGCTTTAAATTATGAAGTGACTGAACTTTACAAGTTATAGAACTACAATAATCAATTAGAAATTTTGCAATTAGACAATGTAGAGATATTTAAAGGCTAAATTCGGTTTAAATTTTTTTTTTTATAAATATGATTTTGCAGGTAAAATATAGTGCATTTGTTATTTTATTACACTGCAGCCTGCAGAGCATCGCTCCTGTGATTAGCAAATTGCGGGTGCAATGTCAGGCTTCTGAAAACACTCAGTACAGCTGCCTGTCTGTACCTCCCATATAGGCAGACAGTTACTGGAGTGCTGGAAGAGTCAATGACTTACAGTATGAGGGTGCTTATCAGCGCTCTTGTAATTTATTGTGAACTGCAAGCCACCTGTTGCAGTGGAACTTGTAGTCTATTCATTCACAGATCTCTGTGAATTAATGATGTAGCTTTTTAGATGGAGGTCCACACATTCGTGTTATTTTTAAAATGTGACAGTGGATGCAGGGAGAGGATCTTCCACTCACTGTCTCGTGGGGAGAAGGGGGTTCAAGGGACAGTGCCAAAGTAACATGCTAAATATTATACCCTAAATACAAGTGTATAATGTAACTTAATACAAAAGGTAAACTTATACTTTAAGCACATTTAAGTAATTTCTAACAATACCTCCATACATAGACAAGATTTGCAGATAATACATAATCCTTTTATATGTTGATTTTTTTAAATTCTTTGGATGTAATCTTTAAATTTGATCACAATGGTTGGCTTCCTGGGACTTTTTATAGTTGTGTATTACAACCCCCCCCCCCAGAGACAACCAGGCACATCCAAATGTTCACTAGCACCCAGGGACAGAGCACATTTTGTGACTTTGTTTTTGTTATTTTTAGGGGTGAGATTTTGTCATAGCAGAGAGTAGAGTAAAGAGTAGAGAAGAGAAGGATTGAGATGGCCTAGGTTTCTACATGTAACTGTTAGGCGGTTGGAGGGAGAGGAGGTAAAGGAGAGGGAGAGTGTGAAACTAATAAGGTACTGATGAGAGAGAGGGAATGGAAAGTTGGAGAGGTTGCATTCATTGAAATTATTTAAATTCATCATATGTAACAAAAATTATAACAAATACTTCTGAAGGCACCATCATACATTAATCAGTACAATGCATAGTGTATGTACATAATAAAGTAGTTAAAATAAATTCACACTAGAGTGAAAATGGACTGAAGGTAGTTTCAGGGAAGATTTGGATTTATTTACTAAACTGGAGAGTGCAATATTTGGTGCAGTTATGCATGGTAGCCAATCAGCTTCTAACTTTAGCTTGTTCAATTATGTTTTGACAAAAACAAAATGGCAGCTGCTTGGTTTATATCTAGAGCTACACCAGATTTTGCACTCTCTAGTTTTAGTAAATCAACCCCTCTATGTTTAACTACGACAACACAAAATGAACAGTTGAAAAAAAACCTAGGTGCGATGATAAATAAAGAAAGAAATGTGTCCCAGGAAGTTGTAAATAAAAAAAAAATGTATCCTGAAATGACTGTTTACAGGGTATAGAGACATAATAGTTAACTGATTCATTTTAAAAACGATTAAAAATAGATAACAATCAATCATATAATGTACCTGTAGTTTCCAGTTTCGTTGTTGCATGTTGTTTCCTGCCTCTGCTGTACAGAGCCACAGAGCCAATACAGGGCAGTGATGGTTTGGAAAACAAAACTGATTGGTGCTGAGGGGTTTTAGACACACAATAATCACACCTCCTTGATTAGTGACCACAGAGAGAAAGCTCCCAGTACTGTGGTTATCAGGAAACAGTCAACCAGGAAGTGTGGAGATCAGAGAAGAATTACAGCAACTTGAGAGCAAAAACGAACAATGAGGACATGAAAACAGCACTGCATTAAGGTAAAGGAAGCTATTAAGATAAAAAAATTATTCCTTTACAAACCCTTTAAGAGAAAAAGTATCTGCTGCAGAGGGATGTTATTTTGTTGCTGAAAACAGTAATATGATCATGTATTTTGTCACAAAAATATAAAAATTTTGATATGCAGAATTATTATCAAAGCCTTTCTTCCTTATTCAGTGGAGATCTGAGTACCACGACATGCATAGTTTGATAGACTAAAAGGTAGAAAAGAAGGGTTTAAAAGGGAATATGTGAGCTGCCATTGCTTCTCCTTTTTAAAAATGTAAGCTGATGGATGTCTCTAGCTTCAAACAATACTGAACTGGAACATGAGAATTAGGAAAGTCATTGTGAAGTCAGAACTGCTGATATACATACTGGTTTTAGGTCACAGAGTTAAATAACTGAAGAAACTGACTGCACATGACAGCCAGAAAACAAATATGTTCAGAGATCTTCAATGACAGTTAGGGATGAGCTCAAGGTTTGGTTCAAACTTTGGCTGTTTGAATGCTGGCAACAGCTGAATTTCATATGAAGCAGAGGTATTTCTAAAACTGCTATATATGACATCTTCCTTCTTGTCAGAGGTTATTAATAAAGTGGTGAGTGTTGGCACCTGCCATGTCCTTAGCAACCAGGGTTGGCACCAGACCCCAAACATTTATTGGCCAGGAATCCTTGACCATGTACACAAAAGGGGAAGAAATAGCACTGACATCATTGACCAAATATAGCCACATGACATCTAGTAGGAGACCCACTCCTTTGTTTATATCTCGCGACAAGGCCCGGGAGTGGATTGTGTCAGCAGTAGGCAGGATTTTGTTCCTGGTATAAGGTACTTTTCCAGAGCTTAGTACCAATGTGACCTAGTACCAATGTACTAGGTCACATGTCGAGGGCATGTGACCTAGTAAGGTTCAAAAAGGGGGATGCACACTCCCCCCTTTCCTGGCCAGCTAGGCTGCATGTTCAGTTAATGGTTTTCTGGATCTTAGGAGGACCTCACACTTTTTTCTTAGTTTTAATATGGGGTCCCCGTTTAAAATTCATACCAAAAATTCTTGGATGCTTTGTTTACAAACAGAAAAACTGATTTTTTTTCTTTGTAAATGTCAATTTTACTATAGTAGGTTGTATACATTGTACAGATGTGCCATTTCACAGACAGATTAATGGCTTCCCCCCTGGTAGGCAGGTTAAGGCATCCTCCAGATATGTTATTTAAAGGAATTTTATATTTTTAATGTTGCCATTTAAGCATTAGCAACAATTGGTGCTCCCTGATAAACCAATTGTTTTTTTACATTTTGTTTTGTTTTGAAAAATGCTCCACAGGTCCCAATAACATTTGTTTGACTATTCTTTGCCAATTAGCCTAGAAAATGGCAAATACTGGTTTTCAACTTTTGGCTCCTTTTGACTTGAATTGGGCTCAGATTTTGGAATTGATATTTAGAAATGTTTGCCGAATCTGCTTGAACCGAACACAGGTACACTAGACCCATCAGAGTGGTTCTAAAGGCTGGACATTTTTAATCTTAATACATTCTCTGCATTAGGGTAAAAAATGTCCCAATACTATACAGTACTTACCTGAGCCCAATCTTGATCCAGTGCTGTGCCTGTCTGCAGCAGCTCTCTCTCTCTCTCTGTTAAAAGGGGCAGTAGCACGAGAAATTGACTTCTGCAGATAGGCACACACAGTCCAGCTTGGGAGAGAGCCTGTAGGAGCACCCCTCATAAGAAGTGGCTTCCTATAGTGGTGCACCAAGAAGAGGAGGATCCCAAAGTGCCAGGGGGGACCAAAACCATTGCACAGAGCAAGTAATTATAACATGTTTATAATTTTAATTTAAACAAATAAGCTTTGAAAATGCTTTAATGTCAGTAAAGATTTTCTTTTGGGGATTTTTTTTTTCATTCCACAATATTTTTATCAGTAGAAAAAAAGTGAAGGTTTACAATATCGTTGAATAAGATGTTGGTAAAACCCGTTAGCAGTTACAATCAATGGTAAAACAGTTGTGGTTAGAACAGATAAGGGTATATAACTGAGCCGAAAATGAAGTCTAAAGGTCGACAAAACAAGTATTAGTTAAGACATAAGGTTTGGTTTTGTTGGAACCATTAATGTTCAGTATTAGCTACCAGTGGCGGCCCGTCCATAGGGGCGCCCGGGCGCCACCCCCCATCCCACAGTCAGTAAAAAAAAAAAAATATATATATATTTTTTTTAAATCTGTCCCTTTAAGAATTTTTTTTTCCCAAAAAAGGGCCTTATGTGCTCTATGTCCGCGCGCCGGACGCCGGGAACAGTCCTGTAGGAGTAGCGCCACGTCTGTGCAATCACGGGATTGCAGACGCGGCGCTACATTGGCACAAAAAATATGCCTTTGTGGCGCTCTCCATCGCGCCACTTGCTTCCGGCGCGATGGAGTGTATTGTTATGGCCGGGCGGGTGCATACACTGTCTGTGTGCACCCGCCTGTCTCTGCGCTCGTTCCGACGTCACTGGAAAAACAGGAAGTGACGTCGGGTCAGATCGAGCTCAGTGCGCCCGACCGTGGAAGAGGTAAGCTTGCCTGTCTCTACATCGGCGGCTGCTTCACAGAAGCATCCAACCCCTCCCGCGATTTCCACAATCGTAGTTCCACAATCGTATTCGGCGACCGGCGGCCGCCCCCCCCCCCGCCTATTCAAAGTTTTTTTTCTATTTCTCCACCCCCCCTGCTTAATCCAATTTCTTTTTTATATATTTTTTAATATTTTTTTAAAATATTTTTTAATATTTAATATTCAGCGAAAATAATGCCAGGCAACAACCCCCCCCCCCAATCAATGTTTTTATTTTATTTAATATTAGTTAAATATATTAAGCTTATTAACAGTTTATTTTTTATATTTGATTCAATTTAGCATTAAGTATAAAAAAAGTTTTTTTTTTAATAACTGGGGGGGGGGGGGGGGTGGTCTGGTGGGGTAGTGTTACCGCCCGCTGTAGTGTTACTTGTGCTGTAATGAATTTTTACATAGAAAATAAATGTTGTTAATAAATGGGTAAATGATTTATAAAAAAAAGATTTTTCCAATAACGGTTATTAAAAAAATCTTTTTTTTATAATTCATTTACCCATTTATTAACAACATTTCTTTTCTATGTAAAAATTCATTACAGCACAAATAGCGGGCGGTAACACTACCCCACCCCCCCCCCCCCCTTTATTAAAAAAAAAACTTTTTTTATACTTAATGTGCAGGGAAAATATCGGCCGTCAACACCACCGCACCCCCCGCTTGCAAATTGTCCTGCGACTTGGAACTGGAAAGTTGCAGGATAAGTTGGACCCGATGATTTCCAATGAGAACTGTTCATATCTGTGCAACTTTGAAGTAGTCCCTGCATTACTTTTGTCCCACCTTGATGTGACTTGAGGTCCATAGACCTCCAGAATACATAGGCATTGCTTCAAGTCGCTGCAAAATCGCACCAAAAAATTGTGGCAGAATCTTGTGACTTTCAGGCTAATGCAGTCTGAAAGTTGCACAATTCTACTGCAATTTTGATGTGACTTAAAGCAATACCTGTGTATTCTGGAGGTCTATGGACCTCAAGTTGCATCAATGTGGGACCAAAGTAATGCAGGGACTACTTTGAAGTCGCACAGATATGAACGGTTCTCATTGGAAATCATGGGGTACGACTTGTCATGCAACATTTAAGTCCCAAGTCGCAGGACAAGTAATTCCTGCAGTCTCTGGTAATCTTGTGCAGTATGTCCGCAGTCTCTGGTAATCTTGTGTAGTATGTCCGCAGTCTCTGGTAATCTCCTGCAGTATGTCCGCAGTCTCTGGTAATCTCCTGCAGTATGTCCGCAGTCTCTGGTAATCTTGTGCAGTATGTCCGCAGTCTCTGGTAATCTTGTGTAGTATGTCCGCAGTCTCTGGTAATCTTGTGTAGTATGTCCGCAGTCTCTGGTAATCTTTTGCAGTATGTCCGCAGTCTCTGGTAATCTCCTGCAGTATGTCCGCAGTCTCTGGTAATCTCCTGCAGTATGTCTGCAGTCTCTGGTAATCTTGTGCAGTATGTCCGCAGTCTCTGGTAATCTTGTGCAGTATGTCCGCAGTCTCTGGTAATCTTGTGCAGTATGTCCGCAGTCTCTGGTAATCTTGTGCAGTATGTCCGCAGTCTCTGGTAATCTCCTGCAGTATGTCCGCAGTCTCTGGTAATCTTTTGCAGTATGTCCGCAGTCTCTGGTAATCTCCTGCAGTATGTCCGCAGTCTCTGGTAATCTCCTGCAGTATGTCCGCAGTCTCTGGTAATCTTCTGCAGTATGTCTGCAGTCTCTGGTACTCTTGTGCAGTATGTCCGCAGTCTCTGGTAATCTTGTGCAGTATGTCCGCAGTCTCTGGTAATCCTGTGCAGTATGTCCGCAGTCTCTGGTAATCCTGTGCAGTATGTCCGCAGTCTCTGGTAATCTCCTGCAGTATGTCCGCAGTCTCTGGTAATCCTGTGCAGTATGTCCGCAGTCTCTGGTAATCTTGTGCAGTATGTCCGCAGTCTCTGGTAATCTTGTGCAGTATGTCCGCAGTCTCTGGTAATCTTGTGCAGTATGTCCGCAGTCTCTGGTAATCGTGTGCAGTATGTCCGCAGTCTCTGGTAATCTCCTGCAGTATGTCCGCAGTCTCTGGTAATCTCCTGCTGTATGTCCGCAGTCTCTGGTAATCTTTTGCAGTATGTCCGCAGTCTCTGGTAATCTCCTGCAGTATGTCCGCAGTCTCTGGTAATCTCCTGCAGTATGTCCGCAGTCTCTGGTAATCTTCTGCAGTATGTCCGCAGTCTCTGGTACTCTTGTGCAGTATGTCCGCAGTCTCTGGTAATCTTGTGCAGTATGTCCGCAGTCTCTGGTAATCCTGTGCAGTATGTCCGCAGTCTCTGGTAATCCTGTGCAGTATGTCCACAGTCTCTGGTAATCTTGTGCAGTATGTCCGCAGTCTCTGGTAATCTTGTGCAGTATGTCCGCAGTCTCTGGTAATCTTGTGCAGTATGTCCGCAGTATCTGGTATTCCTGTGCAGTATGTCCGCAGTCTCTGGTAATCCTGTGCAGTATGTCCGCAGTCTCTGGTAATCTTGTGCAGTATGTCCGCAGTCTCTGGTAATCTCCTGCCCATTTCGAGTCCTTCATTACTAACAGTGTCATATTTTAGTTTGTTTGCACCGATCTGTAAGGCTGCGCTATATACCATGATTTGTGATGCTGGGGCTATATACTCTGTGCTGTGACGCTGAGCTGTATACTCCTGACATTGAGTGGAATACAGGGGACGGAGTGGTGGATTCTATAAGGGGTGTGGCTTATGAGAAGTGGGAGGGACCAAATGTGGAAGGGCGGGGTATTGCGCCCCCCCATCATAAAACTTCACCAGCCGCCACTGTTAGCTACAATAACAAGCCCTCTGTCTAGTGCTAAATATGATTGAGGTGTGTATCATGTATAAAATTGAGTGTTTAAGAGTTGGTATAATAACCACGGACATTAGTTGTGATATTTCACTTATGTAACACGTGACAAGACCTTTAGCTCTAGTAGTTGCATAAGGTGGTTGAAGATGTAAACCATAAGAGGAAAAGAAAAGAAGATGAATAAAGGAGGGGGGGAGAGGGAGAGGATTATTTTTAGATAGAAATGCTAAACAGAGAATAGAAAATGAGGACAAAAGAAGAATTATAAACATATTTTACTATAGTGTTGGGTGTAAGAAGCAAATTTCATAGATGATGTGGCAAACTGATTAAAGGGCAGAAAGAATCCCAGAGAAGATGTATGAGGGAAATGCAGGAAGAGAGGAAGACCAAAAAGAAGGATTAAAAGTATGGCATTGAGGCAATTGGAAGCTAACAAATAGAGACTGAAGGCAATAAATAAAGGGAAAGGGGGGTAACATGCAGGACTTTTAAGGGCTATAATACCACAGGTAGGAGAATAGGAGAAAAAAAAAAAGATACAAAGAGATTTATGAGCAAGAAAAACATGAAAAATGTGTATAATAGTTTTTTTTCTTTTAACCTCCCTGGCGGTATGATTCTGTCTGGAATTACGTACCAAAAGCGGTACAATTATTTGCAAGGAAATTTGGTGTTTTATACTGTAGGCCTGTAATTCTTAGGAATAACTCACTTAAATCTGACCAAACAAGAATCTAATAGGCATCCCGGGTATGACATTTTTTTAAAAACAAAATGGTAAATTATAATATAATAAATAATTATAAATAATTATAACAAATAATAATATAATTCTAATAAAAATGATTCAATAATGTAATCAACTCAAAATCACTGAAATTTTCTCAGTTGCAGAATTGTCGCTGTCATTATTTTTTATTTTTTATGACGAATTTCCCCACAAATCGCTATCGCACAATTCTGCAAGTGATTATAATTTATTATCGCTGTTTTTTAGCTGATCTAAAACCATTTTTGACATAAAGGGACACTTTTGGTTGCTATGGACAATCTACAGTTTGCAGGCAGAAAAAAAGATTTTTATTATATAAAAGAACATGCAGGGCACTGGGCAGACCACTAGGGACAAGGGGTGTGTGTTTTTTTTACATACAGTACTGTATGTAAGGTGTTTGTTTACGTTTTTGAATTTGGCGCCGATCTCCGCTCCCGTGCGTCGTAACATCGCAGGGAACGGAGATCGGTGGCACAGGAGGACGCTGTGTGAATCGAGCGAGGTCCCGCTCGCTCACACAGCGCGGTGACATCGCTGGATCCAGGACAAGGTAAGCCAGCGCATGCTGCAGGCTCTGCATAGCTTACCCCGAGGTGACTCGGGGATACCGATCACAGCAGAAAAAATCCAACCCGAGTCACGCTCGGGGTTACCGCCAGGAGGGTTAAAGAAGTTGTAAAGGTAATGTTTTTTTCCTAAATAGCTTCCTTTACCTTAGTGCAGTCCTCTTTCACTTACCTCATCCTCCGATTTTTCTTTTAAATGTCCTTATTTCTTCTGAGAAATCCTCACTTGCTGTTCTTCTGTCTGTAACTCCACACAGGCTTCCTCCCTGGTGTGGAGTGTCGTGCTTGCCCCCTCCCCTGGAATACAGGAGAGTCAGGACACTCTCTATGTTGTAGATAGAGAAAGAAGCTGTGTGTTAGTGGGCATCCTGACTCTCCTGTATTCCAGGGGAGGGGTCGAGCACAACACTCCACACCAGGGAGAAAGCCTTGCATTACTGTGTGGAGTTATGCCACGTATACACGATCGGTTCATCCGATGAAAACGGACCGATGGATTTTTTTCATCAGATATCCGTTGAAGCTGACTTTCATCAGTCTTGCCTATACACCATCAGTTAAAAATCCGATTGTGTCCAACGCGGTGACGTAAAACACAACAACGTGCAGAGAAAAATGAAGTTTAATGCTTCTGAGCATGCGTCAACTTGATTCTGAGCATGCGTCGATTTTTGACCGATGGATTTCCCTAAAGACAATCGTTTTTTTCTATAGTTTTTTTAACCATCGGAAAATCTTAAAACAGGTTCTATTTTTTTTTCACTGATGGGAAAAAAAATGATGGGGCCCACACACGATTGGTTCGTCCGATGAAAACGGTCCATCGGGCCATTTTCATCAGACGAACCGATCGTGTGTACAGGACATTACAGACAGAAGAACAGGAAGTGAGGATTTCTCAGAAGAAATAAGGACATTTAAAAGCAATCGAAGGATGAGGTAAGTGAAGGAGGACTACACTAAGGTAAAGGAAGCTATTTAGGAAAAAAATGTTTTACCTTTACAACCCCTTTAAATAATAATTAAATACATGTGAATTATGTTATAAATAAGGTATGTCTTCACAATGGTGCTGTATTGCAGTTTAATTATGTAGATTTATGCTGCAGATGTACACGTATTTGCTTACAGGCAATCAGTTGGAAACTTGTCATGAGGGGAACTCGATTTCACTTTCAGTATTTCACTTTTTTTGTAAATCATACTTCATAGAAGTTTTGATAATACTTCAGGAGTAAATATAAGGGCACACAAGGGCTCCTCTTACCAGTTATTTCTTTCAACTGAAAATTACAGCTTCAAAATGCCTTCAAAATGCCTTGCTAAGGTAATGAACTCTCCATCATCTGAGTGTGAAAGTCAAGGGAATTGCTCTGACAGTGTCAGACATTCAGTGAATGTTGGGAGAAAATCATTTTATCTTCATTTTATTTTGCATTAAAGGCATGACATTGGATGAAAAACAAAAACAAAAAGATCTCATGTGATACCAACACCAACATATCTGTCTGAACTAATCTGGGATGTTCTGACTCTCTTTTTTCCGGGGAACTCTTGTGTGAGAGAGTTAAAGACCAGGAAAATTCTCTTTGTGATCCTAGCACTAGACTTTCAAAATTACACATACAAAAAATACATAAAATAATGTAGCTAATGAATCTATAACAAGAAGTACTGTTAGAAAATACAAATATATATCAATAATCCTACTACAGTCAAAATCTCTAGTTTACCCTTTGGGTGCAATTGTATGTAACTGTGCGATCCATTTAAATTCCCTTCAACTTAATCAGAGATCCCTATTACCCCCTCTATTTAATCCTCAGAGTTAAACTAACTAAAAGTTAAATAATGGGCAATAAAATGCAGTAAAATAGCGCTCGTGGAAAATCAGTTTTGACAGTGCAATTCACTTTTTTGAAATTGTTTATTTACAAGTTTTGCAAATCATACAAAAAAAGGAGTACAGGTGAATCATTAACAGTATGACGAAACACAGGTATACATTGTTTTAGTGAACTACTGAGCATACATAAATTGTACAAGTATAGGAATGGCGATGTGAATAAACGATTGTCTTGAGTGGGAGTAAGCGAGTCCATTACAATACAATAGAAAGAATAAATCAATAAGAAAATAAGGAAAACATCAAAAGAAAACATTTGAAATATGATTGAAACAATCATCTGTCCAGGGGCCATGGAGGCAACATAATCACTCTATAAACATACTGTAAAACTTCACAGAAACTTCACAGAAAAACCTGTACATAAAAGTCGTAAACACACCAGTGGAATGCTTAGGTAATTGAAGTTAACTAACTCAGATCGCCTCCTTCAGACCAATAAACTGAGTCGTCCCACACTGACCACGTTTCAGAAAAAAAATATTCCGTACCCTCCACTGTAGTCGTCAATTGCTCCATTCTGTGGATGTCAGCTACAACAGCAAGCAGTTGTGGGATTGTTGGACAACCACATTCTAGGGATGACCCCCTTAGCAGCCAGCAGTATAAAATATATCAATCGGCGCAAGGCCTCAGAGACACCAGGGAACGGGAGACCCACTAAACAGTACATGGGCGTTAGAGGGACGGGAATCCCCACTACATTTTCTAACAGTTTCTGGACTTGAAGCCAAACACTGTGAACAGGGGGACATTCCCAGAAGATGTGGAAATGAGAGCCCACAGCACTATTGCACCTCCAGCATTGTTTTAAGACCTTAAAGTGTATTCGTACAGTTTATACTCCTGCGCTGAACTGTACGAATACACTTTAATATTTTGCACAACTGCACCACCTGGTGGAGTACACCACAACTGCAGCAGACCAAATAATTTTATTTTATACTAACACGTAATATTTAATATTTATTTGCACCGGTACAACCACTCACAACCAAATTGTTTTAAGACCGTTCGTTTGCGGGCATGCAATATGTCTGGGGTCCTATAACAGTGCATCAGGACTTTGTATGCAAATTCCTTATGGGCTGCACAACGAAAGATCCTGGAAGTGTGCCTCCAAACGCTCTCCCAGTCTAACAAGGAGATGTCGTGTTGTAAGATCTGGGACCACTTCACTAAGAATTTTGCGTTAAATAATGAATGCAGTATTTGTTCGACTGAATAGTAATTACCACATTTTTTCATGTGGTAATTTACCGCATATAGCTGGTTGCTAAGAAGCGGGCTGGGAATCTGGCCAACATGTCCTTAACAATGGATGACTCATTAGCCCCCCTTTGACCCAAAGCACCTCCCCCCCATGTTGAGGGCATGTGGCACTCACTCCCCCCCTTTCCTGACCTGCCGGGCTGCATGCTTGAATAAGGATCTGGTATGGATTCTGTGGGAAACCCCACGCCATTTATTTTTTATTTATCGTCGATGTCTGCCAGGTGCCCGCGATGGTCTCACGGGGAGATGCCTATGTAAACAAGGCATTTCCCTGTTCTGCCTAGTGACATGGCAGGAATCTACTGATCCATGTAATCGAAAGCAGTGATCACTGTCATGTCACTGGTAGCCCACCCCGACAGTTAGAATCACTCCCTAGGTCACACTTTACCCCTTCCCTGCCAGTGTCATTTACACAGAACTCAGTGCATTTTTATAGCACTGATCGCTATATAAATGACAATGGTCTAAAAAATTGTGTCAAAAGTGTCCGATGTGTCTGCCATAATGTCACAGTCATGATAAAAATCGCAGATCACCACCATTACTAATGAAAAAAATGCCATAAATCTATCCCCTTTTTTGAAGACGCTATAACTTTTGCGCAAACCAATCAATATACGCTTATTGCAATATGTTTTACTAAAAATATTTAGAAGAATACATATCGGCCAAAAATGAGAAAGAAATTGTTTTTTTTTAAATATTTTTGGGGCTTAGCGCCATATTCAGAGGTTGTCTATGGGAAATAGACGTATGAGTGCTGCCAGCATTGCTGCAGAGGTTGAAGGGGTGGGGGGTCAGCTGTGAGTGTTCAGACCATACGCTGCACACTGGTCTGCGTGGCTGTTGTCCCAGAAGAAGGCCTCTTCTAAAGATGATGCACAAGAAAGCCTACAAACAGTTTGCTGTAGACAAGCAGCCTAAGGACATGGATTACTGGAATCATGTCCTGTGGTCTGATGAGACCAAGATAAACTTGGATCAGATGGTGTCAAGCGTATGTGGTGGCAACCAGGTGAGGAGTACAAAGACAAACACACTTCTAAGACGAAGCTGAGGGTAAAGGTGATGGACTGGCCAAGCATGTCTCCAGACCTAAACCCTATTGAGCATCTGTGTGGCATCCTCAAACGAAAGGTGGAAGAGTGCAAGGTCTCTAACATCCACCAGCTCCGTGATTTTGTCATGGAGGAGTGGAAGAGGACTCCAGTGGCAAACTGTGAAGCTATGGCGAACTCCATGCCCGAGAGGGAGGCAGTGCTGGAAAATAATGGTGGCCACACAAAATATTGACACTTTGGGCCCAATTTAAACATTTTCACTTAGGTGTGCACTCACTTTTGTTGCCAGCGGTTTAGACATGAAAAAGATATAATAAAATATTTACAAATATGTGATGGGTGTAATCACTTTTGTGAGATACTGTACAAGCAGATCTCTCCCCTACAGGAAGTACACCTGGACAGTCACAAGCCAGTCATTTGAGTCATTAAACCAGGTGTCCCATATACCCACAAAGTCTTAGTCATTTTATTAATCAGCCTTCTAGCATTTGTGTACATGCACTTTAATGTTGTACTACCACATATTATTTCATCCTTGCTCAATCTTAGGTTACAGTATGATTCATTCAGTCTATGAGTACTGTTCCTCGACAGTTGCTCTATCATCTGATCTGAGGCCCACTTTGCCCACATCTGCACACTCTGATCCATGCTCAATGCATGGTATAACTCTCACTGATCCCTTCCTCCCACATCCTAGTTTTAAATTTCCTCCAATTGTCTAGTCATTTATCCCCCAGAGATAAAGAGCTGCATCCTCTCCATTGAGGTACTGTCCATCTCGCCTTTAGAGCTGATGAATGAGTGCAAAGTAAGCCCAGTGCACTGTGTGGCGATAGATAGATAGATAGATAGATAGATAGATAGATAGATAGATAGATAGATAGATAGATAGATAGATAGATAGATAGATAGATAGATAGATAGATAGATAGATAGATAGATAGATAGATAGATAGATAGATAGATAGATAGATTTTTTGGCTGCAAACATGTTTTTAAAATTATTTTCACACAAACGTACACACAATACAGGCCACATATGCAAATACAAAGAGGATTAGAAAGCATACAATTATAGAAAAAACAACATCAAAACAATATGTGTTAATATAAATAATTGACAATAGGATGTGCATCAGAATAGTCACCTTCTTGAAGAAATACTGGTGGTATGTAGTAGGGGTTAACAAGGAAAAAGATACTGAAATAAGTGCATTAGTCGAAACGTAGATCATGTGTTCTGAATGTTATGAATTATCTCGATAAGCATTAATGAAACCTATTTTCAGATTTTCGAACTTTTAAATTCTCTGATTTTCATTCTTATTTTCAGATTTTGGTTCTTTCGAATTTTTTTGATTTTCGTAATTATTTTGGGATTTTTAAATTGCAGATTTTTATGAATTATCAAAAAAACTAATACTGCATCTAAACAAAAAACTTAACTAAACTCAACTAAACTTGGTGTCTATGGACACAGAATGAATGACTCAGGAGTTCGCTATCGCTTCTGCCTCCTGTCCTGATTGGCTGGGGGGAATCTGGAAGCTGAGTGTCAATTAGCTGGTATTGGAGGGTTTGGGGAGCGCAGTGCTCTGCGCCCTGAGGACAACATGAAGCAGACCAATCGAGCTCTAGTCACATGCTTGTGATGGGAGGTGATGGACCTTGTAAAGACCCGGTGGTCCAGTGCTCTGCTCTGCACAGTGCACGGCCACACATGTTGTTTAATTGTGCAGGCTAGGTGGGGAGATTGTGCGGGCAAGGGGCACCTCTGCACCCCTTGTGGGCCGGCTGTTACTGGTCCCTTTTCTATGTCATGTTTTGTAAGCTGTGGGAGCTACTCACTGTTATCTGCAACTGCACAAGTAATTGGTGATGAAGAGCACAGATATGACATGAGCTAAAGGGGTTGTAAAGGTTCATGTTTTTTTTACCTTAATGCATCCTATGCATTAAGGTGGAAAAACATATGATGCTTACTGGCCCCCCAACCCCCCCCCCCCCGTTTACTTACCTGAGCCCTCGAAAGTCCCGTGTCAAGAACGCGCTCGTTTTAGGCCTGGTCTTCTTGGCTCTTCATTGGATAGATTTATAGCAGCGCAGCCATTGGCTTGCGCTGCTGCCAATCAAATTCAGCGATGTGGGTGCCGGGGGGCAAGGCCGAGTCCATCATTTGTGTCTATGGACGCAAATGCTGGACTCGGGAGCATGCCCGCAATGTAAACCCCTTGGCAAATCTCTTTCCATGGGTGTTAGCTGATGCAGGGAGGAGCCGAGACAGCCACCAAGGGACCCCAGAAGACGAGGATTGGGGCCACTCTGTGCAAAACGAGCTGCACAACGGAGGTAAGTATGACATGTTTGTTATTTTTCTATTTTTTTTAATTGAACCTTTAGTACCCCTTTAAGGCCTCGTACACACGATCGGACATGTCCGCTGAAACTGGTCCGCAGACCAGTTTCAGAGGACAGATCCGATCGTGTGTACACGCTAGCGGACAGATTTCCAGCAGACAAAAGTTTCTTAGCATGCTAAGAAACTTGTCCGCTGGAGAGCTGTCCGTCGGACATGTTACGCTGGTTAGTACGTCTAACCAGCGGACCGAAATCCCGCGCATGCGTCAAATTGATTTGACGCATGCGTGGAAGCATTGAACTCGCGCGATAGAGAAAGTTGGTGTCGTCTACGTCACCGCGTTCTCTGTCCGCGGGGATTTCGGTTTGATGGTGTGTACAGCCATCAGACCGAAATCTCCGAGCGGACATGTCCGATGAAAACGGTCCACGGACCGTTTTCATCGGACATGTCCTGTGGTGTGTACGAGGCCTAAGAAGACTAATGGTGCCATTTTGGGACAACGTGAAGGGTATCCGAACTCTATGCAGATAGGCCATCAATGATTTTTTTGAGCCATTTCCCCATTTTTTCTTTCTTGTAGGCATGTACACAAGGTGCATAATGGGGTTTATCATAAATAGTGGTATTAGCACCAGCAGAGAGGTCAGCCGCGCACAGGGATACGGAGGTACAAGCTCATACACCCCTCCAAATATTGATCGTTTTTAATGACTGTTTTTTTAAAGTTTTGGAAAAGTACAGAGATAAAATATGCATATTAGTATGCAGAAATTGTTTCAATGGTGCTACTGAAGAAACAAGCTTTGGTCTTGATGTATCCTGTGATGTTAAAATAAATAGCAGTTTGGTGCTTTTATCCGCTAATTTAAAGTCACAGAAATAAAATATGAAAGCATAAATGTTTCTTTCTACTAAAATTATTCAGCCAAAACTGTAAATAATACTTTAAGAATAGGTGGTAAGGTCTTTAAATCATAAAGAAGTATGTGAGAATTAGTTTGAAATAATTGGATGGTATAATAGGATCATAAATCTCAAGATCTATTGTTCTATAATAAATTTTATCCTGCAAAAGAAAGGTTTAATGAGGAAAAGACAATAATTCAACATAGTTTTAATTATACATAATTTATGCTACACAAAATATATTTCTTTACGTTAAAGTAATTTGAAAAAAAGATAGTTTTAACCTGGAACAAACAGATTCAAAAATCTGGTCTTGATGTGAGATTTGTGCTAGATATAGAAGGAAAATAGTTCACTATTCATGCTACAAATAAAAATAACAAACAATTAACACCGCACAAAAGTTAAGAAGCTACAATATCTTAAAACAAAAGCATAATACAAAAGTGCATGTGTTATATCTTATAGCCCTCGATAACATTAGACAGTAGACTAACTTCAACACACCTTTCTATTTTCCATCAGTGTCATTGGTGCTGCTCTGCTGCTCCTCACATTAATGAGGAACGATTATGTCTGTAAGTGATATCAGAGGGAAAAGAGCCATAACCATTTGACAACTGAAATTAGATTAAAATTTTCAGGCACAGTTCCCTGTGTTTAGAGAATATTAAAGCATGTTGAAAATGTAAACTAGAAGCATACACCTGTGTGTGTTGCTAGATTAGAGACTACACTGTTGCAAGTCTCAGATTACTGATCAGAAAACAAATCAGAATATTCCTGATGTGACACTATAGGGGGATTTACTAAAACTGAAGCATGTGAAATCTGGTGCAGCTCTGCATAGAAACCAATCGGCTTCCATTTTTTTTTTACAAAGCTTAAGCTTTGTGTGTTGACAGGCTGTTGGCGGAAAATCGGACCGTTTTTATGCTCCATCGGACAATTGTTGAATTTTCCATAGACAAATGTTGGCTAGCAGGCTTTAAAATGTGTACACATGTCCATCGGACAAAAGTCCAAAGTACAAACACGCATGCTCGGAAGCAAAGCTCACCAAACACAACATTAGCAGAAGGTGCCCAAAGGGTGGTGCGAAAGAGCTGGAAAAACATGTAGTACATGTAGTATGTCACTACATTTGTGTTTGTTGGCTGACAATTGTGTGCCGTTTGTATACAAGACAAATTCCTGGCTAATGACCTTGGGACAAAAGTCCTACGCTTTGTCTGTGGAAAATCCGATCGTGTGTATGAGGCTTAAGTTGAACAAGCTGAAGTTAGCTGATTGGCTACGATGCACAGCTGCATCAAATTCTGAGTAGTCCCATATTAGTAAATCTTCCCCAATGCCTTTCTCTCTGTTTATTAGTTGTCAGAAAAATAAGTATATTGTTACTGCTTACAATTTACTGCTAAAATCACAGTGATTTTTTTTATAAAACATTGTTTTGAAAACAGGGTTCGTTGGGACCCCAGAGGCCCAAGGAAGCCGGAGGGGTCCCAAATTACGTTAGGATGATGGTACTTTAAGCTTATGTTATTTTTTTCTACTGAGAGGTCTCCTTATAAATCATTGTTTTGAAAACAGTTTTTAGTAAAACACCACATTTTTTTTTTCACATTTTGTTCTTTTTTGGCTTATAATAAAAGCTGTTATTTAGATATCATTGGGTGGCAGGTCATTGTGTTGGAGGTGAAACATCGACAGGCCATAGGGAAATAATCAGGGGAGAGTTATTAACACTAGATTTACATATATTTTATTTTATAGTTTTATTAAGAGACTATCTCACAGTGTGTTTATTTACATTTGACCTTTGTAATGAGTAATAAAGGGATACTCTCTGCTCATTCACTTTGGGCATGGGCAGATATCTGTGGGCCCTTCAAATTTAAAGGGGGCTGCCAGATTACAAAAGTTTTCTATTCCCTCAAACCCCTATATTATCCTTGGTAACAGATATGGGTAGAGAAAACAAGAACGTCTGTGACGCCATCCCGTCGTACGCCGCTCTCCAGTCCTCTTTGTGACTGACTAGCTGAGTTCCAGGCCTGGCTTTGGATCCTGCTTGAATACCGGACTAGACCTGCTGGAGAGGATGCCAGCCCCACATGGAGATTAAGCTCGAAGGACTTCCTGGTGGACTTACTTTAAATTTTTACATACTATAACCTGCGCCACCATCCATTGCATTTTTCTGAACAGATATGGGGAAGAGGCCTTTGTCCCCTTAAGGACAAGGTGCCTTATAAAGGGAGACATTTTGCCATCCCTCCTTGCAAAGTACTCTTCCAAAATTGACAAGCATGTTGCCTGGGATGGTACAGAAATGAGGGATTCATGCTTGCTGTCCTCTTTTTCTTGGCCCTCTCAAGCTGCAGGCCTGTATAAGGATCTACAAAAGTTAATCAGCAACATCTGGAAGCTAAACCCAGGAGTCCTAGTCTAGATACAGCAACAGATCTACCATATGAACTAGTGGACCATCTAGGAAACCAGTGCAAGCATTGTTCCTTTGTTAAAGTCTTTTATTGGAAAATAATGTAGTTCTAATGTCAATCATGTCATCCAAGAATGTAGATGAGGATGAGTGCTGCCTGACAATGTTGACCCGCCATCATGATGACCCATCTTTGGTCAAGGCTACACCCAGTGATGCTGCAGTGAATTATGGGCTGTGAAACGTAACTCGAATTTGGCACAAACGGCCCAAAACTTTCGTAATTCGACGAACGATCGAACATACGATGTTTGAGTCGAACATGAGTTCGACTCGAATACGAAGCTCATCCCTACTTTCCAGATATGGCCAGTTTGCATGCTCATTCACTGAACTTCAAACAAGCTAAGACATGGGTTTGACTCAAACCTAAAACTCATCCTTACTTATCACACTGACATCTAAGGACAAATATTGTGTGTTGCATACAATACTCTGAGCCTCCAAACAGTCCTACTGTATATACTTGTCTGGCTGACATATTACATGTATCAAATCACCATTGGAGTACTGGAGAATCAGCCACCAGTAGCTGATGGGTGAGTGTTTAACTAATTTTATGCTGCAAATCGCTAGTTTAACCATTAACCATTATGCCCACTTTCACATTGGGCCAATTTGACATGTGATTTGACATGTCAAATCGCATGCCAAATCTGAGCATATTGCCAGCAATGGCACGTCGGAATTAGTGTAATGATGACTTTGTGGTGCAGCACCGTTTCCCAAAAGTAGTTTCAGCACTACTTTTGGCGACTTCGGGGGCGATTGCAATAGACATCTGTGCAGGAACCCGCACAGATGTCTGTCAAATCCCCCCTCCCTGAAGTTGGACTGAAATGCCGGTTTGAAATTGTCGACTGAACTCGCACGATTTCAAAGACGCCCCCTAAATGTGAACATGGGCTGAATGTGAGTTGAATGGTTTATGTATGTTTATACTGGTTTAAAAGTTGGGTTTTCCAATTAAAGTGTTACTAAACCCAGTAGTATGAAAATAGACCCCCCCCCCCCCACCACCATAGTGCCCACAGATTATAAATCTTCTTTTTACATTAAAATACTGCCACTATATACCTTTTTGGCTGATCTGTATACCACGGTCAGATAATAAACTGCAGGATCTGCCTGAGTGCTGAGTGTTCAGGTAGGAGGAGATTTCCACTATAGCCTGTGTCCTCATGCTGTTATGGGAGGCGGATCGTGCATGAATTAAGATGTGACATACCACCCACTGTGTTCTTTTTTAGTTACTGGGCCTACACACCCAAATGTGTGATTTCAATACCATGTGACCTGGCTATCTCTGATCAACCAGGAAATGTTCTCTCCGGCAATAGAGAAAACTGAGCATGTGCATGGGAACCACTCTGACTGTGTCATATCTGGCCTTGCCAAGAGAGACCCTGCAAGAGGAAGGAGGATCTATCCATACAGGATCAAAGAGCCTTTTTACACAGTACAGAGGATTAACCCCTTAAGTTCCACAAGCATGCTATTCTGCATATACAGACAGATTTTACTGTTGTAGGTTTAGTAACACTGTAACCACTTCAGTAACACTTTAACCACTTTAACTACTTCTTTATTAAAAGTATTTCCTTTTAGGGGCACATTGTGCGCACCTAGACAGAAATAAACAGCTGTCAACAAAACCATTAATCATTATGTCAGCACTGATATTGCAATGAATGACATTGTTAATAAACAGAGCCATATGTTTATCATATCAACACCAATATGGTGATTCTATGTCTTTCTTGATCAAAAAAGCCATGTGATCATGATAATACATTTTTATTTTTTTTCAGGTAAATTTGACTACCAGTAACCCATGACCAAATTGCAGCGTAACCAATTAAGGACCCTTTCACACCGATAGACGTCGGCAGAATGGCACGGCTGGGCACAAGCACGTACCTGTACGTCCTCTTTAAGTGCCCAGCCGTGGGGTCGCGAGCGCGATGCCGGCAGCGTGCTCGCGACCCGGTCCGAAGCTCCGTGACCACGCCCGCGGAACCCACGGACTCGGTCGCCACCGGTGTCCCACGATCAGTCACCGGAGCTGAAGAACGGGGAGAGGTGTGTGTAAACACACCTTCCCCGTTCTTCATTGTGGCAATGTCAGTGATCGTCTGTTCCCTGATATAGGGAAAGACGATCACTGACATCACGCGTCCAGCCCCGCCCCCCTACAGTTAGAAACACATATGAGGTCACACTTAACCCCTACACTGCCCCCTAGTGGTTAACTCCTAAACTGCAAATGTCATTTTCACAGTAATCAGTGCATTTTTATAGCACTTTTCGCAAAAGTTCGACTCGAATACGAAGCTCATCCCTAGTCTTCAACATTATGGAACTAATGTTAACAACTACTACTAGCTACAAGCTATGATTGTATGATTGGAAAAGACAGGAATCAAGTCTTGTGCTCACCATTTTCTCCTTGTATGCAGCAATGGTGTTTCTGTGCATAAAGTTGGTAGTCAGATATGGACATCACAGAAGTGGAACAAATCATTCAATTATATCCTGTTTGTCCTCTTCTTGTTCTGATACAGAAGATTTGTTACTGCTTACAGCAAGGGTGTCCAAACCTTTTTTCAAAGAGGGCCAGATTTGATGAAGTGAACATACGTAAGGGCCGACCATTTTGCCTGACATTCGTTGAACCATTAAAATTTGGTCTAAGTGTGTTCGTTCAAGCAACTAATACACTGCCCAACAAGAATTCTCTTGCCTTTGTAGCTGTGTGTGGTGAAGAGATGAGTGTGGGCGTGTTATTTGGATGTACCGTATTTATCGACGTACAACACACATCTTCACTTTAGGAGGGAAGCAAAATAAGGGTCATTGCCCATGAATGCAGCCTAATCAGTGCCCATCTGCAGCCTCGCTATTGCCATGAATGCAGCCTCTCTATTGTCATGAATGCAGCCTCTCCATTGCCATGAATGCAGCCTCTCCATTGCCATGAACGCAGCCTGATCGATGTCCATCTGCAGCCTCAGAGGGAGGGGTGGGCGGGATGAGCACCAACCGATTACATACAGGAGAATCTCCTGTTTACACAGCAGCCTCTTTAATACAATTTCTCCCGCCTCCTATGATAGACAGAGGAGTCGTCCAATGGCAGCCCAGGGGATCGGACTTCCTATTACAGATGTCACTGAGTAAACAGGAGATTCCCCTGAATGTAATTTGACAGCACTCGTTCCCCCTCCCCCTGTCCCCTCCAAGGCAGCACCGATAAATACAGTATATATCCAAATTACCAGGGGGGCCACATTAAACTGGAATGGGGGCCACAATTGGCCCCCGGGCTGGACTTTGGATATGCCTGGCTTACAGGATAAAGCTTCCTTTAACCAATATTCTTTTTTGTTTTATTTGTCTCGTCCATTTCTACACTGCCCCTTTTTCCTTCATAACAAAATCCTACTAATAAATATGTTAAATATGTGCAATTCATAAGTCATGGATATTTGAAAACAATTGTATTGCTTCTACTATGTATAGCATACTAGCTGGCTTAATCAGTACGCTAATACAACTGCAAAGAGAAAAATCTATGCTACTCTGCCTAAATGACACACTGCTATAAATTTTAGATGTGATCATAAAATATATTTTATGAACACATTGCTGTTGTAATATGATGATTCAAAACAGTGCCCTGGGGAAAAGAGCACCAGTATGTGTTGATTTTACATTGTTGTGGCCACAAAACACCTGCTCCCATTAAGTTGCTGTGAGAATACTATATTTATATAGAATTCTATACATTAATCTATATCTATACAGGCTTGTTTTATTTTCTCAGATGTAGAAAAATGTAGAAATAAAAATTTAATATTGGAAAATTCATAAAGTAAGTCATAAAATCTATAGGTTAACCAAAATATTGTAATATAGTGGTCCTCTGTTATAGGCAGAATGATCCTTATTAACTGGACAAAACATGTGGTGTGCATCAGCACCACAACCCAGACATAATTACTGTATATAAACATTAGAGAGAATCCAAAGAGGACTTTTAATTATTGTGTATTATAAAGTGCATTATTACCACTGCTAAATGTGACAGCTTCCTCCTGATTGTTAAAGCGGGAGTTCACCCATTTTTTTTTTTTCTCTTTTCCCCTTAGATTCCTGCTCGTTTTGTCTAGGGGAATCGGCTAGTTGTTTTAAAATATGAGCAGTACTTACCCGTTTTCGAGATGCATCTTCTCCGTCACTTCCGGGTATGGGTCTTCGGGAGCGGGCGTTCCTTCTTGATTGACAGTCTTCCGAGAGGCTTCCGACGGTCGCATCCATCGCGTCACTAGTAGCCGAAAGAAGCCGAACGTCGGTGCGGCTCTATACTGCGCCTGTGCACCGACGTTCGGCTTCTTTCGGAAAATCGTGATGCGATGGATGCGACCGTCGGAAGCCTCTCGGAAGACTGTCAATCAAAATAGGAACGCCCAGTCCCGCAGCCCATACCCGAAAGCGACGGAGAGGATGCATCTCGTAAACCGTAAGTACTGCTCATATTTTAAAACAACTAGCCGATTCCCCTAGACAAAACGAGCATTCATCTAAGGGGAAAAAGTATATTGTAGGGGTGAACCTCCGCTTTAAGGAGTGTCACCTGCTGGTGTCCTACCAACCAGTGACTCATCATCACCTGGCACTTTTAGCTGTCTGGCCAATGATTCTGACTGACAACTGAATGTAAAAAAACAGCAGGGATAGTGTTTAAAAAAAAAAAACGGTGAGAGGTTCCCCAAAATGTATACCAGGGCCTTTAGGTCCCCCTGGAAAAGCACCTTGTTCCCATGTTGATGAGGACAAAGACCCCCTTTCCACAACCTTGGCCTGGTGGTTGCGGGGGTGTGTGGGCAAAGAAGCCCCCAGCTACCCGTGTGAACAAGTAAGGTGTACGTAGTACCTCTACTTATTCACAAAAAGAAACATCCCTTTCTTTCTTTCTTTCTTTCTTTCTTTCTTTCTTTCTTTCTTTCTTTCTTTCTTTCTTTCTTTCTTTCTTTCATGATGTTCATGGCCACCCAGACAGCAAACTCAATGAGAATGGTATGAATTTTAGGGGGGACCTAACACTGTTTTATTTCTTAACTATCCCATATATTTTTTGTGGGGTCTCCCTAAAAATCTTTACCAGACTTAAAGGGGCCTGGTATTAATTTTGGGGGGACCTCGTTCTGTTTTTTTGATTGTTTGCATTCACCTGTCAGCTTTTTCCCTTCTTATTATTATTCTTATTATGTGCTGTTGGCCTGGCATCCATGCTCAGTCAGAGGTGGTGTGTGATGCTACTGGATGTGCATAAGGGTCACTGTGTGAATTTGTCACATTGATAGAAGGAAAACCTTTGGAGGAAAAGAGATTTAATCTCCAAATACGGAAAGATTTCATCACAGTAAGAGCTGGGAAAATGTGGAATATACTCTATCAAGAGCTGTGTCAGGACCATTAAGGTAAGTACTCACCGAGGCCGAGATGCTGAGGGCGGCTCACCTTTGCGACCCTGTGCAGACCACTCCCTGGAGTTAGAACAGAGGAGGGACGGCACAAGGAGGCACCAGTGCCGGGAACCGGTAGGCAGACTTGGTGCAGCTGACGAAAACAGGGCAGGTGCAGAGGACTGGAGACAGTCGTTGATCAGGCAGGAACAGGCAGGTAAGTCCAGAAGGGACCAACAGGAAACAAGGCAAATCCGGGTCACAGGCCGTGGGTCAGAAGTTGGGGAGATCAGAGGAAGTCCGTGAGAGCAAGCCAAGGTCAAGGGGCAGGAGACAACAGCAAATCCGATAAGCAGGCAGGGGTCAAGTGTAGGAGACGGCAGAGAATAGTCAAGGTCCAATCCGGGTCAAACAGGTCAGGGTATTCAGGTTTCAAGGTTCTCTCACAGGGTAAAGCTGACAACGAACCAGCAATTAGCAAAGGGGAAGGGGCTGGCTTAAATAGGCCGCACTGGCCACTGATTGGTCCAAAGTAACATAGGTTCAGCACCAGGCTCCAACGGACAGCAAGCAAAGTAATACTTGAGCAGTGGCTCAGAGGCAAAGAGCTGGACTTATAATGGATAGGTCCTAGGTTCAATTCCACCCAGAGCCAACTGGGGAATGTGACCGTAAAAGGTCTGTGCCCTGACAAGCTGGTTCTGGCTAGCTCAGTAGCTTGCTTTAAAAACGACCTGGATTCTTTCCTAAATGTACATAATATAACAGGATACTAACATTTATTGGGGAATAACCAATTGCCTCTTGGGGGATCAGAAACAATTTTTATTCCCTTGCTGGAGCAACTTGGATCATGCTTTGCTGTTTTTTTGCCTTCCCGAGGATTAACTGTTGTTGTTTGTTTGTTTCTTTGTTTGTTTTTTGAACTAGTTAAACTAAACGGTCTTTTTTCAACTTGACTAACTACTGTATGTAACTATGTAAGTATTTACAGTAAGCAGATGGCTAAACAGGGGTGAGAAGGGCAATGCTTCTGTAAAAATAAAGTTCAGGAGGCACCTAGTGCTTTTCTGACCCATAACTAAAGATTTTGTGCAGCACTTTGGACACAATGGGACACATGTATCTATCCTCACAAGACAACCAAAACTAAACAGGAGCAGTGAGACAGATTTATTACAAGGTTATACAGTAGTCAAAAATTCCTGCTCAAAAGTAGCATTTGTGTCTAAAAGAAACCAGACCCTGACCACTTTCTAATTATGAGTCTGTTTAGGTGTATCTGTCCAGGATTTTGTCCTTTTTCAGATATATCAACAACCTTCTTGTGTTATGGACAAGGGAGGATGCAGATGAGTTTATAGGCAGCTTGGCAAGCAATCATTATAATTTTAAGTTTACTAGTGAATGTGGCCAACACCAAGTATTTTTTTTGGACCTGACAATACAGTTGGGAAGTGATTACTTAGTAAAGATCAAGCTGTATAGAGAGCCAATTGCAATTAACATTTTTTTCATGCTGATAGCTTCCACCTAGATGCATTAGTATGCAATATCCCCATGGGACAATATTTGAGAGCCTGTCAGAATTTTGAGATTGAGGCATTACATCTGAAGGAGAGATTTTGAAAAAAATATAGGAAAAAAATTCTCACTATAGATTACCAGAGAGCAAATACAGCAATTGAGAGGCATTGACTAGCCTCCAATACACTAACCTTATACCAAGTGTTAAGAAAATGTGCACCAATTTCTGGCATTTGCTGACTAATGGCGAGGCTGTGGGATGGTGTGTCTCAGCAAGTCCACAGTTTGTCTTTGGAAAGGCATGCTCCCTAAGGGATATAATAATGCACCGTGAGGTATCTTGGACAACCACTTGTTACATGGGTCACTTGGGGATGAAAGAATGTGGCTATTGTGACTTCTACATAATAGAAGGTGGTATGCTGCCTTTGTCGACTGGGAGGACCCTCAGGTGAAAGCAGGGAGCTGGCTTCAGTACTTCTGGTGTGGTGTACACCCTGATCTGTGCTTGCAGGGCCTTCTTCGTTGGCAATATAATTAGGTTTGCAAGAGATTAAAGCACCACATTTATGATATTTCCAATTACCATCTCAAATCCCCTGTGGGGAGGCATTTTTGTTTAATGCATGAAAGGGATATCTATTTATTGTGTGCATAATTGGCCAAAGGCAGGGTGACATTGGCCAATCATGGCTCAGGGGGACTAAGTCCATGCCCCACACTATATAAGGCTGCTACCATAAGCGCTGTGTAAACTGTTGGTGCTACAAATCGTGAATAATAATATAAATAATACAATATATATATATATATATATATATATATATATATATATATATACTCTGCATTCAGTGTAGCCTATATTAACAGTGTGTTGGGTGGTGTATAGTTTAGTTTCTAATACACTTCAGACAGTGTACACAGTAAATAATACAGTGTAGTGTGGTGTTGCAAAACAAAAAACTTATGTCCCGAGAGCCACCAAGGAGAAGCAGACGCTCACATGCCACTAAAAGAGGGCAAGCAGCCTCTGTGTCCACAGTCAACAGTGGTGGTCGTGGACGTGGTGCAATCTTCTGCAGGTGGCCGTGGGGAACGATTGTCCTTTTTTTCTGCTACTGGCCGTGTTATTGAGCCACAATATGCAGAACAGTTGGTGGAGTGGATAATGTAGCTGTCCTCATCCCCTTCAACCTCTGTCATCTAGGCTCAGATTAGTTTGCCTTCCAAGGCAGCTGAAAAAACATCCTATTCCACCGGCTCCTTGCCCACAGTCACTCCTTCTGTAGCCCCACCATCATGAATGGAGGAGTCCCCAGAATTATTCACCACAGTGTTTGTTATATGCTGCTGGAGGATTAGCAGCAATTTGAAGGGTCAAATGTTGGTTCACAGGTTGAGGAAGGGAGTAAAGTGAGCCTAGAGAGAGGGGGTGCCACAGAAGGACAAAAAAATGGCAGTCATGTTCCCCTAGCTGTAGCATACTGCCAAGTTTGCTCCAGTGATGAGGAGGGAGGGGATGATGAGGTTGCTAACTTATTTATTTTATTTACTTATTACTATTTATTTGGGAAGCGCGCATATACCACCGGTCGGTGGTGCCAAAGCGCTTTGTGACAAAATAGCCCGGATGTTCTGGCGAGGGGAGCATAAATAAAAGAGAAGGGAGAAAAAAAAACAAGAAATCAGCGAAGAAAAACTGCTGTACACGTGTGCAGAAGATCTCGCTGTTGCTGTTCGCAACCTATGTCTGAAGCGGATCAAGTGTGTCCAGAACAGCAGCCGCTTGGGCACCACATGCTTGACCAGACATATGACGACCTGCCATGCAGTCTGTTGGCAACAGCACTTGAAAATACCACATCATAGAAAAAGGCTGGCTTCTCTTTGATGCTCACCTGGGATCTTGAACCCTATTATACATCCAGTCCTCTCAAAAACCTGCACTGAGAGGATAGAAGGTATAGCAATAGGTGTCCCAAGCATTTACAGCCAATCTGCTAGCAGTACACCACCAATTATTTTTAGCAGGCAAATTTCCCTATCCCAGCTGCTGAACCGTAAAAAGAAATTCGGTCCCAGCCATTCACATGCTCAGCATCTAAATTATAGTTTGGCCAAATTGCTAACACTGCAACTGCTGCCTTTTCAGCTGTTAGACTCTGCCCCCTTTTGTGAATTTGTGGAATGTGCTGTTCCTCAGTGGCAGGTTCCAAAATGCTATTTCTTTTTATGGAAAGCCATCCAAGCTCACTACTGGCATGTGGAAGGCAATCTTTTGGCCTTGTTGGACAGTGTGTTCAGCAGTAAGGTTCATATTACATTTCATGGTCCAGCAGGCATGGGCATTGACGCTACCTTTCCTTCACGGCACGCTGGGTAATTTTGCTGGCAGCTGGGAAGGATGCAGGACAGGGTTCAGTGTTGTTGGAGCTTGTTCTGCCACCACTCCTCCAAAATACTAGTGGTGATTCTGCCACAGCTCTCTCCTCCACCCCCGCCTCTTCTTCTTCTTCTATGGCTCTTCTGCAGATGTGTCCTCTGAACCAGTAGTGCTCCGTAAGCGGGCTATGCAAGCAGTCAAGCTAAAAGATGCCATGCAGTGCTTGGGTTGGTCTGCCTAGGGGACAGGAGCTACACTGGGGCAGAGATTCTTTTAGCTCTGCAGGGACAGGCTCAAAGGTGGTTGACACCACTCAGCCAAGAATGGTTGCATGTGTCAATGGCACCAACCATCTCTCCGCCCTCCATCAGGGACACTTGACTTATGTTCCATGTTTGGCACATGCCCTAAAATTTGATCCTTGACCAGGTACCCAGGCTTACAAGATCTCTTGAGGCAAGCCAAAAAAGTCTGTGGTCATTTCCGCCGGTCATACAATGCCAGTGCTCAGCTGGCTGACATTCAAAGGGAATGCAACCTGCCCACCAACTGCCTCATTTTGACATGCCTACCAGGTGGAACTCAACATTGGCAATGCCGCAGCGGCTGCACACACAGCAGAGGGCCATCAATGAGTGTGAGTATGGCACCAGGACAGGATCAGGGGAGCTTGGCTTCTTTTTGCCATGCCAGGAGCTACTGATCAAGGATGCATGTACTGTCCTGTCACCATTTGAGAAGGCCACAAGGATGGTGAGCAGTGACAATGCATGTATCAGTGACACAGTCTCTCTAGTCTTCCTGCTGGAGCACACGCTTTGTGGAATCATGGACAGGGCACTTGAGTAAGAACAGCAGGAGGAAGAGGAGGACTACTTTTCCTCTCACAGCCCCCTTTATTCAGATAGCATTCCTGTGGGGCTGCCAAACACACAGGAAGAAGATGAGGAGGATTGTGTCAGCATGGATGTAGAGGATAAGGCACAGCAGTCTTCAAGGGATGGTTTTCAGTTCCCAGAAACCCAAGGAGTTGTATGTGGCTGGGAGGAGTTTGTTACAGATAATGTGATCCTGAGTGACGCAGAGGACTCAAAATCAAATGCCTCTGTAAATTTACGTTGCATGACTTTCCTGATTCTGAAAAGCTTGAGAAAGAACCCTAGGATCTGTGGTATTAGGTAGACATGTGCACACTGAAATATTTTGTTTCAAAATTTCGTTTTCGTTTGAAAAATAAATTGATTTAGTTACTCCCGAAATTTGTTAATATTTATTTTGTTTTTCATTAGAAATTGCATTCGTCCGGAAATCCGAATGAATTTAGGTCGAATCTGTCATTAACCCCCCTGGCGGTATGATTCTGTCTGGAATTACGTACCAAAAGCGGTACAATTATTTTGCAAGGAAATTTGGCGTTTTATACTGTAGGCCTGCAATTCTTAGGAATAACTCATTTAAATCTGACCAAACAAGAGTGTAGTAGGCATTCCGGGTATGATTTTTTTTTTAAAAACAAAATTATAAATTATAATATAATATAATATAATATAATAAATAATTATAAATAATTATAACAAATAATAATATATTTATAATAAAATTATTCAATAATGTAATCAACTCAAAATCACAGAAATTTGCTCAGTTGCAGAATTGTCGCTGTCATTACTTTTATTTTTTAAGACGAATTTCCCCACAAATCGCTATCGCACACTTCTGCAAGTGATTATAATTTAATATCACTGTTTTCTAGCTGCTCTAAAACCATTTTTGACATAAAGGGACACTTTTGGACAATCTACAGTTTGCAGGCAGAAAGAACAGTTTTTATTATACTAAAGAACATGTAGGGCACTGGGCAGACCACTAGGGACAAGGGGGGTGTGTATTTTTTACATACAGTACTGTAATCTATAAGATTACAGTATACTGTATGTAAGGTGTTTGTTTACTTTTTTGAATTTGGCGCCGTTCTCTGCCCCTGTGCGTCGTAACGTCACAGGGAACGGAGATCGGCGGCACACGGGGACACTGTGAATCGAGCGAGGACCCGCTCGCTCACACAGCGGGGATGCATCGCTGGATCCAGGGACAAGGTGAGTAACTTGTCTGTGGATGCAGCGAGCAGGTAAGCTGCACGCTCTGCACATCTACCCCGAGCGTGACTCGGGGATACCGATCCTAGTATCGAAAATCCACCCCGAGTCACGCTCGGGGATTCCGCCAGGGAGGTTAAAGGCTTATGGTGTCTGTCGAATGTTCAAAAAAGATTCGACGGAAGAGCGAAACTGTACAATGCCGCGATCGTACATTTCCGGTCGAATGTTCTGCCTACAAGCTAGCTATAGTAGAATTCTAATGTTGTATGAATAGTAATAATTATATTTATTAATTATTATTACTAGTCAACCAACATTAGAATTTTTCTATAGCCTATGGGCCAAGCATTTGACCGGAAATGTACTATTGCAGCGTCGTACAGTTTAGTTGCTCCGTTGATCCTTCTTAGAACTTTCGACAGACACCATAAGCCTTTGATTACAGATTCGATGTTTGTATGTTTTTCGATGGAAAAAAAATTCTAAAGGAAAAAAGTCATTTAAAACTACTCACGGCTATAATGAATTGTCGGGTACTGGCAATACAGATAAAAGTAATAAGAAAAAAAACAGTATGGGTTCCCACTTAGTCCATTACCAGGCCCTTTGGGTCTGGTATGAATATTAAGGGGAACCCTAAACCAAAATTTTAAAAAAATTAAAGCGTGGGGGTCTTCCCAAATTCCAAATAAAAAAATAAATCAAAAAGTTCCAACGATGTAATCCACTCTCGAGCGATACGGAGAAAAAAAAACTGAAGGTCCTGATATGGAACTTGGGGGGGACCCCACGCTTTTTTTTCAAATTTTGGTTTGGGGTTCCCCTTAATATTCATACCAGACCCAAAGGGCCTGGTAATGGACTAAGGGGGAAACTCATGCTGTTTTTTTTATATTATTTTTATCTGTATTGCCAGTACCCGGCAATTTATTATAGCCGCGAGTAGTTTTGAATGACTTTTTTTCCTTTAGAAATGTCATTTTGTGCAGGGACTTTTCTAAGCATGGGAAGCATGCGCTACTTTGCAGGCATACTATAGACACCCCCCAGGTATGAAATGTAAAGGAATATTTCACTTTTATTGTTTCACTTTAAGCATTATTAAAATCACTGCTCCTGAAAAAACGTCAGTTTTTAAAACTTTTTTTCGCATTGATACATGTCCCCTGGGGCAGGACCCGGGTCCCCAAACACTTTTTATGACAATAACTTGCATATTAGCCTTTAAAATCAGCACTTTGGATTTTTCCCATAGACTTTAACAGAGTCAGCATGTTCTGACAAATTTGTTGCCTGTTTGCATGTTCTGCTGCGAACCGAACCGGGGGATGTTTGGCTCATCCCTAGCGGTCACGTACAACACGTACGACGGCACTATAAAAGGGAAGTTCCATACCAAGTGCTTCTGCTCCCTTCTACTAATCTCGTGTTAGTAGAAGTTTGGTGAGAAGCGATTCGCGCTTCTCAGCCTCGTGCTTTTCAGTCTGTTACAGCATGAGAAATGTGCTATTTCCATTACAAACGCTAGTTTTACCAGACCGAGCGCTTCAGTCTCATACTTGATTCAGAGCATGCGTGGAATTTTGTGCGTCAGAATTGTCTACACACGCTCAGAATTTACGAGAATGGATTTTGTTGTCAGAAAATTTGAGAACCAGCTTATTACTGGACGCAAGGAGGAGATTCGATTTGGCGTGTGTGAGATATCCATCCATCCACCATCATTATAAACAGAGAGCTACACATTCAAGAAGTCATTTTCATTTTAAGAAGGTAAGCGCTCTGTGAGCTCATTTCTTGAAGAACCACTTAGAAGATCACTGGAAGAATTTTTCTGTATTCATGAAGATTGCCCTTATCACTTAATTTATGGGACTTTTTATGGGACTTTTTATATCACTAGTTTTATTTAGCATTATCCACATTATTTTCAGCACTTGTTGTGATTACTTATATATTTTTTTGCGCTTATCACTTTTACTTTCAGTACACAACAGTTAAAGTGGTATAGGGTGATTTTTTTTTACCTTCATGCATTATATGCATGAAGGAAAAAACCCTCACTGTGCAACTCCCCCCACAGCCCCCTAATACTTACCCAAGCCCAATTCAGATCCAGTGATCTGCATGAGAGTTCTGGGTCTCTCTCTCCTCATTGGCTGAGACATTGGGGTGGGATTGAGCTACGCTCTGTGTGTCCCATAGACACACAGAGGTGGCTCGGGAGTGAGCATGCACATGTGCCACCAGAGCAAGCAGAATTCTCTGGGGGCACTCAGCAAGAGGGAGAGGCCAAAAGTGCCAGAGGGGGACTGGAGAAGAGGAGGATCAGGGCTGCTCTGTGCAAAACCATTACACAGAGCAGGTAAGTATGACATTTATTATTTTAAAGACTTTAAAACATTTCTGAGCATTACCATTATTGTAACTATACGTTATAGAGCATATTTGGCACATGAAGGTATAGCAATACAAGAGATATTTAAAAAACCAGCATACAATATAGTATATGACATCCATATACTGTATAAACGTATCTATGTTCCATCCATCTGTCACTAAGTTCTAATAACAATATTACCGATTACACATAACCAATATAGATGAAATTAAGATAAATATCCTCAACAGATTGCCCAGAATGGGGAGATGCAACCAAATAAATTTGGATATTTAGGATCTATAGAAAAGTTATACTGTGGGGGGCAGATATGTACTATATTTACTTTATTAACCACGTCAACTGCCCTGGTTTTTACACGAGACAAACAGGAGTCATACCCGTAAGGGTGGGGCGAGATCATTGAGGACACTGTTGTTCTCAGCAGCATGGACTCTGATGCAGGCAATTTGTGGTGAATGAGCTCATTCATGCTGAAAAACCTGCACACGGATTTGGGCCATGAAGGAGAGGGTGGGTGACCACGCTTTAGGATCACCAATGCAAAAGGAATATTCCATGTCACTTTTCCAGAGGCAGAAAAGACTAGCTGAAATCAGCAGTCACAGGAAGCACCTAAACTATATTATTGCAGACTACTTAGGATTCAGGACTGATATGTACTTTGAAATTAGGACCCCATGGACTACTGCACACCCAGGCTGTATCACTGGTCTGAGTAGGTGCTGTAGCTTAAGGCTTGCCCTGCAGCCAGTATGGTGCCTGAAAGAGCTTTCTGCACAGCAGGTTGTTTTTGCGACAGAGGCGCAGATAATCCAGTCCCCTAGCTCACTTCTCCTAGATCAACAAAGATTACAAAATCACTGCAGTGGGTTCTACCAACTACGTTTTTACTGTAACCAAGCTCCAAAAAATTATATCTTACCATTGTTCACTTCTTCTACCACCAACAGCTCCCTGTGGCTCTCTGCTGGGCTGTCACCATGACCAGGTCCTGCTACGTCTACTGGCTTTCCACCACTATCCACCACTATCAGCAACTGTAATATTTATTGGACCGCCAACATAACTAGCTCCTAGCACCTCTCCAGGCCTGCAACCTCTGTTGGCATGCCATTTCTAGGTCCTAAGACCTCTTCTGCCCTATTCTGGTGTTCTGGAACTGTACAGTGCCACACACGTTACAGATAAATGTTACCAAATACATGTTGTTCGGCAACAGACAAACATTTTTGACTACTATAGGCAAAATACATAGAAGGAGAATGAAAAAAAAAGGTGTAGGGTCTACAGCAGAAAGGCCTGTTACAGGCATTGTGTATTGAACATGTGTGGAACTATGCCTCTGCCTTTGGGATTTATGCTTGTAACTGTCAGCCTTGCAATGCCTCATGGGACTTGTAGTTTCGCAACAGCTAGAGGGCACCCATGCTGTACTGGATACAAACATAACAATTATAGCAACAAAAGAATATAAAGAAAGGTAAACCATCTTCACAGTGATGTACACGGTAATATGCTATTCGTAAGGTGCAAATGTATTAGCACAGTTTTTTAGAACGCAAACAATGTGACCACGGCTGCCAAAGATTGCCAAACCAACTGGTTTTATCTTTGTGGGAGGCTAACATTCTCTCATAGGTATAATGAGTTTTGAAAGTGGAACAAAACCCCTCTCTTTCAAAATATACTTCAGACAGGCTCAACTAAGGGTCTTATATCTGAAATATACAGAAAGATAAGCAAAAAAAGTCAATACCGGTTCAAAACTCCGTAAAGGAAAGAGAGAGATGGGCAGAGGATACAGGTGAAATAACACAGGAGCAGTGGAGGAGAATTCTAGAGATGGGACAGATGGTTTTGGTCTCGCCCCCGCAGAAGGTATCCCACCTGATGTTGATATATAGAGCTTATCACACTCCCAAGCGATTGTTTATGTATGGTAGAAGAGCTGATGACAGATGCCCCAGATGCCAGGGGACTGGAGATCTCATACATATGGTGTGGAGATGTCCAAAGCTGTTTTGATACTGGGAAGGAGTGCTTAATACCGTGGGCGATATATTCGGAATAACACTTGAGATGGAGGCCGCACTATGTATACTAGGACATAGGAAAGAAAGGGAGGAGCGGTAGAGTACCACAGTTGCAGTATTAAGATGCTTGTTCAAAGCCAGAATTTTTTTTAGCAATGAGATGGCAGGCGACGGCACCCCCGGCAGTAAGGGATTGGATTAGTGTAATAAACAAGACCTTCTGTAAAGAAAGAGCAGTTTATACAAAAAGAGGTAACCCCAAGGAATTTGAGAAGATGTGGAGGCCTTAACTGTAAAAAATGGGTTCCCTTCTCTAGAGTGAAAAACGCATAGTAGGGCTGGAGAATAACTAAAAAATAGAGTACTCGATAGGAAACTTGCATATCAGATAATTTAGCTGTAATATGTCTTCTAAATTTAATAAGTTTAGCCACGTGAAAAGAAAGAATGGGGCGAGAGAATTGATCTATGAATCTAATTATAATGAGATTACTTGAACGGTAACAGGAGGGGAGGAAAAGAGGGGAGGGATTGATGAGTAATGCTATAGTTACAATATTGGAACTAGGTAAAATAAATGGGATAAAGGTGTTCCTTTGCCCTGTTATTTTTCTCCCTTATTTTTCTTCCTCCTAGTTCATTATTCAATGTGCTCTTATTTTATGCTTATTTATTAATCCTATGATGTAGATAATGACTATTTTATTATTGAATTGTTAACATTTGAAAGAAAAATGAATAAAGAATAAAAAAAAGAAGCTCAAAGCTGTGTGCATCTAAGGAGCCAGAAGCTGTGTGCATTGAGGGGCTTGAAGTTGCGTGCGTTTAAGAAGCCTAAAGCTGTGTGCATCCAAGATTGTGGTCCTGGAAGAGCTGTGGTTTGAGGGACCAGTACCAATAGCAGCAGTGCTGTTGAAGAGTAGCCAGGTGGGCTTGTATTTTCTGTTACTGTATGTCTGAATGACGTTTAAACCCCTGCGTGGGATTCCTGAGTGGAATTTAATAAACATGGGCTACCAGGCCCTTAACTATAAACGCTTGTCTGATTTGAACTCACTACACGAAAATGCATCTACCACTGAGCTGAACAATCCCCCATGTCACAATATGTAAAACAAAGTATTCCCCTAATTTCAGAACTTTAAGGGCATCTTCGATTGCAGTTGGTGTGCAACCCTAATAATAGGCCTCAGTATTAATCTACAATTCTTATTTTTTTTTCTTAGTTTTCTTTCAGCCTTCTTTGTTGTATAGAATTTTCACAGTCTATTAACTCCAGAGCCGTTAGCATTCTGACATGAGATACTAGGCAAAACACTTAGAAAGATGATATATAATTTCTCACACTTTTTCCAAAACTAATCATAAAGCGAAACAAATATGATAGCTGTTGTGAAGTGTTAAAAGAGCATAACTTTATAACTAGAATGTTACTTTGTATTCATAAAGTCACAATATTTGTTAGATACAATTGTTGTTTAAAAGGATGAAGCAAAGTTAAAGTTCCACAAACTACTGTACATATGATGTTACCGTTTTCCACATTAATTGCAAATGTATCACATCTTTAATCTATTTTTGACAGGTGAAAATTAACATCTGATTGAGATAAATTACACCGCATAATAAACGTAAAATATTTATTTTGGTACAGTGTGAAAGATAGCGATAAGGTATAGTATGGAATGGCACATTAAAAGTAATAAAGTAAATTGATAAAAAAATTAAATAGGTTTTCCATCTTCAAACAATAAACCTGTCCATCTTTTCCCCTTCCTAATGTTGGTCAGCTGTTTGTAGTATGCTACTTATTGTATTGTTAGAGCTTCTTGGCTTTCTTTAGCACATTGTAGTTGAGATTTAAAAAGTTTGAAAATTAAAGTGTTTTTGGGGCCGAGCTGCGTCCTGCAAAGGAAAATAATCTCTAAGCTGTTGTATAGAGTACATCTATTTAAGTACTTTGTTATCTGAAGAATTAATTAGAGGTAGATGTTTTAGCCTGCTGATGTTTAGAGACTGATGGGGATGTCCATTTATTTTCTTCACCCCTTCTTGACAATTATAGGCAACCCTTGAAGACCCAGCACCAGGAAGTGGGACGGACTTCCCAATATCATGATTACTGTAATTAACTGGCACAGTGGTCACATATTTGAGAACCCATTATGCCAGGAGACAAGGAGCTGTATGTGACCAGGTAACATACTCCAGAATCTGTTAGTGCAGGGGAAGCCACACAGTGTTGTGGATCAGGGAAACGTGAGTAAAGACTAAAATAATGGGTGTGGGCTTGGGGGTATGGTTGAAAACCTACCTGACATTTTTTGTGTGTGTACTAGAGGACTAAACCATAATCAAAGCATGATGACATAACTTCTCTTCTGGATCCTGAGAGAACCTCACAGCTTGACGGCTAATAGGAAGTGGCCTTTTCATGCAAGCATTGATGTGGACACTCAAAGAAGAACCCACCAGATGTAAACAGAGAAGCAGAGAGGAATCAGACCAGGAGTGTCACATTACTATGGGTTTAGGTGAGTAAAAGTGGCATTTAGTGACTTTATTTTCCATTTAGGTAATCAGTTACAGGGTGGGGGGGGTGGTTTTGCTTAGAGTTGCTCTTTAAAAACCATCCTTTTCCTGTAAGTCCACCCCTTTGCCTCCCCTGCAGCAAAGGAAAGGCATTTCAAACGTGTGAATGAAGAGATAGCACTTTATAGTACAACTCAAGTTATACTTGAAAAGTAATCATTAGGAAATATAACTATTCTAAAGCAGTACTATATTTCAATTTGTCAGGTCTAAATGAAGGTCTATAATCCAAGAAAGCGGCACAAAACTCTTAAACAACTCAAGCATTTAACTGTATCCTAAGATAGTTTTATAGCATTAGACTGTTTAGCTACATAGATTATACGTGTCATTTAATGATATTGGGGTCAATTATAATCTGTATCGTTGTGTTTCTGCCACCCTGAGTTCTTTGATAAATGATCCTTATGGTCTAAAGAACAATATGAATCCTACTGTGAAATGTTGCACCAGTTTCTTTAGCTCACAAAACACAGAAATCAGTAATTCATATTTTACTGCAATGCTAAAGCAGCTGGGAACATATTTTTTAATAAATTACTTTTTATGCTACAACTCAGGCATTAAACTGCCACATTTGTGATTAATGAAATTGCATTGCAGGAAAAAATAGAGCAGGGTAAAGAATGTAAAATGGCATTTGCAGCTTTCAAAGTAGCTGTTTTCTAGAATGATAGAAAAAAATTAAAATTGGTTAATGGAAAATAAAAGGTTAACTTGATTCATAATGGTAATTACATTTTATCTTGGTGCAATTTTTGTAATTATAAATTGGGAAAAAAAAGAATTTACATCAATGATTGCACTTTAAGGCTTTGGCCTTGTTACGACACCCACTTGACAGATTCTGACAAAGCTGTGTTCCTGTAGACTGAATTGCTAACAGCTCATGCAAATAACACTTTAATTTACTTCATCTGCTCAATTACATAGTTTCATTTCATAAAAGAGGAGGAAAGGTTAAGTGATTAAGCGCAACCCAAACATAGGCAGGATGGGTTTATAAGAGCTGGAGTGTTATCAGCAGATATTAGTATCTCCTTACATTAGTAGACACTTATGTAAAGGTAATTTCATCCTGAAGAAAAGATCCTTTAAAAAAAGCATATTTCTCTCATAAGTGAAGTGTTTTGTTTTTACATGTGCAAGGGTCTCTGCAGTGTGCCTGGTATTATAGGGTAAAGGGCAAATGTGGTTTTATTTAAGAAATTACGGATATATACAATAAGGGCCAGATTCATAAAAGAGATACGACGGCGTATCTCCTGATACGCTGTCGTATCTCTGAGATACGATTGTCGTATCTATGCGCCTGATTCATAGAATCAGGTTACGCATAGATAGCCCTAAGATCCGACAGGTGTAAGTGACTTACACCGTCGGATCTTAGGCTGCAATTCTAGGCCAGCCGCTAGGTGCCGATTCCATTGCGGTCGGCGTTTACATAGTTTCCGTAGAGATACGCGGCGTAAAACTAAACCTGCCCTCTAGGTGGTCTAGCCAATGTTAAGTATGGCCGTCGTTCCCGCGGCGAAATTTAAAATTTCACGTCGTTTGCGTAATGCCGCGTACACACCATCACTTTATGTGATGAAAAAAAAACGATGTTTTTAAAAACATCAATTTAAATGACCGTGTGTGGGGGAAAACATTGTTTTATATCTTGTGAAAAACGACAAAAAAAAATTGAAGCATGCTTCAATTTTTTGTGTCGTTTTTCAAAACGTCGTTTTTTGTTTCACAAAAAATCACTGTGTGTAGCAAAAAACTACGTTTAAAACGACGTTTTTAAACCCGCGCATGCCCAGAAGCTAGTTATGAAGCGAGCGTCAATGGAAAAGAGTGGTGAACGTAACCTCGCTTTGCTAGAGCATTGTGAAAAAACGATGGTGTGTAGGCAACGTCGTTTTTGAAAATTGAAGTTTCAAAAACGTTGTTTTTTACTTCACCAAAAATTAAGTTTTTTTTCATCACATAAAGTGATGGTGTGTACGCGGCATACGTCGTCCGTGAATGGCGCTGGATGCCATTTACGTTAACGTCGAAACCAATGACGTCCTTGCGACGTCATTTAGCGCAATGCACGTCGGGAAATTTTAGGGACGGAGCATGCGCAGTACGTTTGGTGCGGGAACGCGCCTAATTTAAATGGTCCCCGCCCCATTTGAATTAGGCGGGCTTGCGCCGGGTGGATTTACGTTAAGCCGCCGCAATTTTACAGGCAAGTGCTTTGTGAATCAAGCACTTACGCTGAAAACTTGCGGCGGTGTAACGTAAATGTAATACGTTACGCCGCCGCAGCGTAGGGCGATTCTACGTGAATCTGGCCCTTTGTTGTTAGTTTGTCTGCAAATGTACTGAATACTTTGGCTTTTATAGGTCCTATAGAAGCAATCTCTAAACAGTGATAAAGAATAGATATGTGCATTCCCGTTCGTACGAATGTTATTTTCGTACGAAAATGTTAATTTTCGTACCCGCAGAATAATGTGTACATACGAAAAAATTAAAGCACCAAAATACGAAAACGACGGGATTACGAATGAGCTGCATAACGAACAACCACAAATACGAACGAACGATCCGACGAAAATACGACAAAACGAAAACGGCAAAAGAACGAAAATGACATTATAACAAAAGACTTGCATTCTGTATTTTGTTTGAATCCTTGTTCTGTTCGTATTTTGATTTTCAGTCGTGTGTTCATATGACATCTAACAAAAGATTTTCATTCTGTATTTTGTTTGAATCCTTTTTCTGTTTGTATGTTCATATGACATCTATAACAAAAGATTTGCGTTCTGTATTCTGAATTCCTTTTTTCTGTTCGTAATTTGGTTTCAAAATACAGAATGCAAATCTTTTGTTATAGATGTAATTTTCGTTTTTTTGAATGGGCAGTGAGTGTAGTTAGTGAAGCAGCTTCTCTTTTGTGCTGAGTACAGTAGTACAGTAAAGCCAAATAAACTTTTCTGTGGATTTTCGTCTGAAGGGAGATCAGTTGGCCAGACTTTTGAACCTGGAACCCAAAAATAGTTTTCTGATGGAGTTTAAAAACGAATGAACGTTCGGTAAAACGATCGTTTTTATGTTTGTTGTTAAAAAAGTCTGACCAAGTGTATGGGGCTTAACAATAGTTAATATGGATGAGTCGCGTGTTGAAAGTGCCGCGAATCCCACAATATATTTACGAAAGTACAAAATGACGAAAATTCACGAAAATTATTCTCTAACAAGTAACGAACATGAATTAAACAGAATAACGAACCATCCCGCATGTACGAAAATAAAACGGTAACCAAAATACGAAACGATAGGAATACGAAAAAATTGCGTCGTACGAAAAACGAATGGGAACGAACAGGAAAACAGGCGTCTTACGAAAAACGAACGGAAACGAACCTACGGAACGATACGAAACGGAAAAAAAAAAAAAAAAAAATTTTTCTGTGCACGTCTAATAAAGAAGCCAACTTTTTAGAAAACGTTTTGAAGACACAGCTGCTGTCAGTCTGGTCAGCTAACATTTGCTGTGTCACTTAGCAGGAGTATGACCACAGGTTTTCTAAAATAAAATAAATACATGAATTAAACCCAATCACTGAAATGTCATATGATCTTTGCCATATTAATGCCATTTAAAAGGCAATTCTAAATCTTAATTGTCAATCTTATATTTTTTTTTAAACTGCAGCTTTTCTTAACTTAATATCTGGTAATCCTGGTCCTTGTTCAGGAACTTCCTAAAGTGACAACGTGCTGCCATTGTCCTCTGCTTGACTACTAGTGTCCCCCTGTGCCTTTAAAGGGGAATGGGAACCCTCTAGGCATACCATACCTGCTGTTTATTTGTCCATTGCTGTATGCTCCAACATAAAGGGTCTCAAAGATTAGAGCTAGGATTTCACTATACACAAGGGCCTTGACGAGACAGTGTGGCAACCACATATATTTGCAAATGTTGCACAAATAAAACCTCTGTTTGTAACATAATGTTTTTGTTAGTTATTGGGTAAGTGTGTTATGAAATATATGTTGTTTTCTTTACTGAATGCTCTGTTTCTGTCTACCAACTGATCTCCTGATTTTTCATCCTGTCATATGAGCATCCAGCAGAGACTGTAAGTGGCCATGCCAACACTCAATTTTCAGGCATGACACCATCAGGAAGCTCTCCAAGCAATTACATATGGTCATTGCCGAAGTGCATGCATGTAAACAGGAAGGTAATTCATGCTCTTAATGGAAATACGGATTATCTGACTATACTGACTATCACTTTACCAACTTTCTGACTGCCCTATAGCGCTTTTACTGCTACAGGGCAGCAACTGTGGGCAGAATCAGGTGTATATATAGGTGGTTCTGCATTTTTTTATTTTAGCACTGATCACTGTTTATCGTCACTGGTTCCCGCAAAGTGTCAAAAGTGTCAATTTGAGTCCGATGGTCTGCCGCAATATTAGATAATGCCAACCGTGCTTATAAGTGATTTAAACTCCGAGTGATACCATAATATAAACAATAATATATAAACAATTTAAATGAATCAGATCCACAATAATAGTCCAATTGTGTTAGATGTACACCAGTGGTTCAATTAGGAACAGCACCCAATTCAGTGTAGTGATAGGAAGTGTGATGTGATCACAAACAAACTCCTGCTTCACAGGTAGAAGGTCTCCTCCACATAGACACCGCTCATGAAAAAAAAAGAAAGAAAGAAACAACTCATAGCGCAGATGGTAGAGCACCAGATACACAAGAGACACTGATCTCTAGCAATAGCACACTCACGAAACCGCCGTTCAAACAACGCATATATCCACAGTGCACCGATCCTCCATAGAGCTGCTCAGCTGATGTTTCCTCTCCTCATTCGGATCCACGATCCGTCCCGCTCGTAACTCCTCCCCCACGCGTTACGTCAATGGTCACTTGACTTAGTCATGGGTCACTACCCGTCCGCTCTCAGCTGATGTTATTTATGGTCAGCGAGGGGCTCAGGCAGAGACGGGATTGGTAGTGAGGGAGTGATTGACATCTCACATCATCGCTGGCATAAAAGGATTAAACATGCACTGTACAAACACATAGTGCATGTTAGCAATTTTATTACACAAAAACAATTAAAACTTGTTTAAAACTTTTGCGATTAGCATTTGTTTAAACGATCTAAAAATATCCTATGGCAACAATCTCCTGGGGATATGCAACAAAGCATAGCAGCCTCCAGTGGTCACAAAGGATATGACAGCTTATAACACTCCAAGTACTCAAATATGAGACAATGTGCAAATAGAGCCAAATGCAGACTACTAATATAACTCATATACAATTAAAAATGTACCTAGTTATGTGTCATTAACAATATCAATAAAATATCATAAAAATATTTTAAAATTATTATTCGAAAAATATACAGAGAGGAAAATATGTAAATATGTATAAAATAATTAAAAACAATTAATTATATGGACCATACCGCAAAAATTCTTCATATGCTCAATCAATAATCAGAGATGAAACAATTGAGATCAAATTTTATATTTAACCCGTTGGGCGACAATGATTTCATTTCATGTATCCATCTTGATTCAGATTGGCTTAATGTCCGTACCATATGGCTCCCTCTCCAATGTGGGTTATATTTAGCAATTGCCCAAAATTTGAGATCTTTGGGGTTCATATTATGGCACAGAGCAAAATGGTGTGACACATTATGATTAGGGAAGCCCTTTTCAATGTTTTGGACGTGTTCCCTGAGACGTTTCCATAAGGGTCTTTTTGTGCGGCCAATATACTGCAGAGAACACGAGCATTGTAGAGCATAAACTACTCCCTCCGTCCTACATGTTATTAAATCTTTTATTTGGTATTCCTTTTGTGTAACATTGGACACGAAGCTGGAGCATTTTTGGCCATTGAAGTTGGTCTTTTTGCAGGCAAAACACTTTTGGAAAGGAAAGAATCCCTTGCCTTGGAAGAAGGTTAAAGTATTCGATTTAGTGGGGGGATCAGGTACATTTTTTGCCACCAAATCCCTCAGAGAGGGAGCACGTCTGTATATTACCCTTGGCATACTTGGAAGTATACACTGTAGCTGTTTGTCAGCCTGTAATATAGACCAATGTCTTTTGAAGATGGTTTCCAATTGTCTATGTTGGACGTTATAATTCAAAATAATTGGTATTTGATCGTCCAAGATTTTGCTTTTTATCCTATCTTCAATTAATGACCCATGACTAAGTCAAGTGACCATTGATGTAACGCGTGGGGGAGGAGTTACGAGCGGGACGGATCGTGGATCCGAATGAGGAGAGGAATCATCAGCTGAGCGGCTCTATGGAGGATCGGTGCACTGTGGATATATGCGTTGTTTGAACGGCGGTTTCGTGAGTGTGCTATTGCTAGAGATCAGTGTCTCTTGTGTATCTGGTGCTCTACCATCTGCGCTATGAGTTGTTTCTTTCTTCTTTTTTTTTTTCATGAGCGGTGTCTATGTGGAGGAGACCTTCTACCTGTAAAGCAGGAGTTTGTTTGTGATCACATCACACTTCCTATCACTACACTGAATTGGGTGCTGTTCCTAATTGAATCACTGGTGTACATCTAACACAATTGGACTATTATTGTGGTATCTGATTCATTTATATTGTTTATATATTATTGTTTATATTATGGTATCACTCGGAGTTTAAATCACTTATAAGCACGGTTGGCATTATCTAAGTTAGTATTCAGCGCATAAATATTATATTTATACATTTTACTCTGTTTGACCTACAACACAATTTTTTGCTGCGTTTACTATTTGGGGATTTTTTTAATGTTATAATTTTTTTTTAATGTTATAATTTTGATTATTTAATTTAGCGCGGTAGTATCACACATTTTTTTCTGCCGCAATATTACAGTCCTATTATAAGTTGCTGATAGTCGCTCTTACTAGTGTAAAAAAATGAAATTGAAATTCTATAAATACAATATCTTACAAAAGTGAGTACACTCCTCAAATTTTTGAAAATATTTTATTATATCTTTTCATGTGACAACACTGAAGAAGTTCCACTTTGCTACAATGTAAAGTAGTGAGTGTACAGCTTGTATAACAGTGTAAATTTGCTGTCCCCTCAAAATAACTCAACACACAGCCATTACTGTCTAAACCACTGGCAACAAAAGTGAGTACACCCCTAAGTGAAAATGTCCAAATTGGGCCCAATTTGCCATTTTCCCTCCCTAGTGTCATGTGACTCGTTAGTGTTACAAGGTCTCAGGTGTGAATGGGTAGCAAGTGTGTTAAATCTGGTGTTATTTCTCTCACTGGTCACTGGAAGTACCTTATGGCAAAGAACTCTCTGAGGATCTGAAAACAATTATTGTTGCTCTACATAAAGATGGCCTAGGCTTTAAGAAGATTGCCAATACCCTGAAACTGAGCTGCAGCATGGTGGCCAAGACCTTACCTCGCCATGGTCAACCAAAGAAGTTGAGTACATGTGCTCAGCGTCATATCCAAAGGTTGTCTTGGGGAAATAGACGTATGAGTGCTGCCAGCATTGCTGTTAAGGTTTAAGGGGTGGGGAGTCAGCCTGTCAGTGCTCAAACCATACGTGGCACACTACATAAAATTGGTCTGCATGACTGTCATCCCAGAAGGTAGCCTGATGCACAAGAAAGCCTGCAAACAGTTTGCTGAAGACAAGCAGACTAAGGACATGGATTACTAGAACCATGTCCTGTTGGCTGATGAGACCGAGATAAACATATTTGTTTCAGTTGGTGTCAAGCATGTGTTGTGGCAATCAGGTGAGCAGTACAAAGACAAGTGTGTCTTGCCTACAGTCACGCATGGTGGTGGCAGTGTCTGGTCTGGTCTGGTGCTGCATGAGTGCTGTTGGCACCGGGGAGCAACAGTTTATTGTGGGAACCATGAATGCCAACATGTACTATGACATATTGAAGCAGAGTATGATACCCTCCCTTCGGAGACTGGGACACAGGGTAGTATTTCAACATGATAAATGAATGAATGAATGAAAAACGTATAAAGCGCGGCGCATGCGAACTGAATCGCTTCCAGACACCTCCAAGATGACCATTGACTTGCTAAAGAAGCTGAGGGTAAATGTGATGGACTGGCCAAGCATGTCGCCAGACCTAAACCCTATTAAGCATCTGTGGGGCATCCTCAAACAAAAGGTGGAGGAGCGCAAGGTCTCTAACATCCACCAGCTCTGTAATGTCATAATAAGTGGAAGAGGACTCCAGTGGCAACCGGTGAACCCCATGCCCAAGATCCTTAAAGGGGTTGTAAAAGTATTTTTTTTTCCCTAAATAGCTTCATTTGCCTTAGTGCAGTCCTCCTTCACTTACCTCACCCTTTGATTTTGCTTTTAAATGTCCTTATTTCTTCTGAGAAATCCTCACTTCCTGTTCTTCTGTCTGTTCACACTGTTTAACCATTTCCAGCCCAGCATATTGTCAAATGACAGCTGGGCAGGACTTTTGTTGTTTCGGGTAGACGTCATATGATGTCCTTCCAGAAGGCACCTTGCCCACTGCCGGTACCATGTGATCACTGTGACCAATCATAGCAGAACACATGGCAATTGCAAACAATGAATGGCTTTGATTCATTCCATTCATTGTATACAATTGTGTTATTAGCTGAGATTGCTCACGGTGATCACATGGTAAAGACAGGGTAAATCACAGCCCATTCGTACCATGTGTAATTTTGTTACTAGCTGAGATTGATCATGGTGATCACATGGTACAGACATGGCCAATCACAGCCCATCTGTGCCATATCATTTTTTTTTACTTTCTTGATTTTTCCACAAAATTGTGACAAATAAAATACTTAAAAAAACTTGCCATGGCTCATACTAAATACCTTAGACTGTCTACATTCCAAAAAAGGGTTCATTTGGGAGATATTTGTACTGTCCTATCAATTTTTAGCTAAACTGTATATATCATAGTTTGTGGACTCCATAACTTTCTTACAGACTAAATAGTTTACACAGATTTGGGTTATTTTCACCAAATAAATTTCGCAGAATAAAGTTTACCCTAAATTTACGAAAAAATATATATTTATTTACAACATTTTATAACAAAATTTCAAAATGTTCAGTCTTTTTTAATTTATTTAGCAAAATGTAAAACCAGTGACATAAAATTATTTTATTAAAACTTTTACAATGCTAAAATGGGGAAAAAAATACTTTTGACTATTTGCACCTGTGTAAATGCAATGTGTAGTAAATGCCATAGGTGCATGTATGATGTGTTTACGGCATGTTTGTGACATATAGTATAGATGTGCTCATAAGTTTACATACCCTGGCAGAATTTATGATTTCTTGGCCATTTTTCAGAGAATATGAATGATAACACAACATGGTTAGTGTTTGGCTGAAGCGATTTACTACCAATCAACTGTGTTTACTCTTTTTAAATCATAATGGTAACAGAAACTACCCAAATGACCCTGATCAAAAGTTTAAATACCCTGGTGAAATACAGGACTCTCTGAAAACATGTGGTGTGGATGTTTCAAGATACACAATAAGGAGACACTTGAAGAAACATGGGCTGCATGGTCGAGTCACTAGAAGAAAGCCATTACTAAGCAAATGCCACAAAGTGTCCCACTTACAATACGCCAAACAGCACAGAGACTAGCCTCACAATTTCTGACACAAAGTCATTTGAAGTGATGAGACCAAAATTTTTATTTTTGGCCACAACCATAAATGCTACATTTGGAGAGTCAACAAGGCCTAGGATGAAAGGTACGGAGGTAGATGGGGATGTGTGAGCTACAAAGGCACAGGAAATGTGGTCAAAATTGATGGCAAGATGAATGCAGTATGTTATCAAAGAATACTGGAGGAACATTTGCATTCATCAGCCAGGAAGCAGCGCATGGGACGTACTTGGACATTCCAACATGACAATGATCCAAAACACAAGGCCAAGTCGACCTGTCATTAGCTACAGCATAATAAATTGAAGGTTCTGCAGTTGCCATCTCAGTCTCCTGACTGGGGAGATATCAAACATGCAGTTCATGCAAGACAGCCCAAGAAAATACAGGAACTGGAGGCTTTTTGCCAAGAGAAATGGTCAGCTTTACTATCTGAGAAGATAAGAGCCTCATCCACAAATACCACAAAAGACTTAAAGCTGTCATTGATGTTAATTGGGCCAAAACATGGTATTAAAAACTGGGGTATGTAAACATTTGATCAGGGTCATTTGGGTAGTTTCTGTTGTCATTATGATTTAAAAAGAGTAAACACAGTTGATTGATAATAAATGGCTTCGGCCAAACATTAACCATGAGTGAAAGAAAAGTTTTTGTGTTATCATTCATATTCTCTGAAAAATGGCCAAGAAAACATTAATATTTCAATAGAAGAGGATAGAGATGGTTGTGCAGCATTAATACCTTGCAAAGGCCTTGTTTACACTTGTGTTTGTAGGGGGTGGTAAAAATGTGCAGCTATGATAAGTTGCTACCACCCTTCAACTACTTCTGCTTATGCTGCAAAGGCAGCGGAGGCAAAGGACATATGCCATGGCTGCGATGCTTTGTATTGCAGTATAGCAAAAATTATCTTCACTGTCGCATTCAATGGGCAGTACCGTCCACTGAACTTAAGCTACTCAACTGAATGTGGGCGCACTGCAACCGCCCTGCAACAACTTATAGTGCAACATGCTATTTCAGGGCTTAAGGCGTTAAAACAGGTGATGCAGAGGCAATACAACACCTCCTCGCTGGCTTTCAAATACTCTCTGAATGTATTTTCGAGAGAAAAAACTAGTGTATACTAGCACAAACTCTGTGAGCAGCATTATTTTTGCCTCATCACGACACAAGGCAGCACCATCACTGCCATGTGTACACCTCTCTCCACTCCCTGTTTTAGCAATTGTGAAGGACATTTAAAACAGTCATAGAAATAGAAACCCATATAGAGATAGAAAGTTGCTGCACATCCCACATATTCACAAAAAACAAAAAAGAGGGTCACCCTGGGACTTTAAAAGAGGTGGTCACAGTTAGCCACTGAGTGACAAGAGTAGTCACAGTATAAATATTTATCAAAAATATAGATGAACATATATGAATATTGTAACATGCCTGCATATGTTTATACTTCATGTATTACGTCTGTATCAATTTTATTTATTTAATATTCTTATTTATGTGCTGATCCATTGGCTGAGCTATTATGTTACAATATTCCTGTCTCCTGCTGTCCCCCCCCCTTTGTTCCACATGTGATGTGTGGGGGTGGGGGGCCACCTGCATATCAGTGCCATGCTACTACACCCAGTAGATGGCAATCGTGGCCGCAGTGTCACCCACTGACAGTGCAGCACGTCATCTTGGATGGACGGGAGGTCACTGCACATGCGCACTCCCTTTGGCGGCTGATGCTTCCGCGTCGGCTCACTATTCCATCCTTGCATGGTGTTGGGGGCAGAGCGGACCGGACCCCTTCGGGGATAAATGTCAGGGGCAGACGCGTTTATCGGTTGGTTTGCGCAAAATTTATAGCGTTTACAAAATAGGGGATAGTTTTATTGCATTTTTATTATTTTTATTTTTTTACTACTAATGGCGGCGATCAGCGATTTTTTTCATGCCTGCGACATTATGGCAGACACTTCGGACAATTTTGACACATTTTTGGGACCATTGTCATTTTCACAGCAAAAAATGCATTTAAATTGCATTGTTTATTGTGAAAATGACAGTTGCAGTTTGGGAGTTAACCACAGGGGGCGCTGAAGGAGTTATGTTTCACCTATTGTGTGTTTACAACTGTAGGGGGGTGTGGCTGTAGGTCTGACGTCATCGATTGTGTCTCGATTGTGTCTCCTGACACGATCGATGCAGTCGCCACAGTGAAGCACGGGGAAGCCGTGTTTACATACGGCTCTCCCCGTTCTTCAGCTCCGGGGAGTGATCGAGAGGGGGTGGCTAGAAACGAATAGCCGCCCCCTCATCCTGGATCGCTCCCACATGATTAACGGCCGCCGTATGTACCGGGGGGGGTCACGATCGGACCCCTGACCCACATCTAGGCAGCGACGTGCGGGCACGTCGTTCTGCCTGTCGGTGCCATTTTGCCGACGTATATGTACATGTGGTGGTCGTTAAGCGGTTAAGATCAACAATAGTTTAAAATATGAGCTTTGATAACATTGCAATCCCATTATGGCATAGAAACAATGATAACACTGATACAAGCAGGTTTTGACTTGTATTTAGGAATTTTCTCATGATTGATCCTGCTAACAAGTGAACCAACGCGTTTCGATCAAACAATTGCAAATTACTGCAGTATATTGAAGTGCCTCAGTGCAGTTTTACTGCAGTATATTGTAGTGCATCGGTGAAGTTTTACTGCAGTATATTGTAATGTGTCAGTGGAGTTTATATGCAGGGCTGTGGAGTCGGTAGATAAATGTTCCGACTCCGACTCCGACTCCGACTCCTCAGTTTTATGTACTTCCGACTCCGACTCCGACTCCTCGACTCCGACTCCTCTGTATTAATATGCGAATGTATTTTATACATTCCTTGAGGGAAAGAAACGCAAGCTACCACCAGTGTCATCTTAAGAGCATTATAGGCCCCCGGGCAATACAGTGCACTGGGGCCCTGTCTACACAATCACACACTAGAATTTACTGACAAAAATCATAACATTTACTGGCAGAACCACATTTTTTACTGCCACTGCAAAAAAAGTACCTAAAATTACAGTTTTCAGTGCCCAACAATGCAAATGTCAGTATTTAAACTATAAACATATAGCTAGTGCTATTAGAAATGTGTTTAAGTTAAACAAAAGTAAAAAAAAAAAAATGTCTTCATTGACATAAAGGTCAGGTTACTATAACCCAGCCAGCACAGAGTTTCCTCTTACATCAGAGTCTGCAGGATTCCCCCTTACAGTGAAAGGGAACTCTTATGTAAAGGGGAACGCTGCAGATCATGATCTAAGGGGGGAACTCTGATGTGGAGAGGGGCTATGGTGACCAGAGACAACCTTATATCAGAGTCCACTGCTTTCTCTTTCCCACTTACATCAGGGTCCGCAGACTGAGTTCCCCCTTGCATTGTAAGGGGGAATCCTGCAGACTCTGATGTGGGGGGTACTCTGGTGACCAGAGACCACCTTCCTTAGATTAAATACACTAAGGTAAGGGGGGTCACTAATATAGGAGGGGGAACCTTTATATCAGTGCCCCCTTACATTTTTGCATTCACTCCCCCCTTACATCAGCAACCCCCCCGCACTCGTGGAGGACCGGATCTTCTCTGTGATTTCCGCGAACTGGGCATGGGCAGTTCTAACCCGTCACTCTCCATAATTTTTTACTGGGGTTGCTGGGCAGCCGGTGGGGCCCCCCAGGCAAGCGGGGCCCCCGGGCAACTTCCCAGCGTGCCCAATGGAAAAGATGGCCCTGCCTACCACAGGACTACTGGCTGGGAAGCCAACAGTCTACTGTATTGCACAGTTTAAGCAAAAGACAAACACAATGAAAACAAAGTTTTATAAAAAAAAAAATATTAATCAATCAAGTGGCTGGATAGTAGCAGCAGGCATAAACATCAGGAACAGGATCTTTACCAGTTCAAAAATACAAACCACATTATTTGGTTGTTTTAGAACAAAAACAAAGCTTATCTATAATGAACCAAAACCAAAATCTGTAAAACCTAGAAATGGTTTATATTAATCTTGAAATGTAGTTATAGGCTTAGCAAATGCAAATCAATTCAATGTAGAGTTCTAAGGAAGAGAATTGCCTCTGCCAGATCCTCTTTCATAGAGGCTCTTAAGTCAGACTTTATTATTTTTAGGGCTGAAAATAATCTTTCGACACTGACTTGGCTGGGTGGCATTGCAGTAACTATTCTGGCCACATCACTGACGATCTCTGGATAAACAAGGATGGCTTCTTCAACTGTAAGTTTTGATGAGCGATCATACTTTTCAACTTCTTTTAGTGCTTTATAAAACTCCTGTTGGAATTTTTTTTTTTAATTCCAATCTAAATTTAGTAGGAGTCGGAGTCGGTGCATTGTTTGCCGACTCCGACTCCGACTCCAGGTACCCAAAATTTCCCCCGACTCCGACTCCTCGACTCCGACTCCGACTCCACAGCCCTGTTTATATGTGTAGTGCAGTATTTTACACTGCATTACATAGCATTTAGTTCTGTGTACAGCGCTGTACACCCCCTTTTTTTGGTTTTGATGTTATCTGTCAGCGACAGATACCAAGTTAAAGTTCACCAAACACCACTTTCCATTGAAAGTGACCAGGACATATAATTTACATTTTTTACAGCAAAGCCAATTCTTGCTTTTACCAACAGTACCTCTTTAGGGTTACTGTGTGAAGGCATCACAAACATCCAAAGCCCAATTTTTCCGTACCTGTTACTTCTATCCAAAGTCTGCGAAATAGACATCAGAACTTATCCACAAAATCTCTTGTTTCCCGAGTGCACTAAATTGTGGTCTTATTATATAGACTGGCTCCCCAAGCCGTTGTTTACAAAAAAAGAAAGCTTGATAAATGTAATTTTTGCCGCAGCAGGTTCTATACACAGTACAAATGTTCCTCTTTACAGGAAGACTAAAGGGACCCCCCAAGCACTATATTTAAAGGAATTTTTTATTTTAATTGTTTCACTTTAAGCATCATTAAATCACTGCTCATTTAAAAATTATATTTTTTAAACTTTTTTTTGCATTGATACTGATATACTATTTGAAAGACAGCTTAGTGAAATATGCTCACAAAATAAATGTCTAAGGAAACAAATAGCAAGTGCCATTAATTCTAGCAGCTATAAGCATTTACAAAACACACAAAAAAGGAAGCAAGACAATTGAAAGGAAAGTCAAGTAAAGGAACAAGAAAGCATTTTCCTGGATGAACCTAGATGGGTCATCTAAATTATACACATGTGCAGTTCCTAGATGTTGAGAAGGATTCTCTGTGGCCCTTTGTGTGTCCTGTGTGCATCTTGTCTCTGTCCTGTGTGCATCTTGTCTCTTGACTGCCTTTCACAGCAGCCAGTCAGTAGAGTTTGTGTCATCAGGCACAATCCCTTATATTAAAGCACAGCAGTGCACAGCGGTTCCAATTTTCTATGTAATAGGCAGCTTGGAGACACATTACTACTGAATTACATTTGCAGGGAAACTGCTGTTCAACCTCTGTGTGATTTTATTCTATGTTTCTTAAAGTTACCATACTTATTCTGCACATACTTTTCATATATGTTGTCAAACAAATACTATTCTTCAACTCGGTGGAAAAAATTTGAAAGCCATACATTTGTCAAAGTGAAAATAACGTAAACAGAGGAAAGAGCAAACACCATAGCAAACAAGACTGGGTTTAAGTTAAAAAAACAAAAGCTAAATATTTTTATGACACGTGGGCAAGAATAAAATAATTCTAATGCAATATAAATATGCAAACACAAAACATAGCACAGGTATATTGGCAAGTACTCATTCTTGATAAATGTGCCCCCCTAGGGACAGATGTGTAGGATGGAGCACAAAATGTGCCCATGGGTAAGCCCTGTACCTGAAGTAGTGGGAGTCACCCAATTAAAATGCATTGTGAGTGAGTTTGTGGGAATAAAAGCCACTTATGCGAGAACAAGTAAAATACAATTACACTGTTCTTGTCTTTTTTCTTTTAAAAATGTTTTAACTGTGGTTAATGCTTTTGCATGAGGAATACTTCTATACAAGGCTTCAACATTAACTACAAGAGCTTTCAGGTAATTGTAAATCTTCAATTACTTGGAATTAGAGAAAAAGTTACTGCTGGGGGGGGGGCAGTGACAGGGCGGACTTTAAAGGCAAGACGGGAACAAAGGATTTAAAAAATATATACATTTTTAATTACAAAAAGTACAATAAGATACATAAAAACCATCTAGAGTGTACATTCAATTGCAAAATATCCTCTCGTCTACGCGTTTCGCCTTTTGGCTTCCTCAGGACGAGGTAGGAGAATTTTCGCAGTAGGACATAAAGTATTTCAATTATCAAAATGGTTGTCAGCCATCCAATGCACCAAGAACGCTTGAAATCGCAGGTGTACCATCAATAATTTATACGTAGCTTATAGAAGCTTGTATAACCAGGCATTGAGAAATTCCTCTAAATGACAGCAAAGTCACATCTAATCCGTAGGTGGACATTAGATCTAGCAAGTAGCCAGAGCATCAACAGAAGTCGGGACATAGGGACGGGGGGCAAAGCCACAATGGGAGTTACATCCAGGTTGGGCAGCCACAGTACATCGTCCGTTATGAGAAAACCATAGGGTTTAGGACCTCACGTATGGAGAAATGTCTCACGTCCCGGGGAATAGCCTGTGCTACCCCCCAGGAATTAGAGTTGAGCGGACACCTGGATGTTCGGGTTCGACGGGTTCGGCCGAACTTCAAAAAAAAGTCCGGGTTCGGGACCCGAATTTGACTCGAACTTGACCCGGAACCCGAACCCCATTGAAGTCAATGGTAAGCAGAACTTTTGAGTACTAAAATGTCTCTAAAAAAGTAATGGAAAGGGCTAGAGGGCTAAAAATTGCAGCAAAATGTTGGTAAGAGCATGGCAAGTACTCTGCAAACAAATGTGGATAGGGAAATAACTTAAAATAACATAAAATACATAAAAATAAAAAAATAATAATCTTGACCTAGGAGGACGAGGTCCATATGGAGTAGGAGGTTGAGGTGGCGGTGGATATGGCGGTGTAGGTGGAAGCAGTGGTGGAGGCGGACGAGGTAGCCAACACAGGTTTTTGTTTTTAATTTATTTATTTTTTAAATTAGGGTACACCCCAAAAGAGTGAGAAAGATCAAAAATACAAGAATGGCTGGGTAAGGCCGGTATACGTGTCTATTCTGCACAAGGTACGGACAAGTCCTGTGGGATCCATGCCTGGTTCATTTTAATGAACGTGAGCTTGTCCACATTGGCTCTGGACAGGAGGCTGCGCTTGTCTGTGATAATGCCCCCTGCCATGCTAAATACACGTTCAGATAATACACTGGCTGCAGGGCAGGCCAGCACCTCCAAGGCGTAAAGGGCAAGCTCAGGCCATGTGCCCAATTTGGAGACCCAGAAGTTTAAGGGGGCAGACCCATCATTCAGTACGTGTAGGCGTGTGCAAACACACTGCTCCACCATGTTGGTGAAATGCTGCCTCCTGCTAAGACGTTCAATATCAGCTGGTGGTCCTGGTTGTTGTGGCGTGCTAACAAAGCTTTTCCACATTTCGGCCATGCTAACCCTGCCTTCTGAGGTGCTGGCGGTGCCCCGGCTGCATTGGCGACCTCTTCCTCCTCCTCTGCCTTCGCCTTGTGCTTCCACTGTGCCCCCGCTGTCAGAAGGGAATTCCACCAGCAGCGCGTCTACCAGCGTGCCCTTGTACTCGCGCATTTTACGATCACGCTCCAGTGAGGGAATTAAGGACGGTACATTGTCCTTGTAATGGGGATCTAGCAGCGTGGCCACCCAGTAATCAGCACCTGTTAAAATGTGGGCAACTCGGCGGTCGTTGAGGAGACACTGCAGCATGTAATCGCTCATGTGTGCCAGGCTGCCCAGAGGCAACAAAAAGCTGTCCTCTGTGGGAGGTGTATCGTCTGTGTCCTCTGTATCCCCCCAGCCACGCACCAGTGATGGCCATGAGCTGGTCTGGGTGCCACCCCGCTGTGAACATGGTTCCTCCTCCTCCATCTCCTCCTCCTCATCCTCCAGAACTGTGCCCTTGCTGGACAATTGTGTACCTGGCCTTTGTTGGTGCAGGAACCCACCCTCAGAGCCACTTGTGAATGACTGCCCTGAAAGCCTTGGAAATGATCCAGATTCCTCCTCCTCCTGTGCCACATCCTCTTCCATCATCGCCCGAAGCGTTTTTTTTAAGGAGGCATAGAACTGGGATAGTAACGCTGAGAACGGCATCATCGGCACTGGCCATGTTGGTGGAGTAATGGAAACAGTGCAACAAGGCACACAGGTCTCGCATGGAGGCCCAGTTATTGGTGGTGAAGTGGTTCTGTTCCACAGGGCGACTCACGCGTGCGTGCTGCAGCTGAAACTCCACTATTGCCTGCTGCTGCTCGCACAGTCTGGCCAGCATGTGAAAGGTGGAGTTCCACCTTGTGGGCACGTCACATATGAGGCGGTGAGCGAAAAGGCCAAAGTTACGCTGCAGCGCTGACAGGCGAGCAGCAGCAGGGTGAGAACTTCTGCAGCAGCTGTGGCATATCGGGGTAATTTTTAAGGAACCTCTGCACCACCAAATTCAGCCACTAGATTGTAGTTTCAACGGGGCTAGATTAATTGTTTTGTCCAATGTAAAAGATTATAATTCTGTCTGAACATTTTTTGGTAACCACAAGAGTGAATCATACACTTCATCCTTATGTTGTTTAAGTTCTCTCTTAGTGTATATAACTCCACCTCTTTGTGAATGCTGTGAGGAAAAATAAGCATAGTGAGAATAAGCATCCGAGTTATTTTTATTTCGCGTTTGTACATATTTGTGTATAACCTTTTCTCATCTTATCCCGTTGTCACAAATAAATCATTTATATGCACTATTTTCTTAAAATGTAATTTTTTCGTGATTTTTTTTTCTTTTTTTTCTTTATTAAAGCGGAACTACACTGCATCTAAGCACCACTAACTGAAAATGCTATTTAATATTTTTTTTTATTATTCAAAGCAAACTCCCTTATCTATTCATGTCTGACTGTTTTTTGTTGTTGAGAGATCACTTTAAAAAAAGGCCTCCCTAGCATTTCTGGCGGTGGCTATCTTGAGTAAGGGTATTTTATTCATGTAGCATTTATTTCCTGCTAACTATCTGCTCTCAGCTCAGGCAGGAGATCAGCTGAGAAAACCCCTCCTTCCCTCTTTACCTCCTGAAGACTCCTGGGATGCATGACATCATTTGCCTAGGCAAAAAACAGGAAGTAACTGAAGAAATTTAAAAATAAATAAACAAGTAAATATGATACATCATATTCTCTATTTAGTTATGCTAGCAGCATAAGGTTTAAAAATAGTCACTGTTGATTGAGAGCGTGAACTTCCACTTTAAAGGAGAAGTCCAGCCAAAGCTCGTTCACCTATGGATCACGAGAGTGCAATTTGTTATGCACTCCTGTGACCCGTTTTCAGCAGAGAGCAGGCTAAAGTCCCTCTCTGCTGACGTCATGCATTTCAGACCAGGCACCGCATCATCACAACGATAAAGTCTGGATCTGCCAGGTGCCTGGACTGACACCTGTCTCAGCCTCTTAGAGCCTGAGATGGCCCTCTCCAACCCCTCCACAGCCCAGTGTTCCAATGAGCATGGAGGGAGATGAGCAGAGAGCTGTGACTGACAGTCTGCAGCTCTCTGCTCACAGAGTTCTAAAAACGGAGTGATCAGTGATCACTCGGTTTTCAGAGTAGAGGTGCTGGGGGACCGATGCTGCATCCACCTAGGTAAGTTTAATTGGGGGAAAAAATTGAACCCATACTTCTCTTTTAGGTCTAAGTTCTTTTCAAGTACGCTTTAAGCTCCACCTCTTTATCTTGGAATGCTCCATGAGACATTAGTGCTGCTCTCATTGCATAGGAATTTTGAATTTCTATTGTTTTGTATTCTTTTTTTATATTTGCTAGTTAACAGAGGCATCATACTACGTGAGCTATTCATTAAAATTGATTCCTATTGAGACCTAAATTCCTCTGAAGTGTTTTTCATGTTTGAAAAGATCTGTACTCTCAGTACATGTGGACTGAGTTTTCCATCCATGCATTTCTCTAAATATTTCATCTGCCAAAATGTAATACATTTCATTTATAAAAACTTCTGCATGGTGGGAATGACATTATTAAGGAGACATAGAAAGCTATGTTTTAGAGGATCCCAGGTACAGTAAGTATAAAAAGGAGGGGTGCCTCTCCTGACCCCCTAGATGGAAGCAGTAAGTGTAATTGTACGATGGAAATCCATCACTTGTTCACAGGTATGGATATTATACTTTGGAGGCACAGATATACTAATATGGACACCTAAAGATTTGACATTATTTGATGGTCTTGCCATGGGCTTTCTATATATACTATATATACTTTCTATATATACAATGCTGTGAACAAGTATTTGCCCCCTTTCTGATTTTTTTTTGCATATTTGTCACACTTAAATGGTTTCATTTAGGCAAAAAAAAATTCCAAACTTGACTGGCTTTATGTAAAAAAAGTAATTGCCCTTTAAACCTAATGACTGGTTTGCCACCCCTGGCAACAACTGCAATCAAGCGTTTGCGATAACTAGCAATTAATATTTCACATTGCTGTGGAGCAATTTTGGCCCACTCTTCTTTGCAGAATTGTTTTAATTCAGCCACATTGAAGAGTTTTCCAGCATGAACTGCCTGTGTACGGTCATGATACAACATCTGAATTGGATATAAGTCCAGGCTTTGGCTAGGCCACTTCAAAACCTAAATTTTGCTTTGCTTGAACCATTTGGAGGTGGACTTGCTGTTGTTACTTTTTGGATCATTGTCCTGCTGCATAACCCAAGTTCACGTGAGCTTGAGGTCACAAACTGATGGCCTGACATTCTCCTTTAGGATTTTCTGGTAGAGCTCAGAATTAATGCTTCCATCAATTATGGTAAGTCGTCCAGGTCCTGAAGCTGCAAAGCAGCCCCAGACTATTATGCTACCACCACCATGTCTGACTGTTGGTATTGTGACAGTAGGCAGGTTAAATCCCCTGGTTGCATCCAAGATACTGTATATATATCTCCTACGTTCAGGCTTTATGCCAGCTTGTACCTCTAGGGGGAGTGCTGGGAGTCCTGCTGGAAGGATTTGATGAGCCCAGCTGTATTGGGTGGGCTCGTTGGGTCCTCTACAAAAACTCCCAGCATGCTAAGAGAGATGATCCAACCTGGAACCAGATCTGTGTGATTAGTCTGGGGAGTGTGATCTCTGTGCGGTGAGACAAAGCCTGTGTGGCTATTGCTAAGAGATTTAACCACATGACCACTGGGCATGTAAACCCCCTTAATAACCAGACCAATTTTCAGCTTTCGGTGCTCTCACAATTTGAATGACAATTACTCAGTCATACAACACTGTACCCAAATGAAATTTTCGTCCTTTTTTTCACACAAATAGAGCTTTCTTTTGGTGGTATTTAATCACCGTTGGGTTTTTTATTTTTTGCGCTATAAGAGAAAAAAGACTGAAAATTCTGTAAAAAATAATAATTTTTCTTTGTTTCTGTTATAAAATTTGGCAAATTTAGTATTTTGTATTCATTCTTTTGCATAAATGTGAAAGATGACGTTACGCCAAGTAAATAGATACCCAACATGTCACCCTTCAAAATTGCACACGCTTGTGGAATGGCGCCAAACTTTGCTACTTAAAAATCTCCATAGACGACGTTGCAGGGTATTGTGGGGTATTGCGGAGTATTGTGGGGTATTGCGGAGTATTGTGGGGTATTGCAGAGTATTGTGTGGTATTGCAGGGTATTGCGGAGTATTGCGGGGTATTGTGGGGTATTGTGGGGTATTGCGGAGTATTGCGGGGTATTGCGGGGTATTGTGGAGTATTGCGGGGTATTGCGGGGTATTGCGGGGTATTGCGGAGTATTGCGGGGTATTGTGGAGTATTATGGGGTATTGCGGGGTATTGTGGGGCATTGCGGAGTATTGCGGGGCATTGCGGAGTATTGCGGGGCATTGCGGAGTATTGCGGGGCATTGCAGAGTATGGGGGCATTGCAGAGTATTTTGGGGCATTGCAGAGTATGGGGGCATTGCAGAGTATGGGGGCATTGCAGAGTATGGGGGCATTGCAAAATATGGGGGTATTGCAGAGTATGGGGGCATTGCAGAGTATGGGGGCATTGCAGAGTATGGGGGCATTGCAGAGTATTGCACAGGGAGGGATGGATGGCTGGATCTGTGACTGCATGTGTCACAGATCCAGCCCGCAGCAGCAGCTGCTGCTGCTTCCGCTCTCTCCCCTCTCCTCTCTCACACTGTACCGTTCGGTACAGAGAGGAGAGGGAGGAACCGGCGTCATCACATGACGCCGGTTTGTTTACTAGTGATCGCTCCGTCATTGGACGGAGCGATCACGTGGTAAACAGCCGCTATCAGCGGCGATTTACCGTGATCCGTGATCAGCCGGGTCCGGAGGACCCGGCGGTCACGGAGACTCCCGTGTGCGCGCCCCACAGGGCGCGCGGGAGCGCGATTCTGGGAGGACGTACATTGACGCCCTCCCAGAGTTAAGCAACCGCCTTGTAGACGTATTTCGTCTATAGGGCGGTTGCTAACTGGTTAAACAGCAGGGAGTCAGGGACTGGGGCAGCACAAGGCTGTACCCAGTTGTTAGTTAGGGACACCAACGTTTATAGCGAGCAGGTCAAGTTGACCAGGATTTATTTTTGTATTTCTTTTGTTTTCTGTCATATTTTTATTTGTATATAGTTCAAATAAAACCACACCTTTTTGTTTTCCTCCTACCACTGTCTGCTGTGCCTAATGTTTTTTGTGTGCTGAACCATTCCAGCACACCCGCTGGCGGGCTAACCCCTCACAGTATGATGTTCTTGTTATGAAATGCTGTATTAGTTTTATGCCAGACAATGCACACCTTCCAAAAAGTACACAGAATATTTGCCTAAAAGTCTTGGGGATAATCACAATGTTTTTTGGTAAATGTGAGATGAGCCTTTTTGTTCTTTTTGGTCTGCAGTGGCTTTTGGCCTTGGAACTCTCCCTTGGATTCCATTTTTGCCCAGTGTTTTTCTTATTGTTGAATCAGGAACCCTAATCTTACCTGAGGCAAGTGAGGCCTGCAGTTCTTTAGATGTTGTTCTGGGTTCTTTCATGACCTCCTGGATGAGTCGTCGTCATGCTCTTGGTGTAATTTTTGTAGGCCGGCCACTCCTGGGAGGGTTCACCACTGTTCCAAGTTATCTCCATTTTTGGATAATGGCTCTCCCCATGGTTTACAGAGAAATGGCTTTGAAACCCCTCCTAGACTGATACATGTTTGTTTCTAATCTGTATTTGATTTTTTTTAGATTGTGGCATGATGTGTGGCTTTGTGTGATCTGTTAGCATGCTTCACCTTGTCAGACAGCTTCTATTTATGTGATTTCTTGATTCAACATGTCTGGCAGTAACCAGGCCTGGGTGTGGCAAGGGAAATTTAACTCAGCTTTCCAAAAAATTGTGGTTAATCACAGTTCATTGATGATTCAGCATGGGATGGGGCAATTACTTTTTTACATAGGGCCAGGCAGGTTTGAACAGCTTTTTACCCTTAATAAATGAAATGATAATTAAAAAACTGCATCTTGGATTTACTCGGGTTATCTTTGTGTAATATTAAAATGTGTTTGATGATCTGAATCATTTAAGTGTGAGAAATATGAAAAAAAATGAAAATAAGGAAGGGGCAAATACCTCTTCACAGCACTGTAGATAAAATCGCTTAACAGATTCTATCATCATTATATACTTTGTGCGCATAGTTATACTAATATGGAAACATGGCTATATATATTTGATGGTCTTGGTATGCACATATATACAGTATATATATATTGTAGCAGAGCATCCCAGAGAGAGCCTGGGAAAGTCCTGTTCGGGGGTTTATACCTCTCCCAGGCTCCTCTCTTATATGTTCAGGGAGCTCTGATGCAGTTCAGGTGTTCCTCTTTTCCAGGTCCATTTAACCACTTCCTTACTGGGCACTTAAACCCCTTCCTGACCAGAGGACTTTTTGCGATTCGGCACTGCGTCGCTTTAACTGACAATTGCGCGGTCGTGCGACGTGGCTCCCAAACAAAATTAACGTCCTTTTTTCCCCACAAATAGAGCTTTATTTTGGTGGTATTTGATCACCTCTGCGGTTTTTATTTTTTGCGCTATAAACAAAAATAGAGCTACAATTTTGAAAAAAAAAACATTTTTTTACTTGTTGCTATAATAAATAGCTCAATTTTTTTTTTACGGTTTTTTTTTATCCTCAGTCTAGGCCGATACGTATTCTACATATTTTTAGTAAAAAAAAAATCGCAATAAGCGACTGGTTTGCGCAAAAGTTATAGCGCCTACAAAATAAGGGACAGAATTATTATTATTATTTTTTTTTTTTACTAGTAATGGCGGCGATCTGCGATTTTTATTGGGACTGCGACATTATGGCGGACACTTTTGACACATTTTTGGTGCCATTCACATTTATACTGCAATCAGTGCTATAAATATGCACTAATTACTGTATAAATGTGACTGGCAGGGAAGGGGTTAACACTAGGGGGTGAGGAAGGGGTTAAATGTGTACCCTAATTAGTGTTCTAACTGTGGGGGAAGGGGGGTGACTGGGGGGGTGATCGATCTGTGTCTCTATGTACAAGAGACACAGATCCGTCTCCTCTCTCCCCTGACAGCACTGCTGTCTGCGAGAGCCGGGAATGAGAGATGATCTCATATGTAAACATATGAGATCATCTCTCATTGGCCGCACAGATCGCCTAGGAAACGGCCGCTCCGATTGGCCGTTCACGGCGATCTGTGACTGGCTGTGTCCAAGGGACACGGCCAGCACAGCAGTTCCCCGCTGCGCGCTCGGGAGCGCGCGCGGGGAACGTGCAAAGGGGAGGCCGTAAAAAGACGGCCTGTTAGAGTTTGGGAGCCGCGCTGAGGCCGTACAAAGTCGTACGGCCGTCAGCTAGTGGTTAAGCTCACCTGAGCAGACAGCCTTTGCTTTGCCTTGCAAACACAGTAGGTACTGATCTGTGAGAGCAATGAGGTTGGTGAAAACTCTTAAGCCTTTGTTGTGGAAGCAGACAAGCTGTAGGCTTGCTCAGTCTGGTAGTAAGGGCCTAGATATATTGTATAGTTAGAGCCAAGACATGGCTAAGTTTTTGGTTGAATTACTTTTGTTTTGTTTATTTTCTGCACACTGTACAGCACCTGTAAATAGATTTTGTGTATAGCACCAATAAACACCCCTCTGTTTTCACTTATCCCAGCGACCTGGGGTATCCTGTGACTCCATTCCCCCCCGCCACGCGATAATGGAGCGCCGCTCTGGCCGGTAATTGAGGCCACGGCTTTGCGGCCTACTGCAGGCCTATAATTCCTACTGTAGTCTGGCGCCATCTTGTGGTCGTCGCTGGCATGACAAGAGACAACCAGCAATACTAATGGGGATTTCTGCCTGTATTTACTGCCCATCCATCTCCTTCACACCATATTTGCGCAGCGGTCTTACAAGCGCACTTTTTTGGGAAAAAATAAACTTTTTTAAATAAAAAAAATAAGACAACAGTAAAGTTAGCCACATTTTTTTATATTGTGAAAGATAATGTTACGCTGAGTAAATTGATATCCAACATGTCACACATCAAAATTGCATTCTCTCGTGGAATGGCGACAAACTTTTACCCTTTAAATCTCCATAGGCGATGTTTAAAAAATTCTACAGGTTGCATGTTTTGAGTTACAGATGAGGTCTAGGTTTAGAATTATTGCTCTCGCTCTACCAATCGCGGCGATACCTCACATGTGTGGTTTGAACACCGTTTACATATGCGGGCGCTACTCACGTATGTGTTCGCTTCTGCGCACAAGCTCAGGGGGACGGGGAGCGGTTTCTGGCTCGTAACTTTTTTAGCTGGCTCCTAGATTCCAAGCACATTTGTCAAACCCTGTAATATATATATATATATATATATATATATATATATATATATATATATATATATATATATATATGTATATACAGTATATATATATATAATTGACTACTGATTCAGGTTTGCCCGAATCATGCCCTATGGCCTATCATCTAGTCAACTGTTTAGCTAAAAAAGTACTGGCATATATCATATTTACATTTATGAACAATTTGGAGTCTATAGAGCTTGGTTTGATTAATTAGATTAGGTTGATAATGGGGATAGATACTTTATAGGACACATGTAATACTCAATGCTATGATGATTCATTTAAGCATTGTCTTATAGGAAATGTTGCTGATTGGGGTGATACTTGTCTGTGTTTCCTCTTTCCCTCCCATGACCTAGCTCTGGATGTCATCCTTTCTGACTTCAAAATGGTTATGTATGTAGATTGCTCTTTACATGGGGTATGTGGTAGGATACTACTGTATGGACACTTGTCCTCTAGTGAGTATATATGGTTATTTTATTTTTATGTTGCAGACACCTACCTCTATATATCTCCTATGGAATCAGGTCTGGTGACCTGAGAAATGCATTGAGATGTTTTACTTTCGGATTTAAAAGTGACCATGTATGACACATTTATCACTGTGTAAGCTGTAACAGTGGAATATAGAGGCCTTCTGTATTAGTATATATACACTTATGTCTGATGGAACAACAATGTCCATTTTTATGGAGGAAGTTTTTATAAGATTTAAACAATAAAAATATAGCTTTTAAATATCTGAGTATGTAATTAAAGTGTGTAAAGTCTGTAAAGGCAGTTGTTTTTTATCTTATTGCATTCTTTGTGTGCAGCAGCCCCTCTCAGCCCCCATAATACTTACCAGAGCTCCATCTAGATCCAGTGATGTTGTAGGAGTGCCATTGGCTCCCGCTGCTGTCAATCAAAGTCAGTCAGCCGATAAGGAGAGAAAAGGGAAGGGGCCGGGCCACAGCACCATATCTGAATGTACACAGGGATCTGCAGTTTGGCTCGGGGGAAAGCTGCTTGTTGTGGGGGCACTCAACAGGAGGGAGGGGCCAGGAACACCAAAGAGGGACACAAGAAGAGGAGGATCCAGGCTGTTCTGTGCAAATCCACTACACATAGCAGGTAAGTATGTAATTTCAGGTAAGTATAACATGCTTGTTATTTTTAACTAAAACATTTTTTAGGATCACTTAAAGTCTTATGATACAATATGGTACACTGTAAAAACCTACTATTTTGGCCTATTTAGGGTTGTTTTGTAGTTTTGTATACTCATTTATGGGATGTGGATACTGTTTGTGTATACAAATATTTTACGAAATGGACAATTGTCATATACAATGTCACATTCATTGGACAAATGTCACACACACTGTCACACAGTTTATGGGATGTAGTACTGTTTATGTATATAAATATTTTAGGAAATGCACTCTGTACTTCTGTATCGATATACTAAACTCAGGCTGTCATTGAATGTTTAGAGCAAATCAACAATCCTTGAGAACACATTTACACTTATGCACTGTTGCAAGACCACAATGTGTGTCAAGGCATCTGCTCTAAAAGCAATGTGTTGCAGTGCAAATTCATTGTGACAACACTTTGCTTTGTCCAGCACTGTCAACTGGGCATAGGGAGAGAGTGCTCAGCCCAGTGTAAGCTCTGACTAGAGTGACTCTATGCTGTAATGCTAGGCTAAACTGTTTTTTTTTTTTTCTTTCTAATTCTTGCAGTAAGTTCAAGGAAACAATAAGAGCAACTCCAATCTAAAATTGTGTTATTTAAATTTGAAATAGAGTGGGCAAAACTGTCACCTCTGTCACCTTTTTATTGTTGTTTGTATTACTAGCTTGGGAAATTTTAACAGACCTTGTTATAATTATCATGCAGAAAGGCTTAACTTTGAGATTTTAGGTGGAAGTCATAAAGTGACATTATTTTTTGAATAAATGTCACACACATTCATGCACGGCTGGACAAATTGACACCATATTTTCTGTAAACAATTAACTTTTATTGTCATTTCCATCTAGTGGCAAAAATGCAATAGTTATATGAACTACCTCAATGAGAAAATATATAGCATTTTTGCAACTAGATGTAGCTTATAGAAATGAATCGTGCCTATTGCCTTAACAGCCTATGAATAAAACCCAAATACTTATCTGTTACCCACAGCGCTCTCACTCTGAGTCCAACAGATCCTCTGATTTTTCATTACCATTAGCATAACACTGTGGCCAAAGGGCTGAAACTATTGAGAAGAAGATTGACTTCAATTGGTAGTCTGAGCAATATGCGTTAGTTTTTTTTTAAAAATAACGCTAGAATGCCTTTACCTTAAAGGCCTAGTCAAGCATTATGCCTAAAGTAATATATGTAGGCTGGACATAAGAAGGATCTTTTATTTATTTTTAAATCACCTTCTATCCAACAGGATTTCTGTGTATGGATACTTTACAGCTGTAATCCAGATTTTAAGAGATGTAGCTTGCTTTCTGCAATATCGGATGATCATTGAAGATGCGGTACGGTGAGGAACTTTGCTTAGTTCATCTAAAATTTCACAGAAACAATTTCAGCTGTGACTGCTATTCCATCATTTACAGTTGCCTGGGCTTTAGTATTTGATGTTTAAAATAGCCTCATTAAATGTTAAAAGGTTGAGTAGTCCATTTAGAAGGTCACTTATGTGGAAAGAAGCTGGGATGTTAGGCTGTTACATCATGGTGTCTTATTTGTGCAAAAGGTGCATCTTTTTCTACAAGCCTCTTTTCCTGTAATCATTTTCTTAACTTTTGCTTTTAGGCTTAAATAAAAAGAATATCATGACTAATATTATAAGCTTTTTTGTGTGTTTAAGCTAAACTGTAAGCAGATATAAAAATATAATTTGTTCTATGTATTCATTCAAAAAATAAATCTTTGTACAAATCTTTTAGGGCTAGTTTACACTAGTGTTAACCCACTTCGATGATCTTTAGTGGATAGCTTTTCAGAGGGGGTGTTATGTACGGTTGCCACCTTTTAGTCAAGCCAAACCTGAACACTTTAGCGGCGCACAGAAATGTATATATTTTTTTTACAGTATACATTATAGAATTGTAAAAGACCTGGGACACCTTTTGGGTGCCCCAGGAGCAATAGTAATGCAGTGCTGTGATAAACAGTGGGTGAGGCCAAAAGGTCATTCTGTCCCCAGTATAATCCCCCCAGGTCAGTCTGTCCCCAGTATAATAACCCCAGGTCAGTCTGTCCCCAGTATAATAACCCCAGGTCAGTCTGTCCCCAGTATAATCTCCCCAGGGAAGTCTGTGCCCCAGGTCAGTCTGTTTCCCAGTATAATTCCCCCATGTCAGTCTGTCCCCCAGTACAATGCCCCCAGGTAAGTCTGCCCCTAGTAAAAATTCCCCACCAGGTCAATATGTCCCCCAGTATAATAGTACTAAATAGTGCCAAATGAGTCAGAGACACCCCAGTCAGTACCAGGTCGCGGTCCTCAGGATCGCCTCACCTTTTATATGGAAGCTAACAGAAAATGGTGGACAAAATCTCGAGAGAACTTGGTACCAATCGGAACATGAGGCTTCTCCAAGATGGCTGCTGGAGATGTTAGAGAACAGTTACAGCCTCAATATGATTTCACAAAACAGCAGGAAACACAAACACATTCTGAATATAATATGACATTTCAACATGAGAAAGTAAGTGTGATACAATTGCAGTTCCACTTCTCCTCTCAGCCAGCAAGACTGTCCTGTCACAGTTAACTGTATGTGAGAAGGCTACCGACATCCTGATGGTGGAGATGGATTTTTCTGCATGTCAGTGCCAGGTTGCTGTCCTCAGGATCTCCCCACCAGGAGGTGAGCAAGCCAGGGTGCAGTAGTGGATAAAGCAGGTAAGGATCAAACATGAAGCGTGGTCAGTAAATAAGCCAAAAGTTTGGTAACGAGTAGTTGTAGGTTGTGATCAGGCAGAAGCATAGTTGAGGAACAAGCCAAGGGTCAATAACAAACGGTAGCAAATATGGACGGCAGCAGGGAAGACAGAAGTGAGATAGTGGTTGGAGATAGCACAACATTCTGGCAAAGAGGAAGTGCAGAGACATGGCTTATATCAGGAAGTTCATGGGAGGAGCATAAGGTTCATTTACATTAGCAGACGACATTACCACAGCAAGCTTTTATAGTACACCCGCCCTCTCTCTGCCTGGGAGATATTGAGATCAGTTAAGGAATAAACTGATTATCTCCAGGCAGAGAGCACACAATTTTCCCAAATGTTGGAACACCTCTTTACACACAAGGTATCCCTACCATTACATATCCCCTGATAGCCCCGATCTGGGGGAACAACATATCCAAATTTCACTCAGATCGGTCCAGAGGTTCTTAACCACTTGACAACTGGGCACTTAAACCCACTTAATAACCAGACCAATTTTCAGCTTTCGGTGCTCTCACATTTTGAATGACAATAACTCAGTCATACAACACTGTAACCAAATGAAATTTTTGTCCTTTTTTTCCCACAAATAGAGCTTTCTTTTGGTGGTATTTGATCACCTCTGCGGTTTTAATTTTTTTCGCTATAAATGAAAAAGAACGAACATTTTGTAAAAAAATGAATTTTTCTTCATTTCTATTATAACATTTTGCAAAAAATGAATTTTTCTTCATAAATTTGGCCTAAAATGTATACTGCTACATATCTTTGGTTAAAAAAAAAAAATGGATATTATTTAGTCTGGGTGAAAGTTATAAGGTCTACAAGCTATGGTACCAATTACTGAAAATTGATCAATTTGATCATATCTGAAGTACTGACGGCCTATCTCATTTCTTGAGACCCTAACATGCCAGAAAAGTACAAATACCCCCTAAATGACCCCTTTTTGGAAATAAGACATTCCAAGGTATTTAGAAAGAGGCATTGTGAGTTTTTTGAAGTTTTCATTTTTTCCCACAATTCTTTGCAAAATCAAGGTTTTTTTTATTTTTATTTTTTTTCCACAAAAGTTTCATATTAGCAGGTTATTTCTCACACACAGCATATGCATACCACAAATTACACCCCAAAACACATTCTGCTATTCCTCCCGAGTATGGCGATACCACATGTGTGAGACTTTTACACAGCGTGGCCACATACAGAGGCCCGACATGCAGGGAGCACCATCAGGCGTTCTGGAGCACCCAGACCAGTTCTGACATTTCTCTCCTACATGTAAAAATCATCATTTATTTGCTAGAAAATTACATAGAATCCCAAAACATTATATATGCTTTTTTAGCAAAGACCCTAGAGAATACAATGGCGGTTGTTGCAACTTTTTATCGCGCATGGTATTTGCACAGCAATTTTCCGAACGCATTTTTTTGGGAAATAAAACAGTTTTGTGCTTTTTAAAAAAAAAACATTAAAGTTAGCCCAATGTTTTTGCATAATATGAAAGATGAAGTTACGCCGAGTAAATAGATACCCAACATGTCACCCTTCAATATTGCACACGCTTGTGGAATGGCGCCAAACTTCGCTACTTAAAAATCCCCATAGGTGACGTTTTAAATGTTTTTACTGGTTACATGTTTTTAGTTACAGAGGAGGTCTGGGGCCAAAATGATTGCTCTCGCTCTAACGTTCGCAGCGATACCCCACATGTGTGGTTTGAACACCGTTTTCATATGTGGGCGGGACTTACGGGCACATTCGCTTCTGTATACGAGCACGCGGGAACAGGGGCGCTTTAAATATTTTTTTTTTTTTTTTTTTTTGTTCATTTTACTTTATTTATTTTAGTTTGACACGTTTTTCCCCAAAAATAAATGTTTTGATCACTTTTATTCCAATTACAAGGAATGTAAACATCCCTTGTAATAGGAATATAGCATGACAGGTCCTCTTTACAGTGAGATATGGGGTCAATAAGACCCCACATCTCACCTCTAGGCTGGGAAGCCTGAAAAAAAAACGATCCTGGCTTCGATCGCAGCGGTGAGTCGGAAGAAGCACCGGAGGGCGAAGGGAGTGGGGACGTCCCCTTTTGCCTCCCGTAAGAACGATCAAGAGGCGGAACAGCCGACATGATCGTTCTTAAGGTGTAGAGAATCGCCGGCTGAAAAAAATTATATCTGAATGATGCCTGTAGCTGCAGGCATCATTTAGATATCCCTGCACAAAGTCAAGGACCTCATATGACGTGGGCGGGAAGTGGTTAAAACACATTTTTTTCCCCAGAGTATTTTATGGGTACTGCAAAGTATTGGCCAGGGTATTGCAAAGTATTGGCCGGGGTATTGCAAAGTATTGGTGCGGGGGTATTGCAGAGTATTGTGTGGGGGGTATTGCAGAGTATTGTGTGGGGGGTATTGCAGAGTATTGTGCGGGGGGTATTGCAGAGTATTGTGCGGGGGGTACTGCAGAGTATTGCGCGGGGGGTACTGCAGAGTATTGCGCAAGGGGTACTGCAGAGTATTGCGCAGGGGGTATTGCAGAGTATTGTGCGGGGGTACTGCAGAGTATTGCGCAAGGGGTACTGCAGAGTACTGGCAGGGGGTATTGCAGAGTATTGCGCAAGGGGTACTGCAGAGTACTGGCAGGGGGTATTGCAGAGTATTGCGCGGGGGTATTGCAGAGTATTGCGCGGGGGTATTGCAGAGTATTGCGCGGGGGTATTGCAGAGTATTGCGCGGGGGTATTGCAGAGTATTGCGCGGGGGCATTGCAGAGTATTGCGCGGGGGCATTGCAGAGAAATTGTGCAGGGAAGGCAGAGCATTGCGCAAGGAAAGGCAGAGTATTGCAGGGGTTAATGCAGGGATGGCTGAGCAGGGATGGATGGATCTGTGACTGCAATAGTCACAGATCCATCCCACACTGCTGCTGCCATCCGCGCTCTCCTCTCACACTGTACCGATCGGTACAGCGAGAGGAGGGAGGAACCCGGAGTCATCAAATGACGCCGGTTTGTTTACCTGTGATCGCTCCGTCATTGGACGGCGCGATCACATGGTAAAAGACCACGGTTATCGGTCAGTTACCGTGATCTGTGTAGCGCCGGGTCTCATAGACCCGGCGCGCACTGAATTTTCTTTGTGCGCGCCCGAGGCGGCGCGCATTACTAATTCTGCTGGGCGCCGTTACAGAACGGTGGCCCCCAGTTAAGCAACCACCTTGCCGCCGTTATATGACGGCGGCTGGTGGTTAACTGGTTAAAAAACAAACCGAACCTATGAGAAAATACAGAATAAAGTCTATTTTCTTCATAGCCCCTATACAGGAATTCCCCTCTCTTCCCCCTCCAGTGCTAGGAGGATTGCTGGGGGGGGGGGGGGTGTAGGGAAATAGGAACTCCCCTCTCTTCCTCATCAGTTAAAAAAGCCCCCCAGCTGGGAGGACTGCAGAGGGGTTATAAAAAATATTGTACAATTCTATACCCACAGGCAAAAAAAAAAAACAGCAGAGCATGCAAAAATCCTTCCTGATCCCAGGAGAGGCAATTGGATTTTACCTGGATCGAATATTCCCCCCTTAATCTCCTCTTCTCAAGAGGGGATAAATTCAGTTCCTCTAATCTTTCCTCATAGCTGAGTTCCTCCATGCCTCTTATCAGTTTGGTTGCCCTTCTCTGCACTTTCTCAGTTCCCTGATATCCTTTTTGAGAACTGCTGCCCAAAACTGAACTGCATATTCCAGATGAGGTCTTACTAATGATTTCAACAGGGGCAAAATTATATCTCTCTCTCTCTCTCTGGAGTTGTCTGTGATGGAGCTCTGGGTGGACTGCTGAAACCACTCTCCCTTTACTCAATATACAGCTGACCTGATCCTGGGCTCTGCACAAGGGGGAGAGTGTAGGTGGGGAGAAGCATATACAGTAACTTAAAGTGCCCCTTCCCTCTGTGGAAGCTGACAGTAAGGGAGAAGAGGATTGGTGCTGCAGTGCTGCCACTGATGTTTCCGGATCTTTGGCAGACTGAAACCTGAAACCTGAGACCCAGACAGGTGGCAACTCTAGTGTTAAACCTTACCACAATATGCATTCTGCTGACAGCAGCTTTAATTCCTGTTGCATACATTCCTGTCCACTACCTTTGTAGCTTAACCGCTTGCCTGTGGCATGGCTGTGCAAAGCAGCGTACCTGTACGTTGCTTTGAAATTGCCGCCATGCAGGCAGGTGGACTCGATGTCCGCCGGTGTCCCACGATTGTGTCACAGAGCTGCAGAACAGGGAGATGCCTTTGTGACAGGACACTGATCTTGTCACGATCAGGCGTCGGGCTTGAAGACCAATTGCAATAGCAGTGGCAGGACAGGCATACAGGCAGTCACTTCTGGCAGATGACACAGGCTCCCCTGAGCCAACTTTCGCACAAACCAATCAATATACGCTTATTGGGATTTTTACCAAAAATATGTAGAAGAATACATATTGGCCTTAACTGAAAAAGAAATTCGTTTTTTTATATATTTTTTGGGGATATTTATTATAGCAAAAAGTAAAAAATATTGCTTTTTTAGTTTATAGCGCAAAAAATAAAAACCACAGAGGTGATCAAATAACACCAAAAGAAAGCTCTATTTGTGGGGAAAAAAGGACGTGCAATAGTCAGTTAAAGCAATGCAGTGCCGAATGGCAAAAATTTGCCTGGTCATTGGGTAGCCAAATCCTCCTGGGCTGAAGTGGTTAAGGGTGGAGTGAGGATTGGTAAAAGCATGGCTCAACCATGTGTTTTAACAGACACCCCCCAAGCACAAGTGTAGATAAGCGCATCAAGCATTTGTTAACCTAAAAAAAATATATTGATCTTATTCCCTTAAAGCATGTTATACAGCACAGGGATTGTGCTGTGTAATTTGGCCACTGTAACACCTAAAAAACCTGTATGATCCTGCCTGGCTATGCCCTCCCCTCTGTAAACTGACCACAGTGTATCATGGCTGCTGAGCCCTGATAACGTGGTTAGTTTACGTTAATGTTTTACACCATCATGCCTGTTTAATACTCCTATATGCCCCTATGCCTGTGTTTTATAAAAATAAGCCGTTCTTTACCAGTTCTCAGCGCATCGATAGCCGCTCACGTGAACCGCAGACTCTCTCCTCCTCCCTTCCCGACTGACATCAGCTGGAAAACCTTGACCCCGCCCACTTTCGCTGTCTGACAGGAAGAGGAGAGAGCAGGCGGGTCACATGAACGGCAATCTGAGAACTAGTAAAGAACAGCTTTTTTTTCTAAAGCACAGGCACAGGGGCACATACGAGTATTAACCACTTGACACCCGCACGCCGTCATATGACGTCCAAAACGGGGACCTGTTATCCTGGGTGGACGTCATATGACCTGGGCTTTGCGGGGGGGATATCTCAATGATGCCTGCACCCGGAGGCATCATTGAGATATAATTTTTTAGCGGCGGCGATCCTGCGCACCGTAAGAACGATCATAGCGGCGGTTCCGCCGCTAGATCTTTCTTACAGGCGGCGGGAGGGGACATCCCCCCCTCCCGCCGCCATCCGGTGCTTCTCCGGGCTCTCCCGTCCCACCGGGGGCCCGGAGAGATGATCGCCGTCCGCCGGATGTTTGCGATAGAGAAGACTGGTGACCAGATGGTCACCAGTCATCTCTATGACCGTCGGAGGCCCGGGCGCGATGTGATGACGTCACGCCCGGGTCCCCGTAAGTAAACAAACCGCAATTGTGGCTAGTTTGAATGAGATCTGTGAATTTTTTTTCACGATCTCATTCTTTCCAGCCTGGAGGAGAGATGTGAGGTCTTATTGACCCCGCATCTCTCCTTAAAGAGGACCTGTCACACACATTCCTATTACAAGGGATGTTTACATTCCTTGTAATAGGAATAAAAGCGATTAAAAAAAAAAAAGTGTAAAAAAAAGTGTAAAAAATAAAGAAATATGTAAAATAAAAAATAAAAAATAATAATAAAAAAATTAAAATGCCCCTGTCCCCGGTAGCTCGCGCTCAGAAGCGTACGCACGCGTAAGTCCCGCCCACGTATGTAAACGTCGTTCAAACCACACATGTGAGGTGTCGCCGCGTGCGTTAGAACGTGTGCAACAATTCTAGCACTAGACCTCCTCTGTAACTCTAAACTGGCAACTTGTAAAAATTTTAAAGTGTAGCCTATGGAGATTTTTAAGTAACGAAGTTTGACGCCATTCCATGAGTGTACGCAATTTTAAAGCGTGACATGTTAGGTATCTAGTTACTCGGCGTAACATCATCTTTCATATTTTACCAAAAAATTGGGCTAACGTTACTGTTTTGTTATTTTTTAATTTATGAAACCATTTTTTTTACAAAAAAAAGCCGTTTGAAAAATTATTGCGCAAATACGGTGCAAGATAAAAAGTTGCAATGACCGCCATTTTATTCCCTAGGGTGTCTGCTAAAAAAACATATATAATGTTTGGGGGTTCTGAGTAATTTTCTAGCAAAAGAATGATGATTTGTACATGTAGGAGAGAAGTGCCAGAATAGGCCCGGGAAGGAGGTGGGTTTTAAAGCCCGGTATTGAAGTGGTTAAACAGTCAGGATGGTATAAACAGCATAAAGTGACAACTTTAAATAAAATAAAATACTTATTTTCACATTTTACTGTTTCATACACATAAGAAGGCAACAAGAGGAGTTTTCCATCCTTCTATTTGCCTGTTATTTTCTGCCAGGAAAGCTATCAGGGTCATTTATTCCATTTTACTGGATTTCCTCCTGTCAAGGGCTCATCCATGCGCAAAGATATGGGCATGCGCATAACACTGTCCGCGCACCCGCACACAAAGTAAGAGCTTTACAGTAAGTGTGTCAACAAACATTAGCTTGGATGAATGTACATGCTAGTCATTGATGTTTTGGCGCCTAGTGGCCTATTTAAAACTGTACAGGAATTCAAAAGATCTCTCTGTTTGTTAGTTTCTATGACCAGTGACCAGTGTTTGCATCTGTGTTTTTGACCTGGCTTCATCTTGACTCTTGACTTGCTTGATCCTTATATTCCATTATCGACCCTGGCTTGTGACCCAGCCTTGTCCATTTGATACTGATATTGACCCATCTATGCCTATGCCTCCTAGAACTACATCTCCACTGCCTGATTGTCGCTGACTCCCGCCTGCCCATTAATTATAATGAATTGAACATTTCTTAAAGAATAAGTTAATCTATGGGAACATGTTACATGTTCCACCCATTTTTAGCGTAACATATGTAACATGTTCCCACTCCTGCAGCAGTTGCCTGCCCTGCTGTCTCTATTGACAGCAAGCGGGAGATCTTCTCCCCCACTGTTGCTATTTAAAAAAAGCTCCACCTGCCCAGCCATGTCATTCATTCACAGGGTTCTGTGAATGGGAAACTACAAATACAGACAGCCTTTTTGGCTGTTGACTTTTAATTACCAGTGAACTACCACAGGGCTTTTGACGTTCTGGTAGTTCATTGTCTCTTCCTGTCAGTGTGTATCTGCCTGCCCGTATAACCCATATGAGATATGAGCAGTCAGAAACACTGACAAGTCTGCAGGGGTCCTGCATGGTACCCACGATCTACTGATCGTGGGTGCAATGCTTTACCTGCAAAAAGGTGTGAATTTATAAACTTTTTTCACAAGGTAAACTCATCCTTTAACTGTATTTAGTGTTGGTATTACAGTAGGTATTAATATAATGTAACCTTTGGCAGTTTTCTAGGTTCTAATGTTGATAAGCTGGTCATCTTCCACTGGCAAGCTTAGGCCTTGTACACACGAGAGGATATCCTCTGGAAACGGTCCGCCGGACCGTTTCCAGCGGATAAATCCTCTGGCGGATTTGGATCTGATGGCTGTACACACCATCAGATCGAAATCCCTGCGGAATACATACGCGGTGACGTGGCCGCGCCGTCGCCGCGACGATGACGCGGCGACGTGCGCGACCCTGAAGGTAAATACTTCCACGCATGCATCGAATCATTACGACGCATGCGAGGGATGGGAGTGGACGGTGAGTCTGTACAGACGACCGGATCAGTCCGCTGGACTGATCAGTCCGCTGTCGACTGATCCGGTGAGTCTGTACAGACGACCGGATCAGTCCGCTGGACTGGATTCAAGCGGATAGATTTCTTAGCATGCTAAGAAATTTTTATCCGCTGGGAATCCGTCGGCTGGATTTTTATCCGCTGGGAAATGTCCGCTCGGACGTACACACGACCGAATCTATCTGCTGTAACTGATCCGCGGATCAATCCCAGATCCGGTCGTGTGTACGGGGCCTAATAGTTGCTTTTGCTTGCCTGTCTTTTCTGTCCCATTCCTGCATCTTTCTGTTTGTGAGTCTGTCTGTATTCAGCACTTGCCACAAGTCATCCTTGCTAAGAAGCATTTCTAGCTTGAATTTCCACAGCTGGTAATTGGCATTGTTCAGCTTTGAAATTGCAAAGTTCATATCTGAACCACTTACCATCTTTCAGCAGCTTATATGCAGTACTCACTGACTTGTACTATTCTCTCCAGGGCCTGTGCCCATAACCTGTTGGTTGAGTATTAATATGATGCACTGGAAGCTTCTTAAATACAGGAAACAACTTTACTTGCATGGAGGATAGCAGAACATAGCTTAACAGCACTTCCTCTCCTTACATCATACAATAGATTTAAATGCACATTACACTATAACACTACATTGCCACCTGCTGCATAGACAGGTATATTGCATATATAGTCACAGTACATAAGAAAATTGCAGTTATTCTTCCAACATTTAGACCATATAACCACTCAAGTTATAGTGAGAAGGAATTAAAGCAATCAAAAGCCCTCATTTTAATTAGTGCAAAAAACAGTAAAACCTTCTCAAAATCTAAGTTATAAGCATGATGCATTCCACCATGCATCCCAAAAACAAGAGGATTATTCCTCATTTCAGGACAGTGTGCAGAGTCATGCAAATCATTGCTTTTTACCCTTCTGGCCAGATGCACATCCAAAACTGCTGGGGTATAGTGCAAATACAGCCCAATATTATAGAGCAATTTGTTACAAACTGCATGCAGCTGCTTCCGGCTATTTGTCCATCATCAGTGCAGTGTATGGAAACCAGGGCTTCTATAGAATAGGGCTTGGGACCCAGCAAGCCAAAAAAATATAGGACCTCACACCAATTGGTGCATATGATGTGAACAAAAGCCCAGTGCCACAGACCCTTATTTGGCTTTTGTGGATGTGTGGAAATTTACCTGACAGGTTCTGTAAGCCTACAGCATGGCCTTGGCACTGGCCTCTGCATGAAATATCCAGCTTTGCTGTTTAACAGGGGTGCCTGAATCAACAAACTGTCAGAATGCAATTAAAAGTCCTTTGGTAGGTAAGAAATCTCTATTTACACGAGTAGTTTAAAGAGTATGTAAAGTATTTTATTTATTTTTTTAAATAACAAACATGTTATACTTACCTCCACTGTGCAGCTCGTTTTGCACAGAGTGGCCCCGATCCTGGTCTTCTGGGGTCCCTCAGCGACTGTCTCGTCACCTTCATTCGAGCGAACTTGCGAGCACGCTCCTGTGATACAGCCAGCGGCCATAGCTGCTTACTGTATCACTCGGCCCCACCCCCCGGCCCGCCGCGTCATTGGATGTGATTGACAGCAGTGCCAGTCAATGGCTGCGTTGCTTTCAATCAGCCAATGAATGAGCTGAGAGGCCGGACAAAAAGCAAGCGCGTTCACGGCGTGGGACTTTCGAGGGGTCAGGTAAGTAAACAGGGGGGCTGGGGGCCGCTAATCTGCAGATGTTTTTCCATCTTAATGCATAAAATGCATTAAGGTGAAAAAACTTTTACTTTATAACCCCTTTAATGTTATATTTGTCCAGAGGTTATCTTCAAAATGGATATGATTAAATAAGCTTATTATTTATTATGCTATAATTATTAATACTTACTGTACTTTAATATACAATGCTTGCTAATGAACTTTTTCTTGCAGGCCAATCATAGTCTAATTGTAGTAGGAGTACATTGCATTTAGAAAGAAAGTAAACTGGGCATATAGAAAGACATTTTTGTAGCATCAACGTTTACTATATTTGTAAATGACACAAGCTCTAGGTCAAATGAATTAATCCCCTGTTGTCAACAATACTCTGTCCTTAATTTTAATTTTGCTGCCAGTAGATATTCATTTTTATTTCAAATTATCTGTAGATTTGTTATTTCCACTATTACCTGACTGCCCTCATTTTCCATTAGCTGAAAAGCAAAAGTTCTTTCTGTAAATGTACCCATTTATACTGAGGCCAGGTGGGAGTTTAGAGATTGGCAATACTTTTAAATTGAGAGTCACTGCACAGAAAATCCATGCTGAGTCATAAAATACATTGTGGGCTCTATGTGAAAGTCAGTGGTAATGGCTCTGCTGCTGTCAGATGTCAAGAAGTTTTCTCAAATATTGCTGTGTGTAGTCATTGTGAGGGTGGGCATTGTATCTTGTATGATGAGCACCCCCTTTTCACTGACTTGTATATGACTCCGTTGTGATAGGATGTAAACAAGCTCTTGGCCACAATGGCAACCATAAGCTTGTTTTTTTTTTTATCAAGAAATTTGTATTTAAGAAGGACACAGTCCTTCAGATAATCCATAGTTGTTTTACAAACATGAGAAAGAACAACAGGTGATTTACAGTGAAGGTGAATGTTAAAATATGGTCCTTGATCCACTTGTTACAGAAATATCATATAAAAAACAGCCAATATTCTGACTCCGATTTTTGTGAAGCGACTTATCCCTTGCGAGACCTCTATGCCTGGCCTGTATAAGCAGATATAATCACTGAGGTCAATCCTTATCAGATAGCTTAAACTCACTAATACCGATTCCATTCACAGAAGTTGCTTTAACCACTTAAGACCCGGACCAATATGCAGGCTAAGGACCCGAGGTGTTTTCACAATTTGGCAATGCTGTACCGAAACAAAATTTGCGTCCTTTTCTTCCCACAAATAGAGCTTTCTTTTGATGGTATTTGATTGCCTCTGCGGTTTTTATTTTTTGCAATATAAACGGAAAAATACAGAACATTTTGAAAAAAAAATGATATTTTCTACTTTTTGTTATAAGAAAAATCTAATAAACTCAATTTTAGTCATACATTTAGGCCAACATGTATTCAGCCACATGTCTTTAGTAAAAAAAATCGCAATAGGCGTATATTTATTGGTTTTCGCAAAAGTTGTAGCGTCTACAAACTAGGGTACATTTTCTTGAATTTACACAGCTTTTAATTTAATGGCGGGGCAGTACAAAACCCCCCCCCAAATGACCCTATTTTGGAAAGAAGACACCCCAAGCTATTTGCTGAGAGGCATGTTGAGCCCATTGAATACATTTTTTTTTTGCCCCAAGTGATTGAATAATGACCAAAAAAAAAAAAAAAAAAGTTGTCACTAAATGATATATTGCTTACATATGCCATGGTTATATGTGGAATTTCCCCCCTAAAATACATTTTGCTGCTTCTCCTGAGTACAGGGATACCACATGTTTGGGACTTTTTGGGAACCTAGCCGCATATGGAGCCCCAAAAACCAAGCACCGCCTTCAGCATTTCTAAGGAGCGCAACCTATCACTGTTTCGAAGGCCATAAAATGCCAAAATAGCACAAAACCCCCCCCAAATGACCCATTTTGGAAAGTAGACACCCCAAGCTATTTGCAGAGGGGCATTTTGAGTCCATGGAATATTTTATATTTTGCCACAAGTTGCTGGAAAATGTCAAACTGATTTTTTTTTGCACAAAGTTGTCACTAAATCATATATTGCTCACACATGCCATGGGCATATGTGAAATTACACCCCAAAATACATTCTGCTGCTTCTCCCGAGTACAGGGATACCACATGTGTGGGACTTTTTGGGAGCCTAGCCGCGTACGGGACCTCGAAAACCAAGCACCGCCTTTCAAGATTTCTAAGGGCATACATTTTTGATTTCACTCCTCATTACCTATCACTACCTATCACAGTTTTGAAGGCCAGAAAATGCCAAGATGACACACAACCCCCCTAAATGACCCATTTTTGGAAAGAAGACACCCCAAGCTATTTGCTGAGAGGCATGTTGAGCCCATTGAATATTTAATTTTTTTGCCCCAAGTGATTGAATAATGACCAAAAAAATTAATACATTTTACTGCTAAAATTACTGCCCTCGATCTGACCTTCGCGGTGAAACCTCACATGCATGGTGCAATTGCTGTTTACATATGACTCCAGACCGACTTTTGCTTTCACCTTTGCACAAGAGCAGGGGGGACAGGGATGCTTTTTTTTTATATTTTTTTTTAATTATTATTTATTTGGCATTTTTATTTTATTTGTAAACTGTTCCTTCCATTTTACTTTTTTTTTACCATTTTTATTGTTATCCCAGGGAATGTAAATATCCCCATATGATAGCAATAGTTAGTGAGAGGTACTCTTTTTTTGAAAAAAATGGGGTCTATTAGACCCTAGATCTTTCCTCTGCCCTTAAAGCATCTGACCATACCAAGATCGGTGTGATAAAATGCTTTCCCAATTTCCCAATGGCGCTGTTTATATCCGGGGGGGGGCATTCCCTCCCACTGTTTGTAAAAGCAGTCTAGAGGCTAATTAGCCACTAGGATTGCTTTTACATGAAAGCCGACCGCTGCCTTCAAAGAATGATACCAAGATGATACCGTACACATGATCAAAAATTCTGCCAGCAAAAGTCCGATGTGAGATTTGGATTTGAAATTCCGACCGTGTGCATGATCTATCGGACTTTTGTTGTCGGAATTTCCGCCAGCAAAATATTGAGAGTTGGTTCTCAAATTTTCTGACGGAAAAAGTTCCAATCCGCAAATCCGATCGTCTGTAGCAATTCTGACGTGCCACATTTTCTTGGCTCGTCGTAGTGTTGTAAATCACTGCGTTCTTGACGGATGAAATTTCCCGAGAACCTTTGTGTATATGCAAGCCAAGCTTGAGCGGAATTCGATCATGTGTACGGAACATTAGTGTTCTTAATCCTGCTTATGCATTAAATCATTCGGATACTGCACTAGTTGGTGCAGAGGGTCTTGAATGTGACCCTATCCTTTACGGTTAGCCAATGAAGGGTCCTCAGTGAAGGGGTGATGGATTCCCAGGGTTTTTTCCCCATTACCAGTCTGGCTGCTGTGTTCTGGACGACTTGTAGACGCGACATCTGATATTTAGGTAGTTCAATGTAGAGGAAGTTTGCATAGTCGAGCCGGGAATTGATGATAGTTCCAACTACTACTGCTATGTCTTCTTCTGGGATGAAGGGAATGAGTCTACACAGCAGTCGGAGGAGATGGTGGGATCCACTGACTACTGATCCTATTTGTGCATCCATCGACATTTCAGAGTCAAAGATGACTCTGAGACTTTTGACTTTGGTGCTTGGGGTGATTATCTGTCCGAGGATGGTGGGTGGTGCCCATGAAGTCTCAGGTTTTGTCTTTCGGTTTGCATGGAGGAGAAGAAGTTCTGTCTTGGATCCATTGAGTTTGAGGGAACTCTCAGTCATCCAATCATCGATCAATGTGAGGCATTTTTCCAGACCGTTATATTGGTCTTTTATCCCGGTGATTCGAAAGTAGAGTTGAGTGTCATCAGCTTATGAGTGGTAGCACAGGTCCTGTTTACTGATCATTTTGAGGAGTGGGCGGAGGTAGATGTTGAATAACACGGGTGACAGGGGTGATCTTTGAGGGACTCTGCAAGAAATTGCGTGGGTTTCAGAGGTGAAGGCTCCTAGTTTTACTGTCTGTGAATGATTTTCTAGGAAGGATGCGAACCAAGGTAGGTCTGTGTTTGTGACTCCTGCTACTTCTTTAAGGCAAATGAGTAGAGTTTTGTGGTCTACAGTGTCGAATGCTGCACTGAGATACAGCAGCACCAGGAGACATGATTCTCCGTCATCTGCTGCTTCAAGGGCATCATCCCATATTTTGAGAAGTGCTATTTCAGTGCCATGGCCTGGGCGGAAACCTGATTGAAGTGGGTCCAAGAGTTTGTGTGTGTCCAAATGGAGTTGTATCTGTTGTACTACAGCTTTCTCAAAAATCTTGGAGATGGTGTTCAGGCTTGTTATCAGTCTGCGATGATTTGGGTCTTTAGGGTCGAGGTTAGGTTTCTTTAAGAGGGGCTTGATTATGCCTTGCTTGAGAGAGATGGCTTTTGAGATGGTGTTTGAGAAATGTTCTTTTTTTGCTTTGAATATTGCTTTGTGGTATTTATTAGTGAGTGCTTTGTAGTTTGTGTGGTTTTCCACTGTGCTCACCTCACTCAAACTTCTAGGCCAAATTTCTCTTTTGTTGCATATTTCAGGGATGGAGGTGTGTCACTGGTGACACCAGACCTTTCTCTTTTCTCTACATTGAACCCGCGTGGAAGACACTCATTTAGCCCAACCTAGTCTGTTGCCACCTTGGCCATTACATATATACATGCATTTATATATTACTGATAGTTATGTATTAGCTGTTTATTTTTCAACATATAATTACATCCTATATTAGGCACACACTCCAGACCACTTCATGTGCTGTTCCCTGTTAGTGGTGTTTGCTTTGTTTTGGGAGCTATGATGTGTATCAAGGGAGGTTTCTTGTCTCCCGCTGTCTCCACCTTCTCTATGAATGGGTGGGGCCGCCTGCACATTGCCGTCGTGTCCATACACCAATCACATGACATTCGCGCACCTGCGGCGTCAGTGTGGTTGGGTGTATTGTGTCATCTGGATGTTTCAGGGTGGTGTTTGCGCATGCACACCTTCTGTTGGCGGTGGGGCCTCCTGCGCTCGCATGTCAGCTATCCATACATGGTGTTGAGGCAGAGCCTCCTGAGCTCTTCCGGTGGCTTAAATCTGAGGTCTGGTATGGCGCAGATCTCTTTTCCTTTCACTGAGGATACACATACTTGCGGAAGCTTTCTGCAGAGACCCATCACCTGTATATTATATATGTACTCTACTCAGGTATACTTACGTGTTTCCACATGGCTCACCTTGAGCACTCACTCTGAGCCTGTTTTTGATATCACAGGTCTTAACTTACACTTTCACTTGACTTTTTTTTTTCAGTGTTCAGTGTTTCTTTCACTGTCACTTTTGCCAGTTTTCTGTATCTTTTCACTACTCTTCCCCTTAGTCTCCATGGGCCAGATTCACGTAGATGAGCGGCGGCGTAACATATAATAGATACGTTACACCGCCGCAATTTTTCATCGCAAGTGCCTGATTCACCAAGCACTTGCGATGAAAACCTACGCCGGCGGCCTCCGGGGCAAGGCGGGCCAATTCAAATGGGCGTGTGCCATTTAAATTAGGCGCGCTCCCGCGCCGGACCTACCGCGCATGCTCCGTTTCCGAACTCCCGCCGTGCTTTGCGCGAAATGACGTAATTTTTTCGAAACGGCGACGCACGTAGCGTAGCTCCGTATTCCCGGACGGCTTACGCAAACGACGTTATTTTTTAAATTTCGACGCGGGAACGACAGCCATACTTTATACAGCAATACGATTGCTGTGTAAAGTTAAGGCACCAAAAAAAACGACTAACTTTGCGACGGGAAACTAGACTAGCGGCGACGTAGCGAACGCGAAAAACCATTGTGGATTGCCGTAACTCCTAATTTGCATACCCGACGCTGGTTTACGACGCAAACTCCCCCCAAAACAATTACACCTGTCGGATCTTATGGCTATCTATGCGTAACTGATTCTATGAATCAGTCGCATAGATAGAACAACAGATATGACGGCGTATCAGGAGATACGCCGTCGTATCTGCTCTGTGAATCTGGCCCCATGTCCCTACCATCATTAGCTTAGGTTTTTAGATCTTTACATATAGGTACATTTTTTTATATAATTATGCTTACTCTGTTACTCTAGAGTCTAGACAATTCTAATACACATACTTATGTTTACAGTTGATATCCCCTATGGACAATGTGAGAGCTCTAGGGACACATATTTTCCATCTGTGCCATACTCGCCCTCCAGTTGACCCTTGTTTGGCTCCGCCTCCTAATCTTCCAAGGGAGACACTTGTAGCTGCCGCCCTCTGGAAATTGCACATTCAGTGTTCTGGTCTTGCCTAGTGGTGAGTATGGGGTCCCTTGTACCAAGGCCCCTCTTACCACGTGTTTATGCAATCAATATTATGCCATACACCCAACTTGTATTTTTCCATCGTAGGTACATTTCACACGCATCAACCCCTGAATAAGCGAGCTGTGTCTTGTGAAATGTGGTAGTAAACCAGATACCTGTGTGTTATATGACTGCTATTTTATCCATGTACTACTATTTATATGTATATTTTACAGATTTGAATTAGTGTATGCTATTCATTCACGTATTATCTCTGTTTGAATAAACCTTCAAACTATATTTACTGCTGCTATACTTATTGGCCTTACTGCACTCACCTCACTACAGTTAATGGGCGCAGAAGCTACATGTATTTAAGTCGCTCCCGCAAATGTAAGCAATGTTCAAACCACACATCAAGAGCAATAATTCTAGCACAAGACCTCCTGTGTAACTTTAAACAGGTAACCTGTTGAAATTTTTAAACTTTACTGTTTTTTTTTCATGAAAAAAAAAAATTTCCCCAAAATTTTGTTTGAAAGACAGCTGCGCAAATACCGTGAGACATAAAATATTGCAACAACCAACATTTTATTTTCTAGGGTCTCTGCTAAAATATATATATATATATATATATATATATATATATATATACAGTACAGACCAAAAGTTTGGACACACCTTCTCATTCATAGAGTTTTCTTTATTTTCATGACTATGAAAATTGTAGATTCACACTGAAGGCATCAAAACTATGAATTAACACATGTGGAATTATACATAACAAAAAAGGGTGAAACAACTGAAAATATATTTCATATTCTAGGTTCTTCAAAGTAGCCACCTTTTGCAGCAGACATATCTCTAGAACTGTTAAGAGGAGACTGTGTGAATCAGGCCTTCATGGCAGAATATATGCTAGGAAACCACTGCTAAAGAAAGGCAACAAGCAGAAGAGACTTGTTTGGGCTAAAGAACACAAGGAATGGACATTAGACCAGTGGAAATCTGTGCTTTGGTCTGATGAGTCCAAACTTGAGATCTTTGGTTCCAACCCCCGTGTCTTTGTGCGATGCAGAAAAGGTGAACGGATGGACTCTACATGCCTACATTCCCACCGTGAAGCATGGAGGAGGAGGTGTGATGGTGTGGGGGTGCTTTGCTGGTGACACTGTTGGGGATTTATTCAAAATTGAAGGCATACTGAACCAGCATGACTACCACATCATCTTGCAACGGCATGCTATTCCATCCGGTTTGCGTTTAGTTGGACCATCATTTATTTTTCAACAGGACAATGACCCCAAACACACCTCCAGGCTGTGTAAGGGCTATTTGACCAAGAAGGAGAGTGATGGGCTGCTGCGCCAGGTGACTACCTCTTGAAGCTCATCAAGAGAATGCCAAGAGTGTGCCAAGCAGTAATCAAAGCAAAAGGTGGCTACTTTGAAGAACCTAGAATATGAAATATATTTTCAGTTGTTTCACACTTTTTTGTTATGTATAATTCCACATGTGTTAATTCATAGTTTTGATGCCTTCAGTGTGAATGTACAATTTTCATAGTCATGAAAATAAAGAAAACTCTTTGAATGAGAAGGTGTGTCCAAACTTTTGGTCTGTACTTTATATGTATATATATATATATATATATATATATATATATATATATATATATATATATATATATATATATATATATATATATATATATATATATATATATATATATATATATATATATATAAAATGTTTGGGGCCTCTAGCAAAAAAATATGGATTTTAACGTATAAGCAACAAATGTCAGAAAAAGGCTTAGATATTAAATTAATAAACAACTTTTAAATTATCTACACTATTGAAGCCTTTCCTTTTCTATGTTTTGGGTATACCTAAAAATCATTCTCAGCACATCAGCTGAGTAGTCCATTCCTCTAGTAATCCTCTTTGTCCACATTTCAGAACTCAAAAGTACCATTAGAAGTTTTTGATCAGGCAGTGACACTAAGCAGAATTTATATTTGCCTTCTCATGGCATCACAACTGGCTGCAGCATTTAGACTAACAGATAGTGACTGGATTCCTAAATCAGCACTTCAGAGACTGAGAGGGAAAACACCACTATGACAGACTGTCACAAGGATACAGAAATGATGGATGATTATAATTTCAAGTAATTTGCAATCTATTTCAGAACTAATGTCTGAACAATTTTAGAATAGCCATTCAGACGTATAATATTCATAAACGTATAAAACGTATAAATGCCGTAAAAGTACATTTAAATCACAGTCAGACCTCAGCGCTCACTAAGTCTTACATCTGATAGTGTAGCAATATTATAGGCGATGTTGCTCTCCTTTAGCGGGGAAACTCCAAAACACTACAAAGAAAAGAAAGGAGGGGACAAACGCTTAGTGCATTACCATCAACACTATATCAATTTATTAAAATGCCCAAAACATCCTCTCAAACAAGAGAAGAAATATAAGAGCCCTGAAGAAAGGGGGCTTTAAAAAACGCAAAACGCGTCAGTTTACAACTACAGAGTTGTGATTTTTGGGCTTATATTTCTTCTCTTGTTTGTGAAGATGTTTTTGCCATTTTAATAAGTTGAAATAGTGTTGAAGGTAATGTACTAGGCGTTTGCACCCTCTTTTCTTTGTAGTGATTTGTAAAAGGACATGACTCCTGCCAAACCGTTTGACTTATTTTTGATAAAACAAAGAATGATTTAAGCCTGTCGGGTTTTTATTGTCATCTGGGTCACTATTTGGTAGCTTTCCATTCTCTTCCTGCCAGGACAGGAAGTGATGAGAGACCTCTGCAAATAGGACATAGGCAAAAACAAAAGCACATTTTTAGCGGAGTAAGAGAGGTTAGAACATTTAGCAATGTTGTTATTAATGTGCATACTTTTCTCTTCCAATGGCAAACACACCTCCCCATTTTTGTACAGGTGTCACAGGGACAGGAAGTTAGGAAAAATCTCTGCATGGAGAGACTGGAATAAAATCCTGCCAAAAATGTAAACTCTTCCCCACTCTATCCAAAGCTAATAAAATAGAGAATAAATGTACTGGACTTTATCTTAAAGTGTTTTTAAATGTAAGGCAAAGTGAAACTTTTTGTAGAGTGTTTGCTTTGGTTAGCAGTGCTGCAAATTAAAATTGATAACTTGATATTATTGAAGGATTACATGATTCCTTTGTTTTTTACTGTTTCACTATTTGGTACAATGTCTCTTCTTATTTTCTATCCTTCATTTTAACTCAGTGCTTAGCAATTGTATTTCTGACATCTCTGTAATTATATTTTTTCACTGCACCTATTTATAACCAGAAAGCCTGAGGCACTTCCTAAACCTATCAGCCTATCAATCTGGGAAATAAATGATCCAGTAGTACATGCTTCCACATTACGGTACATAGAGCAGCAAGTGCATTTTTGCCATTTTGCACTTTCTGGTTTCTTAAGGGTTTGAAATGGTAACGTGGATCAAATTATTTAGCAATACAATCCATCAAAGTAGACTTTAAAATTTGTCAATGGCAGTGAATCATTTTAAATATATATATATATATATATATATATATATATATATATATATATATATATATATATATATATATATATATATATATATATATATATACAGTATATATATTCTCATTTTAAAAGACAACAAAGCATATTGACATGCAATTTGCTCTTATCAAGCTATGTTTATACTCCCCCACAGAAACCAGATAAATTATTCAGAAGAAGTGTGAAATAGAAAGGTCAAATAAGACCACATATGCAGCATCAATACAAAACAAAAATTGCTCTGTTAGCATTTTTATACAAATGTGATATTTAGGTTATAGCCATTAATTATTAATATTGATTTGAGTTATTTATTTTAAGGTATATATACATAATAACATATATACAGTATATATCAATTTTGTTCTGGCTCACTGTATCTGATGGAGTTGCATTTCATTGTTAGTAATCCGTGTAGCTGTTTTTGATGTTTGATTGTTCTGGTCAGTCCTGTATTTCAGTGGCTGCAGGATTGACTGCTTCCCCTTGGAGTCTAATCAACCACTGGATTTTTATGCAGCCCTGGCCAATCTCTGGGGTTTGAACAATATCAACTTTATACAACTGTGCAACTGTTTGCAACTGTTTGCAAAGTTTCTCCTGGAACTTCATTTTGTTTAATCTGACTATAAAAAGGATATATATATCTAAGTTTAAAATTTCATTTTTGGGGGCTTTTTTTGTCATCTGAACAATAATTACATAGAGAACCTGAAACTATTTGAGGGGGCTAAAAAGGGGTTCATCCAATTTTCCAGTCTATTTTCCCGAAGAGCATTTTATGAGGTAAATAGCTTTCAATGCAGCATTCACATAATGTATACCTGTAAAATATTGAATTCACATTTTTTCACATACTCTTAAATCATGTCCAATATCATGTACAAACAAAAAACAAGTTTTCGGCCTCATAAATAGTTTTTCTATAAAAACAAATGAATTTAGCAATGTGTTCCAAGCAGTATAGTAGAACCATATAACATTCTTTTGAAAGGTCTACAGTGGAACCTTTAGGAAACAGCGATCACAGGTCAATTGGCTTCAGTATAAATCACAGAAATAATAAACATAAGGGAAATACCAAGACAATGAATTTTAAAAGAGCCAACTTCCCTAAACTACGAACCTTGTTAGAAGATATAAATTGGGATAAAATCTTAGGAACAAAGAACACGGAGGAGAGATGGGTTCGCTTCAAGAGCATATACAGTATAAATAAGGGCATTAAAGTGGTTGTAAACCCAACCACACAACTTGAACCTACAGGTAAGCCTTAATCTAGGCACGGTTTAGGAGATACAGTTGTGTTCAAAAGTATTCAACCCCCCAATGCTGTAAAGGGTTTTAGGGAATTTAGTGTACATTTGTAATTGTATTCAGAATGAAATCCTACAAGGACTTCTTAAAGAACCATATGCAACTAAAATGACATCAATTGGTTTTGTAATACAGTAGTAAATGTTTATTTTGTGAATTCTTCATTTACACAATTATTCAACCCCTTAAAGACTACTACTCTGAAGAACATAGGTTTATTGAAGTGTTTTCAATCAGGTATTGAAAACACCTGTGGATGTCAGGGAGCAGCAATAAAGCCTAATAAGCACCAATTAGGCAGCTTTAAAATGACTGTGATGCTCAGCTCCTTCTAGACATTTACTGGTGTGGTTACAAACATGGGGAAGTCAAGAGAATGGTCCAGGAAGACAAGAGAAGAGGTGATTACTCTTCACAGGAAGGGCAATGGCTATAAGAAGATTGCAAAGATGTTAAACATACCAAGAGACACCATAGGAAGCATCATTGGCAAATTCAAGGCAAAGGGCACTGTTGAAACGCTACCTGGTCGTGGCAGAAAGAAGATGCTGACTTCGACTGCTGTGCGCTACCTGAAGCGTAGAGTGGAGAAAAGTCCCGTGTGACTGCTGAGGAACTGAGAAAAGATTTGTCAGATGTGGGTACTGAAGTTTCTGCTCAGACAATACGGCGCACACTGCGTAATGAAGGCCTCCATGCCAGAACTCCCAGGCGCACCCCCTTGCTGTCTCCAAAGAATAAGAAGAGTCGACTGCAGTATGCCAAAAGTCATGTGGACAAACCACAGAAGTTTTGGGATCGTGTTCTGTGGACTGACGAAACAAAATTAGAAGTGTTTGGGCCCATGGATCAACGCTATGTTTGGAGGAGGAAGAACAAGGCCTATGATGAAAAGAACACCTTGCCTACTGTGAAGCATGGCGGGGGGTCAGTCATGCTTTGGGGCTGTTTTGCTTCTGCAGGTACAGGGAAGCTTCAGCGTGTGTAAGGTACCATGAATTCTCTTCAGTACCAGGAGATATTGGATGACAATGTGATGCAGTCCGTCACAAACCTGAGGCTTGGGAGACGTTGGACCTTTCAACAGGATGTTGTACTAAGTACTAAGATTGAATGTCACTTGGGGGTTGAATAAAACCGATAATGATGTGAGCATAGAAAATACATTTGTGGTTATTTCATTATAAATGTTATGTTATATTTGTCTGACCTACACGTGCCTCTTTGATTTAATTGTAAGCAGGATGACTGAATGATCAAAATCAATGTCAAACTGGGCAAAACAATCAATTTCAGTGGGGGGTTGAATAATTTTGAATACAACTGTATTTACATTAATGACAGGCGCCGATGTCTACGGCGCATGCGCGACATAGACAGCGGTGCAGGCGCACTGACTGTGTCGTTTTTCTCAATGGCATTACTGTAGATAATGCCGTATTTCCACGCATGCGCGGGGACCTGCCGATCCCGCGCGCATGCACCGGAGTGATGTCATTGCCGCTCCGACCAATAACAGCGCCGGAGCGACGAGACCAGGAAGAAGCGACGAGGGGACATGGCTGCGGCGGTGGACGGGACGGAGGAGGACTTTGGGGGCTTCGATCGCAGGTAAGTGACACATAATGATCTAGTATGCTGTGCAACTAGCTCATTATGCCTTTCTCCTGCAGGGTTTTTTTTTGTTAAATGGAAGGGTTTACTTCCACTTTAACCACTGCATCCCATTGGGTAATAAATTTAAAAGAGCGAACAAAAGTCCTGGATGGCTTAATGCCAATGTAAAAATGCATATAAAAGCATAAGAGAAGGCCTTCAAAAAAATACAAGGTTGAGGGATCATCAGCATTCAAACTTTATAAAGAATGCAACAATTAATGGAAGGGTGCAACTAGGGCTAAGATAGAACATGAAAGACACATAGCGGAGGAGAGAAAAAAAAAAGAAATTCTTTAAGTATGTAAACAGTAAAAAGGGAGGTCAGACCATATTGGCCCCATAGAGAATGAGGAAGGACATCTGGTTGCAAAGGATGGGGAGATGGTGAAGGTATCACATTTATTCTTCTCCTGAGTCTTCATGAGGAAATCGGGGGGCTTCAGTAACCAAAACTGCAGTGTCTATCCTCATGACACATCATAGGAAGCTTCACGGGAATCTTAATAAATTACTGGGAAGGGGTGGCTTGCACCCGAGGGTACTTAGGGAACTCAGTCAAGCAATTGCCAGACCATTGTTCCAAATTTTTACTGACAGTCTACTGACTGGAATAGTACCAGTGGATTGGAGAAAAGCCAATGTAGTACTAATATTTAAAAAGAGCCCAAAATATATCCCTGGGAATTACAGACCAGTTAGTATGGTATGGTATGGTATCATTAGCAGTAATCAGCATGGATTCATGAAGAATCATTCTTGTCAAACAAATTGATTAACATTCTATGAGGAGGTGAGCTGCCATCTAGATAAAGGAAGGTCCGTAGACGTGGTGTATCTGGAGTTTGCAAAAGCATTTGACACAGTAGCCCATAAACGTTTACTGTACAACATAAGGTCTGTTGGCATGGACCATAGGGTGAGTACATGTATTAAAAACTGGCTACAAGGGCGAGTTCAGAGGGTGGTGATAAATGGGGAATACTCGGAATGGTCATGGGTGGGTAGTGGGTTCGCACAGGGTTCTGTGCTGGGACCAATCCTATTTAATTTGTTCATAAACAACCTGGAGCATGGGGTAAATAGTTCAATCTCTGTATTTGTGGACAATACTAAGATAAGCAGGGCAATGACTTGTCTGCAGGATGTGGAAACCTTGCAAGAAGATCTGAACAAATAATTGGGTGGGCAGCTACATGGCAAATGAGTAAAATAATGCTTTTTGGGTGGCAAAAATATGAATGCAATCTATACACTAGGGGGAGAACCTCTGGAGGAATCTAGGATGCAAAAGGACCTGGGGGTCCTAGTATATGATAGGCTCAGCAATGGCATTAAAATGCCAAGCTGCTCCTAACAACAGAATATTGGCTTCCATTAAAAAAGAGATTAACTCCAGGGAGAAAGCGATAATTCTCCCACTCTACAAGACTCTGGTCTGGCTACACCTGGAGTATGCTGTCCAGTTCTGGGCATCAGTCCTCAGGAAGTATGTACTGGAAATGAAGCGAGTACAAAGAAGGGCAAAAAAGCTAATAAATGATCTGGAAGATATTAGTTATGAAGAAAGGTTGGGAGCACTGAATTTATTCTCTCTGGAGAAGAGACGGTTGAGAGGGGATATGATTTCAATTAACAAACACCATACTAGTGACCCCACAATAGAGATAAAACTTTTTTTACGGAAGGGAGTTTAACAATTAAAAATTAGAAGAAAAGAGGTTTAACCTTAAACTTCATAGAGGGTTCTTTACTGTAAGAGCGGCAAGAATGTGGAATTTCCCTTCCACAGGCAGGGGACATTGATAGTTTAAAAAAAGTATTGGATAAGCACCTGAATGACCACAACATACAGGGATATACAATGTAATACTTACATATAATCACACACATAGGATAGACTTGATGGATTTCTGTCTTTTTTCAACCTCACTTACTATGTAACTATGTAACCAAACACAGTGCTGTTGGCTTGCTCTACCATAAAATGTCACCACATTGTTTTATAGAATAAGTTCCCTTTTAAAAATAAAAGATTAAAAAAAATGCAATTTTTCGCAGCTAAAAAAATATGCATTGATTTTTTTTCCATTGGAGCCTGCAGAGCAATGCACACTGTGTGGGTGAAGCTGTTTCAAATTGTGACAGCGGGTGTGGGGAGAAAATCCCCCGCCCACTGTCAGTATGAGGTGGGGGTTGGGCAGTGTGGGGGAGGTTGCTGAACATGTTACATGTTACACCCTAAATACATGAGTGTAATATGTAACATGTTCAGCAAGGCTTGTTCATGGCCATGACCCTAAGAGCAGTTCAACCAGAACAAAGGTTTGACGGGTAATAAAAAGACATTTTTTTTATTTTTTTATTAATACTGCAAAGAATGATTTCACTGGCACACTGTAGGGTTGATTTAGTAAAAACTGGGGAGCACAAAATCTAGTGCCAATCAACTAACTTCAGCTTATTCAATTAAGCTTTAACAAAAAAAATGGAAGCTGATTGGTTTCTATGCACGGCTGCACCAGATTTTGCACTCTCCAGTTTTAGTAAATCAACCCATGTGTGACAACACTAATCACAAAATTAAGAATGTGAGCATAGCACCACATATATGCAAATGTGCGCTATATTATTATTATTATATTTTTTTTAACATTACATTTTCCATTTAGTTATCAGAACATAAAATAACAAGTAAAGACATTAAGCATAAAAGGATTCTTTTGATGTGGGCCTGCAACCTCAAAGAAAAACATTTTTAGCTGCTCTTTTAGAATACTAAACAGATTTTCTCTAGTTGTGCTACCAACATTATTTAAATAGAAAAGCCTCTACTGCACCATTCCCTTTATGAAATATCACAGAATTATGCTGCATTATTGTTTCACCAAGTACTTTCCATTTCCACACTGGATTTAACAGCTTATTGAACATCCTGGCTTGTTTGTTGTTTCACTATGCTGGCCAAGATCAAGTGATTGACTGAAGTTTTGTTTAACAATGTTACCACACCACCTCTCCCTCTACAATTGCTGTGATTTGCCTTTCTTTTACTATTAGGAGCCCAACCAATTCCATGTGCTTGTGGAGATAGTTATCATATTTGAAAAAAGCAAATATTATAATAATGATTTACATGTGCTGCTGTCTTATGTGTAGATCCCTCATGTTCTCTGATATGTTTATATACAAAGGCCGGGATTCAGAAAGAACTTACACCGACGTATCTACTGATACGCCGCGTAAGTGCACAGATGCGCCGTTGTATCAATGCGCTGTACCCACAAAACTAGATACACCAGAAAATAGGCTTCTTCCGACCAACGTAACTTTCCTATGCCGGCGTATCGTGGGCGCATATTTACGCTGGACGCATCTGGCGCTCCCATTGATTTCCTATTCAAATATGCAAATGAGGGAGATACGACGATTCAGAAACGTACGTGCGCCCGGCGCAGGCTGCGTGCGGTGCGCGTAAGTTGTACGTCCGGCCTAAAGTTACCCCTCATAAAGCAGGGGTAACTCAGCAACAGACGTGCACAGGTCAGCTGGAGAGCAGCTACAGCAGCAGCGTTACGGACAAGCTGAGCAACCACACTTGCAGGACAACACATCTGTATGCCAACATGCCAGGGGCAGCGGTGGTCATAGCACTACTGTGTCTACAGGCACGTAGGAGGGCGCGGGAGAGGATATACCGAACGCGCATGAACGTCTTTGGCATGGGGGAATCGGAGGTGTATCGCATCTTCAGATTCAGCCCTGCTGCCATCCTGGAAATAGCCACAGCCCTGCATGATGACATCACCAGCCAGACACAACGCGTACATGCAGTGCAGCCACTGGTCAGGGTACTGGCAACACTGCATTTCCTCGCCAGTGGATATTTTCAGTGTACAAGTGGAGTCGTGTCTGGGATGTCACAATCCGGCATGAGCAGATGCTTGCACCAGGGTGTCCCCGAAATCCTCACATGCATGTCCCACCACATCATCAAACCCACCCATGAGCATCTGCGGCAGAAGGCAATGCAGGATTTCTACAGAATTGCCGGATTCCCACGCACCGTGGGGGCCATTGATTGCACACATGTGGCACTACGGCCCCCCGATGCCACAGAGCACATGTACTGCAATCGTAAGCATTGGCATTCCATCAACGTACAGGTGATAGCCGATGCCCAATGCCTCATATGGCACGTTCGTGCCAAACACCCAGGGGCCAGCCACGACAGCTACATATACCGTCAAAGCAACATCCCAATGGAATTCGAACAGAACATGTACAGGGACAGCTGTCTGGTTGGTGAGTGACATGGGTGTCAGGCATGACTGTCTGACCCCATGATGCAGACATCATGAGGGGCACATGCATGACTAACATCCTCCTGTCTTTTCCCTTCCAGGTGACTCTGCATATGCACTTGGGCCCCATCTCCTGACTCCATTCCGGAATCCCCAAACCAGAGGAGAGAGAAAATACAATGCTGCACACATACGTACCCGTGCAGTGGTGGAACGCACATTTGGCATCCTGAAGTCTCGTTTCCGATGCCTGGATAAGTCCGGGGGGACCCTGTTGTATTCCCCGAACTTTGTGTGCCAGATCATCGGTGCATGTTGCGTGCTGCACAACTACGCCATGAGAAAGGACCAGGAGATTGACATATGTGATGACCTGACCACCGAACCACAAAGTCCTCCCCTGAATGAGGCTACCCCATCTGCTGAGGGAAGAGCAGTCAGGAGATGCCTCGTGGTAGGCATATTTGCACGTTAAACCCACACATTCATCATGGCACACGGACAATGCATGCATGCACACCACTGTGGTCCCTAGCTCACACACACCACATCCACCTCACATTGGATTAGCCCAAGTCCACCATGCAGGACTTGGGAGCAGCAATGCCGCGCCAAGGCCCCAATGGTGTCGCTGTCCATTCATACCACATTCACACGGTCGTGGGGATAACGTCTCCCCGACGACCCAGGGTGACACCCCTTTGCTGGCAGGAGTGTCACCCCCACATTCACCTGCATCTGGAGGAACCTGGGGTGCATTACCACGGAATTTTTACATTAATAAAGATGTCCCCGTTTTTGGGCAAATTTATTGGTTCCATAGTTCACTACTAAAGCAAGGTATGTTTCGTGTATATTAAAAATTAAAAATTAATCAAATCTAGTTCTGGGTTGCAGTCGCTTGATAATCAGGTGAATTTGACCCATTTGTATTTATATATATATTTTTTGATATATTAAGCTCTCTTTATACTATGGCCTCGGATTGATTATCGAGACTTCTTGATGCATGGTTCCAGTATCTTGACAACGTTATGTGCGGTTACTTTCCCTATTATGCCTTCATTCTTGAAGTGATCCAGGCTCATGTGGTAAGCCTGCTTGCACCAATATTCTGCACCTCATTATATGTGAACTTTTATTAACACAATATATATTTCTATGAACTATTATATGTATTTCTGTTCTTAAGTTTATACTGTGCTGCTATATATGCACCTATGATTACTAATTCATGTTTCCATCCCCTGTATCCCCCTGTTTCTTGATATTTTGTAGTATTACCTGTTCAAAGCTCCTGAAGAAGCTCAGTTTGGAGTGAAACATGTAGAGCGAGCAAATACTGCAACAGGTCTTCTTATATTCATGTTTTGAAGTTAACAACTCAATACCCGTCGGATGGTTTTTATATATTTATTGTTATGAAATAAAATAATTTTTCTATATTCTTATACTATTTGTGTTCATTACACTTTATTAGCACCGTTTAAAAGTCCCCAGGGTTTTTTGGTACCCTCTTCCCCCTCTTATATTGTTACATTAGTTGCATCTGTTGATGGCTTCAAAGGGTATGCTTTCATAAAGTATAATTTAGTACTTGTGCTAGACAAAACATTTGATGCTATAAATAGTTTGGAATTTGATGTACAAGCAGCTGATCCTGCTTTAGCCAGTCCCTTTTTGACTTTTTGGCTGCCAATAATCTCTTTGTGAACCAGGAAATTTAATACAGGGGTCGCAGGGGTCGCAATTGCGAACCGGCCCCATGCTACAGGGGGCCCGAGTGGCCTCCCTGTACACCTAGATAGGAGAGCGGCAGGGGCAGTGGCATCTAGAGGAACTAATCCTTCCATGTATCCGCTGAATGCCCACTTCTCCTCCTCTCCCTTCTGCAGACATTTAGCGGCTAGAAGAGGGAATGGAGGGCATCGGTTTCTCCACATGCTGCTTTTGCCACCTCCATATCGCTGTTCTGCTGCTCTGGGCTTCGAACCATGTACAGCTTGCTTTACACATACAGAAACAATCAACAGCACTTATCTTATTAAAAGAAAATCTAGACTATTTGCTGCCTGAGATGAGTTCTAAATAAGCTCTCCTTTTCCAAACATCCCCTCTCCATATAATGTTTGAGAATATTGACCACATAACAATGCTGCATTATATTATATTATTATACAGGATTTATATAGTGCCAACAGTTTACAGTGTACTGAGGGTAGACAGTACAAATACAATACATTTTAATACAGTAGGAATCAGAGGGCCCTGCTCCTTAACCTCCCTGGCGGTATGATTCTTTCAGAAAAAACATGCTGAAAGCGGTACCATTATTTGCAAGGAAATTTGGCGTTTTATATTGTAGGTCTGTAATTTTTAGAAATAACTCACTTAAATCTGACCAAACAAGATTCTAATAGGCATCCCGGGTATGACATTTTTTTAAAAACAAAATTATAAATTATAATATAATAAATAATTATAAATAATTATACCAAATAATAATATAATTATAATAAAAATTATTCAATAATGTAATCAAATTAAAATCACTGAAATTTGCTCAGTTGCAGAATTGTTGCTGTCATTATTTTTTTTTTTTTTATGACGAATTTCCCCACAAATCGCTATCGCACAATTCTGCAAGTGATTATAATTTATTATCGCTGTTTTTTAGCTGATCTAAAACTATTTTTGACATAAAGGGACACTTTTGGTTGCTATGGACAATCTACAGTTTGCAGGGAGAAAAAAAGGTTTTTATTATATAAAATGACATGCATGACACAGGACAGACCACTAGGGACAGGGGGGGTGTGGTTTTTTTTACATACAGTACTGTAATCTATAAGATTACAGTATACTGTATGTAAGGTGTTTGTTTACGTTTTTGAATTTGGCGCCGTTCTCCATCCCCGTGCGTCGTAACGTCGCAGGGAACGGAGATCGGCGTCACACGGAGGCACTATGTGAATCGAGCGAGGTCCCGCTCGCTCACACAGCGCGGTGGCATCGCTGGATCCAGGGACAAGGTAAGTAAAAAGTGCCTGTGGATCTAGCGAGGCAAGCCGAGACTGACTCGGGGTTACCGATCGTAGCAGGAAAATCTAACCCCGAGTCAGTCTCGGGAACACCGCCAGGCAGGTTAAAGCTTACAATCTAAGAGGGAAGGTAGCTTACAATCTAAGAGGGAAGGTACCCATTAATTTAGATGTAGGGTATAGTAGATTATATTTAGAAGTAAAACCACTCCACTAAACTACACCATCCATGTTAATTATCTAATAGAAATCACATTATAAGCACACAATATATTACAAATTTACAAATTGTGTATACAAAAATTTTAAAGAATCTGTGCAGATAAATTCCTAAAAATTTAACTTTTGACTTCAAAGTTAGCTAGAATAATGTTGGGAGTATGATTGCTAAGTGCTGTCGTTACAGAAATTTGGAATAAACTGTTAGCTCAAACTCTGGTGCTACCGAACACTTAAAAAGCAGGCAATGTATACGTCTAGAAAACAGTCACAGTTTTATAGTCCATATAGTGGTACAAAATGACCAGTCCTAAAAAGGAAGGAGATGGGAAGATGGGAAGATGGTGGGCGGCAGCTGTCCTCAGAGAACTCTGTTAGGGGAAGACAAGGAAACAAAAAAGGGAAGCGCCACCTAAGTGCAATCTACATCCAATATACCTGTAGCTCCTATGCCCAAGCCTCAACGTCATAGAAGACCCCCCAAACAAATTCCTGCTCCCAATAGATCATTCAGTCAGGTAGTCTCAGATGGTATTAGAGACCCTGTCTATCCCTCCTTCCATACAGGAGCCCTCTAGGCCCCCGATACCCAATTCTAGTATACCCATGGCATCACAAGCGGTTACAGATGCCACCACTTTGCCGGATTCTTTGTCATCCAATCTTACTGTAGGGTCTTCTCATGAGCCCGAGAGTGTATTATTATCATCTAATCATACCAGTGTTGTTTTAGGGAATGGCCCCCCTCTGTTCCTCTCAAAAAGAAAACACATAGAAGAGGAAGGAGGGGGGGCAGAGGTCGAAAGAAGAGAGAAAATGAAAATGAGAAAACTGTAAAAATCGATATTCTGTCTGGCATGGAACTATCAGTTCACGATATCTCTTTACTTAGTAGAGGACTCACATTTGCGCCAACAACACAGCCAAATCCCTTTACATTGTTTAAAGATTTAAGTACGTTTATCAGAGATTTGACTGTACAGAGGTTTTATAGCATACAAGAGACAAAAAACCCTAGACCTATAAGTACACAGGAACCCACTAGTCTATCAACTGTTGATATTTCCCTTGATGACCCAGACCTTGCTGTCTTGCAATATATTTATGATAACAACTATCATGAGGAAGATTTGGAGTGGCTCACTCAACATATCCCCACATCTCCTCCCATAGTACACACCAGTTTACGTCCAAAATCGATTTTTAATCCCACTCACTGCAAAGGTCCTTACCTTCAGTCTTTTTATCAAGTCATTTATACCGATTTGATTCAAATGTGCAAACATGATTCTTCCCATTCCAAATATAGGCTTAACCTTAGTAGTATGGAGCGTCAGGCTTTGGAACAGTTCATGAGGAATGATACCATTGTTATTAAGTCAGCAGATAAAGGAGGCAGTATAGTCGTTCAAAACAAATCTGACTATTTAGATGAATCCTTGAGATTATTATCTGACACTGCAACGTATAAAGTCCTCCCTAATGGTCCAACCAATCTATATTCTATTGAAGCTGCTGACATTGTTTGGAAGGCCCAAGAAGACAATATTATTAGCAAACTTGAAGCTAGTTTTATTAAGAAAAACTTTTATAGCACTCTATATTTTTACCATTTGCCTAAAGTGCATAAAAACCTTACTAAACCACCCGGTCGTCCCATAATTGCCATGGAGAGTCTATATAGACCAATTTCTGCAGCCTTTAGCTGAAAATTTACCATCTTATATCCGTGACGGATCTCATTTATTAGAAGTGTTAACATCTTATCGTTGGGAACCAACCTACTGTTGGTTATCTTTAGACGTATCATCCCTCTACACCCCCATCCCTCATGATGTTGGACTCCGAGCAGCTGAACATTTCCTTTCGAAGAATTCCATCATTCATTCGAGACAGATTTCCTTTATTTTGGAGGCTCTTACATTCTGCCTTAAGCACAATCATTTTGAATGTAATAATACGCATTACCTCCAAATAAACGGTACAGCTATGTGGGCAATTTTTGCACCGAGTTATGCAAACCTGACGATGGGATATTGGGAACATTTATCCCTCTCTGCCCATCATCCTTTTGCTTCTAATATTGTATACTATGGTCGATACATTGATGATGTGGTAATAATATGAGATGGAACCCTTCAAGATATTGACCTTTTTGTTATATACTGTAATAATAATGATTTAGGGTTGTCATTCACGCATGTATTTGATCAAAGCTGATTGGCCTTTTTGGATTAACAGTTATGTCATGATAATGGTATTATTTTTGCCCAGAATTATGTTAAACCGACAGCAGGCAATTCTTCTATTCATTATGATAGTTGTCATCACTCTAGGTGGGTGAATAACACAAAGTCAATTCTGCCACCTGAGGAGAAACGGTACTAGAGACAGCGATTATGACTTTCATAGTGCCCTCTTTACTAAGAAATTTCTGGATAAAGGTTATCCTGCTACACTGGTAGATGAAGCCTGCAAATATTACCAACAAGTCAATACTACCTCACGTACTAAGGCTCCATCTGACCAAAAAGCGTCCACACACTTTGTCACCCAGTTCCATGCCAGACATAAAAATATGGAAAAAAATTCAAGCCAATCATTGTTCTATATTACTTGAGGATCCCCACCTCAAGTCTAGTATAGCCACTTATCCTAAGATAACAGATCGGAAGGCCCGTAACATCAAGAGTAAAATAGCTTGCAGTAAAGTCTTATATAACAGACAAATATCTCCTTTGGTAACGGTTCCCCTCCTTGGCATGTTCCAATGTAAAAAAGCACTTTGCCTGACGTGTCAATTTGTCCAACATGGACAAAAGTCCTTTTTAGCAAACTGTAAGACATATATTTTTAAAGATTTTTATAACTGCTCCAGTGATTATGTTATTTATTGTCTTACCTGCCCACGTGGGCTCTTTTATGTAGGGAGGATGATCAGGACTCTGAGGGCCCGCTTTGGTGAGCACAGAAGATTCATTGAGAAGGGACGGGACCACCATAGTGTCCCCAAACATTTTCTGTGCCACCATAAAAAATCTACCACAGGAATCTTTTTGGATATATTCTTTGGGGACTTTGGCCCCAGGAGGGTTAAACGAAAAAATATAAGTCCATACCCTCCTGTAAAATGTAAATGATAAGATTGTTTTACACTCAATCTATGCCATATATTCCCTGTGGGGGTCCCGTATGTAACATCTCATAGGTTTCTTTTCCTTACAGCAGACTCTTTCCTTTTTGTCCATATTGGGTTTGCTACTCATAGTAACTAAGTAGTCCATACCCATATATGCATATACATAAATATTAGTAGACATTTGTTCTATTTCTCCAATTTCTTTTTAGTGCATATATGCTTTGTTATAAGGTAGTAAATTTTATGCGATTTTGGTCGGTGCACCATATGGTTGCACGACCAAATATGTGGAACAATATAAATTAAGCAAGAACCCACTGTCTTATCTTTTCCTCCTTTAATATATGTATGTTTTATTACATGTGTATATGTGTGCATATATGTGTATGTATATATATATATATATATATATACTGTATATATATATATATATATATATATATATATATATATATATATATATATATATGTAGATTTATGTTTCTATAGGAATTACCCCCGATTGTTATTCTCCCAATTTTAGATATAACAGCCATTAAAAACCTTTTTAATGTTTTTTAGTTTTGTTTTTATACGTATATAAATATGTATTTTATTGGTGACGCTGTATAATTATGAGATCCCTGTTTTTATCAATGTGTTTTTATGCTTTTTTGCAGGGTCCTAGGGCCAGATTCACAAAAGGGATACGACGGCGTATCTCCTGATACGCCGTCGTATCTCTGTTTCTATCTATGCGACTGATTCATAGGATCAGTTACGCATAGATATCCCTAAGATCCGACAGGTGTAATTGTTTTATACTGTCGAAATTTAGGATGCAGTACCGCGGCCGCCGCTGGGGGGAGTTTGCGTCGTAAACCAGTGTCGGGTATGCAAATTAGGAGTTACGGCGATCCACGACGGATTTTCGGGTTCGCTACGTCGCCGCTAGTCTAGTTTCCCGTCGCAAATTTAGTCGTCGTTTTGGGTGCCCTAACTTTAGTCAGCAAACGTATTGCTGTCTAAAGTATGGACCGTCGTTCCCGCGTCAAAATTTAAAATTTAACGTCGTTTGCGTAACACGTCCGGGAATACGGAAGTACGCTACGCGCGTCGCCGTTCGAAAAAATGACATCACGGCGCGCAAATCACGGCGGAAATTGTGAAATGGAGCATGCGCAGTAGGTCCGGCGCGGGAGCGTGCCTAATTTAAATGGCACAAGCCCATTTGAATTGGCCCGCCTTGCGCCGGAGGCCGCCGGCGTAGTTTTCATCGCAAGTGCTTTGTGAATCAGGCACTTGCGATGAAAACTTGCGGCGGTGTAACGTATCTACGATACGTTACGCCGCTGCTCCCCTACGTGAATCTGGCCCAGTGTTTCTTGACAGCTATTTAATTATATTCAGTCATTTCACTATATCTAACAAGCATTGGCCCATTCATGATCAGACCTTTGTTATAGTGTATAGATGTCTTAATATGCTGCTGGTGTGCTGTGGTTTGCTGTTCTCTGGGTGGCCACGGTATATAAACACCATCACACCTGCAGTATCCCAGTAGGCCTGTAGAAGGAGCTTGTCTCAGAGCGCGTAGCCTGTTGTTTCTAGTCTCACCTTCCTTCCAGTGCTTCACCCTGGTCCCGCTCTCTGGTAACGTCATCATCTGCACCTCCACGCTGAATCTGGCTGTTTCCTGGTGGCCACAGGATGGATTCCTCTCCCTGCCTGCAGATCCGTGGATCTAGATGGACCTGAGACTGGATCGCACCGCGCATCATGAGACCCTGATGAGCCTGTTTTGTAATTGTGTATTGTAAGTGCATTTCTTTTAAAATGAAACATAGTATCTGACATATTGCACTTAGGTGGCGCTTCCCTTTTTTGTTTCCAAGTGCTGTCGTTAGACTGTGATGGAGACTATCATATAGGGGTGACTATATAGATTGCTAAGGACCAGGTACCCCTTGCCATACTGCATTTACAGGATTAAAAATAATACACTACTTCCACTTACCAAAATATTTAATGTCTTATAACCAAGTCAAAGTTCATTTGAAACAGTAATACTCAGTACTATTGTTATTGAGACATGAATAACAAGTTACTTTGTCTTCCTACAGCATGTTATTAGGTCAGCACTTTCCAGGAAAAATATACCTGTAGAGGGAATTTGACACTGTCTTCTTTGCCTGACTTCATAATAAGCAAATGCATAACAGAGATTTGCATCACATATATAAAACCGAGGTTAGTGATACACACTGTTTGGCAACAGTATTGATTAGAGGCAACTAACATCCTCTTTACCACCAATTATGTTATCCCTTATGCCACCAACATGAAACCTGCAGCCACCTTGCTTAAAAAGTAGCAAGCACCTGAAGCAAAATGTTCGTAAGAGCCTCTATTTGAAATTCCTTAAAGATTAGTGTAATATTAAAGCAGACTGCACATCTACCTGCCTCCAGCTGGGCTATCTTGCTAATACAGGATCCTAAGATCCAAATAGTTGTTATTTTAAAATTGCTTTGCCAAATTTCAGAAGGTATTTAACAAGTGTTAGCACTGCCTTACGAATAAAACATGTGTAACATTACAGGTAGCATTCTCATTAAAATCTATATTGAGCAAAACCAGACTGGAACCGAAAAATGCTTTAGTAGCTTGAAGTAAGCTAGTGAATCTAGAAAGCTTCAAAGTAGCATTTACATAATATTTTAAGAAGGGGGTTTACAACCAAATATTTTGAGATAGTATAAAGATATCTGAGAGATTAGTAAGGAACCACATACAAGGATATGTAAATACAAATTACATTATAAGTGATTGCTAGCATGGGTTTATGAAAGACAGATGTCAAACAAATCTACTATTAGTTTCAATATTTTTTAGTAAAGGTATACAAATATGAGTGCATATAATAAACTCAGAGTTTTACAATTTTGTGAAAAATAAACACTTAAGCCCTGTACACACGATCCGATATCTGATGGAATCTAATCCGATGGATTTTTTCGTCGGATATCCGATGAAGCTGACTTTCATCAGTCTTGCCTACACACCATCAGTCAAAAATCTCACCATGTCCAACGCGGTGACGTAAAACACTACGACGTGCTGAGAAAAATGAAGTTCAATACTTCCGAGCATGCGCCGACTTTATTCTGAGCATGCATGGATTTTTCTCCGATGGAGTTCCACACAAACGATCGTTTTTTTTCTATTGTTGTTTTTATCCATAGGAAAATTTTAACATGTTCTATTTTTTTCACCGATGGAAAACAAACCGATGGGGCCCACACACAATCGGTTTGTCCGATGAAAATGGTCCGTTTTCATCAGACAAACCGATCGCGTGTACAGGGCTTTACATTTATATTAATAGATTGTGTACCCAGTAAATGCGTACATAGGACACTCTGGGCCAGATAGCGTAGCGCATCTCATTTCCGCTACGCCGGCTCAACTTAGAGAGTCAAGTACCGTATCCTCAGAGTATTTCCGCCCAACGTTGCGCCGGCGCGACGTAAATTCCTAGGCGTAAGCCGGCGTAATTCAAAGTAGGAAGGAAGTGGGCGTGTTCCATTGAAATGAACCGTGACCCCATGCAAATGAAGGGCCAAACGAACGGCGCATGTGCCGTGATGCTGACTATGTCCCGTGCCTCTCTGCGCATGCTCAGAACTAGGCCCGGCGTAATCCCTGAGATACGCCCAGGGCATAAATACGCCCAGAAATGCGCCCATCGAGTGCAAAAGTACATCCGTTTGTTTCCCCCCTGAAGCAAGGTACTTTTGCTGGTTGTTTTGCTGCTGGTTTTTTTTGAGCCATGTCTGCTCCAGCTGCTGAGAAGAGGAGGAAGTTGAACTATTCTCCACAGGAGAAGGCTGTGATAATCAGGGCCATGGCCCAGTTTGATGTCTTCCTCCATGGTGCAGAGAGTGCCAACACCACCAAGGCCAGGAGGATGGAGATCCTGTTGCAGATTGCGGCAGATGTGAATGTGTTGATATAAGGTCAGGGCCACCAATGACATAAAAAAAAAAATGATTTGCGTCGCCTGGTCAAAGGTAAGATGGCGAGGATGAGGGCTCATGCCAGGGGCACTGGAGGGGGACCAGCAACTACCTTGACGCTCACTCCTGATGAGCAGGTGGTTGCCCAGTGCCTCCACAGGCATCAAGTGGAGGGAGTTGAGGGCTTTGACTCCGTTGAGGATGCCTTGAGGACAGGTAAGTGTGTTTTATCTCCTATGTGGTGTGTAGCATGTGTGGGGGTGGAAGGGAACATGTGACAAGTGTGTGGATCCTCCAACATGTGAATGTTTTTTGTCATCCACAGATGTGCAGGAGGGTGCTGGGCCATCTGCTGCCGGTGGCTCTACAACACCATCCCCCAGACATCAGTCCGAGTCAGACCCCCTGGAAAGCCAGGAGTCATCAGTGGAGGGGAGTGGCCACACCTCTCCTCAGGAGGTGGTTGAGGAGGAAAACGTATTGTTGTTAAGGGAATTGGCGCTGCTGTCCTGGTATTCAACTATGACTTGAGGAGGAGGTGACCAGTGGAAACGAGGTCAGGCTCAATTTGGAGGAGTCTCCCCCTTTGGCTGGGACCAGTCAGCCCTCCATCAGGGGTAGCCCCTCCCGTTCCTCCCCCAACAGGGCTTCCCCCTCAAGGGTCTCCCCTTCTCCAAGGCCCCAAGCCTCTTCTGGTCACAGGAAGGTGTCCAGGAAGACTAGGGGGTGTCTGATGTTCTTCTGGAACACCTCAGGAGGGACCAGGCCCACCAGACCCGCCATCTGGGTGAGGTGGCCATGCAGATGGAGCGCATGGGAGACAGCATGGCCTCCTATGCCACCATGACAGAAGCTGTCCAGGACGTTGGCGCAAATACGTCTGCTGTGGTCACCTGCCTGGGGGATCTGCAGGCCACCACAGCAGGCCTTGTGGATGAGGTCCACGCCCTGGCAGAGGCTGTCAGGGAAAATACAGCTGCCATCCAGGCAGGGGAGGCAGTCCAGGCTGCTGCAGGCCGACACAAATGCAGTCCTCACCCGCATCGCCCTGGCTTTGGAGGGCAGGCTGCCAGCCATGGAGAGACCAGGGGATGCTCCTCTTCCTTATTTCCCCCCCCATGAGTCTCCCATGAGGATACGGGGCCGTGGCAGGCGTGGGCCACATCAGCGCCGCTGATGATTTTTTTTTTAATACTCAGGTTATGAGTTTTTTATGTTTATTTTTTTATACTCAGGTTATGAGTTTTTTATGTTTATTAGCCCAAGCACACGGTCAGTAGTGCAGGCTACAGTGTGACTGGTGTTTGAATGTGGGGGTGACATTCCTGCCGGAAAAGGGGTGTCACCCTCGGTCGTCGGGGAGAAGTGATCCCCAGGACCGTGTGACTGTGGTATGAATGGACAGCAACATAATTGGAGCCTTGACGGGGCGTTGCTGCTCCCAAGTCCTGCATTGTGGACTTGGGCTAATCCAATATGATGAGGATGTGGGGGTGTGTGTGCTAGGGACCACATTGGTGTTCATGTGTGCATTCTGCTGGTGCTATGATGAATGTGTGTGTTTAACGTGCAAAGATACCTACTGTGGGGCATCTCCTGACTGCTCTTCCTTCAGCAGATGGCTTAGGGGGGGAATGTCTGGTTCGGGGGTCAGGTCATTACGTATGTCAATCTCCAGGCCCTTTCTCACAGCGAAGTTGTGCAGCATGCAACATGCACCGATGATCTGGCACACAAAGTTTGGGGAATACAACAGGGTTCCCCCCGACTTATCCAGGCATCGGAAACGGGACTTCAGGAGGCCAAAGGTGCGTTCCACCACTGCACGGGTACGTGTGTGTGCATCATTGTATCTTCTCTCTCCTGTGGTTTCAGGATTCCGGAATGGAGTCATGAGATGGGGCCCAAGTGCATAGTCACCTGGAAGGGAAAAGACAGGAGGATGTTAGTCGTGCATGTGCCCCTCGTGATGTCTGCATCATGGGGTCGGACAGTCATGCCTGACACCCATGTCACTCACCAACCAGCCAGCTGTCCCCATACACGTTCTGTTCAAATTCTGTTGGGATGGTGCTTTGACGGAATATGTAGCTGTCGTGGCTGGACCCTGGGTGTTTGGCACGGACGTGCCATATGAGGCATTGGGCATCGGCTATCACCTGTACGTTGATGGAATGCCAATGCTTACGATTGCGGTATATGTGCACTGTGTCATGGGGGGGCCATAGTGCCACATGTGTGCAATCAATGGCCCCCACGGTGCATGGGAATCTTGCAATACTGTAGAAATCACGCATTGCCTTCTGCCGCAGATGCTCCTGGGTGGGTCTGACGGTGTGGTGGGCCATGCATCTGAGGATTGTGGGGACAACCTGGTGCACACATCTGCTAATGGAGGATTGTGCCATCCCAGCCACAACTCCACTCGTATGCTGGAACGAGCCACTGGCAAGGAAATGGAGTGTTTCCAGTACCTTGACCAGTGGCTCCACTGCATGTGAGCGGTGTGTCTGGCTGGTGATGTCATCTTTAAGGGTTGTGGTTAATTCCAGGATGGCAGCAGGGCTGAATCTAAAGATGCGATAAACCTCCGAATCCCCCATGCCAAAGACGTTTAGGCGCGGTCGGTATATCCGCTCCCGTGCCCTCCTCCCCTGGCATGTTGGCATACAGATTGTTGTCCTGCAAGTGTGGATGCTCAGCTCGTCCGTAACGGTGCTGCTGAAGCTGCTCTCCAGCTGACCTGTGCATGTCTGCTGCTGACTTACCCCTGCTTTATGAGGGGTAACTTTAGGCCGGACGTACAACTTACGCGCGGCGCGCGTAGCCCGCGTCGGGCACACGTACGTTCGTGGATCGCCGTATCTCCCTCATTTGCATATTTGAATAGCAAATCAATCAGTCCAGCGTATATGCACCCACGATGCGCCGGCGCAGAAAAGTTACGTCGGTCGGAAAAAGCCGCTTTTTAGGCGTATCTAGTTTTGTGGATACGGCGCATAGTTACACCAGCGTATATATACACTTACGCCGCGCATCTTGAGATACGCCGGCGTAAGTGCTTTGTGGATCTGGCCCTCTGTGTGTACTGCACTTGGATCATTCTTTCTTAAGCATTTAGGACTCTTTTGGTTAAGCATGATGGAGGCATGTCTATTTATTAAAGCGGTTGTATACCCGCAATAATTTATTTTTTTATTTTCACCTGAAAGAAAAAAGGCATAATGAGCACTAGCTCATTATGCCTTTTTTCTTTCAGGTGAAAATAAAAAAATAAATTAGTATAGCCAGTATACTAATGCACCGTATACTGGCTCATTATGAAATACTTACCTTGGAACGAGGTGTAGAGAACTTACCTGGTCCACACCGAGCGAGATGTCATCTTGCCTCGGCGTGTCTTCCAGGTATCGCCGCTCCATCGTTGTGATTGGTTGGAGCGGCGATGTCGTATGCGCGCGGGAAACTTCATTCCGGCAAGGTCCGGTGGCTGCCGGGCCTTTAGCCGAGGATCCCGCTGCGCATGCGCCGCTGTAATCAGCGGCGCATTGCGAGGGGAATATCTCCTAAATCATACAGGTTTAGGAGATATTCTTTATACCTACAGGTAAGCCTTATTATAGGCTTACCAGTAGGTAAAATTGGTAGTAAAGACTTTACTACCACTTTAACCTAACTACTGTATGAAACTTTGAGTAAAACTGGCAATTGTATAACTAAATGGCATCACTTTGATCTTAAATACTAATCTAATCAGCTATAGTATGCAAAAGAGATGTACTATGCAATGAATAGGGTCAACATAGAATTCAGATACCAAATAAATGAGAAAAAAATGCATATAAATAATACCAAGCATGAATGAAGGGCACAAAATGGAAAAACGTAGGGTAGGATAGCGCAATACATTTATGAACCACACAGTAGCTGACGGTCACACTCCAGGGCAAACCACTAAATAGAAAATCCCAATATATGTGATTGGAGTTGATTTACTAAAATAATACATTTTTTTTTCACTAAGCTCAGTGAAGCTGTACTTCAGTAATCCACATATGTGTGAAGGCAATTCCTATTTTCAAATGTCTCTGCACATGATTGGGCTTTTAAAGTGAACTCGGGTTTATCTGGATAAGTGGGAATTGTATTCTTTTAATAAATCACCCCATGTGAATGCAAGATGGAAGGCTGATATTATAAAATGAGATTGATGAAATTCTGTTGTTCATAAGGCAACAGAAAGGCAAATAATGCAGAGCAGTAAGAGGCATTAAAAGTGCAGAAATTAAAGTGGATTTTTAAGTAGAAATGTGAATGAACAGAAAGAAAAAATGTTGATGTGTTTAACAAAGAGAAGGTCGTTTTTGTATAAGGGTCCAGGCACGTTTGGAGTAATACCAATGCAATACTAAAGTTGAATAAAAGTATTTTGTTGATGAAACAAATATGCCCCATACACACGATCGGAAATTCCGACTGCAAAAGTTCCATGTGAGCTTTTGAACGGAAATTCCGACCGTGTGTATGCTTCATCGGACTTTTGCTGTCGGAATTTCTGCCAACAAAAGATTGAGAGCTGGTTTTCAAATTTTCAGACGGAAAAAATTCCTATCGGAAAACCCGATCGTCTGTAGCAATTCCGAAATGCAAAATTCTGACGCATGCTCGTAAACAATTTCACGCATGCTCGGAAGCATTGAACTTAATTTTCTCGGCTAGCCGCAGTGTTGTACGTCACCGCGTTCTTGACGGACGAAAGTTCCGAGAATTTTTGTGTGATCGTGTGTATGCAAGCCAAGCTTGAGCGGAATTCCGTTGGAAAATCTGATCGTGATTAGACTACTATCTTATCATTTTAGTGCATGTTCATACATATATGGTATATCTACCAATAATGCTTAGTCTACAATGATTAACATAATTTGCTGTGTATTAAACTTTTATTTATTTTTGTTACAGTACAACTAAAGGCTTCTGTGTGACAGACTAAAAACAACAACAAATCCAGTTACAATGTGATGCATAGGTCTCATTGCGTAAACTAAGAGCTGCAGCACATTTTTTTTTTTAATGGATTGCCATAGTTCTACTTTCATAATAAACCATAAGAGGAGGCACAGGGACCCCATCTGAATTGCTGTAGTTAATTAAGCTGGTTTATCTATAACAGACTTTTAAGGTACCCACACCACAACATATAATTTACAAAAATGTAAATATTTTATTCATATCGCAATTTTAAAAATGGAACATACAATATTAAAATATTTCTTGGAATAATATTGCAATAAGCCCCCATATTTATAAAATCCCCATCTGTCACCTATTAATGCAAATTACTTCCTCCATTACGCATAAATATGTTAGTATTTGATGAAGGTATAGGGATCACTCAGCATTGCAGAAACTAGTAGATGATAGGCTTAGCAATGGCATGCAATGCCAAGCTGCTGCTAACAAAGCAAACAAAATATCGGCATGCATTAAAAAAGGGATTAACTCCAGGGATTAAGCAATAATTCTCCCACTCTACAAGACTCTGGTCTGGCCGCACCTGGAGTATGCTGTCCAGTTCTGGGCACCAGTCCTCAGGAAGTATGTACTGAAAATGGAGTGAGTACAAAGAAGGGCAACAAAGCTAATAAAGGGTCTGGAGGATATTAGTTATGAGGAAAGTTTGCCAGCACTGAACTTATTCTGTCTGGAGAAGAGACGCTTGAGAGGGGATATGATTTCAATTTACAAATACCATACTAGTGATAAAACAGTTTTGGGGAAGGGAGTTTAACAAGACGTGTGGCCACTCATTAAAATTAGAAGACAAGAGTTTTTACCTTAAACTACGTAGAGGGTTCTTTACTGTAAGAGCAGCAAGGATGTGGAATTTCCCTTCCACAGGCGGGGGGCATTGATAGTTTAAAAAAAACTATTGGATAAGCACCTGAATGACCACAAAATACAATGTAATACTGACATATAATCACACACATAGGTTAGACTTGATGGATTTCTGTCTTTTTTCAACCTCACCTACTATGTAACTATGTAACCAAACACAGTGCTGTTGGCTTGCTCTACCATAAAATCTCACCACATTTTTTATAGAATAAGTTCCCTTTTAAAAATAAAAGATTTAAAAAAATGCAATTTTTCGCAGCTAAAAAAATATGCATTGATTTTTTTTCCCATTGGAGCCTGCAGAGCAATGCACACTGTGTGGGTGAAGCTGTTTCAAATTGTGACAGCGGGTGTGGGGAGAAAATCCCCTGCCTACTGTCAGTATGAGGTGGGGGTTGGGCAGTGTGGGGGAGGTTGCTGAACATGTTACATGTTACACCCTAAATACATGAGTGTAATATGTAACATGTTCAGAAAGGCTTGTTCATGGCCATGACCCTAAGAGCAGTTCAACCAGAACAAAGGTTTGACGGCTAATAAAAAGACAGTTTTTTTATTTTTTTATTTAATACTGCAAAGAATGATTTCACTGGCACACTGTAGGGTTGATTTAGTAAAAACTGGGAAGCACAAAATCAAGTGCCAATCAACTAACTTCAGCTTATTCAATTAAGCTTTAACAAAAAAAAATGGAAGATGATTGGTTTCTATGCACGGCTGCACCAGATTTTGCACTCTCCAGTAAATCAACCCATGTGTGACAACACTAATCACAAAATTAAGAATGTGAGCATAGCACCATATATACAAATGTGCGCTATATTATTATTATTATATTTTTTTTAACATTACATTTTTCATTTAGTTATCAGAACATAAAATAACAAGTAAGGCTTCTTTCACACTATGGATTGTATGTCCGTTTTATAATATCCGTATTACACCTATTAACGGACGTTTATTAACGGATTTAATAACGGATACATACGGATAAATATTTTACCATTCTTCCTTTATTGAAAACGGATAATGTTTATCCGTATATATCCGTATACATCCGTTATATCATTCCTTTCTAACGTCCGTTAATAAAAAACATTTCACCCTTTCTTGAAGTCCAGCTCCAGAAGTCGCATGGATATTCAGGGGAACCCCGCCGTCAATTTAAAACAAAAATGACGTGCGGTTCCCGGTAAATATCCATAACCAGACCCTTCAGGTCTGGTATGGATATTCAGTGGAACCCCGCCGTCAATTTAAAACAAAAGTGACGTGCGGTTCCCGGTAAATATCCATAACCAGACCCTTCAGGTCTGGTATGGATATTCAGGGGAACCCCGCCGTCAATTTAAAACAAAAATGACGTGCGGTTCCCCCTAAATATCCATAACCAGACCCATTATCCGAGCACGTTGACCTGGCCGGCCGCAGAAAAGAGGGGGGGACAGAGTGCGGCCCCCCCTCTCTCCTGAACCGCACCAGGCCACATGCCCTCAACATGGGGAGGATGTCCCCATGTTGATGGGGACAAGGGTCTCATCCCCACAACCCTTGCCCGGTGGTTGTGGGGGTATGCGGGCGGGAGGTTTATCAGAATCTGGAAGACCCCTTTAACAAAGGGGACCCCCAGATCCTGACCCCCCCCCTGTGTGAAATGGTAATGGGGTACACTGTACCTCTACCATGAAAGGGGTCTTCCAGATTCTGATAAACCTCGTGGGTACCTGCCGGAGCATGATGGGACGGTGATGCCTATATAAATGTGATGCAAGGCGCGCTTCCATCATTACAGCGACAACAGGCGACGAGGCAACATCGGAAGAACAGAAGACCAGAAGAGAAGATGACGCCACAGAAGACCGCGCCGGCTGCCTGTTTGAAATCGAGCTAACACACAAACATAGCAGGCAGCCAGCGCTGAAGAAGAAGGCACCGGAGAGCTGCAGAAGAACCGGGGTTCGCCGAGTCAAGAGCGGAAGAGGGGAGAAGATGGAAGAAGCCCCCCGGAGTCCGGAGAAGACCCCCGGAGAGCGGAGAAGACCCCCGGAGAGCGGAGAAGACCCCCGGAGAGTGGAAGAAGAAGCCCCCCCTGGTAATTGAGCTAATAACGAAGACAGGGGGGGCCTCCGGAGCAGAATAATAAACTATTTTAAAAAGCCTTGTGTTGTGTGTTTATTAACTTTTACTTTTTGCCTACAGGTGAATGGATAGGGGTACGATGTACCCCATATCCATTCACTTAGGGTGGGGGGCCGGTATCTGGGGGCCCCCTTATTAAAGGAGACTCCCAGATTCCGATAAGCCTCCACCCGCAGACCCCGACAACCAATGGCAAGGGTTGTCGGGAAGAGGTCCTGTCCTCATCGACATGGGGACAGGGTGCTCTGGGGTGGGGGGGCCCGCAGTGCACCCCCCTGCCCCAGAGCACCCAACCCCCCCATGTTGAGGGCATGCGGCCTGGCACGGCTCAGGAGGGGGGGGGGCGCTCGCTCGTCCCCACTCCCTTCCTGGCTGGCCGGGTAGCGTGCTTTGGATACGGGTCTGGTATGGATTGTAGGGGGACCCCCTACGTCAATTTTTCGGCGGAGGGGGGGTCTCCTTACAACCCATAACAGACCTAAGGGCCTGGTATGCTCCTGGGGGGGGAACCCATGCCGTTTTTTTCATTGAAAATTGGCATGGAGTTCTCCCTCAGGAATGCATGCCGAGCGACGCTGTCATTTTTTTTTATAATTATTTGTTTTCCCGGCGCGTCTTTTTTTCACCCGTCGCAACTTTAGTGTCCCGTCGCAATCCACAAAGCCGCCCGGCGTCAATTACGTTCGCGCGATGCACGTCGGGAAAATGACGTCACACGCATGCGCAGTACGGCCGGCGCGGGAGCGCGCCTCATTTAAATTGTAAACGCCCCCGGAGAGGAGGAACGCCTTACGACGGCGGCACTTAACTTACACTGCTTGAAATTTTTACGTAAGTGCTTTGAGGATCAGGCACTTAGGTAAAAACTTTAAGTCAGTGTAACTTAACTGCTGAAAGTTAAGTTACGCCGCCTGGCTGAGGATTTGGCCCATTAAGCATAAATTAAGCATAAATGGACACAGGTGGTGGTCTCAGCAGGGAGCATCGATAGTTTCAAGAAACTATTAGATAAGCACCTGATCAAACACAGCATACAGGGGTATACAAGGTAATACTGACATATAATCACACACATAGGTTGGCTTAGAACCCAGGGATGAACACAATGCCAAAACACTGCATGAGTAAATGTCCTATATTCCACAGAGGTCCTATATTCCACCTATGGTCAAATTATACACAATTAAATGTAGGTCTGACAGGTCCCCAGAAGTATCTGGCCAGTGATATGGTCATCCTGTATACTGTATTGCAAGATAGTTCCAAGACATGTTTTATTATTTTATGTTCCTTTTTTAAAGTCATGATATGAATAATAAAAACTATTTTTTGTAAACGATAGGTTGTGAGTGGGTACCTTAAAAGTCCTCTATAGATAAACTGTCTTAATTAACTACTTAAATATTAGCTATTTAACAGAGCATTAACAAAGTTTATAGAAATTTACCAAAAGCATTATGACAGTAAAACATGTATACAGTATGTAGCATAATATTTTTCCAGAAATACATACTTGTTTTTGCAAACTAAGCACTGTGTATTCACTCACTCATAAAATTTATTGCAGCAGCACTTTTTGCAAAAACAAAATACATTGCAGTCCATTAAATGTGTAAAAGCCATGGTATACGTAGCATTTTTATTTCTGACATGGATAAGCTTCAATCACTTCTTCTGTGGATTTCTCTTTTTTATAGTCGCTTTGTTCAACAACCACTGTGGTTAAATTCCAGCTATAAAGGTATGAATTTAATTCAATATCAAATGTGCCCTGCTGAGTTAACTCAATGACCAAGCACTTTAGTATTGCTACTCTGGTGAATTTCTTTTAATATCACCTAACAGATCTTACTTGTATATAGCTATGGAAAAGAACAAATATAAACATGCATTAGTGATATTTGATACCATGACTGTGTAAAGTGCTATAGTGAATATACTGTAATCTTAAAGCGGTGGTTCCCCCTTAAAAACAACTTTTTTTTATTCCACTGCCCCCCCCCCACATTCCATCCTGATTAAGGCACATATTTTTTTTTCCTGCTGTACATACCTTACTACAGCATATTCACCCGTGCATCCAGGTTGCGAGTCCCGCGGGAGTGGGCGTTCCTCACATGCTGTTGATTGACGTTTTTACCAAAAACGAGCTCTCCCCCCATCGCGCAAGCCGCGTCACGGTTGGCGAAAGGAGCCGAACGGCGAGTCGGCGCTATACTGCGCATGCGCATCGCCGTTCGGCTCCTTTCGCCAACCGTAACGCGGCTTACGCGACGGGGGGAGAGCTCGTTTTTGGTAAAAACGTCAATCAACAGCATGTGAGGAACGCCCACTCCCGCGGGACTCGCAACCCGGATGCAAGGGTGAATATGCTGTAGTAAGGTATGTACAGCAGGAAAAAAAAAATATGTGCCTTAATCGTGATGGAATGTGGGGGGGCAGTGGAATAAAAAAAAGTTGTTTTTAAGGGGGAACCACCGCTTTAAAGATGAAGGGGCAGATCCACGAAAGAATTCCGCCGGCGTATCTATTGATACGCCGGCGTAATTTTAAATTTCCCGCGTTGTATCTTTGTTTTGTATCCACAAAACAAGATACGACGGCATCTGGGATCGATCCGTCAGGCGTACGTCTTAGTACGCCGTCGGATCTAAGATGCAATTTTTCGGCGGCCGCTAGTTGACGTTTCCGTCGAATTCCGCGCCGAGTATGCAAATTAGCTATTTACGGCGATCCACAAACGTACGTCCGGCCGGCGCATTTTTTACGTCGTTTGCGTTTGGCTTTTTCTGGTGTATAGTTAAAGCTACTGTTATGAGGCGTACTCAATGTTAAGTATGGCCATCGTTCCCGCGTAGAAATTTGAAATTTTTGCGTAAGTCGTTCGCGAATAGGGATTTGCGTAGAATGACATCATGGTCGGAAGCATTGGCTTGTTCCGGATTAATTTCGAGCATGCGCACTGGGATACCCCCACAGACGGCGCATGCGCAGTTAAAAAAAACGTTGTTTACGCTGGGTCACGACGTATTTACTTAAAACACGCCCCATCACAGAGATTTGAATGCCGCGCCATTACGCCGCCAAAGATACACTACGCCGCCGTAACTTACGGCGCAAATTCTTTGAGGATTCGGAAAAAAAAGGTAAGTTACGGTGGCGTAGTGTATCTTAGATACGCTACGCCCGGCGTAATAATGCGCCGTTGTACGTGGATCTACCCCGAAGAGTCTAATTCAGAAGTGTTTAACACCAAATGCCAAAATATATCAACACTTGTGAAAGAATTAATTTTTCTGTCTACTAAATAGTGAAATTTAGGGGTAGAAAATAGGGGTAATAGTACACCTGTTGTTAAACTTTTTTTTTCTTTGGATTGAGTAGGTACTCCGCGGACCAGTTTCAGCAGACATGTTTGGTCGTGAGTACGGGGCCTAAGTATATGTATGTGTATATTTGAGAGAAAACCAAAGATGGTAAAACCCACCTGGGCTCTATTGTAATTGGAATCCCCCACTTGGAGGCACATTAGTAAAGCCAACACAAGACCCGATAGGCACCTAAGCTATATAAACATGTAGAAAAGCCAGATGAGTGTTTTGATCTATTGTCCCAAATGTCTAACTGCATTTCCTGGTAATGCCCAGGTGCAGGGACATGAAAGTGAAGCATTTAAGAATTCACAATATTCCCTATGTAAGATAGTCTTACCTGAAAGTTCCACTAGTGCAGGTTTCCCCATCAGCTCTCAGAAAAGGAGTCATGGATGTCTCCTTTTATGTGCTGCAAAGAGCGCCAAAATGGAGCAGAGTAGGGCAGGGGAGCGTCAGTGATGTCTCTTCGTCATGTCCTCGCCATCCCGCCCATTCCCACCACACTGAAAGACTGTGTCAAATTGAAACAGAGGGGGGTGGGAGAGTGTCTCGTTATCGATGTCTCAACATCGAGCATACCTCATCCCGCCCATCATAGACGCCTACCAAGGTAAACGGAGCCAGGTTCGAGCATCCCAAGGGGAGAAGCGTCTGGTCAGTGATGTCACGTCAATGCCATGATGCTAATCCCTAACACCTTTTCGTCAGAGCATATCCTGGGCAATCTAAGATATTGCCGTATGGAATACTGTTGATTAGAAGCACAGGATGGAAACATGTTGCATGCAGCAAGGTATTTCCTGTTGTCTCCTTATGGTATCCAAGTTATACATATACATGAATAGATGTATTTACTACCGATGTTATACAAATACCTTTAATAATATCGATATATATATATATATATATATATATATTTTTTTTATGTATTCTAATTCTTTTATCAGCACCTACCCATTTTTGTCCTGAGGAAGCAAGGTAATGTAAATGTGTTGACAAGCTTGGAGGAGTTAATGGACCCTAATTCCTGATACATGTATATATTTTACGGATTGCTCTACAACTTATTGACAGAATCCATGCCTTCTTGTTTGTAAATTGGGTATCTGTTGACCTTGTTCAGTTGAGGGTGTTTTTGCTTGTCACATTTTAGTGTTTATGTTTCTTTTTTATTGTATTTTTTTAATTAATACATTTATATTTTTATATAAATCCCTTCTGCTTCATGTTGCGCCTACAAAAGTATTTTCTTCTTTGAGAGAATTTCTACTTGTCTCAATCCTTTTTCATATTTCCCTGTAAGGATTTTTAGCAAACTTGCAGATTCATAACTTACATACATACATTTTGATTAAATTGCTGTTGGCCTTACCATGACCTTTCTTAAAATATTTGCTTAAAGCAGGGGTGCCGCGGCCGATCTTTTTTTTTATTATTTTAAGCATTCGTTTGGGTTTCAGTATACTTAGGTACACTCACTTGTTAGGTCTCTGTAAACATCCACTGCCCGTTTTCGTGGCAAATAAGTAGTTATAAAATTAGTTCCAGAGAGTTTCCATTTTGCTTGTGGGCATTCCAGTACACACTGCGCTGAACTCCCAGAAAACACTGCAGCGCCGGGGAGACGCCTACTCCCGCAGGAGTGAAACCCTGTAAGTCTAAATTATTAAGGTAATTAAATGTGTAAAAAATTGTGTATCTAGATTGTATATTGATGTGTTTAGTACAGTGTTGTGATTTGGGTGAACCTCCACTTTAAAGGGGTTCTAAAGGTTTTTTTTTTTTCTAAATAGGTTCCTTTAAGCTAGTGCATTGTTGTGTTCGATTTCCCTTCTAAATGTTTTTTTCTTTGTCTGAATTTCTCCCTTCTCTCCCTTCTCTTCTTTTCTCCTCTGTAAGCTTTCCCCCATCATCCGAGCCATTCTGGATGGGGGTTAGCCAGTGTGCTCACCCCCTCCCTTGGGACTACATTCCTGGGGGGAGATGCTGTGTTCATAACGTCTCCCCACAGGGATGTAGTCCCAAGGGAGGAGCGAGCCTGCTGACCAACGCCCAGCCATAACGGCTTTAATGATGGGGGAAAGCTTTTTCAGTCTTGCAACCACATTGTGATCTGTGCTTCATTGTATAGAGCATGACATTGCAGTGGGAGTAGAAAAAAGGTAGGAGTTACAGTGCCTAAACTTCTACGTTGAATCTGACTATCTGTCATGCATATGTTAATATATACAATGAGATAGAATTAAAACATAAAATGTATTATAACACACTGTATACATAAGAAAATAAGAAATAAGCAGTATGCCTGAAATACTGTATATAAATTCTAGAATATTCAGATTATTGCTTTTTAAACTCCAAGAATCTAAACAGAGTGGCGCCTTAATAATCTGATCCATCAGTTTCTTTAAATATGCTGCTTTTTTTTTCTTTTTTTTTTAAACATGCAGCTTAGGCAGACTAAGTTGTAAAGCTACTGATATGAACATTTTTGAAAAGTCAACAATACAGTACATGGAGCAATACACATGTCAGTGACATATGAATGTTATAAAAAGGTCAAAGTTGTATTTACTGTGTGGACTTTGACAGATAGCCTGGCTTTAACTTCTTTATGTTGTATGAGAAACTAGATGGCAACTCCCAGAGGGGGAACAACTGGACCTCTGGGGAAAGACTTTAGCAGAGCAAAGAACAAATGACCATATGAAGTAAGAAAGGAGAAGAAGATTTTGAAAAAGATAACAAGACATACTAGAGGATTGAGAACTGACAGCAAACATAACATTTATACATGCAATAAAGCGTTGTTATACAGTAAATGTATACATACTGATTTCATGTTGCAGTGCAGCAAGGTGAAATTTTAGGGCGGTTTAGGGCATCAAATCAAGGGCACCACATCCTGGGACCGTATATCAGCCTTCCCTGTATTCACAAGAGCATGCAAGGAGAGTCAGGCCCAACAATAATAACTTACAATTGTGTTGCTTTATGGTCCAGCTATATATACAATATAACAATAGTAAGAAAACCAAATAATCTGTAATTGCAATAGGTCAATTGTCTGTTTAGGTTTTTTTTATATATATTATTAGAGAAAGATGCTAAAAGTATTGGGACGCCTGCTTTGTTCACTGGTCCAAATCATTTGGTGGAGGGGGGATCATGGTGTGGGGTTGTTTTTCAGGGGTTGGGCTTGACCCCTTAGTTCCAGTGAAGGGAATTGTAAGGTGTCAGTATACCAAGGCATTTTGGACAGTTTGGGGATGGCCCTTTCTGTTCCAACATGACCATGCACCAGTGCACAAAGCAAAGTCCATAAAGACATAGATGAGCGAGTTTGGGGTGGAGGAACTTGACTCACCTGCACAGAGTCCTGACCTCAAGCCAATAGAACACCTTTGGAATGAATTTGAATGGAGACTGCGAGCCAGGTCTTCTCGTTCAACATCAGTGCCTGACCACACAAATGCGCTTCTGGAAGAATGGTCAAACATTCCCATAGACACACTCCTAAACCTTGTAGACAGCCTTGCGAGAAGAATTGAAGCTATTATAGCTGCAAAGGGTGAGCCAGCTCAATATTGAACCCTAAGGACTAAGACTGGGATGCCATTAAAGTTCATGTGCGTGTAAAGGCAGGAGTCTCAATACTTTTGGAAATATAGTGTACAGTATATCTTCAATACCTGGATTATCTGATATTGTCAAATATGGAATTTCTTGCATATTTTTTTTACTGGTACTTTATCTTCAGCTGCAAGCTGAAGAGTAGTTAAATCTGAATAAACACACAATGATTGTTGCGCTTTAAAAAGTTCAGTAATAATGAGTAGAAATGCACTCACTCAGAGTATAATAAAAGTAGGCACATCCCAGTAAAGTCCGGATGGACAGCAGGATGGACAGCAGGGTTCCACAAGACGATCTTTCTGGCAGCACTGTGGTATCTTGCTTGGCGGCGCCGGTGGCATGATGAAGGAGCACCCATTTTCCGGACGCGTGCACATCCTAACACCCTCCCACTGTGACCGGGGACCCTCCGAGTGATGACTTCTACCTGCGCCCTGCCAGTTCTAGCCTGGGACACCAGAAGCCACTGGCGCTAGGGGCAGACTGACCATTCGGGCACTCGGGCACTGCCCGAGGGCCTCATGCCATCAGGGGGGCCCATCAGGGTTGCCAGCCTCAGTAAAACCAGGAACAGTATGTCAAAATCTGTGTTTTTTCTTTTTTACAACTGTCCCTGAAATGTCCCTTACCGACATCCTTTTGGTCTAAAAATCCAAAGATTATAGCTGCCCCACCTCTCCAGTACCTTTTCAGTGTGTGTATGTGTATTCTGTGTGTGTGTATACTGTATGTGCATACTGTATGTGTGTGTATACTGTGTGGCCCCATAATATCCTATTGCCTGGGGGGCCCATAATTTCCTATTGCCTGGGGGCCCCATAATCTCCTATTGCCTGGGGGCCTCATAATCTCCTATTGCCCGGGGGCCCCATAATCTCCCATTGCCCAGGGGCCCCATAATCTCCTATTGCCCGGGGGTCCCATGAGTTGTCAGTCCGCCCCTGACTGGCGCCGCCAGGCAAGATACCACAGGAAGATCATATTGTGAAACCATGCTGTTCATCCTGCTGTCCGCCCGGACTTTACTATGATGTGCCTACTTTTATTATACTGAGTGCATTTCTACTTGAATTAAAAAATGTGTTACATTATTACTGCACTTAGGTTGGTGCCGCTTGTCTCCTTTGGTTATATCTGAATAGAACTTAATAAATGTATCTGGTAAGTGATATTTCTTTAGGAAACTTTTCATACAGAGTCAGTTTAAACTATCAAATGCCCTTTCTGTATCTAATGACAAACTTTCAGGCATTTGTGTTCTACAGTTAAATAAGATCAATAGTTTTGATCACTTTATCCTTTGGCTCTCTTACAATTTGGCATGGGCTGAGTATAATAAATGTGTTAGTATACTTTAAAGTTCTTCAGCTATTAAATAAACATATATTTCCAATGCACTACTTAAAGGGATATGAGCATACTACTACTACGACTACAACTAGTACAAAGAGGATTTCCCCCCATTTATGGAAGTGGGAATCGTGGCAGTTCAATGTTGAGAGAAAAATTGGTATTGGAGCTAATTGAGTTGAAGTAGAAATTTAGCTGCCTGATGGTGGATATTTGTTTTACAGTATTCATTGATTGGCCTTTAATAATGCTACCAACGAGGAAAGGACATTATTGATTTATTTAATTTCTGTTCAAAAAATATTTGTGTAGTTATTTTAAAGGATTTAGAATTTTTGATGATTATTTTTAGCGAGGAGTTTAGAATCTTGGACTTTCTCTCTTCATTTTTCCAAGCACTGGGCACATTTCTATGATGCTTTCAGCCAATTTCTGTATATGCACAATGACATCTGCCTTTACTGTTGCTCCGTTTCGCCAAAGTCATTGTCACTTAAAGTATAGGAGGGCATTTCCAAAGGTTTTGCTTGCAGAGATTGGTAAGTCTAAATGGACTCAGAACATGTAAGCATGCTGTATGCCAACACATCAGCTAATAGTTGTTGATGGGAGCTTACAGAAATACGTGACAACACAAGTGCTGCATTGAGACATGGGAAGTGTTGTAATACAATGACCAGGGGTGGCTTTACAGGATAGCGAGGTAGGCAGTATAACCAGGTACATTTACAGTAAAAGTAAGCCCAGCATAAAAAAAAAACATGACCATACATATTTCATGCTTGCCTTTAGGTCTTTAGGTCTTTATACAGTTTAACTTCAAAATATTTTTTAAAGTGGTTGTAAAGGCATAACATTTTTTTACATTAATGCATTCCCTGCATTAAGGTTAAAGGTAAAACATTTCCCAGTGCTTGTGGCCCATTAACCGCTTGCCGACCACCACACGCCGATGTACGTCGGCAGAATAGCATGGCTGCTCATATTGGGGTACAGGTACAGGTCGGGTCACAGAGCTGAAGAACGGGGAGAGGTAAGTGTAAACAATCCTCTCCCCATGCTTCCAAGTCAGACTGTCACTGATCGTCTGTTCCCTGTCATAGGGAACGACGACACACAATTAAAATCACTCCCTTTGGGCACACTTAACCCCTTCAGCACCCTCTACAGGTTAACCCCTTCACTGCCAGTGTAATTTTCACAGTAATCAGTGCATTTTTATAGCACTGATCGCTGTAAAAATTACAATGGTCCCAAAATAGTGTCAAACGTGTCCAATGTGTGCGCCATAATGTTGCAGCCACGATAAAAATCGCTGATCGCCGCCATTACTAGTAAAAAAAAAAAATATTAATAAAAATGCCATAAGACTATCCCCTATTTTGTGGACGCTATAACTTTTGCACAAACCAATCAATAAATGCTTATTGCAATTTTTTAACAAAAATATGTAGAATAATACGTATCGGCCTAAACTGAGGAATTTTTTTTTTTTTATATATTTTTTGGGGATATTTATTATAGCAAATAGTAATACCACCAAAAGAAAGCTCTATTTGTGGGGAAAAAAATACATCAATTTTGTTTGGGAGTCATGTCGCACGACCGCGCAATTGTCAGTTAAAGCGACGCAGTGCCGAATCGCAAAAAGGGACCTGGTCCTTTAGCAACAAAATGGTCCGGGCTTAAGTGGTTAAGGTAAAAAGTATGCCAGTGGTTATATTGCCCCCTCACCCCCCCTTATTATATTTACCTTGAGTCCTATCTCAGTCCAGCTCTGTGCCTGAGTGCAGCAGTGCTGGTCTATTGTCCTTTCCTCATAGAACTCAATGAGAGCAGAGAGAGACATTTTCTTCTGTTGCTGTCAATCAAATCCTGTGAAGAGGAAGCTGAGCACGCCATGTGTGTCTATGGGCGCACACAGCTCTGCTCGGGAGTAAGCCAGTAGGTGTGCCACCATATGAAGTGGCTTCTGTTGGTGGCACATAGAGAAGAGGAGGAGCTAATGGCACCAGTGGGGGACCCCAGGAGGGGAGGTTTGGGGACGCTCTGTGCAATACTGTGGTATGACATCTTTGTTATTTTAGAGAAAAAAATGTGTATTTTCAATCACTTTCAGACTGTTTTGATGACCTACAGTTACTTTGTTAAAATATAAAATGAGTTACTCTAAGGCCCCGTACACACGACCAAACATGTATGCTGAAACTGGTCCGCGGGCCAGTTTCCGCATACATGTTCGGTCGTGTGTGGGCGCGAGCGGGCTGAATTCCAGCAAACATTTGCCCGCCGGGCCTTTTCCCAGCGGACAAATATTCCTGGACGTGTTTTAAAACCGTCCGCTGGAATCCTGCCCGCTCGGACATGTACGGTCGTCAGTACAGACCTACCGTACATGTCCGAGCGCCCGCCGTCCCTCGCATGCGTCGAATGACTTCGACGCATGCGTGGAAGCCTTTAAATGGCAGGCCCGCCCACGTCTCCGCGTATTGTTTACAACGCGGACACGCCCCGCGTATTGTTTATGCGCGGACTTCTGTACGATGGTTAGTACAACCATCGTACAGAAGCCCTCTGGCAGGCATGTACGGTGAAAACGGTCCGACGGACCGGTTTCACCGTACATGTTTGCTCGTGTGTACCGGGCCTTCATGTTACTACTCACAGCAGGAAGCCCTGGCAGGTAATTGGGCCAGATCAACAGTGACACAAGCTTCCACTATAATCCATCAAATCTACACTACCCTGGGTTAAGTTTGGTAGGGGTTTGGTGAACTTCAAAGAGGATTAAATGCCATGCCCGGGTCCCATTGAAATCAATAGGAGACAAATCTGTCAAATCAAAAAATTATATTTTCTGGGCTAATATGCAAAGCATAGGGGAGATCAAAAAACAACATGGGGCAGGCACTGCCTTGGGTAAATAAGTACCAATGCACAAATAAAGTAAAAAATTACATACAGCTGGGATCAGATTTTATTAGCACTGACACGTATAAAATAAAAATTGCTGGCAGATGACTTTGACAAAAAATAAAAGATAAACTGTGTATTTGTGTTTATTTTTTAAGCTGACAATTTAAACTGTTTCTTTATTTTCATTGTTAATGTTGTTTTTGCTGTAGTACATCTTAAAGAAAGAATGAAAAAAAAATGCATAGAGTCCCCAAAAAAAGCTTACCCTTTAGGTAGGTCTGGCATTCACTTTTTACCCCCCGCGTCGGAGGAAGAATCTAGCACAGAGCTTGCGTATTCCTCCGCGGGCAAACAAGTGCGCACAACCTTGTTTACAATGTCTCCAGCCTGCTTACCAGTCCTTCTCTTGGTCTCGACAGGGGCAACATCCTTCCTGGAGTCCGGTCTCGTTATCTGCAGAGGTAGGCCTTGACCACGGCCGGGGGAGGCCTTCACATAGCCCACCTTCCTAGCAGTGAGCCGTGACCCCAAAAGGAGCTGCTGTCTTGTTTTGGGTCGCACGTTACCTCTATTTCTCCGCCCTCCAGGGTACTGGATGAGAGCTGAAACAAAGTCAATGTCCACACGTTGCGTTCCTTTTTCTCTGCTTTATTTACCAAACATGGTAAAAGAACGAACAATAGGTTGAAGAGGTAAAATAGGGTATAGGTATTGGATTCAGGTGTAGAGCTTGATAGGAAGCACTCCTGCTTCCAGACATAAACTCTCGTTGCCACTCTAGCCAGAGTGGGTAGTGTGCCCCTGGATAGGCCTCTCTCACTAGTCCTAGCAGCCAGGGCGTCACACAGAACCTTGGTACAGTCTCTGCCACTGACCTTCTCAAAGGTGGAGACACGATCGGTCCAGAATCCTCTAACTTTAAGATTAGGCACCCGGATCTCTTCTCAAAATATCAACTTGTGAAATCAGGCAACTGACGGGCGATCACTGCACAGCGAGGCGATCAACCCCCACTGATTGGCTGCTGAGAAAGGATACCCAACACACCTGGATCTGACTGCTGCCACCCTTGGCCTGGGGTGGAACTGACACCCCAGACAACAATAGTGGTCACCTGCAGTACAGCCAAGGCTGGAACAGAGGTCCAAATTAGGACATAAAATAGGTCAGAGGTAACTAATCCTCAGACTAACCTCTATGAGAGGCAAGCGGTCTTTTAAAGAATACCGACAAGGCCGGGATTTGGCCCACTTGATAGTGCTCAAGGCCAACTTAATTTTTAAGCCCAACTGAAGAAAGGCAAGGATCCTATTAATTACATACTTTCTAGGATGCCATCTTCTTGGTTCACACCAGGAAACATATGCCTTCCAAATTCCGTAGTAGATGAGCCTGAAGGCCGGCTTCCTAGCATTGACCAGAGTCGATAGGACTGGGCCTGAGAGCCCACGTTTTCTCAGAATGTGGGTCTCAACAGCCAAACCGTCATACTTAAGCTGTGTACACACGATCGGATTTCTGATAGAATCAAATCCGATAGATTTTTTCGTTGAATATCCAATGAAGCTGACTTTCATCAGTCTTGCATACACACTATCAGACTAAATTCTGACCGTGCCAAAAAGCTTTGATGTAAAACACTACGACGAGCCGAAAAAAATGTTCAATGCTTCCGAGCATGCGTTGACTTGATTCTGAGCATGCGTAGATTTTTCTCCAATGGAGTTCCACACAGACGATCGGAATTTCCTATCGTTTTTTTATCCATAGGAAAAATTTAAAACATGTTCTATTTTTTTACACCGATGGAAAAGACAGATGGGGCCCACACACAATCGCTTTGTCTGATGAAAACAGTCCATCTATCTTTTTTCATCGGACAAATAGATCGTGTGTACACAGCTTTAGACTTGGAAAGGCATGATGGAATATTGGACCCTGCGATAGTAGATCCAAGCGTAGTGGGAGAACCCAAGGTCTTCCTTCTGCCATCTTTACGATTTCCACGTACCAGGGTCTCCTGGGCTAAGCCGGGGCGACCAAAATCACCGGCTTTCCTTCCCTCTTGACTCTCTGAAGGAATCGTGGGAGAAGCGGAACTGGAGGGAACGCATAAATCAGAGAATATCGATCCCACAAAATTGTCAGTGCATCCCACCCTTGAGCAAAAGGAATGAAGACAGACAGGCAAGGAATATGCCTTTCCGCCCAGGACAAGATGTGATTCACCTCTCTTTGAGCATTCAGACTTCTGGTGCCCCCTTGGTGATTGATATAGGCCACAGCTGTAGCATTGTCAGACTGTATCCGAACAGGACAACCCTGTAGTCTGTAAGACCAGACTCTGAGGGCCAGATAAATTGCCTGAATCTCCAGAATGTTGTAGGGTAGGAGCTTTTCAGCTCCGGACCACTTCCCCTGGGCAGAACTGCCCCCCAGCCTAGAAGGCTGGCGTCTGTGGTTGCCATTTTCCAGGTAACCAGAGTAAAGGATCTTCCTTTTGATAGATTTTGGGGGAGCAACCACCAATTGAGGCTCTGGCGGACCTTTGGAGATAAGATCATTGGAAGGTCCAGGGCCTGAACATCTTTGTTCCAAGCACAGAATTCTGCCCTGCAACGCCCTTGAGTGAAACTGGGCGTAAGGGAAGTAATACCCTGCTTTGGGACGTGTCTATAACCATGCCCAGATATTCCAGCCTTTTCTGAGGCTGTAAGGAGGATTTTTCCAGATTAAGGACCCAGCCTAGGTACTCTAAATACTCCACTGTGCTGTGCACATTGTGGTCCAAGCTTGTAGCGGACTGATCTATGAGCAACAGATCATACAGATAGGCTGTTACAGCTATGCTCCGTGCCCTCAGCCTTGCCAGGGGCAGGGCTAATAATTTTGTGAACACTCGAGGTGCAGTAGCCAGACCGAAAGGAAGGGCCACAAACTGGCGCTGATCCATCGCAAACCTTAGAAATCTTTGGTGAGTGGGGAATATTGGCACATGTAGATATGCATCTCCGATGTCTACTGATGACAGAAATTCTCCTCCCTGTAGGGTGGAGACAACTGAACGGACAGACTCCATGTGAAAGGAGCGGATGTTCAGAAACTGATTCAGGTTTTTCAGATCTAGAATAGGTCTGACATCCCCGTTTGGTTTTGGAACCGTGAAAAGGTTTGAGTAGAACCCTGAGCCCTGATATTCTGGGGCTAACTCTATGATTACCCCTTGGGACAACATGTGTTCCAAGGCCAAAAACAAAGGCCTTATTTTTTCTGGATCTTTGGCAATTCTTGATCTCAGAAAACAGGGTGGCGGAAGTTCTCTGAATTCCAGCTTATAGCCTGAGGACACCGCGGAGATGACCCACTTGTCCTGAACTTCTTCCCACCAGGCATTTTTCTAATTGGAGCAGCCTTCCTCCCACTCGGCCGAGCGAGGGCGTCCCTTCATTGGGACGTTTTGGGGTTCTGTTTGGAAGATTTTGAACCCCAATTCCTTTTCTGCCCTTGGGCTTGGCTCTGGGCCTTTCTCCTAGTATTAGACTGGGGAGGCCATTTCCACTGCCTGGAGAATGAGGTTCCAGGGGCTGGGGAAAGAGAACGCTTAAATGAAGGACGTTTACTCTTCTTTTTAACAGGCAACAGAGAAGACTTGCCTCCGGTAATCTTTTGGATGTATTTATCCAAATCATCCTCAAACAGGCGTCCTCCACCAAAGGGGAACGCCGCCAAATATCTTTTGCAAGAAACCTTGTCTTTCCAATGTTTTAACCAAAGGGACTTGTGCATGTGTACCAGCAGGAGATTCAAGCGGGATGCTTGCTGGACAGAGTCCATAATTGCATCAATTGTAAAACACAGGGCCTTAGGAAGGTCCTCATGAACTTCACTCTCCTCTGTAGGGAGTAGGTTAACCATCTGCTTCATTTGTTCCTTGAGGAACTGACATATGCCAATTGCTGCAACTGCAGATTTTACTACAGCACCGGCCATAGAGGAGGAGGCTTTCAATAAAGATTCCAGCTTTTTATCAGTTGGATCCTTAAAGCCCTGAGCATTGCCTATAGGACAGGTCAGGCTTTTGTTTGCACAAGAAATAGCTGCATCTATAGCAGGTACCCCCCATTTCTTAGTGAAACCTCCCTCCACAGGATAAAGGAGGGAAAACTGCTTAGGAGGAGAAAACAGTTTATCTCGATGAACCCAGTCATCATTCATCAGTTTATCCAGCAAGGGATGAACTGGAAAGGAGCATGCAGCCTGTGGGGATTTCTGAGATCCCAAAGAGTAAACAGAGGACATAGAACTTCAACAGGAGGCAATTTGTAAGTGGCACGCGCCATCTCTGCATAATATTTCTTTCAATCTTCTTTTATTTGATTTTAAATAGCAAAGCAAAAATACACAGAACCCTAGGAGGCATTCCTCTGGTTTAAATCAGTCAACTCATATATAAGAGGGTTATATACCTGACAATTCAGACAATACAACAAAAGATAATAATTCACTTTTCGCCCTGTCATTCCTGTCCTTCTCCATACTTAACCGGGGATCGGGGAAAGAAAAAGAAATCCGTAATACATTATATAATTCTCTCTTATGCTAATTTCCTTCCCCGTTACCCCAAATCTACTTCATTAATCCACTCCCCTAATACCATTTTGCCTCCATACCCTTTTGCCCCCGTCCCAGCAGGAAATCCATGTCCCGTCGAGATTGGGGCAAGTACTCTGTCCCTCTCTGCCTTACCTCCCCTATATCCCCCCATCTATAACGTAACCCAAAAAACAAAATCCCAGCAATCAGACGAACAAAACAAAACACAAAAAAAAAAAAAAAAAAGGAAAAAAGACCCCCCCCCCGGACCTCCCCACGTCCCCCCCCCTACCTCAATCCGCATCTATCAAGGCCTTTCCCTCCTCCGAGTATCTAAATATGTTCCACTCCGCCCATGTTTCCAAATATACCTTCCGTTTCTGCCTTGAGGTCTGCATAATATTTCACCTGCATCCTTAGCGACTGAGAGGTAGAAGGAATCTACTCATCCTCTGAGTCCTCAGACTGCACCTGATCCTCATCTCCAGAAAGGGATTTTTCACCCTCAGAATGCTCATCTGATGAGAGAGCCAGAGCAGATGAAGGGGATCTACCCCGTTTTCTGCCACCTTTTAAGGAGGTTGCAATTATAGTAGCAATCCTTTCTTCTAAGCCATCCAAAGCAACTTTTAAAGCGTCCTCAGTGACATATACAGAAGCTGCTATAGGAGAAGCTGCAAAACCAGATTGCCCAACATCTATCACTCAACTGAACTGAACCTGAAGTTTAGTTGTTTCTGCACCTGCAGCCTGAAAAATAAAAACATGTTTCTTACCATATTTGAAAGGATACACCTCTTCCCCAGCATGCCCCTACAGGCTTCTGGCCATAGCTCAATGCACATTTTGTTGTGGAAAAAGCTATCTCATAGGCACCTCCAGAAAGAGCTGTGGGCAAGAAAAGAGATCCGCAGCTCATTCATCCTAATAAAGACTCTGTTCCTGTCTTGCTTACAGCTCCCTCTAATGGCTTATAAGAGTAGAGTCTTCCAAATCAAAGCAGGACGTACACCTATAGGTGAGAATAAAGATGAGATCATGTTGTCTGGTTTGTAACTGCTAAAGGATCTGCTGTAAGGCCGGGTACACACGGACAAACATGTATGGTGAAAGCGGTCCGTCGGACCGTTTTCACCATACATGTCTGCCAGAGGGCTTCTGTACGATGGTTGTACACACCATCGTACAGAAGTCCGCGCGTAAACAATACGCGGGGCGTGTCCGCGGTGTCGCCGCGTCGATGACGCGGTGTCGCCGCGACAATGACGCGGCGACGTGGGCGGCCCGCCTTTAAAATGCTTCCACGCATGCGTCGAAGTCATTCGACGCATGCGAGGGACGGCGGGCGCCTGGACATGTACGGTAGGTCTGTACTGACGACCGTACATGTCCGAGCGGGCTGAATTCCAGCGGGCTGTTTTAAAACAAGTCCAGGAATATTTGTCTGCTGGGAAAAGGCCCGGCGGGCAAATGTTTGCTGGAATTCGGCCCGCTCGCGTCCACACACGACCAAACATGTCTGCTGAAACTGGCCTGCGGGCCAGTTTCAGCAGACATGTTTGGTCGTGAGTATGGGGCCTTAAGGTTTTAATCTGATATACTATCAAATGAAATACAGCCTATTTTATTATTCATTGCATTATACATGTTGGGTTAAAGTTTGTCCGATGGAGCTTACACACGGTCAGATTGTCTGCAAAAACAGGTCTGTCGGAGGTTTGTTGTCAAAAAGTCTGATCGTGTGTACGGGCCTTAAGATTGGAAGAATGTTACTGGCAGGTATCGCCAGGTGAAAAATAAATTGAAAGAAACCTGACATTTTTTACTAATGCAGCCACCACATCTAAAGGCTAGTAAGCTGCAATATATACAATTTTTGTTGTGTTTAGATATGCTTTAATCAACTGACTGCAAAAAATGAAGCCTATACATAGATTTCAAAATCATTGTGTTTTTTTTTTATTCTGAATTGTGATTGTAGCTGTTAAGATTATTGAAGAGTAGCATAAATACATAATTCATACAAACTATCAGTATCAGTAACCTTTGAAAAATACAGTAACAGCAGTGTAAAATCAACACTAACTTTTTCTTTGCTATGATATTCTTTTAATAGCGTATTCATTTTTAATGTTATTAAAGCTATTATTTTTTTTCTTTTACAAAAAACTTTCCAACTGTGAGAACAATTAATCACACATTTTGATATTATTACACTTCTAATGGTCTACAGCCAAGTTGTCCTCAGGGCTAGCAGTAGGATTTCAGAATCCATCTGTGAATTCAAACACTTATGCATTTCTTTCGTCAAGTTTATTTAAAACTTTTATCAATATAATTGCTTCTTAATTTAATTAATGAAAACTTTAACCCAACATGTATAATGCAATGAATAATAAAATAGGCTGTATTTCATTTGATAGTATATCAGATTAAAACCTTTACAGCTGATCTTTTAGCAGTCACAAACCAGGCAGCATAAAAAATAAACATGGGTTTTATTTGAAGAAAAAAAAGCATGTTCTTCTCACTGCAATGAATACAATCTCATCTATATTCTCATCTATAGGTGTACGTTCTGCTTTGCTTTGGAAGACTCTACTCTTATAAGCCATTAGAGGAAGCTGTAAGCAAGACAGGAACAGAGGCCCGGATTCACAAAGACTTATGCCGACGTATCTACTGATACGCTGTCGTAAGTCCAAATGTGCGCCGTCGTATCTATGCGCTGATTCTTTAAATGAGATACGCCTGAATTTTGCCAAGATATGACCGACGTAAGTCTCCTACGCCGTTGTAACTTGGGTGCATATTTACGCTGGCCGCAAGGGGCGCTTCCGTTGATTTACGCATCGAATATGTAAATGAGCTAGATACACCGATTGACGAACGTACTTGTGCCCGTCGCTGTAATCTACAACATGTACGTAAGGCGTTTTTCCGGCGTAAAGTTAAACCACCAAAAAGCTGGTCAAAGTCGTTTAGGGTATGGACATCGGAAGTGCTGTCGGATTTTACGTCGTTTACGTAAGTCGTACGTGAATGGGGCTGGGCGTAAGTTAGGTTCACGTCGTACGCATTGAGCCGTCGTATCTTAGGGAGTATTTGCAACGTGATTCTGAGCATGCGCGCGCGAATGCGCCGTTCGTTCGGGGGTCACGATTTATTTGAATAAAACACGCCCACTGCCTTGCTACTTTGAATTAGGTGGGCTTACGCCGGCCCATTTACGCTACACCGGCGTACATATGGGAGCAAGTGCTTTGTGAATACTGTACTTACCTCTCAATGTTGCGATGGCGTATCGCCTATCTAAAGATGCGCCGATCTCTCTGAATCTGGCCCAGAGTCTTTATTAGGATGAATGAGCTGCGGATCTCTTTTCTTGTCCACAGCTCCTTCTAGAGGTGCCTCTGAGATAGCTTTTTCCACAACAAAATGTGCATTGAGCTATGGCCAGAAGCCTGCAGGGGCATTCTGGGGGAGAGGTGTATCCTTTTAAATATGGTAAGAAACACGTTTTTATTTTTCAGGCTGAAGGTTCAGTTCACTTGAGTGATAGATGTTGGGCAATGACATTTTTTTGTTCTGGCTTGTACTGAATGTATTCAGCAGCCTTTTAATAGCAGGTACTATTATGTACATTTGCAGTAAGAAGCTCCTATATGACAGTTTTCAGGGTTAATGAACATATTCATTATTATGGCATTATGTTCCTCCCTAATTGGATAATGCTGTAAAAAGATTATTGATCCTGATAAGTATTTAAAATCTCCCACCTAGAACATACTTGTCTCACCCATTTCACCCATTTATAAGCTTACTCACAATCTAGCCCATAATTATGTGAAATGTATCAGGGTGGGGAGAGAGGGTCCCAGGTAGGGTCTTGTTCAATATTATCTGGATCAATAAAGCTTTTATACTAATGCTGGGATTTTTTGGAATTCATTAATTTTTCTTCTCTTGAACTGTGCCATGGGGGCAAGTTCTGGTGCAGCATTGCGATTGGGAATATAGGCATTAGAAACTTGGCAGCTTTACAGTTTTTTATTTGGAGAATTGTGGTGCTAAGACTTTTTGTGTTAGCAGATGACATTGTAACCAATGTTAAAGGATAAGTTCACCTTTCATATTCAGGGTGTAACATATAACATATTATGTAACTATGTAACTATGAACGGACCGGCCCCTGCACCTCCCGATCCCTGCTGTGACAGCTAGCGGGGTTCTTCTCCCTCCCCATTAGCTGTTACAATTTAAAAAAAAAACGTGACCTGCAAGACTCCACCTACCTGGCCATTTCACTGATTAACAGGGCTCTGTGCATGGGAAACTATATGGTCTGTCTGCCGTTGCGGTTGTCAGCTTGTAGTTTTCTTGTTCAATATTTTTATTGGAAGTAGGTAATAACAGACATTGCATAAGAAACAATGATTAAGTAGTACAATGAACAGGTGTTTACTTATATAATAATTAGATGATAACGCTACATCATGAGTAGAAAAAAGTGTAGGGGAGAATAAACTTCCACCTGATACACATGGCCCAGGTAGTTATAGCGCAATGACTTACAAAGGAGAATAAGAACCATGGAGAGGGCCTCGGGGGAGAGAACCACAGAAGGCCCTGACCACATGTCTTCAAATAGCGTCTAATGAGGAAGATGAAAGGTATTCAAAGGTAAAGGTAAGTAGAGAGAAAAAAAGAAAGAGAAGGAAGAGGATAAGGAGGAAAACAGCAAAGAGGGGTGAGATGACAAGGGGGAGGTAGAGGCCGTCTGTTCTGCATCAGGGCAGGGAATTAACCGGGGTAGGTCTCACAACCTTAAGATTCCAGGAGCCTGGGGTCAAAGTGTGGAGGGAGGAAATAATCCACCCATGGTTGCCAAATTTTCAGGTGCCGTGGGATCTTATCTAAGATGGTCGTCTCAATCTTACTGTGGATCATCACTTGGGTGACTCGATTCTTAGTCTCCACCGAGCAGAGAGATGAGGATTTGAAGGCCTTTGCGATAGTCTGTTTAGAAGCTGTAATGATATATATTGCTATATTCGATTGGGCCTCTGTAAGGTTAGGTGGACAGTGGTTAAGCAAGCCAAAAGCTGTGTCGGGGGAGGCCGGCCTGCTTAGCAGGGTGGACAATATTCTGAAGATTTCGGCTGAAATTTGCTGCACGTTCGGGCACGTCCACCAGATATGCACATATGTGCCCCATTCTCTGCAACTTTGAAAATACGTGGGAGGGTTGGTCGAAAGGTATTTAGCAATTCTTGCCGGGACCAGGTACTATCGCAAAAGCACTTTTGAGCTGTTACCATGGTGTTACAGGTGACCCCGCCCCCTCTGGTGCATCACTGGGTTTTCCGTGATGCGCAAAAGGGGGCGGGGTCACCGTGACACCACAGGGAAGCCGTCGGAAACACCCGTTATGTCATAACAGGACTGGGTCATTCGTCCACGTCACGGGTGGCCCCGCCCTCAGTTTTAAAAGAAATGTCACACATCATTAGCACCCAGGATCCTTCTATGGAGGAGGCTGTATTGTTCGTAGCGACGGGTAGCGGCAGGTAGTGCAGGTGTGGGTTGTGGAAGCATGTACATCGCTGGAATGTATTTTTTTTTTTTAAAGGACTTTTCCCAGTCTGTCTGTGTTTTTTTTTACCTTTTTTGACACTTTTTTGTAAAATGGTAGAGGTACATTGTACCCCGTTACCAATTCACATGGGGGGAGCCGGAATCTGGGGGTCCCCTTTCCAGATTACGATAAGCCCCCCGCCCACAGACCCACACGGATAAAGGTTTTTGGTATGGATTTTCCATATCCATACCAGACCTGAAGAGCCTAATATGGAATTTGGGGGGACCCCCACACATTTTTTTTTATTTTGGTTCCCTGCACAGAATGTCATTTTTTAAGGAAAAAAAAGCCATTTAAAACTACTCGCGCTATTAATGAATTGTCAGGTCCCGGCAATACAGATAAAAGTCATTGAAAAAAATGGCAGGGGTTCTCCTTAAAGCGGGGGTTCACCCTATATAAAAAAAAAAAAAAAAAAATTCTTCTAGCATTAAATTTGGCATAGTAGCGCGAGCTACAGTATGCCTGTCTGTATTTTTTTTATCCCCGTACTCACAGTGCTATTGTACATTGAAGATTCCGGGGAATGGGCGTTCCTATGGAGAGAGAAGGTGATTGACGGCCGGCCCTGGCACGTCACGCTTCTCCGGAAATAGCCGAAATAGGCTTGGCTCTTCACGGCGCCTGCGCATAGCCTGTGCGCAGGCGCCGTGAAGAGCCGAGACCTACTCCGGCTGTCTTCGGGGAGCGTGACGTGCCAGATCCGGCCGTCAATCATCCTCCCTCTCCATAGGAACGCCCATTCCCCGCGGCAGACGGAATCTTCAATGTACAATAGCACTGTAAGTAGGGGAAAAAAAATACAGACAGGCATACTGTAGCTCGCGCTACTATGCCGAATTTAATGCTATACTGTTGTTAAGGAGGGTGAACCACCGCTTTAATATTCATATCAGACCCAAAAGGCATGGTAATGGACTGGGGGGGACCCCTGTCATTTTTTAATTTTCATTGAACTACCACAACGCTCTGCTGATCGCTGGTGCAATGCTTTACAGGCTCACATTTTTTTTTTAACATGCACATTTTTTTTTACCTGCAAAAAAATGTGCCTTTATTATTATTATTTTTTTCCAAAAAAGGAACTTATCCTAAAGTAAAAAATGTGTAAGGTAGGTACTGTAAATCAAAGCATGTAAAGCAGCCAGTAAAAGACAAACATTTGAAGATAGTGACAAAAATGATTATTTTTTGGATAGCTAAAGTTCTGCAGCTTCTCCTATACAGGTGTACATAATTTCTCTCCTATAATGCCCTCAATATCAACCGGGAGTTTTCCAGTGGGCTGATGGCTCAGTGGGCTGGTTTCAGTGACAGCCTGTCAAAGTTTTGGCTGCTCAGCTTGCGCAGCCATTAATTTGTGCACCGCCTGGGATCGACAAGTTGTCCGTACACAGACACTGGTGTCCGTAAGTGGTCCTTGCAGTGTCTGCAGCCGATCCAAGTGCAGACTGCAGAGTCCTCCCTGGGTCCCCTCACTCCTCCTCAATCTTGTGTATGACACAGACATGTCACGGAACTTGCGTTTGAATTTTTTAGGTGGCGCTGTAACAGAGTCCCGCCTCCTACACCAGCTCCTCCTGTAATAGACGGAAGTTCCATCTATCACAGGAGGAGCCTATGTAGGGGACGGGACCCTGTTACAGTGCCACTGAAGAATTCAGATGCAAGCTCCATGACACAGTGGGATATACCCGCTGTGTGAACCAGACACTGGTGAGTCTGCATTGGGCACAGACTGAGGGGCTCAGAGTCAGCATGTATGGGCACAGACTGAGGGGCTCAGAGTTAGCATTAATGGGAACAGACTGAGGGGCTCAGAGTTAGCATTGATGGGCACAGACCAAGAGGCTCAGAGTCAGCATTGATGGACACAGACCGAGGGGCTCAGAGTCAGCATTGATGGGCACAGACTGAGGGGCTCAAGATTGATTGACACATACTGAGGGGCTCAGAGTCAGCTATGATGGGCACAGACTGAGGGGTTCAGGAATGATGGGCACAGACTAAGGGGCTCAGAGTCAGCATTGATGGGCACAAACTGAAAGGCTCAGGATTGATTGACACAGACTGAGGGGCTCAGAGTCAGCTTTGATGGGCACAGACTTAGGGGCTCAGAGTCCGCATTGATAGGCAGAGACTGAGGGGTTTAGAGTCAGAATTGATGGGCACAGCCTGAGGGGCTCAGGATTGATGGGCACAGAATAAGGGGCTTAGAATTTATGGGCACAGACTGAGGGGCTCAGAGTCAGCATTGATGGGCACAGACTTAGGGGCTCAGGATTGATGGGCACAGACTGAAGGGCTCAGGATAGATGGGCACAGACTGAGGAGCTGCATTGATGGGCACAGACTGAGGGGCTCAGCATTGATGGGCACAGAATGAGGGGCTGCATTGATGGGCACAGACAGGCTGCATTGATGGGCACAGTGAGGCTGCAATTGATGGGCACTAATAAGACTACATTTGATGGTATGGCAGAGACCTGTCATCCGTACTACCTATCACCTCAATTCATAGTGCGCTACCCAGATCAGCCTCAGTGCTGCTGCATTGCTGAAAGGCAGCCAATGACTGTGCAGCAATGCCGGTTTCTGAAATTCCAGCAAATGAGGCTGTTGCAATGTTCTTGCAGGATGTTAGCCCTCCCACATCACACATTGATGTGAGAAGGAAGGAGGAGAAAAATACAGAGGAGAATAAGTGAAATAATAAAAGAGGTGAGTGAGGACGGAGTTAGAGTATATTTTCAGTTAACATACAGAAAAATAAATGTTGTAAAACTAGGAGGACAGATCTATGTTCTGTACTATGCCCAATACCTTTTATACAACTTACGCAAATCATTCTAAAGGCATCTGTAATGTTGGAATGCATCTTTTTCTCTAAATAAAGAGTTTTAAAAAAAGCTGTTTATACTTACAGTGGAATGTTTTTACTTTTTTTTTTTGCGCAATTGCGTTTAGTTTATATACTGTTTTTGTGCGTACTGGCAAAATTAAAGAGGGCCGGTCTGCATGAAGTCCAGGGCCAAATTTTTGTCTCAGTCCAGCCGTGCAGTGAGCAAGAACTAGTAAGGATGTAACTTTACATGTTCACTTGTTTACTGGGAGAGTATTTAAACCCTAGTGACAGTACAAATTACTGTACATCATTGTGGGATAGAGTGTAAAAAAGTCACCATGCTGCACCTCCGCTGTAGTCCTTTTTCATGTGGAACAGGAGCTTCAATACATAGCACTGTAAGTGGAGTGACTCCTGTTCATAACGAATATCTGGGACTTCCACAAGCTTCTCCAGAGCAGTACTGCATGAAGTAAAGATGGCTTTGCTTTTAAATGTTTTGCTATTGTTCTACTGCTTTTGATTTACACATTCATTTCATCAAAACAATCTCTCTTGACAGAAATATTGTTTTACAAAATTTCTAATTTCCTAGCTGTCATACTCATCCCTATGACTTCACTAATATTTAGGGCTAATAACTCAATATGTACTGAAACAAGGAAATAGTCAGCTTATGAAAAAGTCAGCAATGACAGCTCCGGTATTTCTATGCAGATAGGCATAGTTTAATGTGTTTAATATAATACTCACATTGAAAACATGCCATTGAAGATATTTTAGATAATATAGGATGTAGGATTGACTGTTGGCAGATAGAGTTTCCTTCAAGAGCCATAGGAAATTACTTCTGTCCATCTTCTCTCATGATAGTAAAGCAGAGGCACTCACTACAGTCCTCTCCCCAACTCACCCAGCTGGATGTTGGAGTGTGCAATTGGTGAAAACATCGGGCCAGATCCAGAGAGAATTGGATCTGCACAGCGTATCAGAGATACCCTACGCCGCCGTACCTTACCTGGCGGAATTTCATATCTATTTCAACTATTTCACGCCGTAAGTTACTGCGGCGTAGTGTATTTCTGGTGGCGGAATTAAAATCGGCGATCAGGGGGCGGGTTTCATTTAAATGAAGCGCGTCCCCGCGCTGAATGAACTGCGCATGCGTCGTCCAGAAATTTTCCGCCGTGCTTTGCACGAAATGACGTCACAACGACGTCATTTTTTGAACTTAGACGTGAGTTACGTCCATCCCTATTAATTTTTTTTAAATTTCGACGTGGGAATGACGGCCATACTTAACATGGCAAGTCTATCTATATTCCGCAAAATACCAGCTTTAACTATACGCTGTAAAATGCTGACTACAGACGACGTTAGAAAATGCGACGCCCGCGCGTACGTTCGTGGATCGTCGTAAATCGCTAATTTGCATACCCGACGCGGAAAACGATGCAAACTCCACCCAGCGGGCGCCAAAGTATTGCATCTAAGATCCGAAGGCGTATGAAGCCATACGCCTGTTGGATCTTACCCAAATGCCGTCGTATCTTGGTTTGAGGATTCAAACTAAAGATACTACGCGGGAAATTTGAAAGTACGCCGGCGTATCAGTAGATACGCCGGCGTACTTGCTCTGTGAATCTGGGCCATCATCCCCATTTCTGGACAGAAAGGAAGGGATCGTCCCCATTCACACAGAGATGGTCCAAGATGTTGGAGAATCATTGTTTGTGTGATAATGAGTTATTTCCAAGGCAGATGCACCAAGTCAGATGCACCCTTCTATGTTTAAAAATAAGGATGCACCAATACCATTTTTTTTAAGACTGAGTACATGTACCAATACTTTTTCTCAAGTACTCGCCGATACCAATTATGTGACAGTTTTAACAGCCTGTTTGCAGTGCAATTTGACAAAGTGTCCTGTATCATATCAGTGATATTTGATTTGATGTATTTTCTAATTTGGGGCGTATGAAAATTTAAATATGCCGAGATTGTAATTATTAAACCTAGTTTACCCTTCAATAAAAACTGTGGCCAGTAAATTACCATTTAAACATGTATTGGCGTTGTCAGACTTATTATTTGTATTGTTATATTGCTACTTTGTGCTATCCCATGAATAATCTTAAAGTTTGTAAACTTACCGTATTTATCGGCGTATATCGCGCACTATTTTCCCCTTAAAATAAGGGGAAAATCGTGGGTGCGCGATATACGCCGATAGCCGCTTCCCGCGCTTAGTTTGAAATCCTGCGCCGACATATACCGAGTGCAGTACACTCGGGTACATTCGGCCAGGCTCGGCTTCGCTCGTGCTCACGCATAAACGTCACAGAGCGTGAGCGCAAGCGACGCCGAGCCTTGCCGAATGTACCCGAGTGTACTGCACTCGGTATATATCGGCGGAGGCGTTCGAACTGAGCGCGGGAAGCAGGGACTCGACGTGAAGCGCGCGCTGGAGAAGCCGAGAGGACACCATCGAGGCCGCAGACGGACGCCGGACCGGACGATGGACGCTGGGAAGACACCAAAACTGTAAGTAATAAAATCATATAACTTTTTTTTTACAGGAATTTTGGTGGCAACATTAGGGGTGCGCGGTATACGCGGGAGCGCGTTATACCGCGATAAATACGGTACTTTGGGATGATTCCCACTCATTTACTTCCTTGAATTCTGTGACACATGTTCTTTATGCCTTGTGAGCAGGCACTGCCATGTCACACATTTCACAGAGCCTGCTTTCTGAACTACAGAGGATCTGAGAGGAGGAGTTTCAGAGGTGAAGTCAGTACAGGTATCACAGCTTGCAGATAGCAAGGTACCACAGAAAATGGAGTCCTTACAAATTGAATGTAAACTGCAGAGGAGAAACTGTAAAGCATGCAAGTAACCCAGCATGTTGTGGAACGAGATGACAAGCAGACAGACAGAACTCACAAGGAGATTTTTTAAGTAAGCTTTTTTTTGATTGTCAAAAATAACTATTGTTGGTATTGTTATGAAAATGCTGATTAAAGAAAAAAAATAGAAAGTGCAAGCTGTGACCATAGATTTTCCTAAAGGATTTGGAAAACATTTATCTACTATGTACTATTAACTAATGATGTGGATGGCATAAATTCTAATAAAAGTTTAATTACATCCAAATGATCAAAAACTGTCAATATTACAATGTGTTCATACTCACTCATCCACTAAAGCACTTGTTTTCTATAGACTGCAACAATCCTGGTTGAGCCTGCTGTTCACTATCCCTGCCTCCTTGTCTGTGTCCCCACTGCAGCATGAGATTTTTCATGACCAGCTATTGACATGTACTGAGCATGCTCCAGTTTCAGTTCCCTTCTTAGCTGTTTTTTTCCTCCTTTTTTTATATGTGCAGACCACATGACTATACAGTCACACATGTGGGTGTATGCACAGTGGTAATGACAGTCCCTTCCATCCTCCGTGTCCTCATATTGCTAAACACTATGGGGGCAGGATATAAGATGGTGATTGATGGAGGCTTTACCTCCTGATTAGGTCCAGCACATATACACCATAGATACAGGCTGGATGGGTGTGACACAGCCTGTATTTGGCACAACTTACCATAGATTATTTTACAGTGTGAATACAGTGAAAGCTTTTGTCAGTCAATTTAAACTCTGGATATAAAGGTGAAAGGAAAAACGCGCTGTCAATAATGAATGTAAGTAGCTGCCTGAACAACAGATATACTGTATATAAAGCAAGTGGAAAAGAGAAAGTGTGGCGCTCAAATTATTACTCTTGGTATGCTCAAAAGATATAAGTGTACATATAACCTCCGTGTTATACTTGATAAATTAATTAACCACTTAAGCCCCGGACCAAAATGCTGCCTAAAGACCCAAGGGGTTTTTACAGTTCGGGACTGCGTCGCTTTAACAGACAATTGCGCGGTCGTGCGACGTGGCTCCAAAAAAAAATTGGCGTCTTTTTTTCCCCACAAATAGAGCTTTCTTTTGGTGGTATTTGATCACCTCTGCGTTTTTTATTTTTTGCGCTATAAACAAAAATAAAGCGACAATTTTGAAAAAAATGCAATATTTTTTACTTTTTGCTATAATAAATATCCCCCAAAAACATATATAACATTTTTTTTCCTCAGTTTAGGCCGATACATATTCTTCTACCTATTTTTGGTAAAAAAAATCGCAATAATCGTTTATCGGTTGGTTTGCGCAAAATTTATAGTGTTTACAAAATAGGGGATAGTTTTTTTGCATTTTTATTTATTTTATTTTTTTTACTACTAATGGCGGCGATCAGCGATTTTTTTCGTGACTGCGACATTATGGCGGACACTTCGGACAATTTTGACACATTTTTGGGACCATTGTCATTTTCACAGCAAAAAATGCATTTAAATTGCATTCTTTATTGTGAAAATAACAGTTGCCGTTTGGGAGTTAAACACAGGGGGCGCTGTAACATTTAGGGATCACTGTGTATGTGTTAACTAGTGTAGGGGGGTGTGGCTGTAGGAATGACGTCATCGATCGTGTCTTCCCTATAAAGGGGATGACGCGATCGATGCGCCGACACAGTGAAGCACGGGGAAGCCGTGTTTACACACGGCTCTCCCCGTTCTTCAGCTCCGGGGAGCGATCGCGACGGAGCGGCTATAAACGAATAGCCGCGCCGTCGTCCCGGATCGCTCCTGAAGCCACGGGGACCGCCGCATGTACCGGAGGGGGTCCCGATCGGACCCCCGACCCACGTCAAACAGAGGACGTATATATACGTTAATGTGCCTGCCTGTGCCATTCTGCTGACGTATATGTACATGAGGCGGTCCTTAAGTGGTTAAATTGCACACATAATATGAAAACAATGCAAATTATTAATCAAACTGATAACGCAAACATTGACTGAACAAAATTGTGTTATTCAAAATTTGAACAAGATCCAAAATAATATGTGTAGGTTGAAAATACACCAAATGAATATAGTGAATAAATAACCAATATTATATAAATAAATAAATATAAGAAATACAAAGTGAAGCACCTAAGATGGAAATAAACCAAAAAAGTGCTAGTGAACAAATGAAATATAAAGTCCAAAATTGATCCACTGTGATAAAAGTGACTCTGTATATAGTTGTCTGTAATCCACCACCATGAAGATCAAAGGCTTACCAGACAAGATGGACCCAGCAGGGCATATGCCTGAAGGATCAAATGAGCTTGTTGGTGTAACACACCCAGGGAGAGGTAACAGCAAGCACAGCTTCCAATGGGGCCAGGCAGTCAGACCAGGCGACGATATTCCACTATATTGACATCAATGGGTATCCACCATAGGTTTAAGCAACGCTACTTCATACACAATCCTCCCAGTGTAACATATGCTAAGGAGAGAAATTGGGCTACATAGTATAATTCCGTTAAAAAAGTGGTAATTTATTAAATAAAATATAAAATGGTCACTCACATTTGAGAAGACAAGTAAAAGCAAATAGGATCAAAATAACGCAGTGACATCAGCAGAGCCCTTCCCTAGTCAATTTAAACTCCACTAACACCAGATTCATACATTAGCTGGAGTACTAGGAGCTGCTCCCTCAGAACTTTTCCAGAGGACAGGAAAGACTTGGGAAATATCACGTGACCTCTAAAAATGAATGATTAAATAAGTTATTCATATGATTTTTTTTACATATATTAAATTAAATACAGTGGCACAATCTTTATAAAGAAATAGAAGGGATGGTGGAAAATAAATGATGTATTTTTAGTATCATGGTAATCATTGGGATCATTACACCAATAACAAAATGGCTGCCATGGGTGAATCACATTTAAATCTCAAAAACACTTTACAACTAGAATATATGACTATTACATTAGTTGAATTAATATTATTTCTCTTGTCTTTTCTTGAGACAAGTAACTAGTTCAGTCTTACATTCCATGCTCAATCAAGCTGACACATTTTATAAAACGATTATCTAAATTCATTATTATTTTGTTTTAAACTACAACATAATGTCAGTCAAGCATTATGATTTTATTCTCTCCAACTGTGCTGAAAAACAACTAGAAATAAAGTAATTGACCTTGTTACTCAGTGAATTGTACAATGCTTTGCTTCCCACTGTTTTTTGCCTCTCACTTTACTTTATGCTTCTTGAAAGGCATGACCTTTGCAGGAGATATTATTTTCCAACAGAGACATAGCTGTCTGAACCAAGGCAAACATTAAATACGGGTGCAGCTGTACAAGAGCCAAACATATGTACCGTTAAGAGTTAGACAGTGCTATGTGATTAATTTGACTGAGGTTTCCCCAGGTATTCATCTTCCCTTCTCAAAGTACACTATGCTTTTAAAAATGCAACTAGATCAAATATATTATATGAATACTGTAATGACTGAGAGGGAGTGGCTCACTAAGGACTGGGAAGCTGAAGACTCTTAACAAGAAGCAAGGGAAACCAAACGCAACAGCATGTAGGGACATCAATGAAACTGGATACAGAAGCCCAAAGTCAATAGCCAGAGCAAATCGTCAAACCCTGGAACAGTTATCAAGTCATGCCAAGGCTCAAAGCCAAAGGAACACTCTTAAAAAGGAAAATAAAGATAGTTTGGACACAGATACAGAAAAGGGTTCAGGGTTTTAGTCTGTTTATCTGCCTTAAGAGGCCATTAGAGTAGAACTCCAAGCAAAAAAAAATTCCCAGTTATATAACCTGTACATATGACCTACTGCACTCTTGTAACCCTAAACATTACCTATGTTCACAGAACATTATCTATGTTCACAGTTTATTTCCAATTAAGGCCCCTTTCACAAGTGCGGTTCCCATGATGATCCGTTTTTTAACATCCGCTTGCTCAGCAGGAATCGCTCTGTTGATCCCCGCTAAGCTGGCAGATGACCTGTCAGATCTCTGCTCTCCTCTATAGGGGATCGGATGAAATCGAACCGTCTGTTCGTTTTCATCCGATCCGATCTGCCAGACGGATTCAAAATAGGGTTTGCATCCGTCACATTTTAGCGGAGAGGATCGGATCAGGGCTGATCGGGTGTCTGCGGACATGTCACCGCTGACTTCCGACGCTCCATAGAGGTACATGGAGTGCCTGTTCAGATCCACCTGAAAAAACTGATGTATACTGCCTTTTTCAAGAGCAAAATGAAACATTTTTAGGGTTCAGCTTAGGTTCACATTAACTTTTCTTTGCATGATTTCTGAGTAAAGACATCATATCTGTGCTCTCCACTTCTAAAAGTGTGTTCATAATGTTAAAATAACATGATTGGCTAAGGTTACATATTTACATAGTTAGTCTGATTGAAAAAAGACACATGTCCATCCAGTTTAACCAATAGAAGTTATACAATCCTATACAGTGGGTACAGAAAAGAATCACCTCCCTTTAAAATTATTTTGTTGTTTTTAGCCTGAAATGAAGACAGACACAGTTTTTTTTTCCAGCTGTATTTACTAGTGCAACTTATAACATCCAAGTGATATAACACCAACATGTCAGAAAACAATCAAAAAAACAATCAAAAACATAATCACTGAGTTAGAAGGATCACCCCCTTATTTCAGTATTTTGTTGGAGAACTGCTCAAGTTCAATTAAATTTACTGGTGACCATTTGTGTATTGCAGTTTTCAAGTAATTCCACAGATTTTCAATGGGGTTTAAAGTGGTTGTAAACCCATCCAAAAAAAACTGCAAGACAAAGGCATAATGAGAAACCAGTGACATGTCTCCGGAATGTTACTTGCGGGTTCGCGGGCTCTGGCAGTGCCCACAGGCATGCATGCCAGTCAAATATTGCAGTGTCCTCAGGCATGCATGCTAGTAATGGGTGTTAAATTTGTTAACCAGTAAACTTGGTCTATGTCCTCTGATACTCAGAGTGTACTAGCATATCATTCAGATTCCGTGCCCTTCTAGCTGTCATAAGAGGTCTAGGGCCAACAATATCAGCAATAAGGGGAGTAGAGCTCAGAACATGCCAATGTTTTTCAAAGACGTTTCTTATTTGATTCCATTGTGAACCGAATTGAGTAATAATTCTTGAAAATTATTCTTGTTTTTTTCTTCCTTATCCAAGATTTACTAATAGATTTTCATGTTTACACTTTGCTGCCTTACTTTTGGCCTTTCTTAGGGATTTATGAGGGTACCCTCTCTCTCTGAAGCGTCTATACACGCCCTTCGCTTCCTCCTTAAAATAGTGATCATCAGAGAAATTCCTCCTGATTCTTATGCTGCGTACACACGACCATTTTTAATGGTCTAGAAAAAACTGTATTGCGTTCCACGCTGGAATGCATAAGGGGACAGCGCGATGATGTCATCGCCCGGCAGCTGCGTGCGTTCCACCTTGGAACGCGGAAGTGGCGAATGCAATCAGCGCTGCATTCAGCACACATGCCTCTCAGGTATAAACAGAACGGCGTGGATTATATACGCTGTTCTATTATTGTCAGCCGTACCAGCCACAATACAATACTGGTACCATCGCTCCCACGCTGGACATCAAGCCAGCCTGGAACATCATGGCCATGTAACAAATCCCTTTCCTACGTCCATGCTGCCATTGTTGGAGACACCCTAAGAAATCTTCCTTGCTGACAGCCTACACTACGGAATTCCTTGCTGCTGAACTCAAGCCCTGCAAACGGATAAGTAGCAACTATTTCAATTGTAGTGCCTCTGAAAGACCTGCTACATTATATTGCTTCTAAGCATTGCTTGGGACTGCCTGTTGTGTCTATGACTGTTTTCTGTGGTACATCTTAAAGGAACATACTGCCTCAACTTAGCTGAGCTATATTTGCCTCTCCTATGCAACTATAAGTTGCGATCACAATTCCTGATTACTACGTGCTTGACATAAGTTATTACTTGTTTATGGGACCGTGCCCTAAGTAACTGAACATGTTTGCCTAAAACTTTCTATGCTAAGGGTTGAAGGTACTTCATACCTCCTCCCTTAGTGTTTTAATGCATTTCCTTATGTTAAAGTGATATGATGTAGAGAACCCCCAAACTCCTGTTGTGCTGAATTTTGACATAACATAGAGGAGTGCATTGAATTTCTTGCTAACCGCAGTTGTGGTTCACTCCCGTTCACCAGTGTTGTGACATCAAGCCTGCCTTGCTTACACACCATTGTGAAAAAAAATGCTCTAGCAAAGCGCGATGACGTACAACACGTACAACGGCACTATAAAGGGGAAGTTCCATTCCGATGGCGCCACCCTTGGGACTGCTTTTGCTGATTTTGTGTTAGTAAAAGTTTGGTGAGAGACGATTCACGCTTTTTAGTCATCGTGCTTTTCAGTCTGTTACAGCGTGACGAATGTGCTATCTCCCTTACGAACAGGGGGCCAAATTCTCAAAAACGCTGCCTAACTTAACTTTCAGCAGTTAAGTTACACAGGCATTAAATTTCTACCTAAGTGCCCGATCCACAAAGCACTTACCTAGAAATTACCTTACCTTATGTAACTTAAGTGCCTCCGTCGCAAGGCGGTCCTCCTCTCCGGGGGGCGATTACAATTTAAATGAGGCGCGCTCCCGCGCCGGCCATACTGCGCATGCGTGTGACGTAATTTTCCCGACGTGCAGCGCGCGAACGTAATTTACGCCGGGCTTTGTGGATTGCGACGGGACAATAAAGTTGCGACGGGTGAAAAAAAAAATACGCGCCGGGAAAAAAAATTCAAATTTCAAAAAAAATCGCGGCGATCGAAAAAAAGGTCTGGTTTTACATGGTGTACTAACTTTACACATTGTAAAACCAGCCCTAATTTAACGCGTGCAAATCGTAACTTACGCAGAAAACACAAAGCTTAATAGCTTTGTGGATCTGCTTAAGTACTCATTTGCATACGCTAGCCGGCATTTCGACTCGAAATGCCCCCAGCGGCGGATGCGGTACTGCATCCTAAGATCCGACAGTGTAAGTGTCTTACAGATGTTGGATCTTCTGACTATCTTTGGAAAAATCCTTCTGAGGATCGTTTCCAAAGATAGCCACAGGGATACGCAGGCTGAACAGCAGTTCCGCCTGCGTATCTCCTCTGAAGATTTGGCCCAGTAGTTTTACCAGAATGAGCGCTCCCGTCTCATAACTTGATTCTGAGCATGCACGTTTTTCACGTTGTTAAAGCCTACACACGACCGTTTTTCACGGCGTGAAAAACGACAACGTGAAAAACGACAACGTGAAAGAGCATGTTCTAAATTTTTAATCGCCATTTTTCACGTCATGAAAAATGCTCTGGAGCCCACACATGATCTATTTAATGACATTAAAACATTTTTAAATTTTTCACATCATGAAAAACGGTCGTGTGTATGCGGCATTAGGATTGCCCGTGGGAATTCTGTGTATCAGGGATCTCTGGTGATGGCTCTGAGGCAGTAGCAAAATTTTGCCTGCAGTTTCTTTATGGTACGTTTGCGTAACGATTTTGTTTACGGTGAGCTGCAAGTTAAGGAAAGGTAGTGTTACCTTATGGTGTGAATAGGCAAGTCTGATGTTTCTCTCATTCATGTTAAGTTGTGACAGAAATTATGTCAATTGTCCTACTGTTCCCCTCCACACCATCAATGTACCTCAGTCACATGAGACAGTGGTTGAGGTACATTGAGGATTTGTATACCACCTCCTCTTTCCATAGGCCCAGATAGAGGTACGCGTATGCTGGAGCCCAGAGTGCCCCCAAACACCTGCCTCTTTACTGGTGATAGTTTATTTTAACTATCTGAAACTGAAAGTAATTGTTGTTGAGCATAAATTCAAGCAATTCAGCTACAAATTCATTGTGCGCCTCCAGCAGGGGGTATTCATTTTTAAGAAAGTGCACAGTTGCTTGAATCCCCCAGTTATGTGGAATTGAGGCATACAGAGTCTTAACATCTATCCCTACCAGTAGCACTCCCTCTGGCAGAGACAGGTGTAATAGTTTGAGGAGGACATCCCTGGTATCTCTTACAAAGGAAGGAAGATGGCTTACCATATCTTTAATAAGATAATCCACATACCTCTCTACCTTCTCCCAAGGGCTATTGATGGTGGAGACTATGGATATCCTGGGGGGGGGGGCTGTGTCATCGACTTGTGTAGTTTCTAAATGGTATAGAATGTAGGGATGTAAAATTATTCTACTGCAAAGTAATCATGTTATTTTTTGGAGATCAAACCAGCTTCCAGGCCCAGCTTAAGTATTTCATTCAGAGTTTTGACAAGGGTTGGGATAGGTTCACAGCAAGCTTCTTATAGGTGAGTTTATCTTTAAGTTGTCTCAAAGACAACGCCCCCAACAAGTTTCACTCCGCCCACTGGAGTTTACTCATGAGTAAGCTCTGGTGGGTGTAGTGAATCACGTTGGGGGCAACGCCTGGAAGGGTCCAGGCTGAGACTGCCATTCACTATGACACAGCAGACATTGACTTGGTGTGTGGTCCACCTATCACTTTCTACCATTAGCTGCTCAATGCTAGGTCCTGATGTGCCATGGAAAGATATGCCCCATGAACAAAGTGGAAGTAGGAATAGGGTCACTGATAAAGCTAATACTGGCAAAGCATGCATCTTGTAAAATGTGCACTTGGACATAACATTTACATTTAACATGTAGTACAGATTTGCTTTAAAAGATGAGTATAGCCAAATAAATGTTTGCTATGCTTTTCCTATGGATCACAGGAGTGCAGGTCATTCTGCACTCCTGTGACCCTTTTTTAGCCAACAATGGGCTAAAGCCCTCTGTCGGCTGACGTCACTCAACTGATCCTGGCTCAGAAAAGATTGACCCATATGCCTGGACCAGTAGCTGACTCAGGCTCTCAGTGAGCCACTGAGAGCCTGAGCCAGTCACCCCTCCACAGCCCAGTGCTTCAGTGAGCACTGGAGGGGCAGAGCAGAGAGCTGGTGATACTCGCTGGTTCTCTGCAGGCAGAAGACCAAAATTTGATCAATCAGCTGTGTTTGATCACTCGGTTCTTGGTCTTAAAGTTGATTGGGGACAGCTGGAGGAGGGATTGGTGCTGCAGCCATCTAGATTAATATGGTTGTTTTTTTGTTGTTCTTTAAAATAACCTGCCTTAGGTTGCAGTCCAATGGCTAGTGGATATCACTACTACATAGGGAGACCAATACTATGTTATGCTAGTAAAAGAAAAGTGGTGGTGTTGTCCAGATCAACCAATCAAATCACATATTTTAGCATATTACATTTAATAAATATACCCAAGAGAAGAGAAAGATAACTATTTTAGAGATATATAACATATAAAATGGTAATAAAGCATTAAAAACAGGTGAACATGTCAGGACATATTTTTATAACAATAATATATTCATGATTATAAACATTATATTAAACATTATATACAAAATAGCATTCATTCCAGGTAATACAATCAGCTATTCTGAGAAATAAGCCAGTGCCAAAAACAGATGACTATGAGAAGTAAAGAATTCCGACATAACAATGAAAGGGGTCCGGATTTCTAAGTCAAGGATCCAGTCGTTTTATAATGCTCTGGAGGCACACAAGAATGTAATTAATGATTATGTACATATTTTTGGAAGCTGTAAAATATACATCACTGATGAAAGTACATTTTCTGGTAGAAAAAAGGCTGGGGATTTATTACATTTTCTTCACCTCTGACATTTGATTTATATGTTAGAACAAAAAAATTGCACAAAGATATAACTGAGGCAACTGTAACTGTTGATGTGCTTTTATGTGGGGGTTGTTTTGCTGCTTAATTCTATGTTTAATAATTCATTCAAATTTTAGAGTTCTCCTGGGATTCATTTAACTTTGTTCTCATGGCCAAAATTGTTAGCAATAATTTTTTATTTGCTTCTGGAGAATAGTTTAAATATGCCAGATGGTGATATGTGGAAAAAATACTTGTTGTTAGAATTCTCAATTGGGGGACAGTTTTCAGCAAGCGATCACTAATTTATGTCCCTGAAATAATGAAGATTCCAAATGTATAATTATTCATGCAGTGTTTCTGTGAGACTTTTCCAGCATTAATATATTCACGTTTTTCATATATTTTGCACTTTAAAAAGTGAAGATTCTAACCCGTTACCCATTACACATGGCCGTTCAGACCTCAATAATTCATCCATCCCTAGGAGCTATTTGCCATTCAATTGTACACTTGAGGCTGAGAAACATTGCATTTATACTGTTGCTAGTACTAACACTGATTGCTTAGAGCAATATTTGGAATCCTAAAAATGGAAGATAAACAAAATGTTAGTTTTTTTTTTTTTTTTTGGGGGTAATCTAAATCTAAGTATGACTTTTACATTTAAACCGTTGTTTTGTGTGAACATGTACAGTGAAGATACACACACGTGTATCTCTCTATACATACCTGTGTATATATATACTGTAGTTGTGGCTGCTGCTTAGTTTTTCAATTAGTTTTAAAAATAATTTTCCATTGCTTTAGTTAGTGTGGTTTTGCGCATTAGTTTCCCCCATTATTCAGGATAAATTGTATGTTACCCCAACATTTCACAGTCCTACTATGTGCCTGCTGTACCGCGTACTTGTTTGAGAAAGTATCCTGTTCTCTTTGTATCGCTTCCTTTGTGTGAAATCCCTGGTGTTTCCAGCCAGTCCCCCCTGCTTTCCCTGTGGTGAATACACTGCTCCCGCATCGCTCCAAAGATGCTGCATGCAGGACTTTTTTTTCCGCCCTGCAAGCGTACCGCCCTAGTGGAAAGCACTCAAGCTTTCACATTGGGGAGGCTTGAGAGGCGCTTTTCAGGAGCTTTACAGGTGCTATTTTTAGCGCTAAAAAGCCTGAAAAGCGCCCTCAGTGTGAAAGGGGTCTTAAGGCCCATACACAGGATAGGACTTTTTGACAACAAATGTCCGACGGACCTGTTTGATGGGACAATCCGACCACGTGTACGCTCCATCGGACAAACTTTTTGTGTTTTTTATCCGACAAATGTTCGCTGTCCAAACAGACAAACTTTCCTGCAACAAATGTCCTACGTCGGACTTAAGTCCAAAGTACAAACACGCATTCTCAGAACCAATGCTCAAAATCAGACAACAATAGCAGAAGTTGCCCACAAGGTGGCGGTAAAGAGCTGAAAAGCCACGTAATTTGGTGAAAGTTGGCTGAAAAAGTTCTGCCGTCTGTATGCATACCAAGTTCACAGACAACGTCCTTCGGAGCAAAATCCAATCGTGTGTATGAGGCTTTAGAGTGCCTTCACTCAGGATAAAGGAGCACAAGAGGCACCTTTGGACAGCAGCAATAATCGTCTGGGGGGAGGGGAGTGTTAGATGGCCTAGTAATTTTGGATATACCAACAAATTGAACCAAACTCCAGCTCACAATTTATAAGCAGTTACGTGAAACAAATTTGTTTCTTTTGGGATAAAGGTTTTATATAAACAAATAAAACTGGTCATTGTAAGCAGTGCACCCCTGTCAGCGTTAAATGGTTTGTCTCAACCTTCTAATTGTTACATCTGCAGGACAGCTTGTTTTGTTGAAAAACAACAGACCTACTTACTAGATCACAAGGTGAAAATAAAAAAACAAAAGCCTAAAAAAGAAAACTAATGCAACCACCACATCTAATAATTAAGCTGCAAAATAATAAATAGTTGCTTTTGGTTTAATACATTAATAAATAATAATAATAATAATAATAATAATAATACATTTTAAGGTTTCATGTACCGGTATATGGCTGTAAAAAATGTACTGATGTTGTTGCACATGTATTTTTTAGGAGAAAAATTCCTGTGCAATGATCAGTAAAAAACTGGCGTATTGATGTGTTTAACCACTTACCCCCCGGACCATATTGCTGCCCAAAGACCAGAGTACTTTTTGCGATTCGGGACTGCGTCGCTTTAACAGACAATTGCACGGTCGTGCGACGTGGCTCCCAAACAAAATTGGCGTCCTTTTTTTCCCACAAATAGAGCTTTCTTTTGGTGGTATTTGATCACCTCTGCGGTTTTTAGTTTTTGCGCTATAAACAAAAATAGAGCGACAATTTTGAAAAAAATTTATATTTTTTACATTTTGCTATAATAAATATCCCCCAAAAATATATAAAAAAACATATTTTTTCCTCAGTTTAGGCCGATACGTTTTCTTCTACATATTTTTCGTAAAAAAAAATTGCAATAGGCGTTTATTGATTGGTTTGCGCAAAAGTTATAGCGTTTACAAAATAGGGGGTATTTTTATGTCATTTTTATTATATTTTTCTTACTAGTAATGGCGGCGATCAGCGATTTTTTTTCCGGTACTGCGACATTATGGCGGACACTTCGGACACTTTTGACAAATTTTTGGGACCATTGGCATTTTTATAGCGATCAGTGCTATAAAAATGCATTGGATTAATATAAAAATGCCACTGGCAGTGAAGGGGTTAACACTAGGGGGCGGGGAAGGGGTTAAGTATGCCTGGGTGTGTTCTTACTGTGGGGGGGTGGCCTCACTAAGGGAAACACTGATCCTCGGTTCATACATTGTATGAACCGAAGATCAGCATTTCCCCTGCTGACAGGACCGGGAGCTGTGTGTTTACACACACAGCTCCCGGTCCCCGCTCTGTACCGAGCGATCGCGTGTGCCCGGCGGCGATCGCGCCTGCCGGGCACACGCACGGGAGTCGGGGGCGCGTGGGGGGCGCGCGCGCGCCCCTAGTGGCGGCTGGGAGAGAGGACATCATATTACGTGCTCTCGCCCAGCAGAGCCACCTTGTGGACGTATAATGACGGTGCGCCGTCGGCAAGTGGTTAACCACATGCCTACTGGGCACTTCTACCCCCTTCCTGCCCAGGCCATTTTTCAGCTTTCAGCGCTGTCACAATTCGAATGACAATTGCGCGGTCATACAACACTACTCAAGTGAAATTTTAATAATTTTTCCCCCACAAATAGAGCTTTCTTTTGGTGGTATTTGATCACCTCTGCGGTTTTTATTTCTTGCGCTATAAACAGAAGAGGGACAAGTTTGAAAAAAACACTATATTTTTTACTTTTTGCTATAATAAATATAATTTTTTTTTCTCAGTTTAGGCTGATACGTATTCTTCTACATATTTTTGGTAAAAAAAATCGCACTAAACGTATATTGATTGGTTTGCGCAAAAGTTATAGGGTCTACAAAATAGGTGATAGATTTTAAGCATTTTTATTATTCTTTTTTTTACTAGTAATTAGGGATGAGCTTCGAGTTCGAGTCGAACTCATGTTCGACTCGAACATTGCCTGTTCGCCTGTTCGGCGAACAACGAACAATTAGGGGTGTTCGTGGCAAATTCGAAAAGCCGCAGAACACCCTGTTAAAGTCTATGGGAGAAATCTAAAGTGTTAATTTTAAAGGCTATATGCAATTTATAGTCCTAAAAGGTGTTTGGGGACCTGGGTCCTGTCCCAGGAAACATGTATCAATGCAAAAAAAAAGTTTTAAAAATGTCAGTTTTTTCAGGAGCAGTGAATTTAATAATGCTAAAAGTGAAACAATAAAAGTGTGATATTACTTTAAATTTCGTACCTGGGGGGGGGGGAGGAAAAGTCAGCATGTGAAAAAGCGCATGTTTCCCGTACATAGAACTGTCCCTGCACAAAGTGTCATTTCTGAAAGGAAAAAAAGGCATTTAAAACCGGCTTTGCGGCTCTAATGAATTGTCGGCTCTGGCAATTCAGAGATGATTCATTCATAAAAAATAAAAATAAAAAACCTGGGGTTCCCCTTAAATTCCATTAACAGGCCCTTCAGGTCTGATATGGATATTAAGGGGAACCCCGTCGTCAATTTAAAAAAAAATTACGTGGGGTTCCCCCCAAATATCCATACCAGACCCTTCAGGTCTGGTGTGGATTTTAAGGGCAACTCCACCCCAAATAAAAAAAAATGGCGTGGAGTTCCCCCAAAAATCCACACCAGACCCTTATCCGAGCATGTTAACCTGGCCGGCCTCTCCTGAACCGCACCAGGCCACATGCCCTCAACATGGGGAGGATGTCCCCATGTTGATGGGGGCAAGGGCCTCATCCCCACAACCCTTGCCCGGTGGTTGTGGGGGTCTGCGGGTGGGGGGCTTATCAGAATATGGAAGACCCCTTTAACAAAGGGGACCAACAGATCCTACCCCCCCTATGTGAATTGGTAATGGGGTACACTGTACCTCTACCATTTGACGAAGGAAGTGTAAATAGTTAAAAAAAGACACACAGACACCGTAGAAAAGAAACCTTTATTAATAAAAAAAATAAAAATCCAGCGATGTGAATCCACTCTCGGCTCGGGCCCCGCTCCAACGTTGTCTTCTATCCTGCGACGGATGATCTCTCCAGCGACGGACGGGTGATCAGCGGTCCGGTCCAGCGATGAGAAGATCCATTCGTTCAGAGCGCAGCAGGCGAGCTCCACTCTCCGCTGGACACAGCCCAGCGGAATGACGCACTGGAGCTGTGAAATTTCTTATATATGGGAAGCGGCCACCCGTCACGTGACCCCGCTCACTCTGACGCACCCTCGTACGTCACTGGGAAAGCCCGGTCTTTCCGGGTCTTTCCCAGTGACGTACGAGGGTGCGTCAGAGGGGGCGGGGTCACGTGACGGGTGGCCGCTTCCTTGTTACAGTAGTAAATCCAAATTTAACAATGTAATATTCCCCTTTGTTTTCACTTGGTGATCTGGCAAATACACCAACTGTAATATAATGACCCCACTCTGCATCATAAGGGGCCCCTTTGGACAGCAGCACTGTCAGTCTGGGGGAAGGAGAGTGTTAGATGAACTAGCAGATTTAGACACACTAACAAATTAAAGCTAAACTCCAGCTCACACTGCAGTTACACAAGCAGTTCCAACAACAGTTTTTTTTTTTTCCATTTGGAATTAAAGTTGAATTTTATGTATGAAACAAAAAATGACAGTATTTTATTGCAGAAGAGACATGCTTTGTTTCATGTGCATTAAAATTATCTATCTACCTGTCCGCTCTTGTACAGTGAGCTGTGCACATGCAGTTCACTGTTGAAATTTCGGCAATGCCAAAGCTGACTGGACTCCCAGGCGCGCGCAGGAGTGACGTCATATCGGCCCGGCCAATAAAAGTGGTGGGTGCTCAATACCTGAAAGCTGATCACTAGAAAATGCCAGTGGATGAAGAGGAGCTCCAGGATGCTGCATCACTGGAGTCAAGGTGAATATAGTTTCACTTTAAAGGGGTTGTAAACCACAGCAATAAAAAAATAAAAAATAAGCTTTCCCCTGTAAGGTCATTGCATACGGTATTGTTCTAGTATGTATCACATACCAGCACATTATGAAATACTTACCATAGAGCGAAGCCCTCCAACGACTTCCATCTTCCCCAGTCTTCCTTTTATTTATTTTTAACAGGCTCTAGCTGTATGAGTGCCTGGAGCCATGATGATGTCACTCAGGCACATACACACAGGTAGCTGGATTCAGGTAGATGGGCGCATCTTTCAGGCGGTGTAGTGTATCGTATTTACGCTACGCCGCCTTAAGTCAGAGAGGCAAGTGCTGTTTTCACAAAGCACTTGCCTCCTAAGTTACGGCGGCGTAGCGTAAATGGGGCCGGCGTAATCGTGCCTAATTCAAATGAGGATGAGGGGGGCGTGTTTTATGTAAATGATCGGTGACCCAACGTGATTGACGTTTTTTACGAGTGGCGCATGCGCCGTCTGTGTACATATCCCAGTGTGCATTGCTTCAAAGTACACCGCAAGGACGTATTGGTTTTGACGTTAACGTGAATTACGTCCAGCCCCATTCACGGACAACTTACGCACACGACGTAAAGTTTTCAAATTTCGACGCGGGAACGACGGCCATACTTAACATTGGCTAGGCCACCTAGGGGGCAGCTTTATCTTTAAGCCGGCGTACCTCTTACGGAAACGGCGTATCTTTACTGCGACGGGCGCACGTACATTCGTGAATCGGCGTATCTAGTCATTTGCATATTCTACAGCGATCTCAACGGAAGCGCCACCTAGCGGCCAGCGTAAATATGCACCCTAAGATACGACGGCGTAGGAGACTTACGCCGCTCGTATCTTAGCCTAATTTAAGCATATCTGGTTTCCAGATTACGCTTAAATTTATGACGGCGTAGATTCAGAGTTACGACGGCGTATCTACTGATATGCCGGCGTAACCCTACGTGAATCTAGCTAAGGATCTCTTGGCTCTGGCATGGAGCTCTGAAGGTTCGGCATGGTATGTTGTACCTTCAAAGCACATGTGCTGGTGATGTCACTGGCTGCATCCAGTGTGAATGTCTCCTAAATGGTGCAAATAGGCTTACCTGTAAGTAAAAATCACAAAGCAGACTTTACTACCGCTTTGAGGTTGTACATTAATAAATAAAAGTTTTTCATTGTAAGCACCCCTGTCAGTGTTAAATGACTTGTCTCGACACTCTACACTGATTCATATGCTGGAGAGCTTGATCTGACGTGTGAGTAAGCAGACTTACTGGCTGGATCACCAGATGAAAATATAAAAAAAAGTCTTAAAAATAAAACAAATGCAGCTATCACATCTAACAATAGGTTATCTGTAATGTAATAAAAGTTTGCTTTCATTTCCTATTCACCATGGATCAAAAACTGTTGTCTGAAGTGTTAACTGTCACATGGCATCTAAAAGGCTTTACATATTTGTTAATAGTTACAAAAGTTTTTTAACTGATATTCTCTCAAGCATATTTCTAGATTTGACAGAGCCCGAGGTACAGTATGTGATACTTTCTGATGTCACTAAACAATGGTATGGTGGTTAGAACAGTAGAAGATATCAATCATTGCCTAATTAGAACTGCATCAGATTTGGGGTATCCATGCACAAAAGAGAAGAAATTGCCATATCCAATTACCAGTAATTGATGCGATGACAAGCCACTTCCAGTGGGCAATGACAGGCTTTAGATCAGAACAATAGGGAGACATGACATGACATGCAATACGTTTTATTAAGAAAAACTAGAAAATAGAAAAACTGGTGAAAGAAGATTTGATACAGTAACCTCATTATTTTGACATTTCAAAGGGAAATCCTTTATAAAGTAAAAATGCTATTTTAAAAACAAAAGATCAAAATGCATATCTATAGTCAAAAATGTAACATAAAGAATCAGTTCCTATAGAACTGCATCAATAGCATATATTTAGCTATAGAAAACTTGCTTTATGTAAATATTTTTGGCCTGTCAAGATACAGTATCTGCAGTTGTCCTTTTGTCCGTTACACTTTTGTTATTCCTTTTTTCCCTTTGAGAATTAACCTGCTATGATTTTTCACCACCAACAAAACATTGCTAGTTTTGACAGGTTGTTTTTTTTTTGTTCGAATCCAGCATGGGTTAGCTGAAAACCAACAAATTTGCAGTTTGTTGACCCAACAAATTAGTGCAGCCACTCAGTCATCACCAAAGCAACCAACTATCTGTGAAGTATTTCCTGTCCTAGAATTTAGGCCAGGTGGCTTATGCCCTGTACATATGATCGGTCTGATGTACCGTTTTCATCAGTTAACCGATGAAGCTGACTGATGGTCAGTCGTGCCTACACACCATTGGTTAAAAAACGATCGTGTTAGAACGCAGTGACGTAAAACACAACAACGTGCTGAAAAAACTAAGTTCAATGCTTCCAAGCATGCGTCGACTTGATTCTGAGCATGCGTGGATTTTTAACCGATGGACGTGCCTACTAATGATCGTTTTTTTTTCTATTGGTTAGGAATCCATCGGTTAAATTTAAAACAAGTTGGCTTTTTTTTAACCGATGGAAAAATAATCGATGGCGCCCATACGCGATCGGTTTGGACCGATGAAAACGGTTCATCAGATCGTTCTTATTGGTTTAACCGATCGTGTGTACGCGGCCTTAAGCCCTGTACACATGATCAGTCCATCCGATGAGAACGGACCGATGGACCATTTTCATTGGTTAACCGATGAAGCTGACTGATGGTCCGTCACGCCTACACACCATCGGGTAAAAAAACGATTGTGTCAGATTGCGTTGACGTAAAACACAACGGCGTGCAGAAAAAAAACGAAGTTCAATGCTTCCAAGCATGCGTCGACTTGATTCTGAGCATGCATTGATTTTTAACCAATGGTTTTGCCTACTTACGATCGTTTTTTTCCCATTGGTTAGGAATCCATCGGTTAAATTTAAAACAAGCTGGCTTTTTTTTAACCGATGGTTAAATAACCGATGGCGCCCACACACGATCGGTTTGGACCGATGAAAACGGTCCATCAGACCATTCTCATCGGTTTAACCGATCGTGTGTACGCGACCTTACAGTAGCCAAGAATTGGTGCTCTGCTATGTTCCAGCCACTTATTGACAGTGTACTTAGCTATGATAGGAAAAGCATTGCGACTCTGCTGATAAAATGCATAGGACAAATTAATGTAAGGCTTGTAAACAATGGCCTCTTACATTGAATAAAAACCCATAGTGAATGTTTTTAGGGAGGAAAATGCTGTGGATCTTACACAAGTTAGAGGAATTTTACATGTTAATCTCGCTGATATGTGTCGGCAGCCTCTTTACTTTAAGCCTCTATAAATATATTGGGCCAAATTCTCAAAAGAGATACGCAGACTTAACTCCATTTTCCTAATTTTACACGGCGCGTATATTTGCGCGCGATCGTCAAAATGACTTAAGCAAAGATTTCCGTATTTTCAGCCGTACTTAAAGTAGTTACACCTGCGCATTCCCGGGCGCAAATTACGCTAGGCTCGCCGCTGTTTTTGATAGGCAAAGATGCAAATGAGGGAGTTAGGGCGATTCTCAGAATTAAGTGTGTGTGCCGTATTTTCCGCCCTGTGCGCACCTGTTAGTTTTTCTGACTAAATTTCCACATTATAAAACCAGCCCTAATTTTACACATGCTGTGGAAGGGTTTGCAGAAGGGAGTTACAGCTCTAGTTGTGAAGTTTGTTGCTGAAAAATGCCAGGACCAGCAATGATTTTGACGGCACTTGCTGCCTTACAGGCACAAAGGAGGAGGAGGGCACAGAGGAGGAGGATGAGGGCACAGGCGCGTGTTTATCGGCCACGCCGTGATATTTGGCAAATGCCAGTTTATGAGGTCATTGGCAACTACCGATTTGATCGGGAGGCCATCCTGGAGATTACCCAACTCCTTCATGAGGATCTAATCGCCCCAACCCTACGTTCCCATGCCCTGACACCTCTGGAAAAAGTTATGGCAACACTGCATTTTCTAGCGAGTGGCTCCTTCCAGCGAGCATCTGGAGGTGTGGCTGGGATGGTGCAGTCCACCATGAGTAAATGCCTACATCAGGTGGTCCCTGCCATACTGCGGCGCATGAGCCATCAGTTTGTCATGCCCACCCAGGAGGACCAGCGTGTGCAAGCCATGACAGACTTCTACAATATTGCTGGCTTTCCTAAGATCATCGGTGCGATTGACTGCACCCATGTGGCACTCCAGCCCCCCCATGAAACTGAACACCTGTTCAGAAACAGAAAAGGGTGGCATTCCATCAACGTCCAGATGATTGTAGATGCCCATGGCCTCATCTGGCACGTTTGTGCCAAGTTTCCAGGGTCGTGCCACGACAGTTTTATTCTACGGCAGACCAAGATCTACCAAGACTTGGAGATGAACGTTTATGGAGACAGCTGGCTGATTGGTGAGTGACATTGGTGTCAGGTATGCCCCCCCCATGATGGAGACATCACAAGGGGCACATGCATGACTAATATCCTCCTGTCTTTTCCCTTACAGGTGACTCAGGATATGCATTGGGACCCCACCTGATGACCCCCTTTAGAAACCCCCAAACACCAGGAGAACGAAAATACAATGAGGTGCACGTCCAGACCCGGGCTATAGTTGAGCGGACTTTTGGCATGCTAAAGTCACGATTCCGATGCCTGGACAAGACTGGGGGTACACTATTGTATTCCCCAGACTTTGTCTGCAAAATTATTGGTGCATGTTGCATACTGCACAATTTTGCATTAAGAAAGGGCATGCATGTGGACATATCTCCTGACCTGACCCCCCACCCAGGCAACACCCCCCCCCAAACCCCTCTACCCGGTCTGCTGAGGGCCAGGCAATCAGGAGACAACTGTCTGAAGGCATCTTTGCCCAGTAAATGCATCCTAATACAATTTTTGTTTTTGATTTGCCAAGACCAAATCACAGAGATTATGTGACCTTTAAATCTTTATTTTGTTAAATAAATGCACATTACTTATATGCCAAACAGAATGTTTATTTTGATTTACAAAACGCACATTAATTATCTCACAATGAGAATGCATGAATGCACGTCACTGTGGTCCCTAGCACAGACACATCACATGCACATAGAATTGGATTAGATCCAAGTACCCCCCCCCCCCCTTTGGTACTTGGGAGCAGTAACGCCCCGCCACGGCTCCAATTATGTCACTGTGCATTCATACACCATTCAGGAACCTAGGATGACTTCTCCCTGGTCCTGGGGATCCCTACTCCACCAAAACTGAGGGTGACACCCTTATGTTTTCAGGAATGCCATCCCCCCACATTCACACATCATTCACACACATATACCAAATCATAAGTACAGTGTAAAAAAAAAACAAAAAAAAGTACCCCTGCAAATTAGGGATGTTGCCGAGTGCTCCTTCTGGGCTGCCCACGGGCACGGGCACGGTCACGGGGACGGGCACGGGGACGGCCACGGGGACGGCCACGGCCAACTGGGGGATCTTCACGGGGGGGGGTCTGTGCAGGGGAGGGAGTATTTTCAGGGGGGGGGGAATGTGCAGGGGAGGGAGTATTCTCAGGGGGGGGGGACTGTGCAGGGGAGGGAGTATTTTGAGGGCGGGGGGACTGTACAGGGGAGGAAGCAGCCTCCCCTGGTGTCTGTCCTCCTGCTGGCCTTCCCTCCAAGGCAACGGCTATCCTTGTCAGACAGGAAGTTATGGCAGCCGTATTGGCCTGCACAGCCCGGGTATTGGCCTGCACAGCCTGGGTGAGGGCAGTCACCTCCTGGGCCACACCTGTTGTGGCGTTCCTCATGTCCCACAAACAGGTGATGACCCCCACGGAGTTGGTGGCCACGTCACCCAGTGACTCCCTCATTGCACCCAGGCTGCGCTCCACCTTGCTGATAGTTTTTTGTATTGCAGACAGACTGCGGGTCTGCCGGACATTGTCCCTCAACAGACTGACCGGCAGACGCACCAACCCCCCCCTGTTTTCAGGGGTTGGCATCCTACTTGCCCCTGAGGCTTGTGGCCTTGGAGGAGGAGTTGGAGTGAGCCATGGGTGCTGCTGCATGTTGGAGGAGGGTTGGAAGGGGCGACCCATGATGGTGGCCTGACTTCTGGGCGCCTGTGGGGTTCCCTCAGGGGATGATTCAAAGGTCATATCTTGGCCCATCATTATTTCCTGCCCAATCAGAATATTGTCATCTTCCTCCCCCTCATCCTCCTCCCACTCAACATCCAAATTATCCTCCCATGGCGAATCCTGCCCTTCTTGGGACTCTGCATGAGCCTGTCTTGGGGGTGGTGCAGCAGCCTGCCCTGATGGGCCAGCAACCTCCTGACCTGATGGGCCAGCAAACTCCTGACCTGATGGGCCAGCAACCTCGTGACCTGATGGGGCTGCCACCTCCTGGGCTGATGGGGCTGCCACCTCCTGGGCTGATGGGGCTGCCACCTCCTGGGCTGATGGGGCTGCCACCTCCTGGGCTGATGGGGCTGCCACCTCCTGGCCATCTGGGGAGGACACAAAACAATCACAGGTTGTTGTATCCACAAACTTGGCACATCTTCCCTTCCCCCACCCACACATGCTAATCACCAGATAGAAATTCAAAAAAATTACCTGTCCTCATAAGAGGATCATTGTCAAAGCCAGGCAGGCCCACCACCTGCTGTGGGTGGAAACACTGGGCCACTGCCCATTCCTCCTCACTCATCCTGACTGGGCAGGGTCCCCCTCCTCCAGTGCCCCTGGTATGGGCATGCAGCGTTGCCAGCTTGTTCCGGGACACGCTCCTCAAGTCATTTATTTTTTTTGGAACTCCAGCGATGGTCCTGGTCTCCCCCCCCCCCCGCCGCATTGATCCGATCGGTGATCTTTTGAAGGATCTCCTTCCTCCTGGCCGGGGTGGTGGTGTGGCTCTCAGGGCCATGGAGAAATCGCCCAAATTTAAGGACGCCCTGAGCAAGTATATGCTTCTCTGCCGGTGAAAAATTTAGCTTCCTGCGCTTGGGAGCCATGACAGACAACACCCAGCAACAGGGAACTCAGCCAACAAACAAACAACAATACACACACACACCAAAGAAAATACAAACAAGCCAAAATAAAAAATAGACAGACAGCTACTATTAATTCGAAAACAAACAGGCAAAAAAGAAAAACAAAAAATATAAACAAAACCCAAAAAAAACTATTAGTAAAAACAAACAGGCAAACAATCAAAACAAAAAACAAATTAGCAAAAACAAACACCAACTATACCCTCCAACTCCACAAACACTTTTCTCACAAAACAATCTTACCAACAAACACTGACAAACGTTCAAAGCAGAAGCAACTTGCTTTAGGAAGGGAACACAGGGAAATACTTTTGCAATTGAAGTGTGTTTGACTGGGGCTATTTAGCCACAGGGCGATCTTCAAACTAAGTACGCTTGGCCTTTTACCTATCTCACTGATTGCGCTGACCAAAGTTCTGCACATGCGCATTGAGGTCCAGATTCGTGCGCGCATGCGCAGTACGGCCGGCACTTCATTTGCATGGGGTCACGGCTCATTACAATGAAGCACGCCCACTTCAATCCCACTTGCCATAACCACGCCTTAGGCATTGAAACTTAAGTTAAGGATGGCGCAGTTTTGAGCGCAAATGCACTGAGAATACGGTAGTTACGACACCAACTTAGGGCGCCCTAACTTAAATGACATAAGTTAGATAATCCTAAATTTACACATGGTTTTGAGAATTTGGCCCATTATTTATAGCAGTTTTTTTCAACCTTTGTTCAGGCAAAGCACCTCTTAAAATTCTGTACAATCTCAAAGCGCCTCATTTTAAAATGTAAAAAAACGAAACCAATAGTTTTACATGATAAAACACAGCAACATTAACACACGGAGGACACCCAACATTAGAGGTGATGTGTTCTTTCAAAACAAATACACCTTTGCACACTGGTGCTGATTAGTATTTAAAAGATTCTCTCCTCCCTCAGTTTCTCTCCCTTAGCTAATGTGACCAGTGCTGATGGAGAGGGGCAAACCAGAATGCTCCCATCTACTGATGACGTCATTGGTGGTTAGGACGCCAGCGGCTAGAAGGTGATAATGGTGAACAATGAAAACCTGTGGCTTGGTGTGTTTAAAAGGCAGACTTCTCCCACCTGCTGGTTTGTATAAAAAAAATTGGCATTTTGCCAAGGCACCCCTGAAGAAACCTGAAGTACCCTGGTTGAAAAAGGCAGGTCTACAGTCATAGCAGGCTTAATGTATGTGTTTGAAAACAGTATATTTTATAAATTTTTTAGCTGCAATTTTTTTTTCACAGCCTGTTCCTGAGTATGTATGCATTTCACTTCTAAGTGGTTGCATGTGTATTTTCACAGGGCATTTTTTTGCTGTTTTTGTTGTCTGTAATTTTTTTAAAGGCCTTTGTTTGTAAAAATAGTGCAACATTTCTAGCAATGTGCATCACAGAAGTTATTTTTTTTCCTTTGGGAGGGCAACTGACAAGGTAATTTGTAGACAGGGAACTATAATGCAAGTTATTATCATAAAAAGTGTTTGGGGACCTGGGGACCCCAGGGGACATGTATCAATGCAAAAAAAGTTTTAAAAACTGAAGTTTTTCGGGAGCAGTGAGTTTAATAATGCTTAAAGTGAAACAATAAAAGTGAAATATTCCTTTAAATTTTGTACCTGGGGTGTGTGTATAGTATGTCTGTAAAGTAGTGCTTGTTTCCCATGTTTAGAACTGTCCCTGCACAAAATGTCCTTTCTAAAGGAAAAAAAGTAATTTAAAACTACTCACGGCTATTCATGAATTGTCGGGTCCCAGCAATACAGATCAAAGTCATTGAAAAAAATGATAAGCCCCCCCCCAGCCCATTACCAGGCCCTTTGGGTCTGGTGGGAATATTAAGGGGAACCCCAAAACAAACAAAAAAATGTGGGGATCTCCTCCAAATTCCATATCAGGCCCTTCAGGTCTGGTATGGATATTAAGGGGAACCCTGCACCAAAATAAAAAAATGGTGTAGGGCCCCCCAAAAATCCATACCAGACTTTTATCCGAGCACGCAACCTGGCATGCTACAGGAAAAGAGGGGGGTGAGAGAACGCCCCCCCTCCTGAACCGTACCAGGCCACATGCCCAACTGTGTCTGTGTGTTTTTTTTACAATTTTTACACTTTCTTTGTGAAATGGTAGGGGTACAATATACCCCGTTACCAATTCACATATTGGGGGCCGGAATCTGGGGGTCCCCTTTGTTAAAGAGGGCTTCCAGATTCCAATAAGCCCCCCACCCGCAGACCCCCACAACCACCGGGCAAGGGTTGTGGGGATGAGGTTCTTGTAGCTATAACGGATAAGGGTCTGGTATGGATTTTTGGGGGGACCCCACGCCATTTTTTTTATTTTGGTGCGGGGTTCCCCTTAAAATCCATACCAGACCTGTTATTGATTTTTGGGGGACCCCATGCTATTTTTTTATTTTGGTGCGGGCTTCCCCTTAATATCCATACCAGACCTGAAGGGCCTGATATGGAATTTGGGGGGACCCTCACACTTTTTTTTTTTGGTTTGGGGTTCCTCTTAATATTCATACCAAACCCAAAAGGTCCTGATAATGGACTGGGGGAACCTTTTTTTCAATGACTTTGATCTGTATTGCCGGAACCCGACAATTTATGAATAGCTGCGTGTAGTTTTAAATGACTTTTTTTCCTTTAGAAATGACATTTTGTGCAGGGACAGTTCTAAACATGGGAAACATGCGCTACTTTACTATACACACCCCCCCAGGTACGAAAGGTAAAGGAATATTTAACTTTTATTGTTTCACTTTAAGCATTATTAAAATCACTGCTCCCGAAAAAACTTCAGTTTTTAAAACTTTATTTTGCATCGATACATGTCCCCTGGGGCAGGACCCGGGTCACCAAACACTTTTTATGACAATAACTTGCATATTAACCTTTAAAATGAGCACTTTTGATTTTTCATGTTCGTGTCCCTTAGACTTTAACAGTGTTCGCGTGTTCGAACAAATTTATTGCCTGTTCGCATGTTCTGGTGCAAACCGAACTGGGGGGTGTTCGGCTCATCCCCACCAGAGAGCCAGTGAACAAGAACAACCTGGTTCTGGCATATACTATCTGTTTTGAAGGGAATGGTTGATTACTGTGAGCATTCTGAGGCCCTGTACACACGATCAGTCCAAACTGATGAAAACGGACTGAAGGTCCGTTTCATCAGTCCAAACCGACCGTGTGTGGGCCCCATCAGTCAGTTATCCTTCAAGTCCAAAAATTTAGAACTTTAAAATTGAACTGATGGACTGATAACCGATAGGTCAAAACCGATGGTTAGTACATAAAAGCATCAGTTCAAAACCCGCGCATGCTCAGAATCAAGTTGACGCATGCTTAGAAGCATTGAACTTCGTTTTTTTCAGCACGTCGTTGTGTTTTACATCATCCCGCGTTGGACTCGATCGGTTTTTGAACTGATGGTGTGTAGGCACATCAGACCATCAGTCAGCTTCATCGGTTAACCGATGAAATGGACCTTCAGTCTGTTTTCATCAGTTTGGACTGATCGTGTGTACAGGGCCTGATGCCGCGTACAGACGGTCGTTTTTCGTGATGAAAAAAAACGACGTTTTTGAAAACGTCATTTAAAATGACCGTGTGTGGGGAAAACGTCGTTTTATGTCTCCTGAAAAACGACAAAAAAAAATTCGAACATGCTCGAATTTTTTGTGTCGTTTTTCAAAACGTTGTTTTTTGTGTCAATAAAAATGATAGTGTGTGGGCAAAACGAAGTTTCAAAACGACGTTTTTAAACCCGCGCATGCTCAGAAGCAAGTTATGAAGCTAGCTTCAATGGAAAAGAGTGCCGTCGTATGTGTTGAACGTAACCGCGCTTTGCTAGAGCATTTTAAAAAACGATGGTGTGTAGGCAACGTCGTTTTTGAAAACGAAGTTTCAAAAACGTTGTTTTATTTCATGATTCAAAACGTCGTTATTTTTATCACAAAAAACAAACGTCTGTACGCGGCATGAGAGTTAAACAGCTGTCATTTTGTGTTTTTTTTTATTTCTGATGTTGGTACACATATGACATTTTTTGGGCTCAAATTATGATTATTTGTAAATAATAAAAAACACACAAAATGTTGTCTCCTTTTAAATTTGCATCAGCAATGGTATTGTTTGTGGTTTGCAAAGACACCTGTGTGATTTTGGGTAAAGATGTTTGTGAGATAAAGATCAACAAGTGAAAGTGACAGATAAAAAATATATTTTACCAAAACATGAAAACATTCCACATTCTAGCATTCTTAAAAACAAAATAGAGTAGAATATGTAGAAGCAACATTGTTGCAAAGACAATTTCTTTGAGAGAAAGATACATTTTGTACCATTAGAATCAATGTCTGAAACTTGCATTGGACTATATTGCACTGATTTTCACTCTCAAAAAGGCATTTTAGCCCAGCGCTAATTTTGGTATTTACTATAGCACCCTGTAAAAAAAACATGGAAGTTAAAATCAGAGTAGTTTGCATGTCTGAGCATGCCTAGTTGTATAGAGATGGGGCATATATCTCTTCTCAGACTTTTAAAGATATTTCAGTGTAGAAATATTTTTTTCACAGTGTAATGCAGATTATCTTTAAACAATATACTGCATATTTCAGTACTATTTAGGCAATAATATTATAATCTAAACATTATTTCCATGTGCACTACTCCAGGTTTTAGCAGAGTAAGGGTTTGGGTGCTATTTGTTTTCAGGGAGCTATAGAAAATTAGATTTTGCAATCATTTTTTCACCAGCGCTTAAGTGAATACCGTTTTATCGCTAATTAGCGTGATTAGCGCTAATTAGTGGTATTAGCGCTGCGGCGCTATAGTAAATGACCCCCAAAATGTCACCATGCAATATATTAATATCAAACAATGTATTCCTTAATGAATAAAATAAGTATATATTCTTTCCCTGAACATCACTATAGAACATTTGCCTTAGAGCAGCTTTTATTTCATTATATTTTTTTTATCTTCCTTTTTTACAGGTTGCTTAAATATTTATAGTATTATCAATGTTGCCGATGTGTAAGAACTAAAAAAGATGAGAAAACAAATCAATGTTTCTTTTTGTGCTGTTCCATAGAATTACATTGTTCTTAGCCTGCTAAAAAACATTGCCACTTCTAAATGTATTTTCGCAAGTCTCCCCAGAAGGAATGTAATAGTCTTGTTTTAAGAAATGCTACGTTATCTGCATTTCAAAAAAATACTTGTTTTGTGACTTTCTGAATGCAATGCTATTTCATGTGAAGTGACAACCCCTGCTTGCAATGAACTGAAAAAAAAAATGTAGTTTTGCGTTTGAAGAGAGATTGGAGATATAGTGTGGTAATAATAGTGAGTATTTGCTTTCATCTGTCAGAAGTACACATAGGCTGAATTTGTAGGTGTTAAGTAAACCACAGAAAAGCTTGTGTGACTTTGTATATGAATGCTCTAATAATTTTGGAAAATACCGAAAATCCTATAAAACCAACAGCTTCCTGCATAATATGACAAGCCTTTAACTTATTTGGGGTCTGTGGACACAGGAGACCCATAAACTCTCCTTCGGAGCTAAAAAGATATAGAAAATAAACTCTAGCAGACCATTTGCCTGTGCCCACAAAGGGCACTTGAAAAGTTGGTAATCCAAACAAATTCTACTTATTCTTTGTTTTCCTCTATTTATCTTGGCTTTCCATAAAGTTTGCTCTATATTTTACAGGTGTTGGAGGTGTTTAGCTGACCATTGTTGCTACAGAATAAAAGGAGAGCATCATTATCTTCCATAAGTGCTTATAAGATATTTTCAGGGGCCATATATACACCTCCAGTAAAGATGGTCATCGTGCCATATTGCATCCTGGAGTCTGTTCCAATGTATGTACAATATGTAAAGACAAAAAACACAATCCCAGAGGCCAAGTGCATATTTACCTATACTTGTATTATGCTATGTTTCATCTTACACCCATAATTAGGGTGTAACATAAAACATGGTCACATTCCATAGCCCCCTTTCACCTTCTCCCTGGAGTTTCCTGTCTTCTTTAGAATTTAGCAAATATGAACAGTTTCATCATCCATTCACAGATCCTTTTAAATAAATCGCTTTTTTGAAACATCCTATTTGCCAGTGCAGCAGAGAGACTCATAGATCTCAATAAAGCACAAATGTGATGGTGTCATCCCCCATTTTTATTTACTTCATGCCAATGACAAAAGGTTGGTACCCCCATACCGACCTGCAGCTAAGAAAAGATTTTGCAGGAGCCTGTGCATTGCACCCCTGATGCACTGATCATTGTTTTGATGCTTTGTGGGATTCAATGCAAAAATTAAATAAATGAAAATTTGTATTGTATACATTGTGGGTGTATGTATTACCTTTTTGCAAAAGGTAAACTACAGTATGCCTTAAATGGATTAATTAGCTTTGAAGCTAATCTTCATACAAAAGCCCGGACTGGCCATGGGGCATACCGCAGGCCGCAGGTCACGTCTCTGTAATGTGAGGGGGGTCTGTATGAGCTGTATTGTAGAAGGGGGCTGTAATGTAGGGGGGTCTGTATTGTAGAGGGTGTCTGTAATGTAGGGGGGTCTGTATTGTAGAGGGGGTCTGTAATGTAGGGGGGTCTGTACTGTAGGGGGGTCTGTACTGTAGGGAGGGGGGTATGTACTGTAGGGAGGGGGTCTGTACTGTAGGGAGGTCTGTGTAACATGCAGGGGGTCCAGAACTGTTAGGGGGTGTCTGTGTAACAAACTGTGGGGGGCTGTACAATGTAAAGGGGTCCAGAGGTGTGGTGCTATGTAATGTAAAGGGGTCCAGAGGTGCAGGGTACTGTGTAATGTAAAAGGGTCCAGAGGTGCAAGGTGCTGTGTAATGTAAAGGGGTCCAGAGATGTAGGGTGCTGTGTAATGTAAAGGGGTCCAGAGGTGCAGGGTTCTGTGTCTAATATGCCTGGGCCTATTTTTTGTCCCAGTCCAGGCCTGGTCATACAGATAAATACACTGAACATGAGTGTTCACTGTTTAACCTGCAAGAGCATTTTTGCCAGTTCTGAGACCTATACACCTTTTCCACAACTTACAGCTGCAGAAGTGACATTAAAAGATCCTAATTCATCATTTTTTTTTGTTCAGCAGCCTAGTTTCCTGTATCATCCACATATGCCATTTTATCATATGGTGCAAAAACTTGTGTGACACTACTGCCTTTATATCAACGCACAAAAAATGATATACATAATTTGACGCATAAGTGTTAATATATATAAACACCAGTACATATGCAATGTGCATTTGGTTGAAAAAACTTTCTGCGGAAAAAAAAACTTTAATTAAGCTTCAATGTTCCACCACCAACACACAGTCAAGTTTCTTACCAGAAACAAATAACCCCCTAAAATCTGAGGTTATGAGCATATATGAATATTATAAGAGATCACTGGTGGGGTGGCGGAGATCTGGGGTGGCGGAGATCACGGGTGGTGGCAGAGAGCATGGGGGATGTGGAGAGCACAGGGAGGTGGCGGAGAGCATGGGGGGGATGTGGAAAGCACAGGGGGTGGCAGAGAGCATGGGGGATGTGGAGAGCACAGGGAGGTGGTGGAGAGCATAGGGGGGATGTAAAGAGCACAGGGAGGTGGCGGAGAGCACAGGGGGTCGGCGGAGAGCACAGGGGGGATGTGGAGAGCAGGGGGATGTGGAGAGCACGGGGGGATGTGGTGAGCACGAGGGGTGTGGAGAGCACAGGGGGTGGCGGAGAGCATGGGGGAGGAGGAGAGCACAGGGGGGTGGCAGAGAGCATGGGGGATGTGGAGGGCACAGGGGGAGCTGGAGAGCATTGGGGGAGGTGAAGAGCATGGGGGGTGGCAGAGAGCATATGAGGGATGTGGAGAGCACAGGGAGGTGGCAGAGAGCATAGGGGGGATGTGGAGAGCACAGGGGGTGGCGGAGAGCACAGGGGGTGGCGGAGTGCACAGGCGGGATGTGGAGAGTACGGGGGGGATGTGGAGAGCTCGGGGGGGTGAAGGAGAGCATGGGGAGAGGAGGAGGAAGAGAGCACAGGGGGGGCGGCAGAGAGCATGGGGGGATGTGGAGAGCCCAGGGGGGTGGCAGAGAGCACAGGGGGGATGTGGAGAGCTCAGGGGATGGCAGAGAGCATGGGGGAGGAGGAGGAGGAGGAGAGCACAGGGGGCGGCAGAGAGCATGGGGGGGTGTGGAGAGCACAGGGAGGTGGCAGAGAGCATAGGGGGGATGTGGAGAGCACAGGGAGGTGGCGGAGAGCACAGGGGGATGTGGAGAGCACGGGGGTGGCAGAGAGCACAGAGGGATGTGGAGAGCATGGGGGGGGAAGAAAGCACAGGGGGGAGGAAGAGGACATGGGGAGGAAGAGAGAATAGGGGGGAGGAAGAGAGAACAGGGGGGAGGAAGAGAGCACAGGGGATGGCAGAGAGCATGGGGGGAGGAGAGCACAGGGGGATGTGGAAAGCACAGGGGGTGGCGGAGAGCATGGGGGGAGGAGGAGAGCACAGGGGGGGATGTGGAGAGCACATGGGGATGTGGAGTGTGGAGAGCACAGGGGGGATGTGGAAAGCACAGGGGGTGGCGGAGAGCATGGGGGGAGGAGGAGAGCTCAGTGGATGGCAGAGAGCATGGGGGAGGAGGAGGAGGAGGAGAGCACAGGGGGGCGGCAGAGAGCATGGGGGGGTGTGGAGAGCACAGGGAGGTGGCAGAGAGCATAGGGGGATGTGGAGAGCACAGGGAGGTGGCGGAGAGCACAGGGGGATGTGGAGAGCACGGGGGTGGCAGAGAGCACAGAGGGATGTGGAGAGCATGGGGGGGGAAAAAGCACAGGGGGGAGGAAGAGGACATGGGGGAGGAAGAGAGAATAGGGGGGAGGAAGAGAGAATAGGGGGGAGGAAGAGAGAACAGGGGGGAGGAAGAGAGCACAGGGGGTGGCAGAGAGCATGGGGGGAGGAGAGCACAGGGGGATGTGGAAAGCACAGGGGGGTGGCGGAGAGCATGGGGGGAGGAGGAGAGCACAGGGGGGGATGTGGAGAGCACATGGGGATGTGGAGTGTGGAAAGCACAGGGGGATGTGGAAAGCACAGGGGGTGGCGGAGAGCATGGGGGGAGGAGGAGAGCATGGGGGATGTGGAGAGCACAGGGGGAGTTGGAGAGCATTGGGAGAGGTGGAGAGCACGGGGGTGGCAGAGAGCATAGGGGGGATGTGGAGAGCACAGGGGGTGGAGGAAAGAACAGGGGGTGGCGGAGAGCACAGGGGGATGTGGAGAGAACGGGAGGGTGGAGAGCTCAGGGGGTGACGGAGAGCATGGGGGGAGGAGGAGGAGGAGAGCACAGGGGGGGCGGCAGAGAGAATAGGGGGATATGGAGAGCACAGGGAGGTGGCGGAGAGCATAGGGGGGATGTGTAGAGCACAGGGAGGTGGCGGAGAGCATGGGGGTGGCAGAGAGCACAGAGGGATGTGGAGAGCATGGGGGGGAGAGAGCACAGGGGGGAGGAAGAGAGCACAGGGGAGGAAGAGAGAACAGGGGGGAGGAAGAGAGAACAGGGGGAAGAAGGAGAGCACAGGGGGTGGCGGACAGCATGGGGGGAGAAGGATAGCACAGGGAATGGGGGGAGGAGAGCACAGGGGGATTTGGAAAGCACAGGGGGGTGGCAGAGAGCATGGGGGGAGGAGGAGAACACAGGGGGGATGTGGAGAGCACATGGGGGGATATGGAGTGTGGAGAGCACAGGGGGATGTGGAAAGCACAGGGGGTGGCGGAGAGCACAGGGGGGAGGAGGAGAGCACAGGGGGGGTGTGGAGAGCACAGGGGCAAGGGATGTGGAGAGCACAGGGGGGATGTGGAGTGTGGAGAGCACGGGGGGATGTGGAGAGCACAGGGGGGATGTGGAGTGTGGAGAGCACAGGGGGAGGAGGAGAGCACAGGGGGAGGAGGAGAGCACAGGGGGGTGGTAGAGAGCATAGAGGGGGATGTGAAGAGCACATTGGGTGGCAGAGAGCATGGGGGATGTGCAGAGCACAGGGAGATGAGAGAGAGCATAGGGGGGACTGTGATGGAAGTACTAAAATTCCTATTTTGTGTTATGAATAGAACCACTCAAATGTTGCCTTTCCTTCATTATATTGTTTATTTGTTTTATTTCCTCTTATTGCTTGATCTATATAAGATATATATGCATATGTATGTATGGGTATATGTTACAATAGTGTTTATTTTCCTTAAAATAAGTTATATCAGATATGATGTTTTAAAGACAGGACAAAAAACAGCCTCGTGTCATACAGGCATGAGAGTCTCGTGTCATACAGGCATGAGAGTCCATTGTGGAATGTTCATGTACAGGGGTCCATTGTCAGCTCTGCAAGGGTTTCTCTCCAAAGTCCTATTTGGTTCCTTCAGTAAAACAAGGACGAGGGGGGGGGTTTGGAATGAGAGGAGCAAGGGGAAATAGCGCACACTGATGTCATCGCGTTCCATCTGAAGGAGGAAGGGCTCCTATTGCCGGCCAGCATACATACACGCTTTTAATCATGAGATGTTTGTAAGTACATGTCTTATGCATTTTTATTAAATATTTCGTACGGTATCACGCTATGGTCCATTTTTATTTATATACCGAGGATATGTTCAATCATCAATGTGGTGCAATTTGAGATCTGCTCCCTGGATCCCTCCCCAGTCTGATGCTAATCTGATGTGGAGCCCATTGAATAGAATCTGTCTATATGCCTAATGTTTGGGTGGTTCTGGTAAGCGGCTTTCAGTTTGGTGGTGGTGTGTTCACACTGAAGTTTTGCTGACACATGGTGGTGCTGCTACAAACTTTTTATTGGACTGAATGTGCTTTTATTCATATTATCTATTATCATTGCTTTTTACCAGCCTAATATCTGGTTTCCTATTGGCGCAGTTTACTTTTATATTATAAATTGAAAGCTCTTTGTCTCCTCTCCAATGCTGAGTTGTAACTTTTAAAACATCATATCAGATATGATGTTTTAAAGACAGGACAAAAAAACTTTTTTTTTTCTATTTGTATACTCAAATATTCTAGACAATTCTAAACTCAGTGAAAAGAAATAAACAATTATTAGAATCAGAGCTACCAATAAAAAAGAAATCATCCAGATAATGTAAAACTGAGTCTAAACAGGTCTTATAACGAACCACCCAATCAATAAAGGAAGAGAACAATTCAAAGTAATGGCAGGACAGAGACCCCATAGGGAGACAGCGATCAAAATAAAATGAATCCTCAAACCGAAAACCCAAGGAATTAAATGCCAAAGGGTGTATGGGCAGCAGCCGAAAAGCCGACTTAATATCAGCTTTTGCAATTAATGCCCTGTACACATGATCAGTCCATCCGATGAAAGCGGTCTGATGGATTTTTCCATCAGTTATCCGATGAAGCTGACTGATGATCAGTCGTGCCTACACACCATCGGTTAAAAAAATGAACATGTCAGAACGCGGTCACGTAAACCACGTACGACGGCACTATAAAGGGGAAGTTCAAATCCAATGGTGCCACCGTGTGTACGCGGCATTAGGCTGAACTACCCACATTTCTAATTAGGTGCAAAGCATCGTCAAAAGATGAATAATGAACTGAACAGAAAACCGGATCTATTTCATCATTCAATGAAAGCCCGTACATATACGACAAGTGGTGTATCAATCTATAAGTATTCGGTTCTTTCTTAGGTATAATACCTAAAGGGGAGACCCTAGAATTTGGAAAAGGTGGATCTTGAAAAGGACTAGCAAATCTGCCTTCTCCAATCTCTAAGCCTTATGGGTAATTTTCGCTGAAACCGGAAACACGTCACGTTCCACCCCGACGGCGTATTGAACGGAACACCAGCTGATACGACGGTATATCAAACGGAGCAAACACCAGCTGATACACGGAGCGCACGCCGGAGGTACACAGCAGAGCACGCTGAACAGACTAGTGCCGGTTAGGGCACTGCAGAATGTGAGTGAGCTTTTTAACTATTTTAATTTTTCTAAATAAACCTGCATAAGTCTGTACATACTACACCATGTGGAGTCTTTTGTTTTGGAGCAAGGACAGGACCTAAACGATTGGTGTGGAGGCAGAGTTTTGTTACCATATGTGAATCTAGCAAAGGAAGGACGGCAGCATTGGACATAAAACTGAGGACACCTATCTGGGAGATTAAATACAGGCTACATATATACCGCCATCTGGTGAGCATTTAGTATAAATAGTGGTGGAGGAATCACGTTAAAGGGTGATTAAGTCACTGATCTACAACTCAGGTTTATGGGCATTGCACACATATATATATATATATATATATATATATATATATATATATATATATATATATATATATATATATATACATTTTTGAAATATATACTGGAAGTCTGGAACTTTTGAAAGTTTTGGGATTATCTTGGACTTTTGAGCATTCTTTGAATTTTTTTGTATTTTTTTGTATTCTTTTTTTGTGCATGTTTTTGCACTTGGTGGTGCATAATAAGGGATTTTTGAGCACGGTGGTATTATGGAATAATTCTAAATATTTCTAAACATTTTTATTGTTTTTCACATTTTTTTTAAATACTGGTGTGTTATATATACATAAGGGTACAAATATCCTAAGATTTAAAATGTTATATATCAGCGCAGTAGTATATGAATCATCATATACAAAATATTATATTCAAACATTTAGGTGGCATAGATTTTTTTTTATATATCCTACTTCAGAATAATAATGTGGTTTAAGGATCTAAATAGTGATCACATCTAAGGTCATCAACAGACAATACATTGTTACCAAGCTACTTTTACACTGATATTATTATTGTACAATTTTTCTGTGGCTTGCCTTTGTAGAGCAGAAATGTTCATGACAGTACATTCCTCTTTGAAGATACACTATAATGGGGAATGCAATAAAAATGTTGATAAGAAACATGTGCTTGGTACAGCCCCTATTATTGTCCCATATTTCTGAGAAACTTCAAAGAATCTGACAGAAATCACCATGGTTATGTATGCCTTATTTTAGTGTGAAGCATCAATCATTGAACCTGAGAAACTACATGTTTTATCATGGATCTAACATGGATATTTAAATGTATTAACAGTAAATTTAATCACTTTAAAATTTACTTCCAGAGATGATGATTTATTTCTGTAAAAGAGGATTTCAATATACTGTAGTTATAGAAAGTGACATTAAAGGCCAATCCTTTGTGTATGAATGTTAGACTTCATTTTGGCTGGTTCTCCATGTTTGATTCTAAGCTATCATTTCAAAGCACAACTAAAAAAGAAATTAATATTCAGTAAGATAGACATTGTGCTATAGCTTATATTCTCATAGAACTGCGTGTAATATCGGGCCTTTCTCCATAACAAAATGCAAGCCTCAATAGCTCAATGTAATTAAATATGGAGGGGGGCATTTTTTTTATATTTCCTAGAATGTTTTGTCTTCATCATTTATATTAAAAACAAAAAGCTGTAAAACTGGATAAAGGAATATTAGTTCAAGGACATTAGCTAAATGGTATACTCTTACCCTTTTCCATTAGGGATATTCTACAGTAAAACCTTGGTTTCAGAGTAACTTGGTTTGAGAGCATTTTGCAATTTTTCAATAAATTCGGACTTGATATACAAGCGATGTCTTGATATACAGGTAGCGTCATGTCACAAATGAGAAGAGAGGCGCCTCTTATGCCGCGTACACACGATCGGATTTCCGATAAAATAAAATCCGATGGAATTTTTCGTCGGAATTCCGATGAAGCTGACTTCCATCAGTCTTGCCTACACACTATCAGACTAAATTCCAACCGTCCTTAACGCGGTGACGTAAAACACTGCGACGAGCCGAGAAAAATTAAGTTCAATGCTTCCGAGCATGCGTCGACTTGAAATTGAGCATGCATGGATTTTTCTCCACACAGACGATTGGAATTTCCTATCTTTTTTTTTTCCATCAGAAAAATTTAAAACAAGTTCTATTTTTTACATTGATGGAAAAAAAGTCCGATGGGGCCCACACACGATCGTTTTTTCCAATGAAAAAAGTCCATTGGATATTTTTCATCTGAAAAAACTATTGTGTGTACACGGCATAAGTGTAGCAATATGGTTACATTTAATGAAGGTACAACATTTAGCAACATATTGCTATACTTGCGCCTCTCTTCTCTTTTCTACTCTGTAGCTCCTGCTGGATTTGGCTTCCATTTGTGGATGGACATTTTATGGTTACACAACCACATTGGATAATCTTTTTATATGGACTATAAACTGAAGGACTTATGAATAAATGGTTGTGGAACGAATCATTTGACTTTCGATTATTTCTTATGGGGAAATTTGCTTTGATATACAAGTTTAGATACAACTTTGGATTACAAGCATGTTTCTGGAACGAATTATGCTCGCATTTTACTGTATTAAGAAATGTATATAGAATGCCACACATTTTTTTGTTTTAGAATTGCTTATGAAACTGGATTATGTACCAGTCTGGTATAAGTTATAAAGCTTAGAAAAGGGTATAAACCTTTGACAAAGTTGAATATAAATTGTCAGCAGTTTGTCCCATACAAAGCAATGGAACAGGCTCACTTCAATGCTAGCCTTCTCACAGCTGTTTACACTCACCTTTCCTTCACTAGTTTGCCTATACTTTTATCCACAAGAATTCAAGTGTATGTTACTCCAGCATTTCATAAAACCAGTCCCACTGCTTTATGACCTGACTAGGTATGGAAGTACATCCATCCAAGCATAGCCTTCCTTTACTACAGTGATTCGATTTCGGCTTTCACACCCCCTTGCACAACTCTGGGAAGGTCAGTGTACTGCCGTTACTGTGCCTCCTGATGTTGCAACCCCTTTTAGAGATCTTCTCTGGGAATATCAGTGTTCTGCTGGTTCCCTGCCTCCTGCTGTCATGCCCCCATGGCCTCATTATATATTTCTGACTGAATTTGAGACTGGATTGTGTTTGTGCTCTATCCAAGCTTCTGTTTCCATGCCCCCCTCCCCAATCATCAGGAGTCTTCACTTCTGCCTTTCTAAACTCCTTTTGCAGCTGAGGACAGAGGTCATGTGAAAAAACGAGTGTTTGGAATGTTTTATATATATATATATATATATATATATATATATATATATATATATATATATATATATACACGCACACGCATGTTTTGCCTTGCATTTCTTACCTCTGCATCACCCCCAAGTTTTTTGGGTTGTGGCATGTAACAATGCTGGAAACTCGTAATTGACCTCTCAGGCACCCTGAACTAAATCATGAAAGCAAGGAGAAGAACTTCCTTGATTCTCTTATATGGATATACTGGTACTTTTCTTCACTCCAGGCACCTGAACAGAGCATGAGGAGAAGGGGAGTGTATGTGGGTAAATTATAGGTGTAGCAATAACTTAAGTGAACCCATTGATGTGCTGTGCATGAGCAAAGCACGTGTTTACTTTAAAATGGAGCTATACTCACCTTCTCTCCAGCACTGTGGTGTCCTGTAGTTCGCCGTCTGCCACTGTTATCTTTTGCTGGGTCAGCATTTAGGTACCAATCTTTGGCCATTTTCATTGGCCTGGCTGAGATGGCATAATTCTCTCTCAGAATTGCTGAAATGTGTATACTGAGCTGTGCATGCACAGCTCAAGGTGCTGGTCCAGGCCTTTTGTATGCACAGCTCAATGTTCAGGGTGTACAAGTAGGTAAGGACATTTAATGCAGGAGATTTACATGGGGATTGATTTACTAAAACTGAGGAGGGCAAAATCTGGTGCAGTTGTGCATTGTTGCCAATCAGCTTCTAACTTCAGCTTTTTCAATTAAGCTTTAACAAATAACCTGGAAGCTGATTGGTTTATATGCAGAGCTGCACCAGATTTTGCACTCTCCAGTTTTAGTAAATCACCCCATTATGTCTCTTCTGCATTTAAAATTCTGCCTGTTTGCCAAAAGTATTTCACTCGATTAAAGTTCCACATTAACACCCTCAGCGGTATTTCCGAGTCTGGCTCGGGGTGGAATTTCAGAACCAAAAGCGGTAACTAGTGTTGCTCACGAATATTCGCATTGCGAATATTCGACTCGAATATAGCATATTCGAGAAATCGCGCTATATTTCGAATTTCGCGGTGAATATTCGCAATTCCGAATATTCGCATTTTTTCAATTTGATTTTTAAAACAGATCACATCCTATCGACGTCTAAAAGCATTGCTGGTATGATTAGAGACCCTGGGCCGAGTAGCTAAGCTGAGGCGATCCTATTATGTTGCCAAATTGAAAAAAAAAAATTGCGATTTTTCGCTATTGCGAATGCGAAAATGATTGCGAATTTTCGATAACTGTGGTAGGAGAACTCTGATTGTCTCTGATGCAAAAGGGGGGGGCTTTGTGTATGTTTCTGTTATGAATATTTGTATGTTTGATATTATTATTTTTTGTAAGAAGGAAAAAATTGCGCATACCTTAAAAAAGGGGAGAATACAGCAGCAACTCAAAAATGTTATACAACATAAATTAATACAAGACAGAAAATGGAGTCGCTCTACAAGAATAAAAAATATGTCTAGTGACAAGACATGTGGGCAAATTATAAAATAAGCAAGCGCAAATAACTTGTGAAATACACAGTGAAACAAATATATAAAGAAATATAGTCCCAATAATAGAAAAATAATCTTTCATAAAAATGTCTTTGATATGTGAAGTGAAAAAAAGTCCAAAGCATGCAGCATGAACGTGTTCAATCTTTAAGGTGTTTGATTGACAAACGGCTGTGACAGATGGATAGAGTAAAGAATCACCACCAATGCAAAACACTTTTTATTTTCTATTGTAAAATATCAAGAATATTCTGAGCCAATCAGAGTGCTCCTTCCGCATTTGCCGAATATTCGCAATTATTTTGTATTGTAAAATATCACGAATATTCTGAGCCAATCAGAGTGCTCCTTCCGCATTTGCCGAATATTCGCAATTATTTTGTATTGTAAAATATCACGAATATTCTGAGCCAATCAGAGTGCTCCTACAGCATTTCTCGAAATTGCGCAATAAATATCGCATTCGCATGTTGCGATATTTCGATAAAATATCACGAATATTCTGAGCCAATCAGAGCGCTCCTCCAGCATTTCTCGAAATTGCGCAATAAATATCGCATTCGCATGTTGCGATATTTCGATAAAATATCACGAATATTCTGAGCCAATCAGAGCGCTCCTCCAGCATTTCTCGAAATTGCGCAATAAATATCGCATTCGCATGTTGCGATATTTCGATAAAATATCACGAATATTCTGAGCCAATCAGAGTGCTCCTACCGCAGTTATCAAAAAATCGCAATTATTTTCGCATTCGCAATAGCGAAAAATCGCAATCATTTACTTTCGATAAAATATCACGAATATTCGAATTTAGCGAATATATCTCGAATATTCGAATATATATTCGAGATATATCGCGAAATCGAATATGGCATATTCTGCTCAACACTAGCGGTAACCCCAAGCCAGACTCGGGATCGCCTTGCAGTGTCCACAGGCAGGGAATTATCTACCTTGTCCCTGGATCCTGCGATGCCTCCCCGCTATGTGATCGAGTTGTCTCCTCTCTTGATTCACACAGTGCTCGTGTGCCGCCGAGCTCCGTTCCCTGCGACGTTACGACGCACAGGGGCGGAGATCGGCGTCAAATTCAGTAAATACACACAATACATACAGTATACTGTAATCTTATAGATTACAGTACTGTATGAAATAATTACACACTCCTCTTTGTCCCTAGTGGTCTGCCCAGTGCCCTACATGTACTTTTATATAATAAAAACTGTTCTTTCTGCCTGGAAAATGGAGATTGTCCATAGCAACCAAAAAGTGTCCCTTTACATCAAAGGTGCTTTTAGACCAGCTAGAAAAAAACGATAATAAATTAGAATCACTTGCAGAATTGAGTGATAGCAATTTGTGGGGAAATTCGTCATCAAACAATAAAAGTAATGACATCGACAATTCTGCAACTGAGCAAATTTCAGTGTTTTTGATTTGATTACATTATTGAATATTTTGTATTATAATTTAATTATTATTTGTTATAATTATTTATAGTTATTTATTATATTATAATTTATGATTTTGTTTTTCAAACTTTATCATACCCGAGATGTCTACTAGACTCTGGTTTGGACATATTTAAGTGAGTTATTCCTAAGAATTACAGGCCTACAATGTAAAACGCCAAATTTCCATGCAAAATAATGGTACCGGATATGTGGGGGAAAAATTGCGCTAACTAGAAAAATTAGTGATAAGAGGTATGACCCAAAAAGCAGCCAGCACACAAACAAACAAAGTCCAGGCAAATAAATACAAAAAAGTGCAGCGCTAAAAAACATTAATGTGAAAAAAATGTTATATAAACATAAACAATTGAAGAAACACTTGTGTAGTGAATGGTAAATGGGAAGTTAGCTCATGAGAGCCAAAGTATATGTGTCTAGCGATCAAGCTAGTGGAAAACACTGGATAAATGCAAAAAAGCAATCAAAGTTCAATGATCTGTGGGGAGAGTTCATGAAACTGCTTCCAGCTGGAAAGGTGAATGCACTTCACAGATGATGTAAATTCAAACAAACAGTGGTAATGGCTTGTCTGTAGCAATCTCCACGTTGGTATAGGAAATAAAAAGGGTACTCTTACCAGCTGTGGTGGACTTGCGTGCTAATACTAGCGCCAAGTCAGGTAAAGCGTGGTGGTCACAGCGGACCCTAGGGTTTTGTGCAGATGGATGGCTCTGTTGGATGGTTCAGATGGTCACTCCACTCAGGATATTGGAACCGATCTGGTCAGACGCTCTCTCCAAGGCAGAAACCCCAATGGGTGAGGCCAAATGATGGAAAAGGCCACACTCGTGGAACACAGCATATGTGAGGAATAAATGAAAAAATGCTCCAATGGTGCAGGTCAAACAAGTAAAAACCGTGAAGGCTTTATTTTGTTAAAAAATGTAGCCGTAAAATCACGTGAAATTGGGATCATAAAAAGCAGTATGGGGTACTCAGCATGTTACCCGCTGTGACCACCACGCTTTACCTGACTTGGCGCTAGTATTAGCATGCAAGTCCACCACAGCTGGTAAGAGTACCCTTTTTATTTCCTATACCAACGTGGAGATTGCTACAGACAAGCCATTACCACTGTTTGTTTGAATTTACATCATCTGTGAAGTGCATTCACCTTATCAGCTGGAAGCAGTTTCATGAACTCTCCCCACAGATCATTGAACTTTGATTGCTTTTTTGCATTTATCCAGTGTTTTCCACTAGCTTGATCGCTAGACACATATACTTTGGCTCTCATGAGTTAACTTCCCATTTACCATTCACTACACAAGTGTTTCTTCAATTGTTTATGTTTATATAACATTTTTTTCACATTAATGTTTTTTAGTGCTGCACTTTTTTGTATTTAAAATAATGGTACCGCTTTCAGCACCTAAAATCTGAAATAATCATACCGCCAGGGAGGTTAAGGCTAAGTTTACACTTGTTTCTAAAGTGGGCATTTCAGGAGCATTTTTAAGCTCCACAAATGCCTGGCAAAATTGTTTGCATTGCAGTAACAAGTGTTGTTCACATCATAGAGTTGTTCACATTGTTTGCCCAGTTATGATGCCCCCCAAAAGCTGACAATTCATTTCAATGGAAACACACTACAAATGCTCTGCAAATGCATATACACTATATTGCAATAAGTATTGGGATTCCTGCCTCTATACGCACATGAAATAGCATCCCAGTCTTAGTGCGTAGGGTTCAATATTGAGTTGGCCCACCCTTTGCAGCTATAACAGCTTGAACTTTCCTGGGAAGGCTGTCCACAAGGTTTAGTAGTGTGTCTATAAGAATGTTTGACCATTCTCCCAAAAGCACAATTATGAGGTCAGGCACTGATGTGGACGAGAAGGCCTGCTCGCAGTCTCCACTCTAATTTATTCCAAAGGTATTCTATTGGGTTTAGGTCAGGACTCTATGCAGGCTAGTCAAATTTCTACACCCAGACTTGCTCATCCATGTCTTTATGGTCCTTGCTTTGTGCACTGGTCTAAATCATTTGGTGGAGGGGGGATTATGGTGTAGGGTTGTTTTCAGGGGTTGGGCTAAGCCCCCTAGTTCCAGTGAAGGGAACTCTTAAGGCGTCAGCATACCAAGACATTTTGGACATTTTCATGTTCCCAACTTTGTGGGAACAGTTTGGGGATGGCCTCTCCCTGTTCCAACATAATTGTGCACCAGTGCACAAACAAGGTCCATAGAGACATAGATGTGCGAGTTTGAGGTGGAGGAACTTGACTGGCCTGCACCTCAACCCGATAGAACCCCTTCGGGATGAATTAAAGGGGAGACTTTTTGTCCAACATCAGTGCCTGACCTCACAAATGCGCTTCTGGAAGAATTGGTCAAAAATTCCCATAGACAAACTCCAAAACCCTTTGGACAGCCTTAACAGAGTTAAATCTGATATAGCTGCAAAGGGTGGGCCAAACCGATATTGAACCCTGTGGACTAAGACTTGGATGCCATTAAAGTTTTGTACAGCTTTTAGAAGGCAATAGGTAGAGGCTTGGGAAGAGTCAGGTAGCCAACAATACATTGCCAAGCCATACAATAGCGTGTAGGAAACGTTTCATATCTGCCAGCTCATTTATGTTTCCTGTAGGATAGATCATGTAATTTTTCCTATTTGATAGATTAGTCATTTATAGACCACATGATGATCAGCATGGCTGGGCTGTTGAACAGCATCCAGAGCTTTATGACTCATCACTCCCCAGCTACAGAGAGGCCTAGTAGGTGATTAACAAGAGTTTTTTGCAAGTAGAATGGGACAACCTGTTTGGCAGACAGAAGCAGAAAGAAATCGAATATATTCTATGTGTATTGTACAGCAGATGTACACTTTAGAATATTGTATATAGTATATTTCTATATTTCTATCTATCTATTTTTTGAACATTCCCTTTGCTTTAATGAGACCAAGCACTATTTGATGCATGTTATGTAGAAATACAGTAAAATTAATGTGTTGTATAAATGAAGTACAAAAACAATCATGCTGATATACTCCAGAAATGAAAATATTGTTTTAGCAATTTTGTCTCTGTTAATTTTCATGCGAATCTTGTAAAGATATTTTTTATGTTTTAAGTTTTAAGTATGTACTGAGAAAATCAGTAAAAAAAAATGGTACGAGTAAGGTGGTACGTGTATGCTGCTGTAAATACCACATGCTGTCTGCAGGCAAATAAGGTCCTCAAAGGTTGAAGATTCGTAGTCACTTGGCCTAATCAAGAGAACCAAAATCAAGAACATTGTTACATGACCTCAAAATAAATGGAGGAAAGTTCAAAACTAATTTTAAAAAGTATTATTTTACTGAAAGGGTAGTTGATGCTTGGAATAAACTTCCAGCAGAAGTAGTAAGACAGTCAACAGTAAATGGCTTCAGCCATATTTGGGACAAACATAGATCTGTACTCAGACATAATAGGTTAAAAAAAAAACGGCACACTGGATGGACTACTATGTCTTTTTTTGCCATCACTTTTCAATGTTTCTAATGTGTCAGGCGGGCACATGTGTACAGTGTGCCTCCACTCAGTGTGGCTCATCCGCATGCCTGGAACATTGAGCTAAGTGTCTGTCTCTATACCATTGCTGCAGCCGCATTGTAAGGGTTAACTGCTCTTTTATGTCTAAATGTAAAAGCAGAAAATTAAGTCCTCGGCTACTCAGCTACCACAGGCTCCTCCCTACTTCTATACCTGACATACTGTGCATGAGCAGTTAACCCTTGCAATGCAATATAGTCCTACTGCAAGGGCCGATTTTCATTTTTCTAGGACTTTCTCTTTATAACATTGTACATCAAAACATTTTAAAATTATATGATACCTACTGCCATAAAACATTACACATTTAAAAATACAAGAAACCAGTTTTATTAAAGTGGATGTAAACCCGATTTTTTTTTATGTCACAATGTAGAGAATAAGATTTCCTATCATCTGTGCCCAGTCTTGCCTCATAGAGTTAATCCAGCTCTGAGAAATCCTCTTTTATTGTTCCGTGAAATAAAACAGACTTACAGAGAAAAACCTTAGTCCGTTCCGCCCCCTTGCTGTGAGTGACAGGTTATTTACATATCTCGTGCACTAGCCTGAGACAGAGGCACATCCTGTGTAAAAAGTTCACAATTCACATTCTTCTCCCTTCCAGCTCTCCCAGGATTGGCTGCATTTACTGTGTTTTGACTGCATGTTTCTCATCATGGGGTGTGATCCACAGTTCAGTGTGACAAGGAAATGCATGTATTTTGCAGTGAAAACACAGAACAGAAAGCAGAATATACACAGACAAGTAATCTGATTTAGGTTAGATGTATCTAGTGAGAGCTGGGCAGAGGAGAAACTCGAGTGATCTGAATGTTATATTGCAGTGTGTGTGTCTGAGGTCACCTCATCACAGTTGCAACATTAAGGTTATTTACATATCTCATGCACTAGCCTGGGGACAGGCATTATTTTTTAATTCCCACACCCACTCCTTTTCTGAAGTCATGTGGTTACTTTTCTGGGTTTTGGCTGGATGTTAGTGATCATAGCAGAATTTAGTGTAAGGAATACACAAGAGAAAATGCATGTTGACAAGGGGAGTGTAGAGGTGAGCGGGGAGTCTACTGACATCACGACTCCACCCACAGAGCTCCAGACAATAGACCCACCCACAGAATCTGCAGTTTTTCGGGTCTCATAACAGACAGAGGGGAGACATTTGACAGGTAAGGAGGCATGTATATCCTTATAGATCACCACTATGGCAGTAGTTTAGAAAGGATGAGAGTGGGTTAACATCCACTTTAAGTACACACTGGCATAGGTGAGAAATATATTTATTACATGTTGGGATATTACCAAGGAAGCTCTCCCTCAGGGAACATTAAGTAGTTGGCAAACTTCTCCTTCACATTCAATGCTTGTAATGTGCTTCGTATATGGTGCCAGTAAATATTGTACATGTCATGGAGAAGACAGTTGTCAAATTGTACCTCTTCCTATGACAGCCAAAATTGTGAACAAGCACTTTTTACAACATTATCAACATTGCTGAGCAATGTCCACGACGCACGTGGGCGGAGATCGGCGCCAAATTAAAAAAAGTAAAACACAGTACACATACAGTATACTGTAATCTTAATATTGTATAGAATAATTACACACCCCCTTTGTCCCTAGTGGTCTGTCCAGTGTCCCGCATGCACTTTTATATTATAAAAACCGTTCTTTCTGCCTGGAAACTGGAGATTGTCCATAGCAACCAAAAAGTGTCCCCTTATGTCAAAAGTGCTTTTAGACCAGCTAGAAAACAGCGATAATAAATTAGAATCACTTGCAGAATGGAGCGATAGTGATTTGTGGGGAAATTCGTCATCAAACACTAAAAGTAATGACAACGACAATTCTGCAACTGAGCAAATTTCAGTGTTTTTGATTTGATTACATTATTGAATAATTTTTATTATTATTATTATATTATTATTTGTTACAAATATTTATAGTTATTTATTATATTATAATTTCCTGGTGCCTCCATGGCAGCATACCAATGGTCATGGCTCCGCCCCCACTGACCCACAGGACCACGTAACTCTCTCAATAAAAAGAGCTCCCCCCCTCAGATAGGCATTCTTTTTTCTGTCCTCATCCCGCAGGATCAGATTTCAGCCCTTCCTCACCATCCATGGTGTAACCGTTGCAGGTTCATGCTCTCCTGCAGGACGGAGTCCTATGGCTTAGGCTGCTAAAGGCGCCAGATAAGTATAGGAGCCCATTTTTTTTGAGGATTTTTTTTGGGACACTTGTATTACCTCCAGGAGCCTATGCTATCTCCTCTTCAGGTATTCAGGCTGACTATTCCAGGATAGGGCTTTACCACTATGTTAGGGGATTTCCAGCTCTTACCGCCTGTATGTCTCTCTCCTCGGCGGGACGCCGAGCGTCTGTCCTCTCCGTGAGCTGCAAGCGCTTCGCGCGGGTCACATGACGCAGTTTGTCATCTCAGGCGGAGCGTGGCGACGCGGCCGCGCATGCGCATTGCGCGTTTGGCGGCCATCTTGGTACTCCCAAGACTTTAAAAACAGCCTGTCTTGGTCAGTTGAGAGCAGACTGTCAGTGGGGTAGCATCGCCAGCACTGGTCTCCTGATGGACTCCCTCTACCAGAGCGATATGGATCCTTGCCAAGGTACTCTTTTTTGAATAGTATGGGAAGTGTGTTTTATCATGTAAATATATATTTTTTTTTTTTTTTTTTTGCTCTCTCTCCTTGTACAAAGACCAGATAGTAATCATAGGAAATTTCTTAAATTTACCCTTAGCTGTCCTGGACATAGTCTTGCCAATAAAAGATCCTCAACATTCCACTAGGTAAGGGCTGCTACAGATCAGGCCAAATACTGTTGCAACAGAAGGCAGTGTTACCAGTCCCAGCTTCAGAGACGAACTCGGGGTTCTACTCTCCCGTCTTCTTGATTCCCAAGAAGACGGGGGGATGGAGACCCGTACTGGATCTAAAAAGACTAAACAAATACATCAGACTGGAACGCTTCAAGATGGAGTCCCTGAACACAGTAATCTTATCAGTCCAGCCCGGGGACTGGATGGTTTCCATAGATCTCCAGGATGCATATTTACACATTCCAATAAACAGCCAGTTCCAGCACTTTTTACGGTTCAAGGTGGGCGGCCTACGTCTACAGTTCCAATGCCTCCCGTTTGGAATCTCATCAGCCCCCAGAACGTTTTCCAAAGTATTAGGGGCCATTCTAGTGCCTCTGCGGGAAAAGGGAATACGAGTACTATATTATTTGGACGATATTCTAATCTTGTCTCAGCAAAAGGTCCGCTTAGAGGAGCACACCCAGATAGTACTAAGCACTCTGGTCAGGTTCGGTTGGTTGATCAACATAGCGAAAAGCCAGCTAAAGCCAACACAGAAGATGGGTTACTTAGGGGCTCTATTCAACACCCCGGAGAAATCGGTCTCTCTTCCACCAGAAAAGGTTCCAATGGTGGTTCAGAAAGTAAAACGAGCAATGAGCTCCCGCTTCATGTCAGCGTCAGAGTGTCTGAGCCTCATAGGCTCCTTCGCTTCATGCATCCCAATGGTAAAATGGGCCAGGTGGCACCTACGGGATTTTCAGCTAGGGTTCCTAGCCCAATGGGGGAAAGAACATCTCAAGCAGAAGATAGTTGTGTCCTCTTCGATGAAAGCCAGTCTATGGTGGTGGACAAGACCCTCCAATCTATTAACTCCGCGACTCCTAGGTCCAATAACATGGACCATTCTTACTTCAGACGCCAGCCAACTAGGTTGGGGAGCACACACCCAAGACAGATTAGTTCAAGGGAGGTGGCCATTCAGTGCGGAGGGAGTGATATCCAATATACTGGAACTAAGAGCGGCCTGGATGGGGTTGTTACATCTAGCACCTCTTCTCAGGGGCAAGCCAGTCCTTCTTCAAATGGACAACCGGGCGGCGGTGGCCTATGTTCAGAACCAAGGGGGCACGCACAGCAGAACATTATTCAGCGAAGTAACTCCAATAATATCGTGGGCAGAGAAGAATCTGTTCGACATACGGGCATGTTATATTCCGGGTCCGGAGAACCAGTTAGCCGATCACCTATCAAGGTCGTTCTGCAACAACAACGAATGGTCTCTAGACCAAGAGGTCTTCAACAGGATCTGCCAACAGTGGGGGACTCCCCAATTAGATCTTTTTGCCTCACCGCTCAATGCAAAGACTCCTCGGTTCTTCTCAAGAGCACCATGTCCGGCAGCAGTGGGTACAGATGCTCTGATCCAGCCTTGGACATTCCAATTGGGTTATGCCTTTCCCCCAACTCCTTTAATTCTGAGATTCCTCCAGCGTCTGACAAAGGAAGAAGTAACCATCCTAGCGATCATTCCATATTGGCCAAGGAGGCCGTGGTTCCCGCTATTAGTCAGTCTATCCCTGGGCAATCCGACATCTCTACCTCTCAAGAACAACCTGCTGACGCAGGGCAGTTTCATCCACCCGAATCCAGAGATTCTGGATTTGAGGGTCTGGATATTGAAAGGAGGAGGCTGGGGGATATAGGGTGTTCACAAGAGGTCATCCGAACCCTCTTGCTCGCAAGAAAGTCTTCCACGAACACCACTTACTACAGGATTTGGAAGAAATTTGTGACCCTAGCGGAATCCAACCAGTTCAATCCACTGTTTCCGGAGGTTCAGAATATTTTGTTATTTTTACAGTCAGGCCTAGACCTAGGTTTAGGACACAGCACTCTAAAAGTCCAAGTGTCGGCCATCTCAGCCTTAACAGATGTCAGATGGGCACTTAATCCACTGGTGGACAGATTTTTGAAGGCGGTTCTGAGACTTCGCCCGCCCAGGAAATCTCTATACCCAAAATGGGATCTGACAATTGTGCTGGAAGCCCTAGCACGTTCCCCATTCGCTCCTACAGAAGGTTGCTCATTAGAGGACATTACCTGGAAGACAGCCTTCCTGATTGCAATCACATCGGGGCGCAGGGTATCGGAAATCCAAGCCCTGGGAGCCCAAGAGCCTTACATCACATTCTTTCCAGACAGGGTAGTACTTCAGCCAATGCATCAGTTCATTCCCAAAGTACCTTCGGTTTTTCATTTCAATCAAGAATGGGTACTTCCAACATTTGAAGGAGAGCAGGCATCCACAAACCTGCACGAGCTAGATGTGGCAAGATCATTAAAACATTATCTTAAGATGACACAGGAATTCAGAAGGGACCAACGTCTCTTCATCATCCCAAAAGGGGCAAGGAAAGGAAAAGCAGCCTCCAAGTCAACAGTGGCAAGATGGATTGTAGGACTCATCCAAAAAACCTATCGGGCTAGTGGTCTTCCTATTCCCAAGGCAATAAACGCGCATTCAACGAGAGGAGTCGCCTCGTCCTGGGCAGCCCTGGCAAGGGTCTCCCCGGAAACTATCTGCAGGGCAGCAAGCTGGTCTTCCTTCGGCACCTTTATGTCCCACTATAGCCTTGATCCGGCAGCCCTCACATCGAGAGACTTTGGGAGAAAATTGCTAGAACGCTCTACTCTATAATTATTAAATATATTTTCTTTGAGCAGTACCCTCCCTGTAAAGCGAGTTATTTGACCATTGGTATGCTGCCATGGAGGCACCAGGAAAATGGAAAATTGAATACCTACCTTTCTGTAATTTTCCTTTCCTGGTGCCTACCCATGGCAGCATACACCCTCCCTTATGGACTGCTCTGCGGTCTGAGGGCTAGTAACTAGAATGCCTATCTGAGGGGGGGAGCTCTTTTTATTGAGAGAGTTACGTGGTCCTGTGGGTCAGTGGGGGCGGAGCCATGACCATTGGTATGCTGCCATGGGTAGGCACCAGGAAAGGAAAATTACAGAAAGGTAGGTATTCAATTTTCCATTTTATGATTTTGTGTTTCAAACTTTATCACACCTGGGATGTCTACTAGACTCTTGTTTGGACAGATTTAAGTGAGTTATTTCTAAGAATTACAGGCCTACAATATAAAACGCCAAATTTCAATGCAAAATAATGGTACCGCTTTCAGCACCTAAAATCTGACATAATCATACCACCAGGGAGGTTAAGGTTTGTCATCTGTCCTCCTCTATTACGCCATTATGCCAGTTACAAAACAACAAATGCACATATTGCTTCATACACACTGTATTGAAAGCAGAATGCTGTATTCATAATATTACTATTATTATTATTACTATACAGGATTTATATGGCGCCAACAGTTTGCGCATTGCTTTACAACATTGGTGCAAACAATACAGTCACAATACAATACAATTCAATACAGGAGAATATGCCTTTCTTCCTTCAAAGCACATACTCTTAACCTCATCTGAGACTTTCATATAATATTGCTACAGAAATTGATTGGCACTATAGTTAGCATTTGACAGGAAACACGGCTGGAAGGAAAAAAACTATTAAATACCACTCATTGATTGAAACATTTATGTGGTTGCAAACTTGCAGACCATGAAGAAAAGGCAGACACCTTGTCATAATATAATGATAAAAGACATATCTTCATGACACATTATTAGAAGAAGAGGAAAGCCATTTGTTAGTTGCCTAGACACTTCAAACTTAATATCATAGACAAAAGCAGGTATTGCTGTATGATATTGTTTTTAAAGGATAAACTTTTATTTTGGCTAGATCTTTTCTATTAAATTACAAAAGCATATCTATACATTTGTAATTATACACATTTGAATACCTAAAATTAAAGGTCAGTAAAGAAAAATGAAAAGCTCAGGGAAGAAAGCAAGGGATGTGTTAATTAGTTTAACTGGGTTAACGGAGAGGTCATTAAAGTGTTAAATTGGAACAAGTTATATTATAAATTGAAAACAAATTTTCAGGACATTTTTGCAGTTCAAAGAATATGTTTTTGATTTGCACAAAAGCACTAACCAAAATACAATGCAACTATAGTGTCACATTGTGAAGGTGGAGAACTCCTGCGCTGTCTAATGGGTAAGGGGACTGCAGCAGTGACCTATGGATCTGATCCTGACAGAAGAAATAAATGTGTAAAGAATGGTGACTGCGCTGTGCGAAAGGGGATGAGGAAAGGGGAAGAGAGGGGCCATGGGTGAAATAGACAATGACAAAAAAAATTACTATGATACTGCAATGAACAGTAAAAATAAAGTGCATGTGAATGATACCGTGAGCGAACACCTAAAATGTTCAAATAGATAGCAGTGAACACACAGTACACATACTAATGCATTAAAAAAAACTAAATACGTGGAATAAAGTGCATATATAATATGGAGAGCAATTGGGAATACAATCATACATGTGATAAAGTCCCATCCATAAAGTGATCAAATAAAAAAGTCCAAAACAATGTTCACAAAGCAGTGTCCAAAAACACCTCCACCAAATGCAGCGTGCTGAATAGAATCTTCAGTGATCTGAGTGCACAAGCAGCTCACCTCGCTGCTGTTTGTCCAAACAGCTAAAGGACATCACAGGTAGAGCTGGATATGGAAACTGGCAAGCACCTTCTCCTTAGTCCCTAGGGCAATCTCAGTAGCCAATATGTAGCATGGAAGAGAGAAGATAAACACAGGGTGCATATAGCGTAACACTGTGAGGGAACCTTAAAAAATGAGAGTAAGGCCCCGTACACACGGTCAGTTTGGTCCGATGAGAATGAACCGAAGTTCATTTTCATCGGACCAAACCGACCGTGTGTATAGGCTATCGGTCTGTTTTCCTTCGGTCCAAAATTTTAAAACATGCTTCAAAACCGAACCGATGGACCGCTGCCCCATTGGACCAAACCGATGGTTAGTGCAGAAAAGCATCGGTTTAAAACCCGCGCATGCTCAGAATCAAGTCGACGCATGCTTGGAAGCATTGAACTTCATTTTATTCAGCACGTTGTGTGTTTTACGTAACCGCGTTCTGACCCGATCGGATTTTGAACTGATGGTGTGTACACACATAAGACCATCAGGCCACTTCAGCGGTGAACCGATTAAAACGGACCATTCTCATCGGTTTTGTCCGACCGTGTGTACGCGGCCTAAGGTCTCGGGATGCACTCACATGTAGAAAAAACACAGCGGGCGTCAATCCACGAGTACTGAACTCGTATCCCCCTCAGAGTGTCAGCTAGGTAGATTGAAGTAGGTACTGATCCTCGGATATCTATCGATCAACTCAGTGGTAATGATAACATCAGGAGAAAAAAAGGGGGTCCATAGCATAATGCACTATCCTTGTGTGTTGGATTGTTCCGCTCACTTCTCCACTGCTAACTTGCTGCTGCAGGACACAAGCCAACTGTTTTCCTGGGTCAGAGCAGAGGCCAGGATGATGGGGACTCCAGGCAAGATAATGCTGGATACATAGCTGAGCCCTTCTTGTCTTATTGGAGAGCCTCCAATCTATCACTGTATCATTTACATGCACTTTATTTTTACTGTTCATTGCAGTATCATAGTAATTTTCTTTTGTCATTGTCTATTTCACCCACGGCTCCTCTCTTCCCCTTTCCTCATCCCCTTCCCCACAGCGCAGTCACCATTCTTTACACAGATATTGTCATATTGTATTTTTAAATGAAGCTTGCAAGAAATGTATGCAGGCTTCATTCTTACAGTCTTTAACTAAAACACATTGCAACAATACAGGACACACAGGAGCTGCTGTTAGCACCAGGGATGGATTAAAAGCATCATTGATTTTGGTAGCCCTTTTTATGGAAATAAATAAAATGAAAATGCAAACAATATTTGTTAAAACAAATTAAATAATGAAAAACATTTACATTAAATAGAGAGAGGGGGGGAAAAGAGGATGATGGGGGAAGCGGGGAGAGAAAGGGAGGTGGGGTGAGAGAGAGAGGAGGGTGAGAGAGAGAGGGGAAGTGTGAGAAAGAGAGAGGGGTGAGAGAAAAAGTTACATATCAATGCTACTGTGATTTACATATCAATCATGTGTATACTGCACACACAGCAGGGTTGGGCAGCATTAGTGACTCACTCACACCACTGGGCCTATCGTAAGGAAGGGGCCTGGAGCTGCAGATCCAATAGCCCCTATGTTAAACGAGCCCTGGCTAGTACCCTTGAAGCATGGAGCAGGAACTTGATGTGAAATTAACAGGTATGCATTGCAGATTACAACCAAAGAACAGAAATATATTGTAATGTTGAAGAAATGTGCTGATAGAGCCCTGGACCCAATAGTTGGTAAAGTCTGCTATAAATCAAAATTTCTAAAGGCTGCCAGCCAGTGTGTTCCTAGGGATCCCTGGTACAGTTTGAAGAGTAAATAAAAAGATCAGAGTGCCACATGTCTATAGTAAGTACAGTAAGGCTAGGTTCACACTGTACTTTCAGTATGATTATATAGTGCAACTTGGATGCAACTTTGATGCAATTTGGATATAGTTTGTATATTCTATGGGCCAAAATTACGCTGAGATTGCATCAAATTAGTACAGGAACTTTTTCCAAATCATATCGTGCTGAGCCACATTGATGTGATCCGTCACCATTGAAAACAATGTGATTTCCATTGTCCTGCGATCCTGTGCAACTCAAGTTGCATCAGAAATCACACTAGTGTGAATGGAGCCTAAAAGTTTATTTCTTAAAACAAGAAATATGTTTCAGGGGCTCAGAAAATTCCCCTTACAGGGCTAAGTAAACAAGACAACATAACATAGCACAAATAAGGGGATATAAAATGGCTAAAAGCCTATAGAAAAAAGACACATTTCATAGACATTATATGCATGAATGTAAAAAAAATTCTATGTAGAAACAGATGCAGTATAAAAACATGTACAGAAAATCTTTTGCACTATTAAGCGGTAGTCATTATCTTTTCTGTAAATGTTGTGTATATAATATAAAATATGACACAAAAAACTAACTACATCAGGTGAAATAGTTAAAATATAGGTTGTTGAATCTGAGGTTAAAACATTGCTTATAAGCAATAAGTAATAAGTTATAAGTAATAATAAAACTAATAGGTAAAATTGTATATTATCATTCCCATAAGGTCCTCCAATCATATCATCTATGTAACAAAAATTGTGAAAGTGAATTGTAAAAAGATATCCACATCATAAGAAAATGAAATACTGAAGTGTATATAGACAAAGCCAATTCATCATAACATAACTATCAGAATACAAAGAATGAAATAAGACATCATCGGCATTTATCATGCTACCGTGTAATAAGGAGAAATAGTTAGTAATATGTACTTGTTCTTGGATGGTATAATACATTTGCTGCATATATATGTAAGTAAGAGTATGATGATTTTTTTTTACACTGTAGTGTAGTAGTTGTCATTCTATTTATACAAAAAATATATATATATATATAATTTGGACAGTTCTATGTATGCTATAACAAAATATAAGTGTGCTCTGCACCGTTATGCTGTAACAATATATCAAGGATGATTGGAGACGATTCTGGTTTTATTTCATGATTTTGATTCTGATACTGGTGATTACATATCATTGGTTTTGTTCATATCAAATGCAGTATTTTAGTCTTAGCATTTGAGTATATGTTTTACAATAAATTTTATTGTACTATTTATTTTGTGAAATATGTGAGATACGATCATTGGAGGACCTTATGGAAATGATGATATACATTTTTACTAATTATAATTACTTTTTTACTATGAGCAAAATTTTAACCCCAGATTTATCAAATTTATATGTCAACTCTATTTCACATGAGGTAGATGGTTGTTAGATACATGGTGAGGAAAATGTTTTTAGTACAGTAGATTTTAGTTTTATCAATGTATGTGCCAACTCCTTTTATATGGGATAGACATTTACAGATAAGATGACTACCCCTTTAGACCCCATTCACACCTGGGCGTTTTGTAGCTTGAAGCCTGAAGCTACAAAACGCTGGAGGGGAAAAAATCTATTATTCTCTATGGAGATGGTTCACATCTCCACTACAAAACGCCTGAAGCCAGAAGTTCAAAAACGTCTGAAGCTGAAACAAGTTCTGGGACTTTTTTTTAGGCAGATTTGGGCGTATTTCTGTTTTTAACATTGGTGACCTGTCCAAATTCGCGACAAAACGCGGTAAAAAACGCTGCAAAAATCACGGCAAATCGTGGTAAAAAAACGCCACAAATATCGTGGCAAAATGCGATAAAAAACACCGCAAAATTGCGGCAAAACGCTACGCTCATGTGTGAATGCAGCCTTAGTGTAATAGATTTACATGTTTTGATACTGTATCTGTATGCCATTCTACACATACAGGGGGCAAAAAAAAGTATTGAACACGTCCCCATTTTTCTTGCTAAATATATTTCTAAAGGTGCTTTTGACATGAAATTTTCACGGCGGTAACATCCCATACAATCCATACATACAAAAAAAAATGAGTTCAGAAATTAAGTTATGTGTAATTAAATGGAATGACACAGGAAAAAGGGTATTGAACACATGAAGAAAGGAAGATGAAAAAAGACACGGAAAGCCAAGACACCAGCTGAAATCTATCTATTTATTAGGAAGCAATTCTGCCCCTTGTCAGTGAAAATTAATATCAGCTGTTTCAGTCTCAATTGATGGCCTATAAAAAGGTGTCTCATTACCAAGGCGTCACACAAGAAACATCTCATGATGGGTAAAAGCAAAGAGCTCTCTCAAGACCTTGATAACTTTATTGTTGCAAAACATACTGATGGCATTGGTTGCAGAAGGATTTCTAAACTTCTGTATATATTCCAGTGAGCACTGTTGAGGACAAAATCCGGAAGTGGAAAGAACATCAATTTACCATAAACCGGCCACGACCAGGTGCTTCTCACAAGATTTCTGACAGAGAAGTGAAAATAATTATCAAAACAGTTGTCCAAGAGTCAAGAACCACTTGTTGAGAGCTTCATAAAGACCTGGAATTAGCAGGTACAATTGATTTAAAGAAAACAATAAAAAATGCACTCAACCACCATGGTTTGTATGCACGCTCACCACGCAAGATTCCATTGCTGAAGAAAAAGCATGTTAAAGCTTGTTTAAAATTAGCTGCACAACATTTAGACAAGCCTGTGGAATACAGGGAGAATATAGTCTGGTCAGATGAGACCAAAATTTAACTCTTTGGATGTCATAATACATGCCATGTTTGGAGGTCAAATGGCACTGCACATCACCCCAAAAACACCATTCCAACAATGACGTTTAAAGGTGGGAACATCAGGCTGTAGGCGGGGCTGTTTTTCAGCACACAGTACTGACAAACTTCAAATCATTGAAGAAAGGATGAATGGAAAAATGTGCAAAGACATTCTTGATAAAAATCTACTGCCATCTACCAGAATGATGAAGATGAAACATGGTGGACATTTCAGCAACACAATGATTTCAAACATAAAGCCAAGGAAATTCACAATTGGTTTCAAAGAAAGAAAATAAAGCTGACCTGCATCCAATACAAAATATATGGAAAGAGTTCATAGTAGAGGCCCACGGAACCTTTATGATTTGAAGACTGTATGAAGAATGGGCCAAAATCACACGTGAGCAGTGAGGCCCCGTACACACGACTGAGTTTCTTGGCAAAATTCAGCCAGAAACTCGATCGGAGCTGGAATCTGTCGTGTGTACACTTTTCAGCGAGGAAGCCGACGAGGAACTCGTCGGGCCAAATAGAGAACATGTTCTCTATTTCCTCGTTGTTCAATGAAGAAAGTCGGCCCGCCGAGATCCTCGTGTTTGGCACGTCGAGTTCCTCGGACGTGTGTACGGGGCCTGAGAGTAGTTTCTCCATACACAAGGCATTCTGAAGCTGTCATTTCTAACAAAGGATTTTGTACAAAGTAATAAATAAATTCCAATCAGTGTGTTCAATACTTTTTCCCTGTGTCATTCCATTATATTACACATAACTTAATTTCCAAACGTATTTGTTTTGGTTTATTTGTATGTATGGATTGCATGGGTTGTTACTGACATATGGTAAAAATTCATGTCAATAGCACCTTTAGAAAAATATTTACCTAGGCAAATGGTGACAATGGTGTTCAATAGAGTAAAACCTTGGTGTCCGAGTAACTTGATTCGAGAGCGTTTTGCAAGATGAGCAAAATGTTTTAATACATTTTGCCTTGATATAGTTAAATAGTTACATAGTTAGTCAGGTTGAAAAAAGACACAAGTCCATCCAGTTCAACCATAAAAAAAAAATAATAACAATAATAATATCATACAATCCCATATACCCAATTCTATACCCAATAGACATGCGCACACTGAAATATTTCATTTTGGGATTTCGTTTTTGTCTAAAAAATGAATTAATTTAGTTACTCCTGAAATTTGTTGTTATTTATTTTGTTTCGTTAAAAAAATGCATTAGTCCGAAAATCCGAATTAATTAAGGTCGAATCTGTCATTGAAGGCTTATGGTGTCTGTTGAATGTTCTAAGAAGATTTGACGGAGCAGCTAAACTGTACGATGCCGCAATCGTACATTTCCAGTCGAATGTTCCGCCTACAAGCTATAGAAGAATTCTTATGTTGTATGACACTAGTAATAATTATATTTATAAATTATTATTACTAGTCAACCAACATTAGAATTCTTCTATAGCCTCTCTATGTAGAATAATCTTGGACTAATAGAGTTAAGGTTAGGTACATTTGACCACAGGTTCGATAGACACAGATCGCTATTGTCAGAATTGTGTCGAATCTCCTATCTATATCGAACTGTTGTAGCAACAAAAACAAAAATAAAGCATTTTTTTATGTCGGATCTTACGAATTTTGGATTTTCGGATGAGAATGCATTTGAACAAAAACGAATGCACATGTCTAATACCCACAGTTGATCCAGAGGAAGGCAAAAAACCCCAGCAGAGCACGGTCCAATTTTCTACAGCAGGGGAAAAAATTCCTTCCTGATCCCCCGATATTGGATATTCCCCGGATCAACTTTACCTATAAATGTTAGTACCCAGTTATATTATGTACATTTAGGAAAGAATTTTATATACAAGCGATGTCTTGATATAAGAGTAACGTCATGTCACAACTGAGTATAAAAAAGAAGAGAGGAGCCTCTAAGTGTAGCAATATGGTTACATTTAATGAAGGTACAACATTTAGCAACTTATTGCTACACTTAGGCCTTGTACACACGAGAGGATATCCGCTGGAAACGGTCCGCCGGACCGTTTCCAGCGGATAAATCTTCTGGCGGATTTGGATCTGATGGCTGTACACACCATCAGATCGAAATCCCCGCGGAATACATCCGCGGTGACGTGGCCGCGCCGTCGCCGCAACGATGACGCAGCGACGTGCGCGACCCTGAAGGTAAATACTTCCACGCATGAGTCGAATCATTACGACGCATGCGAGGGATGGGAGCGGACGGACTGATCCGGTGAGTCTGTACAGACGATCGGATCAGTCCGCTGGACTTGATTCCAGCGGATGCATGCTAAGAAATTTTTATCCGCTGGGAATCCGTCGGCTGGATTTTTATCCGCTGGGAAATGTCCGCTCGGACGTACACACGACCGGATCTATCTGCTGGAACTGATCCGCGGATCAATCCCAGCGGATAGATCCGGTCATGTGTACGGGGCCTTAGAGGTGCCTCTCTTCTCTTTTATACCCTGTAAAAAAAATGCTTTCATATACAAGTGCTTTCTTTGAATTACAAGCATTTTTCTGGAATTAATTATGCTCGCAAACCAAGGTTTTACTGTACTTAGTTTACCTGCTGTACAATCATATAATTTCTATGAAGTATCCCTTGTTTTCATCAGCTTTTAGTTGTTTTATGTGAGCTTACTAATGTTATGCTATGTTGTCTTGTTTTTTAAGTATTATAAAGGGGGATTTCTGAGCCAAATGTGTTGGCTCTTACTTCTTACCTATTGCTGTGAGAATAAAAAATAATTGCTCAACTTACTCTAGGCCTGTGGCACTTTCATCCTTGTACATGTTATCCAGTAATGGAGAAAGGAAGAAATAGAGGCTGAAAACAAGCCCCTGCACCAAGCCAGTCCCTAGGCTGCTGCTTTGCTCTCCCTACAAATTATTGGCTCTGGGTAAGTCTTATATGATTGCCCCCGTTACTGGATGTAGCCAGCAGACATAGAATTCACTGCAAGTCCTCCATGAACAACATTTTATTATCCAGAAATACTTTTTTCTTTTTGTAAATGGTTTACCGAAAAGTCTTCGTTGTACCGTGGAACCAGAATACATCTCCTACTTAACTGGTTCTTTTGCTGACATACCAAAGTTTTTATTAATTATTGCATTTATTTGGGATGCTCACTTTGCCCCAGAGTTCAGTGAATGTTGTCAAGTTTCATTTTGCAAAAAAATTCCAATCATGCGCAAGGAAAAAAGCAGCATTTTTTCTTGCATGTGATAAGATGATGGAAATCATTCCCTTCATTCACTTCTGGGGAAAACTCCCTTGTTCCCAAACAACATCAACCAACATGAATAAATAAAACCATCCAACCCCAAATTGTTGCAGAGTTGGATGTCCCACTCTCAGTCTATAGGACCAATTTTACAGTAACACAATCAGCCGTTATGATAGAAACACACTTGTCAATGTTCTCTACTAGGTAACATAATTATAATGAGCTAAGCAATATTTTAAATAAAAACAAAACATTTTTTTTTGTCCTTCTTGACCTTCTTGACACTGCATTACTTTTACTGACAATTGCGCGGTCATGCAATGTTGTACCCAAACAAAATGTGTGTCCTTCTTTCCCCACAAATAGAGCTTCATTTTGGTGGTATTTGATCACCTCTGCAGTTTTTATTTTTTGCACTATAAACAAAAAAAGAGCGACAATTTTGAAAAAAATAATATTTGTATATTTTGCTATAATAAATATCCCCATTTTTTTTTCCAAACTACAAATTTCTATATCAGTTTAGGCCCATATATGTTCTTCTACATATGTTTGGTAAACAAAAAAATCATAAAAATCATATATTGATTGGTTTGCGCAAAAGTTATAGCATCTACAAACTGTGAGAAAGATTTATTTCATTTTTATGGCATTTTTATTGTTTTTTTATTTTTATTAGTAATGGCGGTGATCTGCCATTATTAGCGGTACTGTGACATTTTGACGGACAGATCGGACACTTTTGACACTTTTTTGGGACCATTGACAATTATACAGCGAACAGTGCTAACAAAATGCACTGATTACTGTATAAATGTCCTTGGCAGAGAAGGGGTTAATCACTAGTGGACGATCAAGGTGTTAACTGTGTGTTCCCTCAGTGTGTTCTAACTGTGTGGGAATGGGAGTTACTAGGACATATCTATTGTTTTTCCTACTTAGTAGGAACAAATGATATGTTTCCTCTTCCCTGACAGCACAGGGATTTGCATGTGCCCTCTGGTGGCCAAAAAATATAAGGATGTACCCTTACTGGGTGTCGCCCCAGGGTGCCATTCTGCCACAGTATATCTGTGTGAAACGGTCTGGAAGCGGTTAAACAGTAACTTAACCTAGCTCTTCATTAAAATTCTTCTGCAGTTATTGTGTTTATCTATATTCTTGTAAGGAGTTTTGAGATAACTTGTCCCGATGATTACATTCATTTTAAAATTAAATTTATAATGTCTCATCTAAAATTCACTAAATATAACAATGTATTTCATTTAGAAAATAATTTGGAGGAAGAAAGCAATTAACAGATTAATATCATAGAATATTATAGAAAATTATAGAGGCCTTGCTATTGGAATGCTGTTTTATGCTGATGTACAGATTACACAGATATATTAATAGCATTAGATATATACATATATTTTAAGATAACTTAGTGCACAATCTATACTATAGTTTCAGTAAAATATTATTCATGTTAAAGAGTAGTGAAAAGTATATCATTACCTTCTCAGTCAGTAGCAGAAACGGCTTATTGATCTCATTATGAAAAAGATGAAAGCACAAATTCTGTATTTTATATATCCCTGAGGTGATAAAAACAATAAATCCTTTTTTAACTACAATTTTGTTAATTACACAATGTAGAGTGCTTTTTGTCTAGTGTATGCACTGTTCATATTCATAAGTGCTTTGCCTAAATTATTGGTGAGACTTTTATAATTGATCTGCTACTATCAACTCTATAGTCTGTAGGATTGAACACTGTACTATCTATACACAATACGTCTTAACCCACCAGGTCACTTCATAAAAAATAAAAACCTCCAGACCATATCTACAAGGCACCCCTTGTAGATTTGCCACCCCAATGGAAAGTTTGGTTCAATAATCCCAAACATAGAATCAAACCCCATTAGTCTATTGGAGCTGAATTTTGTTATTGTTTTCTTCTGACCTTTTAAAGGACAATTTGTGAACATTTGTTAATAAAAGGGCATGTCTAGCTGGTCACTGCCTCAAGGAACATTTACCAATTCCAAAGTTTCAGCAAAGACCGGATCTGTTAATGTGGCTTAAAGGGCAGCATTGAAAATACACAAATATTTTAAATAATATTCTTAGGGGATGCCTTAAAGCTGCACATGAAAGTAAAGGCGACATTTAATAAATCAAATTTCTTTGTTGTACATCACAGGACACAGAGCCAGTTATTATAATAATAAATGCTTGGGTTATAAGCCACCCATAGGTGAATGGACACTGGTAAATCAATCAGAACAATCAAACAGGACGTCCTCCCCTATATAACCCCTCTTACACAGGAAGTACTTCAGTTTTTTTGCCAGTGTCTGTAAGGTGGTGGTCACTGATGTGATACATGTGCTCTGAGCTGTAGATCTGAACGCTACAGGTTACAGCACGCCTACATTTTTGGCCCCACTTCTAAACCCTCCCATATCCCAGTTAATTTGTATTGCTTGAATTGTTTTTCCCATTATGGGCCTAAGTGGGGCCTCGTGTCTAAGTTTTGCCTAGGACCTCACAAAGCCTAGAGCTGCCTCTGGTCACCTGCACACCATGGATCTCCAGAACTGGTTCAAAGCTTTATTCAGAGATCACATAATAATAACAGAAGGAGCATTTTGGAAACCTCTCAGGTTCCCTTCATCAGGCATGTGCTTTACCTGATGACGGGGGTCCTACGAGGCTCCGAAACATTGCATAGTTAGTCTGGTTGAAAAAAGACACAAGTTCATCTAGTTCAACCAATAAAAAGGAAAACAAAAATATGTACAATCCTATATACACAATTCTATACTCACAGAGGATCAAGAGGAAGCCAAAAAAACAGAAAAGCATAATCCAATTTGCTCCAGCAGGACAAACAATTCCTTTCTGATCCCCCACATTGCTTCTGTTATTATGATGTAATTGTAGCTTTAGACCCATTCTGAAGATCTGTGCTGTGCTGGTAACATACTTTTGCTTTAAATATCTTTCATCCACAGCCATTTTGTAGGAAAGTGTATTTGTCTCTTTTACAGCAGACTGGTCTATATCATTATACTACAAAAAATAAGAATTAAGCAATCCGCTGTCTTTTTTTTCCTGCTATATTCTTTCAAATCTGACACATTATGCACTGTTTCATATAGACTTAATGTTTCTACTGCAGTTTATAGTTACAGGTATTGTTATTATGCTATGGCTATATCTTTTTATGACTTTATGACTCCCTGTGTTTAGAATTTGTCATGATTTTATTTTTTTTTAAGTTATAAAATTGAATTGTTTTTCAATTAAATTCTTACATCGAAAAGTCATAGTTCAATGCATTTAGTTATCAGTGCAGTGGAAACAATACTTTTATTATAATGTATTACTGCGGTGGCACTCATATGAACCATAAATTCACAGACTCATAATACCGAATTCATGTTTATATGAAAAAGGCTCTTTGCCTCCCATTTGTTTGAGCTACAGGCCAAAAAAAGCAAGACATTTTTTTTTTATTAAAATGCAGATTTATTGAAATGGCAACATTGAAATGTTGCTAGTAAATAGTGTGATTTCTCTACAGCAGAGAAGTAGCAAAGAAAAGGGCTTCTTAGAACATAATGAACTCATGTGTCTATTCCCATTACATATCCCCAAAATATAAGGTATGTTCCTCATTTCAGTACAGTGCACAAAGCTCCACAAATCATTCCTTCATGCCCCTTCAGTCATGCTTAACATTTGTTGCGATACGGAACTGCGTCACTTTACCTGACAATTGCGCGGACATACACTGCTGTGCCCAAACAAAATTGACGTCCTCTTTCTCCTAGAAATAGAGCTTACTTTTTGTGGTATTTGATCATCTCTACGGTTTTTATTTTTGCGCTATAAAAAAAAGAGCGACAATTTTGAAAAAAAAAAACAATATTTTTTATTTACTATTCTATAATAAATATCCCCAAAAAAATATATATATAAAAAATTCTTCCTAAGTTTCTACATATTTTTGGTAAAGCAAATTGCAATAAACGTGTATTGATTAGTTTGCGCAAATGTTTTAGCATCTACAAAATAGGGAAAAGATTTATGGAATTTTTATAGTATTTTTATTATGTTTTTTTTTTTACTAGTAGTGGCAGCAATCTGCAATTTTAAGCAGGACTGCGAAATTGTAGGGGAGAGATCAGACACATTTTTGGGATCATTGACATTTATACAGCAATCAGTGCTATAAAATGCACTGATTACTGTGTAAATGTCACTAATAGGGAAGGGGTTAACACTAGGGGGTGATGAAGAGGTTAAATGTGTTCCCCGTGTGTGTTTCTAACTGTGGGGGGATGTTACTGACTAGAGAAGGAGCCAGATTGCTGTTCATAACTAGTAGGTGATCTGTCTCTCCTCTCCTGTCTGAACAGGGATTTGTGTGTTTACACAGATGCACACACATCCCTGTTCTGGCTCCCATGCCCGCGATCGTGTGTGGCTGGGGAACATCGGGCCCGCTGGCCACGCGCATCGGGTCTCCCACGCCTGCTATAGCTGTTTAAAAGGCTGACATACAGTTAAAGCGATTTGCGCAGAAGAGCCGACCTACCACCGTATATTGTCGGCGATGGTCGGCTAATGGTTAACTGCCAGCGTCCAGTGCACATATAAGCTAATATATTGTATTATATAGCAATTTATTCCAAACTGCATACTACTGTTTGTCTTTTTGGTCATCATTGTTGCAGTATGTGGAGTCAGACCTGGAACCCAATGACACAGTATAACCCTACAGGTTATGGTGAGAAGGGACTAAAAAATCCCTCCAACTGAATCAGTGCACATTTTATTGCGAATAGTTTTTTTTTTGCCTTTGTCTCTGGTGTGTCTCTCCTTCCTCTCCTCTTGTATTTTTTCTGTTATCACTTTGCCATTACAGCCCTCTCCCAAGGTATCCTTATCCCCCGTAAATAGATGGATTAAAAATATAGGTTTGGGCATATTTTGCGTTGGGTTAGTGGATCTCCCGGAAAAAATTATTATAAATATTAATCAAATTTTAGGACGGGGTTATATTGAGACCCTACATGTTTGTTAGTCTATGCTGTGTTTTAAGAATTTATGTATTGTGATTTTTGTAATGAAAATGTTAATAAAGAGACATTAAAAAAAAAATGAATCAGTGGGTAGTACATTAAAGCCTTCTCATGTCTCATTCTATCACATATGCCAAAAATAATAAGATTATTCCTAATTTCAGGACAGGGGAAACAATAAAATAAGGAATATTCCCCTTATTTTTAGGATATATGATAACACGAGACTAATGAATATCTCCTGCTCTAAGAAGGATTTTCTATGCCCCCATAACACTTCTATTCCAGAAGTGTTATGGGGGCTTATTGGTCATTGCATCCTGGCCAGTAAGGGAGCTAGATTAGGAAGATCAGAATCTCCCTGCTCATTATAGTCATACGCATCGAGGCCCGTGGGTAAGACTAAGTTTATAAGCATTTGTTTTATAATAATTAAATAATAATTAAATACTATGCTATCCACTAGTTCGGTTGAAGGGCCCTACTCCATAGAAGTCATGATTTCTGTACAGAATACTGCACTGGTGATGGTCAAAAAGCCCATATCAGCCTGTATGTAATAAATGGCTGTATAATTTTAGGCTATATTTGCATTCATATAATGCATAATAAATACAAAAGAGAAAGGGGATACTGCGCTAACACCCCCAATTTTTTTTAAAGCAGACAGCACAGCAACGGACGAGATTCAATAGCAAAATTTAAAAGGCATATGTGCAGAGCTAACATGAATAACATCTGTATAACTACAGAATGATCAGGTGTATATATCGACTAGTCAAAATCAGTGTACCTTTAAAGGATCATAAATCTAAAAAGTGCCATAAAAAATTGTAAACATAAATATAAATATAAAAATATAAATCTCACAGTGATATGTGATTAAACAGTGATCTAGATTCACATCATGTGGCAAAAAGTGGGATGACCACAAAAAGAGAGAAAGTAAAGAGAAAAACACATCAAAATTAGTCCACAAAAGTGAAAAAAACTATGGTTGAAATTTAATCCAAAAAGGGAGGGTAAGTTCTTTTGGCTTCAGCAAGGATCACATAGAGATCACGTGTGTAGAGGAGATAACAACCACCAACTTTGAAAAGGCTTACCGGTGTAAAGATTTAACATGAAGGATAGGCAGACAGCATGAGCTTGAACATGAGCTTGGTCTTTATTCAGTAGCCTCCATCTTAGAACTAACCACAGCTCCCCACCCCCAGATCACATGACCAAAACTGTTAACTGTTTCCTAACATGCATAAGGAACTGGGTATAACAATTGAACTTGAATTATAACATAAAGCATACACATCATTACAACCGGAACATGTGGACTCAAAAAGGCATATGGCCAATGAGTCGACAAGCTTGAGGGGCATGTACACCAACAGGATGGAGCTTCTATACCTCTTAATCCTGGCCACAATAGGAGATGATCCCTCCATCCCTTGTAATACGGTGTAGTGTGGTCATGGTGGACCTACGATGCAGCCTCTAAACCTCACCCTCACTCGCTGGCTTGTCAGTATCACATCCGGCAAATGTGTCACAGATGGTCACTGTACAGCCACGCCCTGACTACAATACACTGCTACAGTGTGCTGACAGGAGTTTGCTTTTTATATGCTTTTTGGAATTGAATTGATGTGAGTTATATGAGTGAAGATTTCATTTTTACAATAAATTGCTTTTCACTATTGGAAGCACTTATTTTTATTTAGATGTGGAGCAATCCTCTTCTGTTGTGCATTGCTCCAAAGTACGCCGCCAGGACGTATTGGATTCGACGTGAACGTAAATGACGTACAGCCCTATTCACAAACGACTTACGCAAACAACGTAAAATTTCAAAACTCGGCGCGGGAACGACGGCCATACTTAACATTAGCTACGCCTCATATAGCAGGGGTAACTATACGCCGAAAAAATCCCAACGTAAACAACGTAAAAAAATGCGCCGGCGGGACGTACGTTTCTGAATCGGTGTAAATACCTAATTAGCATATTCCTCGCGTAACTATACGGAAGCGCCACCTAGCGGCCAGCGTGAATATGCAGCCTAAGATCCGACGGTGTAAGACACTTACACCAGTCGGATCTTAGGGATATCTATGGGTAACTGATTCTCTGAATCAGACGCATAGATACGACCGCCCGCACTCAGAGATACGACGGCGTATCAGGAGATACGCCGTCGTATCTCGTTTCTGAATGCGGCCCTTGGAGTTTATTTCTTTATGGACTTTCATTGAAATGTCTTCACATTTAAGATATTTTATATTGTATGCTAATATAAATCATATTTATTGTATATTTTCTATTTTCACTATCACATGGTATTAATTTAGGATTGTACTTTACTTTATTTTTTAGTTTCACCATCACATGGTGTCAATTTAGGATTGCTATTTTCATTATCACATGGTGTTATAGGAATTTTTGTTCACTATAATATTGTGACACTAGCGCCATTATTTTCTCATTTAAAATACTTTTCACATTTTATTATTACTTTAAGTGGCAGCTCTAGCATTAGAGTTTTGTGCATGAGCGCAGTGGTGGGACATCAAGCACAGGTGCGCTAGACTTGTTGACCAACAGTTGGATATAATGTTAAGAGTTTGCTTTTTAGCTTTTGGCAGGGCAATTTCTGAAGGCACACACAATATAAAAGGTACATCCAACTGTAACCTTGGGAAAAATTGACACATCTGTCATGAGTCTACAGCTAGCAGCCCTGATATCTGGCATTTACCAAAGGCAACAAGGTCTCTATCAATTTCTTTACTCATGGCAAACCCTTCCGGCAGGACTTTCCAGTCTCCACATGTAACATATTTCCCTGCATTTTAGCGTTTATATATTGTGAGGGGTTAGCTCGGTAGCGGGGTGTGTGACCCCTTGGATGGGTTCACCACACACTGAATTTATACAGACTGGCAGTCAAAGACGGTTGAAAACAAAGTTTCTGGTTTATTTTTCCATCTTGCTGGAAAACAATTGCAAGCATCCAAACAGCATAAACAAAATCAAACATAAAATAAATCCTAGCCACGTTGGGCGTCTACCTTCCACACAGGAACCTCTATGAAGTCTAACACAGCCTACTGCTGGGTAGACAGTGCTGGTCTTACAGCACAAAACAATAGTCTTTTGATTTTTATCACACAGAAAAATCAATGGTCTCCTCACCTCTCAGAAGACCTTCAGCTCTGCTCTCTTTCACACAGAAAGCCTCAGCATGCAGCAATTAGTGGTAACCCTCTGGACCTCTTATAGACCCGCTTCAGAAGACGTAATTGGAACGAAACGTACGTAAAGCGGATACACGCACGCCGGCACGCACTTCCGGGTCAACCAGCTGATCACACGGTGGAACGCACGCCGTTCCCAGGCTGGCGCTGACTTCCTATACCGGCTACGAGTGTTGTGCTGGGAGGCTTGCTACCACTGGATAGCTGCCTACCTGTTTTTGTTTTTTGTTTTTAACATTTTTATTGGAACTTGGTCCTAGTTCATTTTTATTTTTAATATATATTTTTTATATTTATCCCCGTTTGTGTAACATCTGCTTTGTATACACGCCAGCATTTGCGGCGGTATTAATAATAAAATCAACCCCTGTTATTGAACATACTACCCTATGAGAGGTTTTTTTCCTCCTGGAGGAACCCGGACATCTTAGAGGACCGGTATTACCTGGACCAGAGAACTCACCTGGAGAACCCGGAAAGGCGAGGAGCCGAGTCGTTTGGATACTATCCATTTACATGCGCTTTACCCCTGCAGGGGTGAGTGCCTCTGGTGAGTGGGGACCCAGGAGGGGGAGCACCGGAACCACTGCGTGAACTCACATAATTGCATATTGTGATTATTCACTCTGATTGGATGCACCTGGTCACGAACATTTTCTGATTTATTATACATGGACTATTGACCCTATATTTCCATTAACTGGACTATCTATCTGGCATTGTTTGCATATAATGTTCATATAATTTTTATTAATTTTTCACTTTTTGAATTTGTCACTTCCGTACTGCCGGCTCTGACCTATAGCAGCGCTGCTGATAGGTGGAAGCCGTCACTTATTGTTTATATCTATTCAACGTTTGGTCTTTTATACTTTATATTGCACTGGTACTTATGTAATGCATCTGCAATTATACTGTATTTTATACCATCACTGGTACACACCAATCTCACACTGCTCCAATTACGAGCATTCTACTGAGGCACTTTTATTGCATTTCACTTTGAGACTCACTAGCTATCAGCTTCTATTGGGTCAGATAAAAGTCACCCATGTACTAATTTCCCGGTACTTCTAGCCTCCAGTTGAGACAGCGCCACCACCCCCACACCTCCATTACTCTCTTATATAGGTCTTAACTGCCTCATTCGGTCTTTAGCCTTTCTCTGGCTATGTTTGTAGCCGACGCCCGACAACCATCTGTGTATCGTCTAAACAAGGCAGAAATGTATGTCCCATCAGTGACAACACCCACAGATTTACCTGACTTCCTGTCACAATATATATATTTTTTACCATTTTTTAGTTTTCAGCATTGTCAGCCTATGGATCGTCATTTAGCGTATTCAAATACTCTCTGATGTTTGAGTGAACACTCTTGCCCACAAGCATGGCAGAAAATTTGCCCTGAGAAATCAATAGTTCTAGTAGTTTGAGTCCCATGGATGTTGCTAGGGGCCCCTCTGTTGCGCCAGACCATGTTGGCAAGGAAAATTGCACACTTTCTTCAAAGATCACTTCTATCTTATTTATTTAAGCACCTGGCTTTACTAGCTCATGAACACCCAGAGGTTTTTCATCATGTAACATAACACTAGTAGATGCACTTTTAACCTTTGCTTCCCATTACACAGAACTATGAACAGAGGAAAATCTTTTTCCAAGCACTCAGCAGGTCCATCAGCTGCGGCCACGCCCCCTTTTTTGAGCAGACAGTTCCACTGCCAGCTGTCCAGTTTTAGACAGCAAAGGTTTTTTTTTTTCCTGGCACACCTCTCATACAGGTTAAATTGGCGAAAACTCTTTCTGATTCAATTTTCATGTACTTTTATACCAAGAGCAAGAACTACCTTTTGATCTCATGGTCAAATTTTTAGGTTCTTGGACATTACTTTTAGCATCAGATGGTTAACTCCTGGACTGAATAAAAAAGCCAGTACTGAAAAAATTATCAGTCTTTTGAAATCTATGCTACTTTTTATTTTTTTTATTATTTTCCTTACAGTGGAATGAAATAGCTCTTTTAAATTTGGCATACAGACACCACACACCTTAATAGCAAAGACATGACCCTATAGATCTGAAGGTTAAGTAAGACAAGTTTCACTTTCACTCCCTAAAGAGTTTTTAATTAATAGCACCTAATCTGGAGTACCTGATTCTAACTGTATGGATTTAACCACTTAAGGACCGCCGCACGACGATATACGCTAACAGAATGGCACGGCTGGTCACAAGGGCATACATGTACATCCCCTTTAGGAACCCAGCCATGGGTCGCGAGAGCAACCAGCGGGCGCGCGCTCGTGACTCAGTCCGAAGCTCTGTGACTGCGCCCGCGGGACCCGCGGACCCCGATCGCCGCCGATGTCCCGCGATTGGGTCACAGGAGCTGAAGAACGGGGAGAAGTGAGTGTAAACAAACCTTCCCCGTTCTACTCTGTGGCTTGTCACTGATCGTCTGTTCCCTGTCATAGGGAACGACGATTAGTGACTTCACACGTTCAGCCACGCCCCCCTACAGTAAGAAACACACAATAGGACACACTTAACCCCATTTAGCGCCCCCTAGTGGTAAACCCCTTCACTGCCATTGTAATTTTCGCAGTAATCAGTGCATTTTTATAGCACTTTTCGCTGTGAAAATGACAATGGTCCCAAAAATGTGTCAAAAGTGTCCGATGTGTCCGCCATAATGTCGCAGTCACAAAAAAAATCACTGAACGCCGCCATTACTAGTAAAAAAAAATATTAATAAAAATGCCATAAAACTATCCCCTATTTTGTAAATGCTATACCTTTTGCGCAAACCAATCAATAAACGCTTATTGCGCTTTTTTTTTACCAAAAATATGTAGAAGAATACGTATCGGCCTAAACTGAGGGGAAAAAAAATTATATATTTTGGGGGGATATTTATTATAGCAAAAAGTAAAAAATATTGCATTTTTTTTTTAAATTGTCGCTCTATTTTTGTTTATAGCGCAAAAAATAAAAACCGTTGAGGTGATCAAATACCACCAAAAGAAAGCTCTATTTGTGGGAAAAAAAGGACGCCAATTTTGTTTGGGAGCCACGTCGCACGACCGTGCAATTGTTAGTTAAAGCCACGCAGTGCCGAATCTCAAAAAGGGGCCAGGTCCTTTACCTGCATAATGGTCCGGGTCTTAAGCGGTTAAAGTAATGGTAACTGTAGGGGTGTACATACTTTCTAAACATAACAAATATGTATTATCTGTAAATTTCGATCATGAAAATTAATACACCATGTCAGTATTGTGTAATTTGTATATTAAATATATAATATATATATATATATTTTTTTTCTGTAGGCACTATTTTGAATACAAATTATAACATGAAATTATGACGAAAAGGACAATATTTTTGCGAAACAAAATAAAAGAAAAGGCCAATATGATAATTACTTTTTCACAGTATATATTATCCATGCTAAATCAATATGCATCTTTCATCAGACAGTTAGATAAACACCCCAAATAATACAGTTATTTTTTTTATTATGAATCATTACAGATAAGTGATATTAGCATCAGGTAATCGTCTGCACAGCAGCACTCATGCAGGGAAAGGGAAGGTCAGCACTAGGAGCCAATTAATCTCTTCCACACTGCATATCTGCTGACAGCAAACATTTTTAAAGGATGGGGAAGAAGGATGACCTAATCAGTACAATCTACAGGTTGGGGCTATGTTCTTGACCATGGCCCTCAGATGATGTCATTGATGACGAAAGGCTTTACGACGACCATCAGTGATGTCAGCACGCCGCTCGGGGACACATCGTTCACTACCGCTGTAAAGGGCAGCTGAATGTGGTAGGAGAAACCACGCTATCCCAGTATGGTCGGCAGATGCAACCTGGTTTAATGTTATGTCTGTTTGCAATATTGTTTTTGTAAGTGCAAGTCTTGAAAAATCTTCATTTTGTATTTGAATCAAGTGTACCACTGTGTGATCCAACCCTCTGGCGCAGCTTTTGGGAGATTGGAGGAAGAGAGATCAAATTTTTATATGTTTTGTCAGTAATCTAGCTGTTTTCGGTAAAAGTTTATTTTGAAGGGGGATGTGAGTACCCCCCTGCTTCTGCAAGTGTGGAGGTGTTAGTGACAGCTTATCATTTTGCAAACAGAAACTGAACTTCTTTCTGGACAAACCCACAGAATTAATATAGCGTTTAGCTGCAATATAATACAGACTTTCTCTATATATATGCGTGCACTGCATGATAACAGAGAACAAATTAGGGAATATACCGCGCTATCTAAGAATGACACCTAGCCCCTAAATAAATAAAAATAAGAAACCAGCAGCAGCTCTGCCGTGAGATAACCACAGAAAAGTGCAAAAGTAATAATGTAAAAGTTGCGCTAAAAATAATAAACAAACCAAAAGAACATATGACAATTGAATGAAACCATCATACAACCATAATAAAATAATCAGAGGATTCCTTAGAAGTTAATCCAAAAGTCCATGTGTATAAAAAACAGTGAAGAATAACATTCTTAGTCTCTAAAAAGTGATGTGAAAATCAATATTTTAGGTACAGAGATCGCACACTGATGGTGCAATGAAATTAGAGAGGTGAACCTCATAGTGGACACCACAAACACTTGTGCTCCACTAAAGGCAGAGGCAAGCTATGGAAAGCCTGTAAGATACCAATTCCACATCTCTGCCAACTCCGATGGACAGGGGTGAATACAGGACCAAACTGGATTTTCTGGATAAGCCAAGTACCCAAGGGAACCACCAGACGTAAACCCAAAATGTAAAAATGCTCAATAGTGTGATACAGTAAAGCACAGGGGTTTATTGAGGATAAAATATGCACTTACAAATAGAAGAAATCAAAACACGTCTGTAGAAATAAAAGAGCCAGCCGGCATGGGGACGCCCATCCACTAGCGATGACGTCAGCGCGTCAACCTCCCGACGTACTGCATGATAACAGCTTTTATATCTTTAATATTTGCACTTATACTATACTATAGTTTTGGAGTTTATAGCACTGCCTGTGTTTGTGTGTATATATATATATATATATATATATATATATATATATATATATATATATATATATATATATATATATATATATATATATATATGTTGTACTACTACTGCATTGGAAGTAAAGAATCTGGATGTGATATTTGCTAGAGGTACTAGGATTACAAGAATGGCTGCATGGAATTATAAATCCCTATATCACAATACTGTTGCACTGTATGTTAAAGTGATTTCAACCATACAAAACTTGATAATACATGATGAAGCACAATCACTATATGTAAAAAATTATTAACACAATGTGAAAACCAATTTTAATAAGTACATCCATAAAATATCTTGTCTGGGGTGCCACCCACGAATCCATCTTACCTATAGGTACTGTAAATATCTCCTAAACGTGCACCGTTTAGGAGATATTTACTGTAGAGGCATCTGGTGACATTATCCGGATTGTTCCTTCAGAGTCCTGTGCAGCAAACAGCACGAGTGATGTCATCACGACTCCGGACACTCACAAAACTGGAGTCCATAAACCCGGAAGGAAGACCGGGTGAAGATGGGAGCACCTTCAGCTGTGACAGCACACCCCTGGAAGGCTTAGTTTTCAGGTAATTTTAACATAATGTGCTAGTATGCGGGAAAGAAAACACCCAGCGGTTACTACTGCTTTAATACTATTAATATGTTCCCTTAATCTGACTTTTAACTGTCCAGTGGTTCTACCCACGTTTTTCAGGCCACAACTGCAACCCAATAGGTCGGTAACATGTGTGCTACAACACGTGATGAACTTGGCTATCCTGTATGTAACCCATGTTGTATTAGCTTGAAAGTGTGTCATCTTTTTGATATCAGCTGTGCACATTCTACAAGGTAAACAATTACTACATTTAAAAAAGCCCACCTGGTCCGAAAATGTGACCGTCTTTTTTGGTGGGTCTGGGATACTTTTGACAATGTTGGTGCTTCGGGTTAGTGGGTGCCTATAAACTGCACATGAACATTGGTAAACAGCATCCCTAGTACTGGCTTCAGCATGCGTGATGATGTCAGTACAGGCTCCACCCAACGTAGGATGTATTTATAAATGCTATAGGATCTGTGATTAAAAGTAACATTTAGGTCTTTGCAGATGACACCAAGTCATGCATTGGAATAACATTCCTTACAGGAAGTCTTCATCTTTTTAATTCAATAGTTTTTATTAAATTTTTCAAGAGATAAACACAATGAGTAATACGTTGTGTACAAATCATCAGAAAATCTCGACAACTTAGTTGCAAGGTAAAAGTTATACATCAATATACCCGCATACCGTGCTGAAGGAATATACTTCTAGACATGTCTTCCCTCTAGGTCAACAGAACTCTCAAACAGATGTGGTCTCGGGAAAAGAGCGGGAGACCAGAGGGCATAAGGAGAGGAGGAGTAAGGGCGGATCCCCCTCTACACCCCCATGGGATCTAACTGTGTACTTCCTGGGAGGGTCCAGCCCCCATCCCCCCCCCATCCCCCACATATTAACAATAACAAGACCCACATGAGTGAAGCAATAAAAGTCATATTCGAGATTGTCAAGATAGCACAGTAGAGGGTAAGTAAACATCAGTGAATAAAGAAAAGGAGAGAGAGGAAGAAAGTGAGGAAGGGAAGAAGATAAAAAAAGAAAAACAAAAACAAAAAAAGAAGAGCAGGACAATGACAGATATCAAGTGATTATATGCACATTTGAAGTCTGTATCTACTGCGAGTGCTCCATCGTTCCTCAATAATTAGAGGTAGAAAGCATGTTAACAGCTATGTTTCATCTTGTACCACTCAGTCCATGGACTCCACCTTTTGCAGGCCATCACATATCTGCCTTGGGATGCTGCGAACATTAGTTCATATCCTATGTGTGTGTTGACTGTTGCAATTATTTCCTGCAATAAGGGAACCTTTTGGTCTCTCCAGTGGGTGATAGCCAATCTGGTACCCAGTAGAATATGGGAAACAATCCCTCTACTGAGTTTTGGGATAGAGTCTATCTCCAGCGAGAGCACAGCGAACCCCGGGGTTTTAGGTACCCTCCCCTGTACTACTTGGGTCACCAGGTCAAAAACTGCGTTCCAGATCGGGCGTAAGTATGGGCACTCCCACAGTATGTGGAATAGAGTACCCACAAGGCCACATCCCCTCCAGCAGAGTGGAGATGTTTGAGGGCTGAATTTTGAGATCCTGAAAGGGGTCAAATACCACCTTAGCAGCACTTTCTGGTGTTGTTCCCAGAGATTTATGCATCTAGTGGAGGCATAAGTAATTTGTAGAGCACGTTGCCATTGTTCCGAGGAATAAGAAGTAGCTAGGTCTCTCTCCCACGCTTCTATATTGGTGGATTTCGTAAATACTAGTTTATTATTTATAGCACTATAAAACAGGGAAATCCCCTTTATGTTGGTAAATTGATTGGTGAAGTAAAGTGTTATCCTCCAGTGGAGTTGGATCGAGAGAGGTGGACCATTCTTAAGGAAATTGTATATTCGCAGGTAAGTAAAGTATTCAGCCTCCCCCAGGCCAAACTCCACCTGGAGTGATCTAAATGTCTTTCCCCTGGGGCCTATCATTAAGTCAGAGATGTAAACTATTCCCTTCTTAGACCAATGAGTAAGATTTAAGTCTGGGATAACGGCTGTGAGGCATGTTATCGGCAATGGAAAAGTCTTCCCAGGATGATGTATCTGGGGTGTCTGCAGAAGCACATCCCACGCTTTCAAAGAAGCCATCATTGTGGGAGACATTCCATCTGGGGGCCTAGATGGAAGAACAGATGCCATTAAAAGATCATATAGGCTCCCAAGGGTACATTGGATTTCCTCCAGTTCTTTCCATCTCTTGGCTGGCGAACTAGGGAACCACGTCTTCAGTTGTGTCAAAACAGCAGCCACATGATAGTCTCTGACCACTACATTCTAGAAGCTATGGAATTCCTAAACGCCCACCTTGCTTTCTTGCCTTTCCATAAGAAACGATTGATCAGGGCTTGGAGTTTAACAAAAAAAGAGTTAGGGGCCGGGATGGGGAGAGTCCTGAACAGGTAAATTATCTGTGGGAGGACCATCATTTTAAAGGCCGCCAGGCGGCCCGACCACAGCAGTTCGCTTTTAGCCAACTCCTGCAGCCTAGCCGGGAAGGAGGCCAAGAATGGTGTATAGTTGTACGCAAATAGTTCCTTTGATGTAGCTGACAGTGTGATACCCAGATATTTAATGCCTTTGTTGCTCCAGGTGTACGGAAACCGTGAACTGAGTGAGCATCTTAATCCATCGCTAATCCCCATACCCAAAATAAAAGACTTATTTTCATTAACTTTATAGTAGGATAATTTCCCAAACATTTGAAGGGAAAGGCAGCCAGGGAAGTATTGGGGTTTGTAAGCATCAAAATAATGTCGTCAGCGAAAAGGCTGACAACGTGTTCCGTTTTAGACGTGGGAAATCCACTGATGTCGCTATGTGTTCTAATATGCGAGGCGAGGGGTTCTAGAATTAAGTTGAAAATTAAGGGTGATAAAGGGCACCCCTGGTGGGTGCCATTGGTGATAGTAAAGGGTCTAGAGAGCGTCCCAGAGGTAAACACCCTAGCCGATGGCGATGAGTATAGGGCCAATATTGCAGAGAGGATGGGTCCAGTGAACCCAAACCTCTTCAGGACCATCTCCATATACCCCCAGTGGACCCTATCAAAGGCCTTCTCCGCGTCCAGGGCAAGGAGCAGAGAAGGCCTTCGCTGCACCTGTGCAAGGTGTACAACATTGATCAGTCGCCTCGTGGCGTCTAAGGCCTGTCGCCCCTTAGTGAATCCGACCTGGTCAGGGTGAATCAGTTCAGGTAATATATCCACCAGTCGGCTTGCAATAAGTTTGGCGTATAATTTAATGTCGCTATTCAATAACGAAATGGGTCTAAAGTTGGCCGGAGTATCCGGATCCTTCCCTGGCTTGGGCAAGGTCACGATAAGTGCTTCTAGCATTTCTGGAGGGAAGGACGAGGAGGCGGCAGCTTTGCTAAATACTTTTTCAAGGTAGGGTGACAGGGTGGTCTTAAATATCTGGTAATATTCCCCTACAAAACCATCAGGGCCTGGGGATTTGTTGGAGGGAAGGGAATCAATAATTTTTTGGATCTCCATAATAGTGAAGGGGGAATTTAGGAACTCAATTTGTGTCGGGGATAGTTGGGGCAGGGACACTTTGCTCAAAAAATCATTTATCATAGGGGCAGTGGGTTGATATGTGTCTTTGTCTTCTTTTAGGTTATAAAGAGTGCCATAGTAATGGCTGAAGGCATCTGCCACATCTTGAGGATGAAACAATTTTGTTTTGTATAAGGGATGCAGAATGTAAGGGATTCTGGTTTTAATTATTCGCCCCTTAATTTTATTTGCTAGCATTTTACCAGCCCTGTTACCCTGTGCATAGTAGGTCATCTTTAACCTTTTGGAGTGTTTCTCAAAATCCTCTAATAGGAGGAGTCTGAGGTCACTTCTCAGTTGTGTGAGCCTAGCAGACAATGCCTGTGAGGATTGTTTTTTATTCTCACATTCTCCCCTTGCAATTGCCTCTGTGAGGTCCTTGATTTGTTTATGCTGCTGCCTCCTTGCCCTAGCCCCCAGTTGGATAAGTATCCCCCTAATATACGCCTTATGGGCAGACCACAAGGTGAATTTATCCTGGGTAGGTGTGTCGTTTATAGCAAAAAACTCCTTTAGGTGCTTTTCTACAGTTTGTCGCACATCAGGTTGTTGCAATAGAAACGTGTTAGCCCTCCACACAGGGGGAGGATTGGTGGGCGAAGCGTCTTTAAGAGATAAAGAAATTGAAGCATGGTCCGACCACGTTATATCGTTGATAGATGCAGAGACAGCCCTAGTCAGAGTGTTGTAGTCAGTCAAAAACAAGTCTATCCTCGTATATGTGCGATGAGCCGAAAAAAAGGTGAAGTCTCTTTCTCCAGCATGGAGACATCTCCATACATCGAACATCTCCGCATTGTGGATAGATCCCTGAAGGGAAACCCCCGCCCTATGTGCTCTGGTCGTGGTGTCCATGGCTAGGTCTGGCACAGCATTGTGAGTGTGAAAAATATTGCGCAAACTGAAATATAATGTAGGTAGGCAGCCAACACACAAAATATATTTGTGAAAGAATGTAAAGGTATAAAGTGTAGCGCCAATGACTCAGCTCTACTTGGGATGCCCCAAATGGAGTAAGACACTCCTAAAAGGAATGAAAAACAAACGTGTATCCACACAGTGATAGTGGGATAATGTATAGTATCGCAAATGTGAATATCAATCACAAAAAGATGAAAATAGGAATAATATATGAACCTGCAAATTGAACAAAGTGTAATAACACAAACTCAACCCAACACCATATTATACATAATCAATTAGTGTTAATGTGCATCCATAGAGATCAATCCGGCAATCAGAAAGATGTTTAATAGCCAAAAAAGGAGGTAGCAACTCTCCCAATTTGGCATATGAACCAGACACCCAGCATCAACATAAATTAATATGTGGAAGAATCCCTATATTCCTCTGCAACAATTTGCATAGAAACAGAAGATATAAAGTCCGTCCCCCTATTGATGGTGATATACAAGTATAAACTCTTTCCACTCTTATGGACTTGAAGAGATGAATATCTTCAGCAACTCATTCCAATCACTTTAGGGAAGATAGTAAATGGATACTCTTACCAGATTCCAATGACCCACTGCTCATCGTACGATGGGTGAGTCTCCAATGCTTGTATGGGCCTGTTGCCCTCTCTGGTTATCCTTGCGGTGGTATCCTTCCAAGGCTATTTCAAAGCCTATGTGACATCAGGACGGTTGCTGGTGGGAGATTATACTCACAGTCCAGGGGGGTTCGGATGTTTCCAAGGGTGATTGGAAAATCGTGATACAGCCAGTAATTGATCATACCAAGGTATGTGAGAAAAAAAAAAAAAAAGAAAAAGCTCCTCATAGTGTAAAAAAGTTGTGGTTTAATAAAAAACATCAAACTAGTGTCACTACAAAGATCAACACTCTGGATAAAATTTGCAATAAAATTCAGTAGTGAATCCAAAAAAGAAAACAGTCCAACCAGAAAAACATGCAGCAAAAAATAAAAACTTCAATGCCCTGTGAAAGGCTGAAGGAATCCACAGAGTTAAGCAGATGGTGGCAATGTGACCTGTATACCCTACAGGTTTCGTCGCAAATGGACTTCTACTGGGGTGTGTGAAATCCCCACACATCACAAGAAGACCTCTCTTAATAGGCTGTAGTTTCCTCATTAATTTGTTGAAAAATTGTGTCCGGTGGGCATTTGGAGCATAAACGTTAACAATTGTGTATGTCACTGAGTTGATATCACACACCAGGGCCAGGAATCTCCCCCCAGGGTCAGCCAACTCCACGTGTAATGTGAAAGCTATTGTGTCCCGTATAGCTGTTAGTACCCCCTTCGTTTTGGTGTTGGCGTTAGCAGTGAATACATGGGGGAAGTTTCTATGGGAGCACTGGGGTGGGGATTCTTTGCTGAAGTGTGTTTCCTGGGCGCATATGATGTCACTCTTATGGAGCGTGGCTTCCCTCCACATGGACCGTCTCTTGACAGGGTGGTTTAGGCCCCTAGCATTAATAGATAAGATTTTGATCGGCATCTGCGTACCAAGTAAGATGTGTATTCTGTGGCAGGATCGTCCCCTGGGGGGTCATAACTCCTCCTGGCAAGCCGTGTATCAGTGTCTGTTTAGGTTTATGAACAAAACTACTCACTGCGTCCCCGAATTGGCAACTAACTCTGGAGACGACCAGCCGAGCCGTAGGTCCATGGTGCGGAGATTGAGCAGAACTTCCAGCAGAGATCCATCTTGAGGGTACATTGACATCTGCATGTATCCAAAAACAAAAGAAAAAAGAGGGAAACAGAAAAGTAATACAAAAAAGTAGTTGGGATATCAACGGACATCCAGCCATTTCCATGGCAACAGAAGGTATCACCAAAAGGTCATGCCCGGGTGCAGCTGTATACTGCTCAGGTTCAAGGAGGGGTAAGTTCATGCCCAAGACCCATCGCGGTGTCCACGAGAGACCTTAAAGATCCTGACGAAGGACAAAGTGGAGATTACTTATGCGATCTGGCGTTTCTTTGTGTAACCTGTTTCCAATCGGGGGTGACATTTGCTCTTTGAGAGGATGGTTTATCGCTCTCGCTGGAACTCGGCAGGATCTCCCACTCTTTCAGTAGCTTGATTCCCCTGTCCACAGTGTCTACATTAAACGATCTATCTTTGTATGTGATGACAAGCTTAGTGGGAAAACCCCATTTGTAGGGAATACTATGATTCCTCAGGGCCTTGGTGATAGTGCCAAGATTCCGCCTTTTTTGCATGGTGTGCTGGGAGAGATCAGGGTAGAATTGCAGGTTTTGAAATCTGGAGGGAATATTATCATTTCTGCGCATCGCCTGCATTAGCTGCTCCTTCACATGAAAAAAGGTCATGCGCAGAATCACATCTCTGGGTACATCAGCAGGTAGGGAGGCAGGTTTTGGAAGCCTGTGGATCCTATCTATTGTAATGTCTACTTCGGTAAGGTTAGGGAGGAGAGACGAGAATAAGTCGATCGCATACGATCGCAGATCCAGGGGTTGTATTGACTCAGGGACTCCCCTTATTTTAATGTTGTTTCTCCTGGATCTGTCCTCGAGGTCTGCTAACTTGCTTTTGATCCGTTCACTGCTCTCCTCCTGAACTTCACTAGCATCCACTAGGCTATTAATGGTGGAGGCATACTCCCCCATCTTTGTCTCGATGTGTTCCACCCTGTCTTCCACCTCCCTTAGCTCCCCACTCACTCTATGGATACAGTTCATCATATCTGCTTGAAGTGAGCTACGTAGTGTCACCAACATGTCCCTAAGTACAGTGTCCATCACAGGCTGGTTACTAGTAGGGAAAGTGGCAATGGAGTCTGGTAACTCACGTGTGTCATCTCCAGATTCTGTCATAGGGCTCACTGCAGGGCCGCATCCAGCGCCATCCAGCCTCATCCGAGCTTTTGCAGGGCTGTCGGAGGGAGAAGGAGTGGATTGTTGGTCTCCCTGAGGGGACATCTGCGATCTGTGGTCAGAGCGGGTTCCCCCACTGCTTTTGGCCTGGTTGTTAGGCACGGGTGTTGAGGCCGCGCCGACGCCATCTTGTCTGCCTCCGTCCCTCGGGACTGTAAACATGTCCATCAGACGCTGAGGTTTCACAGAGCCCTTCCGCTTGTTAGTCATGGTTCCCGAGGGTGCCCAGATCGGGTCGCACAGCTGTGGAGTCGAAATTAGTCCTTTTGTAGGCAGTTTAGTGCCGTTGTTCGCTCGTGGATTGCGGAGCTCTCTCTCTATGCTGCCATCCGGCTCCGCTGCAGGCCACGCCCCCAGGAAGTCTTCATCTTAAAAGCCCACCTTAATGCACTGTTTAATTGGGCAACAATGTGGTACATGAAGTTTAATGTTGATAAATGTAAAGTTATGCACTCAGGGGCTAGGAATATGCATGCATCATACATACTAGGGAGAGTACAACTGGGCAAATCAACAGTGGAGAAAGATTTGGGTGTTCTGGTAGTTCAAAATAATAGCATAGATCTTAATAATAGCATGCAATGGCAAGCAACGCTTTCCAAAGTGAGCAAAATCCTTTCCTGTATAAAGAAAGGTATGGACTCCAGAGAGAGAGATATTATTTTGCTCCTGTACAAATCATTAGTAAGACCTCAACTGGAATATGCAGTTTAGTTTTGGGCAGCAGTTCACAAAAAGTATATCAGGGAACTGGAGAAAATGCAGAGAAGGGCAACCAAACTGATAAGAGGCACATTGAGCTATTCACTTTAAGGTCATCACAGAGGACAAGGGGCACTCTTTATATCTAGAGGAAAATAGATTTAATCTCCAAAGCCTAAAAGGTTTCTTCACAGTAAGGCCTCGTACACACGACGGAGGAACTCGACGTAAATGAAACATCGTTTTCCTCGACGAGTTCCTTGTCAGGCTTGTCGAGAATCTCGACCAGCTTTCTTTGCGTACACACTGTCAAGACAAAATCTCGTCATTCTCAAACGCAGTGACGTACAACACGTACGACAGCACATTAAAGGGGAAGTTTGATTGCACTGGCGCCACCCGATTCGCGCTTTTCAGTCTGTTACAGCTCGACAAATGTGCTATCTCCATTACGAACGCTACTTTTTCCAAAGGTGCGCTCCCGTCTCATACTTTATTCTGAGCATGCGCGGGTTTCTAAGCATACACACAAAAGCGTTTCTCGTCGTAAACCAGCCCGACGAGAAACACGATGAGCAAATTGAGACTCCCGATGAGAAAAAAGAGAACTTGTTCTCTTTTTTTCTCGTTGAGATCCACAACAGTTTTCTCGATGAAAAACATACACACGACTGTTTTTCTCTGCAAAAAAAGCTCTGCCACCAAGTTTCTTGATGGATTTTGTCGAGGAAAACGGTCGTGTGTACGATGCCTCAGTGCTGTGAAAATGTGAAATAGACTTCCTCAAGAGCTGGTTCTGTCTAGTTCAGTAGATTGCTTTAAAAGAAGTCCTGGATTCTTCCCTAAATGTTCATAATATAATTGGATACTAGCATTTATAAGTAAAGTTGATCCAGGGAATATTCGCTTGTCTCTTGGGGGATCAGGAAGCAATTTTTTCACCTGCTGGAGCAAATTGATACATGCTTTGCTGAGTTTTTTTTTTCATTTTGCCTCCACTGTGGGTATAGGATTGTGTATATAGAATTGTATATTTTTTTCCCCTTTTATTAGTTGAACTAGATGGACGTGTGTCTTTTTTCAACCAGACAAACTATGTAACGTTTCAATCCAAAAAAGATGTATGTTTAATGCATTCTTTAAAACCATATTATCATTGCTTATCTTAAAGCCAAACTATTTCAAAATCTAAATGAAATTGCTTCAAAATGTAAGGCTAGTTAACACATTGTTGTTTAAGTTGACTGTTTGAAGCAAGGACTTATTATCTGTAGAAGAGTCACCCTTTTTTCCATGTACAAGTGACAGCGGTGCCATACATATGAAAACAGCACCTTTGATGTTAAATTTTTCCTAGTGTTTGTTATGTAAACTGATAAATAAAATAAATTCAATGAAGCCATAAACAATGTTGAAATTGTAGATGACACATGCACAGACATCAAAGCAATGATAATTAAATATTGAGCAGAGAAAGTTTCAAAGTAATCAAAATACGCTGGGATAGTTTTCTTCCCAGCCAGCTGATGCAGCAGTCAGTCTATAATCATATTAAGCACAAGTAAGTATGAAGTGAGCATCTAGCTGCTACTGATAATCGATATTGTAAATGGCATTAATTGAAAACTCTCTTTGCAGTTTTGCTACTCAATAACAAAACTAAATATCTGTTAAAGTTGACTGGCAGACATAATGGTTTCACAATCTTTGGAAGTAAACATTATTAAAGCAGTTTATTTTCAAACTGGGTAAATCAGTCTTTTACAGTGGGCTGATTTGTAACTCTGTTAACCGCTTCAGCCCTGGACCATTTTTGTGGTCAAAGACCAGGCCACTTTTTGTGATTCGGCACTGCGTCGCTTTAAATGACAATTGCGCGGCCATGCGACATGGCTCCAGATTGATGTCCTTTTTTTCCCCACAAATAGAGCTTTTTTTTGGTGGTATTTGATCACCTCTGCCATTTTTATTTTTTGCGTTATAAACAAAAAAATGCGAAAATTTTTAAAAAATTCAATATTTTTTACTTTTTGCTATAATAAATATCCCCCAAAAATAAATAAAAAAACGTTTTTTTCCATAGTTTAGGTCGATACCTACTCTTCTACATATCTTTGGTAAAAAAAAAACGCAATACGCGTTTATTGATTGGTTTGCACAAAAGTTATAGCTTCTACAAAATAAGGGACTGTTTTATGTCATTTTTTATTAATAATCTTTTACTAGTTATGGCGGCGATCAGCGATTTTTATCGTGACTGTGACATTATGGCGGACACATCGGATACTTTTGACATCATTTTGGGACCAACGATCAGTGCTATAAAAATGCACTGATTACTGTAAAAATTACACTGGCAGTGAACAAGAAACCCCTGGTAGAACAGACAGGACCCTTAAAAGTACAAAGGGGCACAAGGGCCAAAGCAGGTGTGGAGGGCTGGATGCAGCAGCAGGGAGGTGTTCTGTAGTCCTGGAACAGGATGCTGGCAGAAGTATGGAACTGCAGACAGCAGGGAGGTGTTCTGTAGTCCTGGAACAGGGTGCATTAGAATACTGGAACTGCAGACAGCGGGGAGGTGTTCTGTAGTCCTGGAGACTGGTAGGTGAGGACAGGCCGGGTCAGACACAGGCGGGTAGATCAGGTACAGAAACAGAGTCCAGAGAGTGGTCAAAGTTCAAGCCGGGTCGGGTATCAAGCGGACAGCAATCAAGTTTGGAGGGAAGCCAGGAGCGAGGTCAGGACAACCCGGGATCAGAGGCGGGCAGCAAGCAAGAGTAGTCAGGGACTAGTCAGGGAGAGTCGAATAAGGTAACTGGTAAGGTAATCAGAATCACACACAGCAGGGGTCTCAGGAAACGCTGTAGACCGAACAGCAAGGCAGCAAGGTAACTGTTTCCTATAAATAGCCAATCTTGGCGCCAAGTGCTGTCACTAGGTGTGTACAGGTATTCTTTTAACACCCAGATTTCTGGGGAGATTGTTGGAACGTCTTTCCTGACAGCTGGGCACTGCCATAGAATGTGCAGTAGAATCCCTACTTGGCCACAACTATGCCAGCATAATCCTGTACTTTCGACCCGTAAAAAAAGTAGAGTATAACATATGAACTAAGGACGAATGGTAAAAAATAAACAAAACATAAAAAATGGACCACTTGAGTGATCTGTGATCAGGTAAGACTTTTGAAGCATCATTAGGGGCCATAAGGATGAGCATTTATCTTGTGGCCTGGGATTTGGTTAGTGATAGTTAGGGTTGCCTACCTGCTGGGTGCGGAGATTCCACCGCTCTAATCACCAAGTGTAGCTCGGTGTTGTTGGTGCAGCCACTGGCCGCCGCCATTTTGTCATGGCCTGGAACTCACCGGCCTTAAGAAGATTGCCAGTTTACTGACTTGCTGGCGTTCTTTCCTGCGGCAGGTCATCTCTCTCTGCACTGGAGTACTGTGGGGGATATATGTGACTCTTGTAGCGGGCAGAGGTGCCCTCTAATTGCCGAAGCGCCATGTGGCCGAGCAGAGCGGCTGTATCATGCGGCCATCTTCTTCACCGGACAACACGCCCCCGATTTTTCCTCTTTACCTTGGAAGTGCAGTCACTGTAGATCCGAGGGGGACATGCAAGGAAGATAAAAAAACGCATTTTAGCTTGCAAATGATTGGATGATAAAATCATCAGAGCTTCCCCCCATTTCATATCTTGCAGTGCACTTGTAATGCAAAGTGGATTTGCCATTCGTAAATAACCCCCACTGTCTCACCCTATTTTGCACATGCTCAGTTGCTCTCCATTTTTGGCCTTGTGCTGAAAATCAGAGCCTCTAGAAGCTGATCTGCTGACATCTCTTAAGACATCTCTTAAGAGGGGCTCTGGGCTTCAGAAAAATGTCAGCCCCCAGCAAGAGAAAACAGGAGCAATGCCGGAGGCAATTTACAGCACATACTTTTTTTGGCGCCATAATTATTAATGTGGAATGTATGCTCCTTGCTAAAGAACATTATATTATTTTTTTTGTTATGGGTAAGTTCCAATTTTAGTAGAAATTACAGGCATCCTCTGCAGAAAGAGTTGAATTATTGCAAGAATTCTTCACATGAGAGATGCTTCTATTTTCTTCTCTCTTTCAGGTGCAAAATTGTATTTTTTGCACCCGAAGGAGTACAGTGTCAGGTTAGAATCACAATCATTTTTCTAAAAATCCTTTAACTGTATATAGCTTTCCTTGAATTATATATATTTTTTTCAACAAAATTTTAATTTGAGTTAGACTGAGAAAAATTCTCTCTTAAGTCTTTACAAAGTCTATAAAATAAGATTACTGGGTCAGGGAAAAAAGCTTTATGTTCTCTCTTATATCGTTTAGAAAGGCCAAGGTTAGGAACTTTATTTTATTAATTGTCCTCCACAGTCTGTTAAGATTTTTCCCTTACTAAATATAAACTATGATCTCCTAGTCTCTGTTCTATCAGACAGCTTCCTCTAAATAATGTACTTTACTTCCAACCATCATCTGTCAGATGATGAGGCTTCCTTATTTTATTAAATATTCATAAACGTCAATGTATAAAATGGGCAGGCTGGCTGGCACCCTTTTTCAAATACTTCTGCTCATTGTTCTGAATGCATTACACAGACATCACATGTGTGTCATGTTACTGGTGCAAACTGCAACTGTCTGCTTTAATATGGAAGTGTATCAATACTTTACTGAGCCAATGTGCAGTAGGGACAGTTTCAGAGACATAAACCTGTTCTGCCTCAATTATCAATATGGCAGCTCAATAGGGTTGCCCTTTTGGGGTTCCCTCACATAATACCTGTCCAACACCTTCGTAGCAAAGCCTTCTATCACTTCTATGTCATGCATTAGCTGCTCATTCCCATAGTGGATATAACCCTTACAGCTGGCCATACACCAGTAGAATTTTATTTGAAAAAAAAAAGTTTTTTAAAATGTTCCTTTGATTTTCTAATAGTTAATAGACTTTTTTGTAACTAAATTTAGTAAAGAACATAAACAATGGGAATGTATCCTGCTCAGTAACTGAGATCTACATTAACCGCTTTCCGACCAGCCACCGTCATTATACTGTGGCAGGTCGGTTCATTCCCACAAATCTCCGTAGCTGTACGTCGGTCCCTTTAACAGCTACAGTGCGCGCACCTGCTGCACGGCAAGGGAGCTGATGTGCTTAGCGCCGACGGCCACCCACATAGAGAAAGAACAGGGATCTGTCAATCTAAACAAACAGGTCCCTTTTCTGAAAGGGATGTACAGAGTAATCGTTTATTCCTAGTGATCAGGAACAGCGATCTCTCTGTACTCCCAGTCAGTACACTCCCCCCACAGTTAGAAACACCTCCCAGGTAACACATTTAAACCCTTGATCACGCCTATTGTTAACCCCTTCCCTGCCAATGTAATTTATACATTAACCAGTGCATTTTTATAGCACTGATAGCTATATAAATGTCACTGGTCCCAAAAAAGAGTCAGAAGTGTTTGATCTGTCTGCCGCAATGTTGCAGTCCTGCTAAAAATCACCCATTACTAGTAAAAAAATAATAATTATAAAAATGCCATAAATCTATCCCCTATTTTGCTATAAATTTTGTGCAAACCAATCAATATACGCATATGGCAATTTTTGTTTAGAAAATATGTAGAAGAATACATATTGGCCTGTTTTTAAAAATTTTGGGGGGGAATATTTATTATAGCAAAAATTAAAAAAATATATTTTTCTTTTTTCAAAATTGTCGGTCTTTTTTGGTTTATAGTGCAAAAAAATTAAACCGCAGAGGTGATCAAATACCACCAAAACAAAGCTCTATTTAGGGAGAAAAAAGGATGTCAATTTCGTTTGGGTACAGCATCGCACGACGGCGCAATTGTCAGTTAAAATGACGCAGTGCCGAATCGCAAAAAATGGCCTGGTCATTAAAGCTGAGTTACACCCAAAAGTGAGACTTCAGCTTAAACCACTCCTCGCCCCCTTACATTTTTTTTGGGGGGGGAGTGGGGGCTTCAGTAGGAGTGGGACTTCCTGTCCCACTTCCTCCTTCCGCACAGGGACTGCTTAGGCGACTCGTCATATCGCCTTAGGCGGCCCCTCCCTGTAGGCGATCACCTGGAACATGTGACAGGTCCTAGACGATCGCCTGTCCATTCAGGAAGTCCAGCACTGCTCGGGCATGCACAGTGAGTGCCCGGCCATAAAAGCTAAAAACTGTCACGGCCGGGTGCCCACAGTTAGAATGGAGGCGCCGGCGGAGAGGGGGGAGATGAGCAAGGCTCCGGGCAGCCGCGTCACTGGACCGCGTGTCTGTTTATTAAAAGCCAGCAGCTACACTTTTTGTAGCTGCTGACTTTTAATAAACATAAAAAAGTCTGGAACACCCCTTTAAGAGGGAAAATCTTCTGGTCTTTAGGTGGTTAAACACATTTCATTTTTTTCTAAACATTGCAACAAGTGAACTGTTATGGCTCAGTGATCTATTGTATGACTTGTCTATTATTTTCTTGCACCCATTTTGTCCTTTCTATAATTGCATCTTGGTTTGTCTCTCTTATATGACATGACAGACTTGACTGAAACACACAGAAAAACACTTTGGCCAAATGCACTACTAAAACTGCGAGACAAGAAATAAACAATATCGTTACACTAACATAAAAAGATATGCTTCGTAAGACTTTAGCAGATTTGTGTCTTTTGTTGCCTGGCTCCATTTCATTTTTGAAAAGTAGCTTTAAAGTGTAGCCACAACACAGCAAGACCCTGTGTCTGGCATTAAAACATCTGGAGTGTGAGGCATCTATTTTCTAAATGAAAGAATTAAAAGCTGTTGTGATAAAAAATCACATATGCGTATTATCCCCAAAAGAAACCTCCAGCAGTAACAATATGTGGCAGCCTTTGTAACATACTGCTATAAAATAGTGGATTGAAATGAAACAACAATGAATGAACTATAATAGCTAAAGGGTAACAGTAAAAACATAACATCTAGATATACCATAAAAAGTCATAGAAAAATCCATTATATGAACAGTACTCGATAACCATTTCAGCTCTGGAAGATTTCACCCCCTTCATGGCCAGGTTATTTTTTGCTATTCGGCACTGCACTCAAACTAAATGTATTTAAAAAAATCCCATAAATAGGGCTTTCTTTTGGTAATATTTGATTGCCATTGGGCTTTTTTTGGGTGAAATAAACAAAAAAATGCCCAAAATTTTGAAAAGAAAAAGAAAACACAATATTGTTTACGTTATGCTATAAAACATATACATTAAAAAAATAAAAAATAATAATATTTCTTCATAAATTTTGGCCAAAATGTATTCTGCTACATGTTTTTTTTTAATAAAAAAAAACAAAAAACAAGTGTATATGATTGTTTTGAAACAGGAAGTTCTGGACAGCCGCACTCCAAAAAAAAAGCTATGACTAAGCACTGTTTGTTAGTGTGAAACGCGTCAACTCTTCTGTCCGTTCTGCTGTGGCATGTATTTTTGATTTAATTTTTTGAATAAAAGGCAAAAACGTTTTTGGAGTGCGGCTGTCCAGAACTTCTTCCTGTTTCATTGCTACATGCATTGCCAGCACCTGGGCTTCCAAACTGGAGGAGAGGTTTTCACCTTTGTTTGACCTACCTAGAGTGGTGATATCCCCTTCCCTATATGATTGGTTTGATTGAAAGTTATAGGTGTAACAAAGGTATATATACGGAGGGAACTGACTTACTCTCACTGACATCAACAGAGACATTAATACAGTGATCAGTGATAATACTATACACTGTCACTGTACTGAAGACAATGGCATCATTCCATGTGTACAGAGCTCTGTGTTAAATGTCAACACAGAGCTCTGGGCTGTGAATATACACAGCCGATCAGCAGGTCTGTGAATCATTGGCCTGGACTTCCTCAGCAGAGGAAGAGGAAGGTCCCTTGAAAAACGTCCTTTGACCCTGGACATCAGGTGGACTACACCATTCATTGGTCATCCATCCTGGGAGTGCAGATACCGTAGCACATCATGCATGTCAGACTGTTAGAGCAGCTCTCAATCTAGCAGCCAGCAGCACAGTGATCCAGGCATAGTGTCTTCAGTGGCTCATCCATCCATCCAGCTGCACATGTTTGGGACAGTGCTGTTACTACAGGCTCATCCTCCCCTTTGTTTTACATGCATGTTTCTCATGGACTTTTGCAAGTATACATCTTTTAATCCTTATTTTTAGGGCTGTTACTGATTAATTTTTTTTTTTTTTTATAGATTAATCGACTAATTTAGATTAATTATAATGCACATACAGATCCAACTACTTTTAGCTGATCTCCTTGCATTGCAACTCTGCATTAGTCAGTGGTAAATGTGGTATACACTATATACAATCACCCGACACTAGTTAGTTTCCACACTCCATGACTTAACTTCACAGTTCACACAAATACGTTTTAAATTCAAATTGTAGTTCTGACGTAAGTATTTTTTTCTTATCAAACTTTAAGAAAAACGTACTGTCAGTCACTTTATAGTAGGCAAGTAGGCATCACTTTAGCCAGTCACGCAGACATACCAGAGTGTTTACATTTTCTGGAAGCAGACATGATCGCATTCTATTGACAATATACCCTGAAGAACTGAACAGCCTTTCGCACAGAACAGATGTTGCTGATACACAAAGAATTGTCTGCACAAAACTGCTTAGGCCAGGAAAATTATGGTTATTTTTGCCCCCTTCCCCTGATGGAGCCTGATGCATCCTCCTGCTCCACAGATGCAAAGGTACCTCAATCCAATGGGTGCAGTTTGCTCGCATCCAGCAGGGTAAGTCTCACTGTCCAGGCTGTTCAGTGACGTCAAGAATTTTGATCGATCAAAAGCATTTTGATCGATCAAAAAAATTAAAGATTAATCAAGGTATTAATCTTTAATTTCCCCAGCCCTACTTTTTTTTATTAAAATTGGTTGGAACTTACTACACTAGAGTGGTTGCGCTGTCTCCACTCCCCCCTCATGATTCACTGTTGTTATGATCTCAAAACTTGCCCTAGGAAATGCCATGCAGCCCTTACTGGAGTGCATGTAGACAGGAAGTGGCTGAACGTAAGATACAGAAGATAAGCAGGTAGGTATTTATTTAAAGTGCTTTGGTAAATTTAAGGTCACTTAGTCAAGGTCTACATCTATTTTAAATAAATGTTTATTTCTAAAATTAATATTTTCTACAACAAATTAAAAATATAGATGTAAACCAGGTGTCTCAAACTGACGGCCCTCCATCTTTTACGAAACCACAAGTCCCATGAGGCATTGCAAGGCTGACAGTTACAAGAATGACCCCCACAGGCAGAGGCATGATGGAATTTGTAGTTTCGCAACAGCTGGAGGGTTTGCCAATTTGAGACCCCTGATGTAAGCCATCAGTTATAGAACTTTGAAAATGTTTAAATCAGTAAGCATACAATTCACCCAAAGCCATGGCAGCACGGTTGGTATTGAAATTTCCTTTGAAGCTCAACTTCAGCCAATACATTTGTTTTACCTTTGAATGGCCTGGAAAAAAGTAAATGGTATTTTTTATATCTGCTGAACCCAGTGAGGAGATTTCACTTCATTACCTTGCGACTGAGACATAAAGCCACACTAGTAACCTTAAAGGGTCACTAAAGGAAAAACAATTTTTTGCTGAAATGACTGTTTACGGGGTATAGAGACATAAAAGTTAACTGATTCCTTTTAAAAATGATTAAAAATAGATTAAATTCAATCATATAATGTGCCTCTAGTTTCACTTTCGGTTTTAAACTGGTTTCATGTTTCTGTGAAGTAAAGAGACCCACAGAACAAAAACAAACAAATCCAGTGCAGTGTTTTGTTTTTAAAATGAATCTGATTGGTTCTGAGGAGTTTTAGACACACAGTAATGACAGCTTAGACCACCATGAAAAGCTCCCAGTACGATGGTTATAAGGAAACAGGCAACCAGGAAGTGTGGAGATCAGAGCAGAATTACAGCTACTTCAAAGCAAAAATGAACAATAAGGACATGAAACCAGTACTGCAGTAAGGTAAAGGAAGCTATTTAGCTAAAAAAAAATTCCTTTAGTGATCCTTTAAAAAAGGGCAAACTTATTTGCATCCTCTCCTGTTCAACAACCACAAATAAATACCAGAAATCGATTCTGACCATTTTTCCCTCTGTCCAAAACAAAAATTGCAAATGCTTTGGCTGAAGTTGAAGTTAACCCCTTAAAACCTAAGGGTAAAACCATACGGGTGCGCACAGGGTGTGCCAGGTGTGCCAGGGCACACCCTAATCACCCGGTGCTGCGCAGATGCTTGGCTGCAGAGAAAGGGATTGGGGAATCTATGTCCTCATTTTTTTTCTCTGTCTCAAAAGTGAGACATCAGGGGTCTGTTTAGAACCCTGATGTTTCACCAAAGCCCCCCAATGAAGCTCCTAAAAATTGTAAAAAGAAAAAAAAATTGTAAAAAAAAACTATTGTAAAAAAATTATAAAATAAAGTGGTAAGTACTAAAAAAAAAAAACAATCTCTTCCCTACTGACATTGCCCACTGCTCTTGTGATACTGTCCATTGCCCTACTGTTGTATTTAAACACACATATATATATATATATATATATATATATATATATATATATATATATATATATATATATACACACACACACCTGTGTTTGAGCTTTGAGGTGCACACCCTAATATAATAGGCTGCGCACACCTATGGGTAAAACAAATCTTAATGCTTAAGCACAATTTTGCAACTTTGACATGTGTTAGTAAAACTGTACATATCATCTCAACTACTTTGTGCATCCAGCTGGATTATACCGCATTTTTGTTTTCAGGACAAATTGGGCTTTCATTTTTTTTGATGTTTTTTTTTTTTTCAGTTTGTTTGCGCCCCCCCAAAAAATGTCAGCACCAATCGCCACTGCATTCATGGTATAATAGGTGCGCAAGACAAAAAGGATCTCATATTAGGATGTAATGCACATACAGGCATGGTATAATCTTTACGTAATATCTGTTAACCATCGAAAAAGGTTATAAAGTTTATAAATTACACTACACAAATCCAATTCTCAACAAAGTCCTTGTTATATAGGGTATAGGTTCTCATATGTACAAAAATAATTACTTCTTGCAGGGTTTATAATACGTTTCTGAATCCCAGGTCCTGTTGTACAATCCTCTTAACAGCATACTCTATATAATTGATTATCCTACTTTAACTGTACCTGTTGCTTTCCCCATAATAATATAATGTCTTTTTAAGTCCACTCCATTTAAATCTGTTGTATTATTTCATGACATGAGACTAAGGATGGCCATATACTGTATGACCATTTACTGTAATGAAACAAATCCTAATATGATGACTTGGTGAGTTAAGATGTAACTTTTTGTTTCATTTATGTCTTCCAATGTGTATATACACATACATTATAAGGATCAAGTATATTTACTTTTTTTTTTAAATAATGATTGTAATTAATTTGTGAAATATGATGGTATGCAACAAACTGATTATACTAGTAACACATTTAGCATCAAACTAGGCCACTTAGTGAAGTCCATGACTGCATACATGCATGTTTGTTGATCTTCACTAAATTGATGGAATAACTTATGAATCCTTCAGTAAGCATAATCAGAAAAGTGTACAAATAATATTTTACTGTGTCAAGCATAGAGCTATCAGTCTAACAACACTATGCCAATAATAGACCTGGAAATATGCAGAAAATGGGCATCACATAGTTGATGACTCAATACGTATTTGTTTTTAGACACCAGATTACTACAAAATAGTTTGTCTGTGAATTATAGCTATAAAACAAAGTATCACATATATATATAGAACCGTGGTTCAAATGATAAAACAGCGCTTAAAGTGTTTTGGTGAATAGCCCCAGACAGGAGCTTAAACAGAGAAAATGGGGTGGCGTGCTAGGTGATCAAAAACAAGGTGTGAGTGCACCCTACAACCTATTAAAGATTCACCAAAAAGATGTGGATAACTCCCCCCCTCTGGGGTGCAGGCTTACCACAACCTGGAAAAGGAGATGCGTATTAATGCTTTTCCTCTCAGACACACCATCCACAGCTCTCAAGGTCTGCAATGGTTATTCTCATTGGGGGTACATATAAGCAAAGAGAGACACTAGATAGTGTAGAATTGCTACAGAAATGACCCCCACAATGATTGGGAAAAAAGCCCCCCTGTGTAAATGCCCGTACAGATAAAAGGTAAGGAATGAACATTTAAACAAGCCTGAAATCCCTGCTGTCACCGCCGTCCTCTGAGCACCAGGGGCCGCACGAGTGCTTGTAACGCTGGTAAACAGTGGTCAGCTGTGGAACGCAGGAAGGCTTCCGTGTTGCGCCATTGTAGCCACTCCCTGACGCGTTTCCTCACTTCCGACTTCGACAGAGGGCATGGCTACACAGCGCCATCACTATCCCTTTATTCCCCATCAGCCACAGCTATTGGATACGATCGATCCGCCCACCGGCCACGATAGGTGCAAGTCGGACCGGAAGGAGGGGCGGACGTCAGCCGTGTTGTTTGGGGATTGTAGGGGAACGTGAATCATATATGTGAATTATAGCTACTTGCTTTAAAGTAAAGTCCTATCTGCTTTATTTACTAGAGGCAAACAGGCTGTTAACTTTGCAGAAAACCATTTCATTAGCTTAGTAGATGTGGTGCAAATGCATCCTGCAAAACATACCCAATTACGTGCAAGGAAAAAAAATACTGTATTTTTGCCTGCATATGATTGGATAGTGGAAGTCAGCAGAGCTTTACCTCATTCACTAAGCTAACTTAAAAAATCCCTTGCAAAGTAAATAACCTATTTGCCTTTAGTAAATTAACACCGAAATGTCAATGCTTTCCCAAGACTAATAGTTTTAGACATAATTAAATCCTTTACTCCACTATTATAATGGTGAACAAAGCACCAAGGTACAGGTTTTCCAACCTGCCTAATTAATGAATCCTTGAAACATAGACTTAGACCCTGAAAAAAATGAAAATAATGGCTGGATTTCTTGCAAGCTTTAGTAGTACAGTATATAGTGGAAGGACCTGTAACCTGTAACTATCGCCTGCAGATGACTCAATACTGTAGAACATGCTTCTTTTATATTTGTAAGTGTATGGTAAGCCTCCACTTGCTAACTAAATAAAGAATATATATTTTTTTTTAAACACTGATTTAAGACTGCAATGTCTTCAGGCATTCTTAATGTCCCATAAGCATGCAGGAAAGATCTGGCCAACTTCAGGACAACATATCTCCCAAGCATTGCAGCAGGTTTATATTAATGTGGTAGAAAGGGGAAAACAGAAGAATAGCACAAGCAGGCACTGATGATGCTACTTACATTGTGGAAAAAAGAAAACAATTGCAACAGGATTTCTAACTTCACCAATAAATTGTTAATCCCTGACAGTAGTCACTAGTCAGCCAGTGGCACTGAAGGGAAACAGTTGACATAAATGTATTATCTTTGTTTGATGTCTCTGCTTTTGTTATACACAATTTCAATAGTTTTGGTATTTTTTTTGCATTCATTTATCAGTTCACATAGCATTTCTTTTCCATAAACAAAAACAAAAAATGTTAACATCAAAGGTACTCTTTGCATAGGAATGGCACATGTAAAAGTCAAACAAGGGTAACGCTCAGTTTTCACTATATTTGATTTTAGATTATTTGCAATTTTGCTGTTTATCACACAGTTTTACTTTAGGATAGAGTAGGAAAGAATTGCCAGCTTTTTATTGATGTCTGTGAGCTTGCTGGAAATATATATCCCTCTTCTTGTTCTGGTGGGCACTGTCAAAGAGATAGAAGTGAAGGGAAATCCACAATTCTGAGTTGTCATCAGAGCACCAGAGCAATAAGAGCAGAGGGTGAGTGAAAATCCTTCAGTGGGGACACCTATTCCTGTGTCGTCTCTCTAAGATGGAATCTGGTTTATGGTCATGGTTAGTGCTTATTCCTTATCAAGGGGCAGGGAAAAATACAAGTTTTACAGGATAACGCTGCTAGAGCAATTTATACTAAGGGAAAAAAAGAGTAATAGTGATATGGAGAGTGGGTTTAAATTTTACAACTATAAGAATATACCTTTCTGTGGTCATACTAGTGTGTAAGATGTGTGGAAGATGCTTATTACTACTTCACATATTATATTGATGTAGGGTAATAGGCTGACATTTTTGCCCTTTCCAAATGTGGACACATGCTCCATACTAATGCCCTTATTCTGCCTCAAAATCAAGAATTGACAGAATCTACAGAGCAACCTCTGCCAACAGTTTTTGCTGGAATTGAGGAGTTTGCTTTGGGGGGGGGGGGGGGCACCTTCTACTCACTATTCTAAGAGCAACCCAGACACAGAAAAAGGTGTTTTAACTACCAGTTCATCTGGACCAGGAGTGTAGTATTTTTATTATGAAGGATTTATGTAGTGTTAACCGTGTGTGCAGTGCTTTACTAAGTAAAGAGAACCAGTACAGTTACAGTACAATTCAAGACAAGAGTGTACGGAGGGCCCTTATCTTGAGTGTTTACAATTTTTTTTCTTGGGTTTAGATACACTTTGAATTATGGCACTAAAATATTTGTATACCTTTGATGTGCATTCAATCTGTTTACATGTGTATATTTCATGCATGCATACATATGCTATTTTTTTTATTAAATATAATTATTTTTAAATAGATTCAACATTTTTGTTTGTCACAATGGGGCTATAATGTAATAGTAAACTCAAGTGGTAACAGGGCCTTTTCTGTCTTCAACAAATGTGGATAAGGGACAGAGTCCTTAATTCACAACTCATTTCACTTGAGCTGGCGATTCCTTAGGCCTCGTACACACGACCGAGTTTCTCGGAAAAAAACAGCAAGAAACTTGCTGGGAGATATTTTTTTGCAGAGGAAACCGGTCGTGTTTACATTTTCGTTGAGGAAACTGTTGAGAAACTCGACGAGCCAAAAAGAAAGCAAGTTCCCTATTTCCTTGACGGGAATGGAGAAAATTGGCTTGTCGAGTTTCTCGACGGCTTCACAAGGAACTCGACGAGCAAAACGATGTGTTTCGCCCGTCGAGTTTCTCGGTCGTGTGTACGAGGCCTTAGACTGCAGAGTGATTGTGGGTGTAATAAACATTGAATGCCACTGATCTTTTTCTGCTCTAAACCTTTAAATAGGTTTCTGGGGGTCTTGGGCTTACATATGCCTAGTTTCTACTGAGCGGATCGGTTCGGTACAGTTTGGAAGGGTTAGAATGGTCCGGCCTATTCAGGTGAGAGTTTCCACTGCAAGTCGGACCGTCAAGGGCCATACAGGGTTTAGAAAAAATGCCTAGCGTTTCCGCCAATCAATGGAATGTATGTAGCTCCGCCCCAAACTGAACTGTAGCATTTTCTATGGCCCCACATCTGAAGCAGGACCCAGAATGGTGCAGTATGGTTCGGTTGTATGGGCCGCTTTCATAATGGAAACAATCAAAATAGCGTACCATACCGAACCAAACCGAACCAATCCGCTCAGTGGAAACGAGGCAATAGAAAATCTCCTTGTATTTGTTTGACATTCATCACCCTTCCGGTGCCCCTTGCTGCAATAGACCAGTTATAAGTGGGGGCAGTGGCCACGTGTTTGGATTTTGATTATATTGGTCAGGCAACGCACTGACATCTTTGCTGCCATAGTGCAATGTGCTTCAGTGTACCACTGAACCTTTAAAGAGGGGTGGACTTCTTCCAGGCCACCTGTCCTCACTTATCCATAAAAATGAATGTGGTCTCATTGTGGAGACCCAGAAGTCAGTGTTAGGGACTGCAGAAAATGAGGTGCCTTGACTGAGCATGTAGCTTACGCATGTATTTGCAAATGTTTGCACACTAAACACCTGTTCTTAACGCATATTTCTAGACTTTGGTTTGTCGCTGGCTGGTTGGTAAGTTTGAGCTTGGAAATCTCCTTGTATTTGTTTGGGAAGCCAGGTAAGCCCTAGAATTAGAAGGCAAGAGCTGATATGGAGGAAACAGTGGCCACGGCAAATGACAGATCTGACAAGTATCAGAAACAGGGGAGAGCTTGTTTTCTATTTAACCACTTGAGCTCTGGAAGGTTTTACCCCCTTCATAACCAGGCCATTTTTGCTATTTGGCATTGTGCTACTTTAACTGGTAAGTCACAAAAATTTCACACAAATAGAGCTTTTTTTTGGCGTTATTTGATTCGTACTGGGTTTTTACTTTTTGTGATATAAATGATAAAAGATCAACATTTTTGTTTTTTATGACTTTCTGTTATAAAACATAGCCAGTAATATATATATTTTTTTAATCAAATTTCTTCATAGATTTAAAAAAAAAAAAAAAATAACAAACATGTTTTACTTACCTCCTATGTGCAGTTGGTTTTGCACAGAGCAGCCTGGATCCTCCCCTTCTCTGGTCCCTCTTCGCTGCTCCTATCCCCTCCCTCTTGGCGAGTGCTTCAGCCAATCAGGAAGAGAGTCCCAGATGGCCGAGGAAATCATGGACATCATTGGACAGAGAAGGGGTTCAGAGTAAATGTTGGGTGGTGCTGGGGGGGCCTACTACACACAGAAAGTTTTTTATCTTAACCACTTAAGGAAAGAGCCTCGTTTTGAGATTTGGTGTTTACTGGTTTAAAACAGTTTTTTTGCTAGAAAATTACTTTGAACCCCCAAATATGATATACTATATATATATATATATATATATATATATATATATATATATATATATATATATATATATATATATATATATATATATTTTTTTTTTTTTTTTTTTCCCAACACCCTAGAGAATAAAATTTCTTTCTGTCGCACCGTATTTGCGCAGCAGTCCTACAAGCACACTTTTTTGGGATTTTTTTTTTTTTTTTTTAATAAAAAAATAAGACAACAGTGAAGTTAGGCCAATTTTTTTAATATATTGTGAAAGATGATGTTACGCTGAGTAAATGTATACCCAACATGTCACACTTCAAAATTGCGCCCGCTTGTGGAATGGCGACAAACATTTACCCTTAAAAATCTCCATAGGTGATGTTTAAAAAATCCTACAGGTTGCATGCTGTGTGTTACAGAGGAGGTGTAGGGCCAAAATTGCTTTTGCTCCAACGATCGCAGCGATACCTCACATGTGTGGTTTGAAATCCATTTACATATGCGGGCACTATTCTCGTGTGTGTTCGCTTCTGTGCCCAAGCTCGGCATGATGGGGTGCGTTAAAAAAAATGTTTTATTTGAGTTGGCCAACCCTTTGCAGCTATAACAGCTTCAACACTTCTGGGAAGGCTATCCACAAGGTCTAGGAGTGTGTCTATGGGAATGTTTGATCATTCTTCCAGAAGCGCATTTGTGAGGTCAGGAAACTGATGTTGGACGAGAAGGCCTGACCCGCAGTCTCCGCTCTATTCATCCCAAAGGTGTTCTATTGGGTTGAGGTCAGGATTCTGTGCAGGCTAGTCAAGTTCCTCCACCCCAAACTCACTCATCCATGTCTTTTTGGACCTTGCTTTGTGCACTGGTCCAAATCAATGACAACATGACAGAAAGGTCCATAAAGACATGGATGAGAGAGTATGGGGTGGATGAACTTGACTGGTGGGGATCAGCAACTTATAATGGGACTGCAATAGTATGTGGCCAATCTGACACTAACTGACGTGGGGGGCTGACTGACACTGACATTATCAGTGACACTAATAAAGTGAAAAAGTGCTAATACTATACACCGTCACTGTACTAATGACACTGGCTGGCAAAGGGGGAAAACATCTAGGGGGGTTAAGGGGTTAAATGTATGCCTAACAATGTGTAATGTGTGTATTATGTGTTGCTTTTACTAACAGATCTCTTTGATTCTTATCACTGCTTTGCATAGATGAGAAACAGAGAAATTGTTTCCTCTGTACAGAGCCCTGTATTGATTGTCAACACAAGGCTCTGGGCTATGATTGGATACAGCCGATCAGCAGGTCCCGGCCATGATATTTTGGCCAGACCTTGCTGACAGACTTCCGCTGTGTACAATTACAGCGGGTATTGGCAGGGGGCTCGTATAAGCCGTAAACCCAGAAGCAGGCAGCGAAGTACATGTACATTGCTTCGCCTGTACACGCTGCCCACCCACAGTACATTGCAGGCTGGTGGTCCACAAATGGTTAAATACTCTGATTCTTATGATGCCTTATGCTCTGGTTTGACCATGGCAGCAGCTGGAGATGCAAACTGTTTTCTTCAATCAAAACTTATTGGCTGCTAAAATCTTATGGTTAATGCTATTGTATGTCCTAACAGATGACTACTAGGGATGAGCCGAACACCCCCCCATTCGGTTCGCACCAGAACCCTCGAACGGACCGAACCTTGATCATTTTAAAGGCTAATATGCAAGTTATTGTCGTAAAACGGGTTTGAGAACCCGGGTCTTGTCCCAGGGAACATGTATCAATGGAAAAAAAAGTTTTAAAAACAGTCATTTTTCCTGGAGCAGTGATTTTAATGATGCTTAAAGTGAAAAAAAAAATGAAAAATTCCTTATGGGTGTTACTATAAGACAAAAGTCATTTAAAACTGCTTGCGGCTTTAAAGTAATGTCTGCAATATGGATGAAAATCATTGAGAAAAAAAGCATGGGTTTCCCCGCCCCCCCTTCCCCCAGGTCATTACCAGCCCCTTTGGCCCTATATACTTTTAACAGCAGTATACAGGCAGTGCAAACAAGACAGGGACTGTAGGTTTGTTGTTAAGTATAATCTGTTTGTAATTTTGAACTGGTACTTTTTTAAAGTGTAGCTCCAGACAAAAAATCTATTTTTTAAGCTTTTTGGAAAACATAGAGAGGGGTTATCACCCCTGTAAGATTTGTTTTGCTGTCTGTGCGCATATGTTCAGAATATGGCAATTCACTTTCTGTCCCAATGACAAATGATTTTTTGAAAATGTGTTTCTTTTGGTGCCCCTCGGCCTCCTGACTGTGTTTTAAAGGTTCAACTTCACATCTATACGATGCATCAGAGTATGTGCCTAGCTGCAGAACAGCCTTATAATTTGAGAATGAACTGCCTGACACCCCTCAATAGCACCAAAGTGCATGGGCCTTATATATATATATTTAAATAAATAAATAAAAAATCACAAAAATAAAAATGCATGCTAACAAAAGCACCATGCATTTTGATGCAGCAGCACTATAAAATAAAATAAAAAAAAGGCCCATGCACTTTGGTGCTATTGAGGGGTGGCAGCCAGTTCATTCTCAAATTAATAGGCTGTTCTGCAGCAAGGCACATACTCTGTGCGTGTAAATAAAATAAAAAAAAATCACAAAAATGCATGCTAACAAAAGCACCATGCATTTTTTTGAGAATCGTGAGAGAATCGTCATCTTCATTCTAAGCAAAAGAATTGTGATTCTCATTTTTCCCAGAATCGTCCAGCTCTACTGCCTTTAGGAATTAATATGAGAAACACCAGCAAATCTATTGACTTAGCTTTAGGAGCACACTGTATAGAGGACACAGACAGTACACCACGTGAAAATACTGCAGCTAGCACAATCACCTGCCTGCCTGTCAGTAAATTAGGAAGAGCGGATCTGGCTAAACTCAATACAGTGTATAAATATATATACAACACCTGGGATGCATATATATCCTCTACACACTGTGGGCCGGATTCAGATAGAATGCTCTATCTTTCTTCCGGCGTAACGTATATCAGATACCTTACGCCGCCGTAACTTTGGGCGCAAGTTCCGTATGCAGAAAGAACTTGTGCCCTTAATTACGGCGGCGTAACTTATGTGTTGCGGCGTAAGCCCGCCTAATTCAAATGGGGATGTTGGGGACGTGTTTTATTTAAATTTCACTTGACTCCGCATTTTTGAATTTTTTTTGAACGGCGCATGCACCGTCCGTAAAATATCCCAGTGTGCATTGCTCCAAAGTACGCCGCAAGGACGTATTGGATTCGACGTGAACGTAAATGACGTCCAGCCCTATTTGCGAACGACTTACGCAAACAACGTAAAATTTTCAAAACTCGGCGCGGGAACGACGTCCATACTTAACATTAGCTACGCCTCATATTGCAGGGGTAACTATACACCGAAAAAAGCCTAACGTAAACGACGTAAAAAAAGGCGCCGGTGGGACGTACGTTTCTGAATCGGCGTAAATACCTAATTAGCATATTCCTCGCGTAACTATATGGAAGCGCCACCTAGCGGCCAGCGTAAATATGCAGCCTAAGATACGACGGTGTAAGACACTTACGCCGGTCGGATCTTAGGGAAATCTATGCGTAACTGATTCTCTGAATCAGGCGCATAGATACGACAGCCCGCACTCAGAGATACGACGGCGTATCAGGAGATACGCCATTGTATCTCATATCTGAATTCGGGCCCTTAACTCTAACTGACTAGCCAGCCTGCCTGCCTGCCTGCTCTATCCAACTCCAAAAAATGACATTCTCTCTCTATCTGTCTCTCTCTGTAAACCACCAACACACTACACAAGGCCGACTTCCAGGTTCCGTGTACTAAACCCCCTGAGCCATAATTGGCCAAAGCCACCCTGGCTTTGGCCAATTATGGCTCTCCGTTTTTTGCGCGCTGTGATTGGCCAAGCATGCGGGTCATAGTGCATGCTTGGCCAATCATCAGCCAGCAATGCACTGCGATGCCGCAGTGAATTATGGGCCGTGACACGCCACTCGAATTTGGCGCGAACGGCCCAAAACGTTCGTGATTCGACGAACGATCGAACATACGATGCTCGAGTCGAACATGGGTTTGACTCGAATACGAAGCTCATCCCTAATGACTACTATGTTCCTTCTTTTTGTTATCTTTCTTGTGTCTTGTATTTTTATTTACTAAAATGTCTACTGCTTTTAGTTACGGGTCCACTGAAACATTTTTTCTGGACCTTTTCTTTTGCATATGTTGTTATACTTCAGATATTCCAAGGGTCTTTGACCCCTATGTCTTATGGATTGTCCATATTGCATTCTGTTAATGAACAATATTTAAATGTTTCAATCCGTATGATGATGTCATTTGACATATGCATACCTGTATTTGTTTTTTTTTTACTTGTTTTTACAATAAAATCGTATTGAACACAAATGAAGGCAAGAGCTGGGGAATGAATTTACAGTTTAGGTGATCCTAAACTGTTTGTTTTTTTTGGCTTTCCAGCCATCCAAATCACTTCTTTATTTCTGAATAAAACTAGTTAAAAATTAGTAGACATACATTACAGCTATTACAGACATACTCCTGTTCTCAGCTTTTGTCTACTCCTCTGTTGTAGTTAAGGAATAAGGAAGGTCCCGATGTTCGAGTGTTCGTTTGTTCACAGAAGAACCGAACATATGGGACATTTGTGGCAAATTCGAGCGCCACATCGTAAAGCACATTGTTCCAAAGCACATTGTCCCCATTTATGGGGACAAGAGCCTCTTCCCGACAAACCTGGCCATTGGTTGTCGGGATCTGCGGGCGGGGGGCTTATCAGAATCTGGACCCCCAGATTCTGCCCCCCCCCCATGTGAATTGGTATCGGGTACCTGATATTAAAAAAGTGTCCCTTTTGAAAAAAAATCTACAATTAGTAGACACACGTTACAGCTATTACAGACATGCTCCTGTTCTCAGTTTTTGCCTACTCCTCTGTTGTAGTTAAGGAATAGGGATGGTCCCAAAGTTCGGGTGTTTGTTTGTTTGCAAAAGAACTGAACATATGGGGTGTTCATGGCAAATTTGAGTGCCACATCGCAAAGCACCTTGTCCCAAAGCACATTGTCCCCATGTTGATGGGGACAAAAGCCTCATCCCGACAACCCTGGCCGGTGGTTGTTGGGATCTGCAGGCAGGGGGGCTTATCAGAATCTGAACCCCCAGATCCCACCCCCCATGTGAATAGGTATCGGGTACCCGGTATTAAAAAAGTGTCCCTTTTTTATAGTGATACATGTCCCCTAGGGCAGTACCCGTGTCCCCAAACACTTTTTATGGCAAATCAGCCTTTAAAATGAGCACTTTTTGATGTTCATATCCCATAGACTTTAATGGGGTTCGCATATTTGTTTGAATTTTTTGCCTGTTCGTGTGTTCTGGTTCAAACCTAACCGAGGGGTGTTCGGCCCATCCCTATTAGGGAGGTGGCAATAAAAGCACTGAAGGCATGTTTGCCTGTGTTAACCCAATACCCTAGGGATTCTTTAAAATAACTATAACACATTTTCAGACAACTAGTGACATTAATTTCAAGATTTGTCATAATTCACAACAATTTTGGAAGGAAATGGTCTCCATAGGTTTCTTGACACTATTAAGGGTTAACTGTTTCCATTTCTTTATGGTATTTTCCTACAAATCATAGCATTACTATTTTAATTTTATATTTGTTTCTTATTTATTTTGTGTTTTTCACAGTAATCTTAGGAAACAGGGATATAATAAAGTAAGAATTAATACAAATTGTCCTCAAAGAAAATAGCTGAGCACCAATATATTATCAACCCCAGATGGCATATTTAGTATTGTGGCCACATGTAAGCAGTAAATTAAAAGTACCTTAAATTTTCATTCTACTTTATCAACTTCCTTCAGAAGTTAATGAAGACAGAGCTGAACGTTAGAATGTTCTTGAGAGAGGATAAGTTATTCAGAGGCAATATATTCATTCGTACAGTTCCATCTAAATTATATGGTTCCAGAGACCCAGCTACACTTATTTCACTACATAAATTAGTCATTGAACTTTAAAGGTACACTCTATAACCTTTCTCAGGGAAGCTTTTTGAGCAAGAGCCTGCACAGCAAATGAGCAATCTGCATAGGTCTCAGAACAGAACGAACAGTGATCGTGTGAGCTATACATAATTGGAAAAAGCACATTCTAGGATTTGCTGAATAGTTTTTTTCATGATGATTTTGTGGCACGTTAAGAGTTAACCTTGTATAAGGAAAAATGAGTTGTTTCATATTTGAGATTTAATTTCAAATGTTACATCTTTATGTAAATAAGATAACATACTTTGAAATGTGTTGCCCCCTATGTCTTATGGGTTGCCAATCTATTCTAATAGATTTTAGAACAAGCAATTTAGACTAGCACTTATAATCTAATAATTAACATTAGGCACTTGACAGTTTATGCCCAGGGCAGCAGGGTTAATATACACATTTTTTCTTTGAATTAGATTGTATGCATCGGGTAATGATTATACTTGATTCTTGTTGATTTCTTAGATTTCCTTTTCCCTCATACTGCTTTTCTATGAGAGCATGCTGCAGAAGTATTACTAGAGTCCAAAAAACCCATGGCACCTTTTTTCGTTAAACCTATCTCTTTTGCTTTCTCCCTACTTTTCCTATATTTTCCCAGTCATTTTCTTCTTCTACTGTTTGACCTTTAAGCCTTGTAAACACGGGCCAGAATCTCGTCAGGAAAAAAATGTTGTTTTTCCTGACAAGATTTTTGGCAAGAATCTCTTGCTGCCCGAGTGTACAGACACTCCTTTCAAAAGAACCACGGTTCTTTTGAAAGGCAAGAACGTGAGGACATCATTGCGTACGACGAGCATGCACTCGTCACATTCAATGCCATTGCCGCCATCTTGCTGCACTCTACCTATGCTTAGGAAGCTACTGCGCATGCGTCAAAGTTTCCACCGCGACAGGTAAGTATACACACTCTCGGGTTTCTCGGCAGAAAAACACTGCCGAGAATCACAACGAGAAAATAGAGAGCATGTTCTCTATTTTTCTTGTCGAGATTTTAGGCAGTTTTCTTGATGAGAAACCTGAAAGCCTCATATGATACCGTATATGTTTTGACATGTATTAATACCAATCTCCATTTGGTAGTTACTAGTAGACATGTGCATTCATTTTCGTCCGAATGTATTTTCGTCCAAATTTCAGGTATTTTCGTTATCGTTTTAACAAACGAAAGCGAAAGCACAGGATACGAAAACCGAAAGATCCGACATAAACAAATGCTTTATTTTCGTTTTCATTGGTCGAATGTGCCTAACCTTAACTCTATTAGTCCAAGATTATTCCACATAGAGAGAAAAGATTTGACATTATAGAGAGAAAAGATTTGACATTATAGAGAGAAAAGATTTGACATTATAGAGAGAAAAGATTTGACATTATAGAGAGAAAAGATTCGACATTATAGAGAGAAAAGATTCAACATTATAGAGAGAAAAGATTTGATATAAAGAGAAATAATCGCTGCTGGAATTGGGTGGGGGAAGTAAAATAAAAAAAAAATAATGATGATGAATGTTATTGGCTGATTGTAACCAAAGAGGAGGAGCAGTAAAATACTTGACAATTCAACATGAACGACAAAGATTCGACAAAGCATCGAAAAACATACAAACGTCGAATCTGTCATTGAAGGCTTATGGTGTCTGTTGATAGTTCTAAGAAGATTCGACGAAGCAGCTAAACTGTACGATGCTGCAATCATACATTTCTGGTCAAATGCTCGGCCCATAGGCTATAGAAAATTTCTAATGTTGGTTTACTAGTAATAATAATTAATAAATATAATTATTACTAGTCATACAACATTAGAATTCTACTATAGCTTGTAGGCGGAACATTCGACCGGAAAAGTATGATTCCAGCGTCGTACAGTTTCGCTGCTTCATCAAATCTTCTTTGAACATTTGACAGACAGACACAATAAGCCTTCAATGACAGATTCAACCTTAATTTGTTTGGATTTTTGGATGAATGCAATTTCCAACGAAAAACAAAAGAAATAAATTCCCTCGACGGTGACGTGTCGCGCTGTCGCCGCGATGATGACGCGGCGACGTGCGCGACGCTGTAATAAAAGGAGTTCCACGCATGCGTCGAATCATTACGACGCATGCGAGGGAGGGAATCGGACGGATTGATCCGGTAAATCTGTACAGACCATCGGATCAATCCGCTGGACTGGATTCCAGCGGATCGATTTCTTAGCATGCTAAGAAATTTTGATCCGCTGGAAAACCATCGGCCCGAAAAATATCCGCGGATAAATATCCGCTGGGTTGTACACACCAGCGGATCTATCCGCTGAAAGTGATCCGCGGATAAATTCCAGCGGATAGATCCTCTCATGTGTACGGGGCCGTCTAGTTACTAGAGCGCCCACTTGCTTCAAGCCATCTCTATGAGCATGTTCAAATATTCTATTTTGTCTTGCCATAGTAATGTATTGGCACGTGGCAATATATCTTTGAAAAATGTATTCATTAAAAGGCATATTGTGTTAGTATGATTGTCTTATTTGTTTGAAGCTTCATGCTTTTTATTTAATACATTTTTGCAAGGACTTGCAAAGTATGCCAGTACTTTTCTATAGTAATTCTATAGTAATTTATTGTTTATGGGGGGACAAGAACTGCAGCTGACCACCAGTTGTCACAGTCAGGGGTCAGCCTCGAAAACCAGTTGTTATAGCAGTGGGAAGCTCACACAGGAGCCAGCAGGATAGGTACACAGGCAGGTCACCCTGGCAGATGACGCTGGCTCATCTGCGTGTGGTGTGGAATCTAAAAACAAACGGATGTTCACCAGAGCTCCTGATGGTGGCAATGGATTTTGCTGCGTGTTAGCACCAGGTCATGGTCCTCGGGATTGCCCCATCAGGATGTGCGCAAGCTGGGGTTCAGTAGCGGATTAAGCAGGTAGGGGTTAAACAGAAGCGTAGTCCATAAACAAGCCAAAAGGTCAGTAATGAGTAGTTGCAGGTTGGGATCAGGCAGAAACATTATCGAGAATCAAGCCAAGGGTCGATAATGAGTGGCAGAAAAATATGGATGGCAGCAGGGAAGACATACTGGCTGAGAGAGAACAATAATCTGGCAAATAGTAAGTGCAGTAAATCAGGAGGTTCCTGGAAGGAGCAAAAAATTCAAGGTTCAGCAAAAGTCAAGGTACAAGGCAGGGTTTTCCAATGGATCAGACAGGGTGCTGTCCAGCATATCCGGTAGCTCAGTTAGAAGAGTTACTGCAGACACAGCAGAGGTCCCGGGTTCAAGTCAAGGAGGTGCGCCATGTCTATTTTATTTTGCTGTACCCTTGCCATAAGCCTGATGTTGAAAGCATCTACTCAATGGACATATATGAAAGAATATACACCAATAAAAATATTGGTTTACTGGTTGGCTTGTTCATGCACATCCTACCTATTTTTGTAGAGCTATGCTACTTTATGATTTTCCATTACATATGTTCACATACCAGAATGAGTGGATGTTAGGAACTATTTCTACATATCCTAATGCACTGACTAAACAAACCACTTACAAAGCTGAACATATATCTAAGCATCTTGTTCAGTAAGACCATTTGTTACTGTGGATACAGCTATTACTATAACCCTCTTTGGTTTTTAAGCATTTCACAAGTCAGCATTAACATAAGAGTAAGCACATAAAAGTGTTCTGTAGAATCTGTTTCAAAACAATTTGAAGAAATGTACTAGATCATTAAGCTAAATACTCTCATACCAGATGCTTTGTACAAAGACATAGATCTTTTGTTATTGTTAACATCCCACAACCACCTGGCAGTGAAGAATTAAAGCCTTCATATGAAGAATCTGATTGTTGAAAAACAATGCTCCGTATAGCGGCCATGAGAAAATGTATTGTGGCCAGTTCTGATATTATTTAAAGGGTTGTAAAGGTTCGTTTTTTATTTTTTAAATAGGTTACTTTAAGCTAGTGCATTGTTGGTTCACTTACCTTTTCCTTCAATTCCCTTCTAAATGTTTTTTTCTTTGTTTTCTTTGTCTGAATTTCTCACTTCCTGTTCCTCCTCAGTAAGGTGTTCAGTAAGCTGTTCTGGCTGACTAAACACTGCTTGGATGATGGTGGAAATGTACTTACAGTCCCTTTTACAACAGAGCTGGAAGAGGGAGAGGCAAAAGGAGACATTGGCCCAGATTCACAGAGAGCGGGCGCACATTACCCCGCCCTTGCGCAAACAATGTACGCTACGCCAACACAGCGCAGAGAGGCAAGCATGGAATTCACCAAGCCAGTGCTTCCAACGCTGCGCTTCGAAGGCGTACACCGGCGTAGGGGGAAGTGGGCGTGAGCCATGCAAATGAGGCATGACCCCATGCAAATGATGGGCCGAGCGCCAGACAGATACCGCATTTATCGGGGTATTGCGCGCTCCGGCATATAGCGCGCACCCCTAATGTGGACCCGCAATTCCTGTAAAAAAACATTTTAGTACTTACAGTTTTGGTGTCTTGCGCGGCGTCCATCGGCGGCCTCGTCGGGTCCGGCATCTGTCTGCGGCTTCGGTGGTGTCCTCCTGGCTTCTCCTGTGCTGTCTCCCTGTTGAATCGCTGCTTCCCGCGCTCAGTTTGAACGCCTTCGCCGACGTATACCGAGTGCAGTACACTCAGCTACATTCGGCCAGACTCGGCTTCGCTCGTGCTCACACTCTATGACGTTTATGCGTGAGCATGAGCGAAGCCGAGCCTGGCCGAATGTAGCCGAGTGTACTGCACTCGGTATACTATAAGAAAAAAGGGGGGGACCACCCGAAGGTGTTTGGGACTTTAAATGAGAATACCTCTGTGATGTATCTCCACTTGGTATACGTCGGCGCAGGCATTCAAACTGAGCGCGGGAAGCGGGTATCGGCGTATATCGCGCACCCGCGATTTTCCCCTTATTTTAAGGGGAAAAAAGTGTGCGGTATACTCCGATAAATACGGTACGTATCACGAACTGCGCATGTGCCGAGACGTGGGCGCATCCCCCTGCGCATGCTCACAACCACGTCAGAACAACTGCCTAAAATACGCCGGATCACTGCGTACGGCGTGAACGTAACCTACGCCCAGCCAGACACGCCCAACGTAAAATACGCCGGCTTGTGTTCCCTGGTGCAGACCTTTGTATGTCTGCTGCTGGGTTACACCTCCTTTATGTGGAATAACTTTACGCCGGACGTACAACTTACGCGCACTGTGTCGGGCGCACGTATATTTGTGAATGGCCGTATTTCACTAATTTGCATATTTGAATGGGCAATCAATGGGAGCGCCACCATGCATCCAGCCTAAATATGCGCCCACCTTATGCCGGCGTAGGCAAGTTACGTCGGCGGGATGAAGCCTGTTTTTAGGCGCATCTTAGTTTGTGGGTCCGGCGCACAGATACGACGGTGCACATTTGCACTTATGTGGGCAGATCTTATTATACGTCGGCGTAAGTGCTTTGTGAATCTGGGCCGTTGAGTTCATGTGCTAACAAGAAGCTTTGCTAATAGGATGAGAGAACAGAAAGACAAAACAATGACTTCATTGGTGTGCTGATTGCCCTTTTTCTGTTCTGTCACAGGCTGAAGAGAAGGAGGGAGGATGATTATAAATGACATGAAAAATTTCGGGTTTACATCCACTTTAAAGTACCTTCCTAAAACATGCCTACTGCGATGTAGGTGATACCACTTAGTTAGACTCCAATTGGACTCCACCTAAAGCCGAACTCTAGCTTTGCTATCACTTCAAACCATGCTGGCCCAACTGAACTGTTTCTTTTTTACTAGTACATGTGGCCACTGTCAGTGCTTTATAAAACTGTATGTAACATAAGGTCTACAATGGTGGTGTAGTCTCAACCTGCAACCAATCAGACACTTTGAAGCTACAGCTTATCACAACATTTTCACATGAGAGTATCTGATATTCCTGATTGGTTGCTATCCCAGGGTATCCGTTTGGCTACACGTTACATTCAGGAAACTACAGGACAAGCACTTGTCTTCATTTCAGATATTTGTGTCGTATCTTTGTTTTGAATCCTCAAAACAAGATACGACGGCATCTGGGTTAGATCCGACAGGCGTACGTCTTCGGATCTTAGATGCAATTCTTCGGCGTCCGCTGGGTGGCGTTCCCGTCGTATTCCGCATTGAGTATGCAAATTAGCTATTTCCGACGATCCACGAATGTACGAGCGCCCGTCGCATTCTTTTACGTCGTTTCTGTTCGGCTTTTTTCGGCGTATAGTTAAAGCTGCTATTTGGTGGCGTACACAATGTTAAGTATGGCCGTCGTTCCCGCGTCGAATTTGAAAATATTTTATTTTGTTTGCGTAAGTCGTTCGTGAATGGGGCTGGACGTAATTTACGTCCACGTCAAAACAATGACGTCCTTGCGACGTCATTTAGCGCAATGCACGGCAGGAAATTTAGGGACGGTGCATGCGCAGTTCGTTCGGCGCGGGGACGCACTTCATTTAAATGAAACACGCCCCCTACTCGCCGATTTTAATTACGCGCCGTAATGCCGCAACAGATACACTACGCCGCCGTAACTTACGGCGCAAATTCTTTCTGGATTCAAAGCTTTGAAAAGTAAGTTACAGCGGCGTAGCGTATCTCACATACGCTGCGCCCATGCAATTGTACGTGAATCTTCCCCAAGGTCTATATAGGTCATTCTTTCCGTAGGGTACTCAAGCCAAAGAAATTGAGCCTGTTCTAATTGGATCTATATAATAATTTTACTCCCAGTCCTTGCATTATACTGTTCTTTCTTTTTCACAAATCCACCCCTTCCTCAGTTAAATTTCTTCCCACTGGGACCTTTTCTTAAACTGCAGTAAACTGCAGTACTGGTACATTGTCCTTGCTGGTTTTATGAACATAAATAGGGATTACCTGTAATTTCCCTTGAATGGGCTACCTCAAATCATTGCACTTAACACAAAACATAACATACATTCACATGTGTGCTTTATAGTCTCGTACACACGATCAGTCCATCCGATGACAACGAAAAAAACGAAGTTCAATGCTTCCAAGCATGCGTCGACTTGATTCTGAGCATGCGCGGGTTTTTAACCGATGGTTTTCCATACTAACGATCGCTTTTGACCTATCAGTTACCAGTTCAATTTTAAAGCAAGTTCTCATTTTTTTGACCGAAGGTTAAATAACCTATGGGGCCTACACACGATCGGTTTGGACTGATGAAAACGTTGTCCTCTGGCTATCCTATCGTGTGTACGCGGCCTATGGCAGGCATTAGCTTTAATGCAAGGGAGTGCACATTGGATTGAATTTTGAAGCCCATTAGGACAGCAACAGCATGAGAGCTTTAAGAATGAAAGCTTTAAATCATTTGTTAATGATAGTAAATCATATTTTATATGATTTATCCTATTTAAATTCATTTTAAATATATGTTTTGCACTCCCATGCTACAGGTATATACTGTGTATATATATATATATATATATATATATAGATCTACTGTATGTATATATATAGATATATATAACACAGCTTGATGAAGAGCAAGGTGTGCTCAAAACTGTACAGTTGCTGCTTGCTGCTTATTTCACGTATTGTATGGAAATAATTCATAAGTAAACCTTTTGCATTGGAGATCGTGTCCCTTCTTTTTCTTTTATTGACAATTTGTGGATAATTGGGTGCCCACTGTGACACCTCTCCTTGAAGTTACATAGATAGAAGAGGAGTGACTCACCCTATTAGTGTGTGTGTATATATTTATATATATATATATATATATATACTGTATATCATGTTTTTATTATTATTAGGTCATGGAAGGAGATAGCAAAGAAATGTCTGTTTATTTTAACTAAAATCACTGGTACCTATCAAATGTTTTCTGAAGTCTAAAATACTGCCATTGTTATACTGCTTCAAAGGCTATTGTTTGGGTAGACTATCATGTTTAAAAGGTAGACGTTTCTTATCTTTTAATAGGGTGGATTTACTAAATGCAAATAGACTGTGCATTCAGTAAAAAATGAACCACACTCCGCTTTATAAAAAAAGTTCTGGAGCTTCTCCGGGACGATTGTTGCATGTAGGGAAGCCCATTCAAGTGAACGGGCTGCCTTATGCATGATGAGCTATACCACTCAAAAAGGCCCCAAAAAAAACACATGCAGAAATGTGGGTTCCCACTATGCAGACATGGGAACAAGGCTTGAGAGCTGAGTGTCTCCATCCACTCCCTCCCATGTATTTGTATAAAGCTGGCCATATACTATGCAAACTGATTGTACAATTTTCTTTAGGTCTGATTGGATACAGAGTGAATAGATAGATATGTGGGTCTTCTTATTCCATAGTTCTGGTAAATTTAAAGGAAAGTATACAGAGATTGTACAATCAGATGGTCAGATTTATACAAGTACATACGGTAGGAGGGCGTGGATGGAGACAATCAGTGGTCAAGTCCAGTTCACATCTCTGTGTAGCAGAAACTCACATTCCTGCAAGCATTTTTTTTTTTTTTTTACAGTTTTTGAGTGTTTTCGCTCGTCATTCACTTAAATTGGTGCAAAAATCTCTCCAAAGAAGCTCCAGAACTTTTTTGATAACATGGCATTTTTTCACATGCTTTTTGGTGCGTTTACAGCACATTTCTGAAATGCAAGGCAAAGCGTGCCTTTTCTCTGTGGTTTGCCATGCATTCAGAAACACACAGATGTGAATAAAGCTTCAGTGTTCATGTGTAAATACACCAATTGCACTTTCACGCCCCATTCACAATTACAGTAGTAGGAGCACAAATTTGTGGCCCATTTTTCCCATGACACGCATAGGGCAGCCTATTGATTTCAATGTGCTGTGCTTCCCATGGCAAAGTAGCTAATGGGACATTTCGGCATGTTGCAGGTTACACATTTCTTACTGTGCATTTTGCTGCGTTTTTCACTCATTTTTGCACGTGGCAAAATGTATGATTGCTTCTGTGCTTGATGTGCCCTTAACTATTAATGGCACCAAAGGGGCAACTAGTTAATTTTAGGAGTATAAAGGTAGCCATACACTGTACAATGTCCTTTAGATTCACCAAAACTTTATAATAGGAGGACATGCCATCTATCCAGTCACTCTGTATCCAATCAGGCAGGCCCTTGCACTATATAGCTGACGGTAGACCTAAAGGAGAATGTACAGTCAGATTGTAGAATGTATGGTGAATTTTTCAGAACCCAGGAATACTTTTCCTGTTTTCAATGTTATAGCTCTTTCTACATAGGCTGTTATCTGATCACTCCGCTTCTGCACACTCTTTCAAATGAACAATCACTGTCTGTGTATTTAGGGAGAACGATATTCACTGGTTGTATAGGGAAAATGTGCACTTGATGAGGGGTGATAGAGATCTGCTTGAAGGGGGAGGGAAAATGCAGGTTTTGTGCTAATGAAGTCCACTGGTAAACATCTTCCTGCGTCACATCCCATGGTCTGTCCGGAAAGTAATGGAGAAGTAATAGATGCTTTTTTTTACACAGCCAGCTATACACAGAGGTAAGAGATGTGTAAGATAAATAGAAAGCATTTTTATTTCTGCAAAAGACTTTCATTCTTGGTATATTGGTACACAGAGGAGCTGGATGTTTTTTTTTTTTTTTAAGTGAATTTATCTTTTATCCAACCCCCTTTCCCTAGCTGCTACTTCCCTAATCAGAAGTAAAGCTCCCAGCACTCTCAGCAAAGCAATGCAGATATATAGTAATTAATGTGCAGCCTACAAAGTGGATTTGTCTTTCTGCAACACAGTTCATGCATGAAATTGAAATTGAGCATCACTGTATAGGCAAACATTATATATTACTCAAGGGTTTAATATTGTAGCAAAAAGAAAACATACATATCCATGCTAATTACAGTCCATAAAATCCCTTTATATGCCGTTAGTGATAATGTATCCTTAAAGTGGAACTTTACCCATAACAACGTGATAAAAAATAATGTTTCTTAGGAGGAACATACATTCCACATTAATAATTATGCTACCAAAATTAATAGACATGTGCAGACTGACATATTTCGTTTAGTTTTTTCATTTTCGTTTGAAAAATAAATTTATTTAGTTACTCCAGAAAATCGTTTTGATTTATTTCGTTTTTCGTTGGGGAATAGCTTTCGTCCGAAAATCCAATAATACTTGGTTTCTGTCGAATGGTCAAAAGAATATTCGACGGAACGTTACTCGGTTAAGTTACTCCTGCTTACTAATTTTTACCATGACACTTAAAACATCACAAAACCTTAACTGATATTTTCATTAAAGTAAACAAAATGTTTAAAATTAAAATGAATGCTCCCAAAATAACGAATTTCTTAAATTAAAAAAGGTCCAAGAAAATGTATCCAGCTGTTGCTGTGTAACTCCACTTTTGTTAAGAAAAAAATATTCCCACCCTGGGTGATCTATGTACATTGCAAGGATTTTAACAAACTTTGTTTCAGATTCCTACCTAGTGTTATTCTGAGGAAATCTATGGCCCCGTACACACGAGAGGATCGATCCGCTGAAATTTATCCGCGGACCGGTTTCAACGGATAGATCCCCTGGTGTGTACAACCCAGCGGATATTTATCCGCTGATTTTTTGCGGGCCGATGGATTTCCAGCGGATCAAAATTTCTTAGCATGCTAAGAAATCTATCCGCTGGAATCCAGTCCAGCGGATTGATCCGCTGGTCTGTACAGACACAGCGGATCAATCCGTCCGATTACATCCCTCGCATGCGTCGTAATGATTCGACGCATGCATGGAATTCCTTATATTACAGCGTCGCGCACGTCGCCGCGTCATCATCGCGGCGACGGCGCGACACGTCACCGCGGAGGGAATTCCGCGGGGATTTTGATCTCATGGTTAGTACAACCATGAGATCAAAATCCGCCAGAGGATTTATCCGCGGAAACGGTCCTCCGGACGTGTGTACTAGGCATAAGTGTGTTTCTCTGTGCCCATGTGGGAAAGTGAATCTAATGTTAGTGGTTTCATCAACCAGCTGTGACAGCTTCAGGGCACTAATGAGAAAAACTGCTGAGCCTGCATCCCTTTAGACATGTTCCTATTGGGATTATCTCACCAAAAATGACATTTTTGTTTCAGGGGATGCCTAAATTCTTAGTGCCGACTTCTGGGACAATCAGTGAGCCAATCACAGAAGGAGGAAATTATGTTTCTGGGGGGCCTTGTGTACACATTCTGTGTACAGAATACCTCCAGGTTGCCATATTGCCTTGCATTTTCAGGAAATGACAGTGGCTGCAAATTGAAAAGGAAAGGTAATTTTTAATAACATTCAATTACAATATTACTTGTGTTGTAATTGTATACGTTATATTGTTTTTTCTTTATGTTTCCCCATGAAAGTAGGGTTACCCTTTAAAGGGAAACTACACTTCACCTGAACAGCGAAAACCAAAAATGCTATTTAATTAATTTGTACAATTCATAGCAAACTTCCCCATCCACCCATGTCTCCAAACTTTATTTTGTTTAGAAATCACTTTAAAAAACACCCCCTAGCATTTCTGGCCATGGCCATCTTGAGTAAGGGCTGATGATTCATGTAGCATTTTCTTCTTGGAATTCACCAGTGGCTGCCACTCCATTAGGGGCATAGGGGCGCCACCCCCCCAATCCATGCGTCTGGCCCCTAATCTACACGCATGGATTTCAATGTATTTTTTTTTCTTAAGCACATGATTAGAGCCTGAGGCTCTAATTGGCTTAAAAAAAGGTGGGCCCAGGGCTCACAGCACTGCGATCTGAGCCCACCAAGTTATGCGACATTAGCAAATTAATATTCGCTAATGTCTTCCTGCTTCTCCTGCTGCCCAATCAGGAAGCGCGTCCTGAGACCCGACTGGCCAGGAAGTCTTAAGACTCCCTGGCCAATTGGGTCTCAGGGCCCACTTCCTGTTCAGCTAGGAGTAGAAGCAATGGCTCAGTACTTCCCACAGCAAGCTTCAGGTTTTCGGGTGGAGCGGAGGAGGGGCAGCTTCCAGGGTCCCTAACCCAAACCCAGCGCCATCTCCTACGCTAAGAACATGGATGGCGAAGGAAGGGGTGATAGTAAAAGTGAGGGGGGCCAGGGGCACCTTCAATTATGGCCCACCGTCCGACCGCCACCTTTCCACCCATTTCCCACTGAGGGGTTGAGGTAGTGACTGCTGTGCGAGTGAGGGGGGCAGGTTTGTTTGCCACCCACTCATAATATTGAGCCCCAGCCGCCACTGAAATTCACCTGCCCCTAGCTCAGGAATGCAAGCAGAAGTGAGTTTGCTTAACTAAGAAAGTCCCTACTCCCTTATTAAAGACTCCTGGGATGTATGGCCTAGGCATGGAAACCAGGAAGTAACTGAAGAAATACAAATAAAAGTTTAAAATAAGCAAAAATGATATACATTTCTGTTCTAATGCTAGCAACATAAGGATTAAAAATAGTCAATGTTGATTGAGAAAGTGAAATTCGAGCGCATGCGCGGGGTCTAGCTGCACGGTAATGCGGCACTAGAGCTCCGCTCCGTGGGGTGGATGGATCGCGGGTGACATTGATTTTTAATCACCGCACATCACCGGGAGCTGCAGGATATCATCCCTGGAGGTGAGGAGAAGCCTCTCATACCAAAATGGTACTCGGGGGTGCTAGAAACAAAGCAAAAACTAATCCTGTCAGCGCAGCACAGCAGCCAAAGGGCTCAATGAAAAAGGCGCCATTCACCTCAGGTACCTCAGAGACAAGCGCTGCAGGGAGCAGCAAACAGCGCTTGTCACAAGGGAAAAAGGCATCAGCATCCTTCAGTGTCCTGAGCACTGATAGTGAGGAAGATAATATGTCTTCATTAGCGCAATTACCTACAATTAATGCCAATGTCCCCTCAGAGATCCTGAAACAATTTGAGAGAATGCTCAATAAGGCACTGCAACGCACCTCAGTACAGATTACCACAAACCTGACTAAGGAAATTAGAGACCTAGGTAGCCGCACTGAAACTCTGGAGGCAAAAATGGATGAAATAGAAGTTTACACACAGGATTGTCAGTCAGAAATAGATATGTTGAAGGAAGAAAACATGGAACTTAATAGTAAATTGGAAGATTTTGAAAATCGCGCCAGAAGGTCGAATTTAAGATTTAGGGGACTTCCAGAGTCAGTTCTTGACCTCTCGGGTACCATCATGGCGTTATGTCAGGAATTAGTACCAGGACTTGATGTACAGAGACTGGAATTCGATAGGATTCACAGAGCATTAGCCCCTAAAAAAACGGATGGCCCCCCTAGGGACATAATAGCTAAATTCCATTACTACAGGTCAAAGGAACAGGTTATGGAAGCAGCTAGGGCAAAAGGTAACCTCATATTTCAAGGCCATACTTTTCAAATATTTGCAGACTTATCGCAGCTGACTATCACCAAAAGGCGCGCTATGAAGCCACTTTTAATGGAACTGCAACACCGCAATATCAAATACCAATGGGGGTTCCCCTTTTCATTAAGATTTACATTCCAGGGAGCTAAAATAGTGTGTAGAACGCCCGATCAACTACATCAAGCCTTAATCGATCTAAAGATCATTGACAGCAGTAATACACACAGCTCCTCACGCAGACGCACAGCATCAGCATCATCCCGTAATGGTACTACTTCACTTGAGAAGAATAATGGCATACACCATACAAACAAGCGCGGACGGTATGTGCCTCAGCCCCAAGATCAGGAGGATACTATGGATTGATCATTCTTTGGAAGACTTTACCTTTATGCTTAATTTCTCTTATGCTCATAAGACTGCTTAGTGAGATGAAGGGAAAACAGACAGAATATACAATAGGATGATCTTTAGTTTTATTGGTTTTTTTTCATATAAGTTTTTCTTAAATGTCTCTTCTTTAGTCGATTCTACTTTTTCTCTTTTACTCTAATTGAATTTTTATTTTTATTTTTACCATCCCTTGCGGATCAAATCATCTGCTCCTCTTTCTTCTATTTTTTGCTCTACAATTTTAGTTTGTTGCTTTGCTGATTGTTTTGGATTTCTTTTATTTCTCATTTTCCATCTTAACCTTTCATTACACAACACTCTTACACAATCCTTCCTCCTGCATTGTGGTTTTTTTCCCCCCTCATGCCAATTGGCGGGACGGGCGGAGGAGTGAGGCGTCGCAGCCAAATGTGCCCGCAGTAAGACACCTTAAACGTCTGAGGACAGCTATTGTTTCTTGTCCCTTAAGATACGTTATGAGATCCTCCTTCAGCAAGCTATTTTATTATATTTTTTTTTTTTTTTTTGATTTATATTTACACTACTTGTATTTTACATCATATTGCTCCCTCTCATGTATTAATAGCACGTTTTGCTCCTAATTGAGAGACAAATCCAGAAATATAGAATCAGTTAGGATTAGTTATATGTAGTATAGACAGATCTTTTGTTATATGGTTGAGTTAAAAGTCCTGCTCCCACATGTACTATAGAACAGTACAATAGGTCCTGAGTGGGTATGATACCCAGACATATTTGACCCCTTTTATATGTACAGCACTCAGGTTGACTTATTTCTTTTCTTTTTTTTTCTTCCTTTTCCATCTTCCATGTGTATATTCCCTTAGTTAGTTTCGCAAAGGATATTTTGCCTCAGCACACACTTTTCACCCACTTCTTAGATACAGGGTCCTTAACAGTGTCCCATTTGTCATAGCAGTAAGGCTAGACCATGTATTAACATCTTTTGTAGGTGAACACTTGTACATATGCCCGACGGTCTTCCACCTCACGGAAACCACTTGTGCTCCTTAATGATCTTCTCGGTTCCCCGCATTATTTTGCGGGGAATTGATGGGATCCCCTTTTCCCCTGGCAGGGGCAGTTTCGCCCCGTCACGGGCAAACAAGAAGGACTTTATTGGTCTGATGTTGGATATATATTTTTTAACTTTTTTTGTGTTTTCCTCCCCTTTCAAGGTTAACTACCCTATTGTCTTCTTTCCTTTTTTCATCCCTAAGTCTGCAGGGATTGGGTCGGTCAGCTGTACTTCGGTTTGTAATGGTAAGGTGAGCAGTGTGGTAAAACTATCATGGCACCACTAAACGTATTATCACTGAATGTACAGGGATTGAATGTACCACAAAAAAGAACTAAGGCGTTTAGAACGTTCCAGGCTAAAAAAGCGCATATAGTTTGTTTGCAAGAGACCCACTTCACTACAAGCACAACTCCTAAATATTTCAATCCCTCATACCCTCAAGTCTATACTGCCTCAGCCTCAGTTAAAAAACGGGGCACGCTAATTGGATTTCATCGTACCACTCCTTTCACTTTACGAACGGAAATAAAAGATCCGCAGGGTAGATACCTCATATTAATGGGACAGGTACTCGACTCGGAAGTCACAATAGTTTCCTATTATGCTCCAAATCTTAACCCAGTACCATTCTTATCACATCTATTTCAAATGATTAACGCGCACAAAAGGGGGACTCTCATCATTTGTGGGGACTCTAATCAAGTCCTTCTTCCATTTCTGGATAAATCTCCCTATGTCCCACCTAAACGTACGAATACAGGCTCCCTTTCCGCTTTATTGGCTAAAAACAACTTAGTGGATACTTGGAGAGAACATAACCCCACTAAAAGAAACTACACGCACTTTTCACATCCACATCAATCATTCAGTCGAATTGACCACATATTTGTGACAATTGGAATGGCTCCAGAAATATTAGGTTCCAGTATAGTGCCCATCCCTTGGTCGGATCATGATGCGGTATTTACTACAATAGCTTCTACTATTCCGAAGAATCGTGATCCTACCTGGTACCTACCTGAGATAATTCTAAAACACCCTGCTCATTGCCCAGTGATTAAACAAGCACTGAAAGAATATCTTGATATCAATTCTAGCCCAGATATATCTCCGATTACCTTATGGGAAGCTCACAAACCGGTCCTCAGAGGAATATTCCAACGACAAATAGGGATACTAAAAAGAGAAAGGATTTTGATGGCAAATAAACTAGAAGCGGAATATAATGCAGCATTTCAGGCCCTTCAAAGTCACCACTCTCACGCCAATCGATCGCGACTAGACAAAGCGCGCTTAGAGTACGATCTATTCTTAACTGATGCAGCGAATAGGATTCTCAATAGATCAAGACATACTTTTTATAAACAAGCCAATAAGCCAGGAGCATATTTAGCCAAAGCCCTTAATAAACTTGATAAAAATTATAAACCCATAAAATTAAAAATAGCTAATCAGATGTTTTCCAGTAATCCTCTTAAGATAGTACAAAAATTTAGCTCACACTTAAAGACCCTTTACACGGAATCCACAGAATTTAATACTTCGGAAGCAAACACCTTTTTTGCTCATGTAGACCTTCCGCAATTAAGTCAATTACAGAAATTACAATTGGAAGAACCTATAACGACAGATGAGGTTGCATTGGCCATTCATGAACTGAAACTTAATAAAAGACCGGGGCCTGATGGGTTCTCGGCGAACTATCTTAAAACCTTTTCTGATTTATTATCACCTAGATTAGCTGAGGCCTTCAATAACTTGTTAGAACAGAAATCATTCAGACCTGAATCTTTATTAGCAACGGTCTGCATGATTCCCAAACCACATTCAGATGACACGCTATGTTCAAATTATAGGCCCATATCTATGCTCAACGTAGACATAAAATTATTAGGTAAAATTTTGGCTACACGTTTAAACGGTTTTATAGGTAATCTTATAAATCGTGATCAGGTCGGCTTTATGCCCTCAAGACAAGCAGGTGATAATGTCCGCAGAGCGTGTCTTTTAGCGCACATAGCTAAAAAAAGGGGTATACCGGCATGTTTTCTTTCTTTGGATATCAGGCAGGCGTTTGACTCTGTGTCCTGGGCATACTTGGAGTTTACACTAAAGAAATGGGGCTTTGGTCCTAACTATATTAATTGGATTTTGGCATTATATAATAACCCAAGAGCATATGTTAAGTATGCGGGATACAGGTCAGACGTGTTTGAGGTCAGAAGAGGAACGCGTCAAGGTTGCCCACTATCCCCGTTATTGTTTGCCCTTCTTATAGAGCCACTTGCACAAAAAATTAGATCTGACCCTACTATATTAGGCATAGAGTTAGGGGGATACAAACACAAACTATGCATGTTTGCAGACGACATACTTCTATTTCTTTCATCACCTCAAGTCACGGGTCCGAATCTCATCCCAATACTTACCAAATTCGCATCGTTTTCAGGTCTGGCTATTAACCCTAAGAAATGTGTAGCTCTAAATATATCTCTTTCAGCTATGGAATTAAGTGCAGCAAAAGTAGGTTTACCGTTTCTTTGGTCTGAAAAAAGTATCCCTTATTTAGGAACACAAATTACAGCAAACGTAGCTGACTTGTTCACTTATAACTATCCTCCACTCCTGAAACAAGTAACGAAATTGATTGGATTTTGGTCCCAGCTCCCATTGTCCTGGATGGGTAAGATCAATGCGATCAAGATGACGATATTGCCAAAATTTTTATATCTTTTCAGAGTGCTCCCGAGTCCGATACCAGCTTATTTTTTGAGGGCACTACAAAAAAGAATGTCAACCTTTATATGGGGAACATCTAGACCCAGATTAAAAATGCAAATCTTGTATCTCCCTAGAACACGGGGAGGGCTAGGGGTTCCAAATTTTACGAATTATTACAGGGCAGCGCAAATATCCACCCTGGCTAAGTACCACGCTAAAAAGGAAACACCACTATGGGTGGCTATTGAAGCAACTGAATGTGATCCCATCCCTATAGCTAATTTGTTATGGATTCCTCCCAGATTACGTAAGAAAATTGACAATCCCATTATTAGACACTCTCTCGCGATATGGGATAATTATAAATCTAAATATTCATTGGTGTCCCCTCTTAACCCACTGCTATCCTTTTACAAAAATCCAACATTCTATCCGGCATGGATCTATCCTAATACATTTAAGGCATGGGTTAGAAAGGACTGTATTTATATTTATAATTTTTTGGATTCTTCTGGTGTTATGTCATTCCCAGCAATATGTAAAAAATATGATATCCCTTCATCTGAATTATTTAGATACCTCCAAATTAAAAATTTTGTTGAAACCCAGGTAACTTCCATGACGCAGACTAATCAAATAACCCCCTTCGAATACATTTGTAAAGATAATCCGCATATTAGAGGGGTGATTTCGACAATATACGTACAGTCACTATCCATTGATACCTTAACGAAATTACCTTATGTACTGAAATGGGAGGTTGACTTGGGTAAGGAACTAAGTACTTCGGAATGGTGCCAAATATGGCGGAACACTAAGTCGGCCTCCTTGAATGTTTTAGCACAGGAAACGAACTATAAGGTACTGTCTAGATGGTACCTGGTACCGAATAGAATAGCTAAATATGCCTTAGATTATGATGGTCATTGTTTTCGGGATTGCAATTCTGAGGGTACATACTTTCATATTTGGTGGACGTGTCCGATAATAAAGAAATTTTGGACCAAAATTTTTAAGATGGTGAATGCGCTAACTGACTCGAACATACCCCCAGAACCCAAAATGGCACTATTAAATCTGAAGCCCGATATCTTAACACATGCACAATTTAGATTACTAGTACATCTTTTTACGGCAGCCAAGCAGACCATAGCGAAAGCCTGGAAGACATCACGTATCTCAACGACTGAAACGATGAACAGAATGAATGTTGCTATGACACATGCTAAAATGGATGCGTTAGATACGGATACGCTCACCAACTTTGAATCGCTATGGGCTCCATGGATACAATATGTATTTCCAGATCATTTTAATGAACATGTATTACTGCCATGGTAGCTTTCCTTCATGACCATAACAGTCGTATGTTTCCACACTGGTATTGAACAAGGGCCCATCCCTGCAGACTTCCTTTCCTGTCCCCCTCCCCTCTTCTTATTCCCCCCCTCTATTTTTTCTTCTTGTTACCCCTTTTTTCGGTCTGATTAGTATAAGGTGGTTCAATTATGGACCTACCATTGGCTTTGAGAAGGCTAGGAATTCTAGACTTTATTAATTGATAGTTGATATTGTTATCTTAAATAAGATAGTATCGTCTTTTATAATTTACTCATCAGCCAATGTTATTGCTAATATAAATTTGATACGTTGCTGTATTAGTTGCTGAAACTGTTTCAAATTGTTAATGAAATGTGACTAGCTAATAGTTGTTTATTGTAACGCATTTGGAGATGATACTAAGTGTTAATTTTGCGACATACTAGCCATCATTATATTGTAACACATGTATGCTTCATGTTTAATTTACTTTAAGCCTAATAAAGATAAATTTGACACGGAGAAAGTGAAATTCCTCTTTAAGAAAACTTGTTCTGTAGTAGTGTAGTCTTAATAAAACCATATTGGTTAAAGCTTTAAAGCCCAAACTTACAAAAGAGAGATCAGTATTGATTAGTCCGAGAAAATACATAATTCAAAAACATTAATACATTCTATCGGGCAGACCTGCAGGTGTTCTTCCTTTTTCACATTTCACATTACATTGAAAAAGACTTTCTGACAATTTAATCAATAGTACATTTGCCTTCTAAGCTTGCACTTTCTAAAATGAACCATGATGCCATCCAACTCAAATTTCTGGTCCTGCAAACTGTTAGAGCCGGCCATACATGGATCAAAATTAATCCGGTAAAGCAGGGACCGTCCAAATTTCGATCCATGTATGGACAGATTAGTCAATTAACTGGCTTTTGTACAAACATTCTATTGAAAAAATTGTATTTGATCAGCTCTCCAGCTGTAGCTGGTGATGCTGATCAATGTATTCTGATGGTTGAGGAAGTCTTCTTGCTGTCAGAATACAATAGCTCAGCATGAGGAATTCCCCTTTCAGCATCAATGGGGTAATCAAGTAATTTTCTTTCATTTAACCCTCTTGTTGAAAATAAATTACTAATGTATGGCCAGGCTTACACTTCACCTTTAATACTATCATTGTGTGATTAATTATTAACCTTTGCACTGTATAATTTTATATTGAACTAATTAATCTTTTATAACTCTTTTATATATTTGCCCTTTAACCATTAAAAGTTACGTTTTATCGGGATTACAATACTGTTTCCATACTGCCTAAGTTCCAAATTAAAAATAAGATTAAATCGTTAGAAAAAGTTTTTTTTTCTTTAGGTTCTCAGAAATTTAAAGGGAATGCAGTAGTGGTTTGTACATATATAGCTAGATTCAGGTAGGGGCGCGCAACTTTAAGGCGGCGTAGCGTATTGTATTTACGCTACGCCGCCTTAAGTCAGAGAGGCAAGTACTGTATTCACAAAGTACTTGCCTCCTAACTTACGGCGGCGTATCGTAAATAGGGCCGGCGTAAGCGTGCCTAATTCAAATTAGGATGAGGGGGCGTGTTTTATGTTAATGGGGGGTGACCTGACGTGATTGATGTTTTTTACGAACGGCGCATGCGCCATCCGTGTACATATCCCAGTGTGCATTGCGCCAAAGTACGCCGCAAGGACGTATTGGTTTCGACGTGAACGTAAATTACATCCAGCCCCATTCACGGACGACTTACGCAAACGACGTAAAATTTTAAAATTTCGACACGGGAACGACGGCCATACTTAACATTGACTAGTCCAGCTATTTGATGGAATAACTTTACGCCTGAAAATGCCTTACGTAAGCGGCGTATATTTACTGCGACGGGCGCACGTACGTTCGTGAATATACGTATCTAGTCATTTACATATTCTACTCCGAACTCAAAGGAAGCGCCACCTAGCAGCCAGCCTAAATATTGCACCCTAAGATACGACGGCGCAGGCTGTGGTATCTTAGCTAGGTTAAAATGTATCTCAGTTTGAGAATACACTTAAACTTAGGACGGCGCAGATTCCGAGTATGTCGGCGTATCTACTGATACGCCGGCCTAACTCTCTCTGAATCCACCTAACAGTTTTTATTTATTTATTATCCACAAGGCCAACAAATACATATACAATATAATTATTTTTTAGGTTAGGTAAATATGAACTGCTGCATATCTGTATTTTGTGTTTACTTTGTGAGCCAGCATGGGGCTTTTTAGGCTCATTTTCATATGTTTTCCCCCTGTTGGAAAAGCATGTTGATTAGAGTCCTTTCGCATGGCATTCCGTCTGCCTATTTTTCATGTTGACAGATAAAAAATGGACAGCAATGCACGTCTATGGGCAAATGGTAGTAAACAGATGATCATTATATCTGTTTACAGCCGCATCCCTTTCAGGTCCATTTTTTTAAATGTACAGTAACAAGACGATTTTTGTTACATAAAAAAAAATGGAAGCAGACCTAAACTAATGTAAACTGACAAACGGTCATCGTTTTTTTTTCATTGGCTGTTAGGAGCCAGCACCCGTCTGTGTTCTAACAACCAGTGACTCATCTCTGCTGTCATTGGGAGATTCCCTCCTGACAGCAGAAGGTATATAATATATAAAAAAAATGCTAGACTGAATGCAGCTACAGAAGGAAGTGTGCACAGCAGAAGGGGAGCAGTGTATGCAAACAGAAGGGCAGTATTTACAGTGAGGGGGCAGTGTGTACATACAGGCTTTATCACTTGCCTGCTCTGAAAGTCATTACCGGCTCTAAATTGCAATTGCTGGAGCCTTTATTTAATTTAGCACCGGAGAAGGTGCCGTCTTTCGGCACCACCACTGAAGTAGAGAAAGGGGCCAGGTCACCCAGTGACATCACCAGGTGACCTTGCTGCTTTGCTTACTTTAGCAGAAGCCCAAATGACAGCTCCTTCTCTGGTGCTAAAGTAAACAAAGGTTCCAGCAATTGCATTAAGAGCCAGTAATGACATTCAGAATGGGCAAGTGATGGAGCCTGTATGTACACACTGCTTCCTCACTGTAAACACTGCTACTCTCCTGCCCCTCTCCTTGCACAAACTGCCCCCTCCCCACCAAAAAAGTTTGAGCCTCATCACCCCCACATACGTATGCTTACTTACAAAAAATGCATTGGGGAGCCTACATACAAGTACAGCAATTGCAATACATATGTTACATATCATTGTGCACTCCAGAGTGAGATCAATAATTTAACAACAGAGCTCCTGGGTAACTCTAAACTGACCTATACAGGCTTCTAAAGCATTGCCTATCGAAAATATAGGGTATTAAAGTTGTTTGCTGTTTCATAGGTGCACACAAATTTAATGCTTGGCCTGTTGGGTAAATATTTACTTGATACAACTTCATCTTTTATATTTCACCCAAAAATTGGGTCATTTATTTTATTTGTGTGCCCTAACATTATGTAAGAAATATATTGCGCTGACACACGAATAGACAGCAGCCAGCACAGCCAAAAATGCAAAACTAGTGATTAGAACAATTGTGCAGTGCTAGTGCAAAACATTTCTGCAAGGCTACAGAAATCAATGACTGTTAGTGCTCATAAATCTATAAACTGAAATAATGATCATATATATATAGTAATAATGTCCGTGAAAAGAGTCCATATAGAGCAAAAACTGAAAAGTTGTGATCATATATGATAAGACTGAATCTAATAGGAAAATGATTGTTCTTTAAAACATGAATAGATGTGAAAGACAACCACCACCGATTACAGGAAGGCTTACCAGAACAAATGTACCCAAATGGGCATATGCCCAATGAGTCGCCAAAGCTTGTGGTGTAAACACCAGAGGATGGATCATGAGCATGTATGGTTGAAGCTAAGATGGGAGATGCTTCCATATAATGAAAAGGGCTACGACCAGGCTCCATTTAGAAAAACTGGTGTCAACAAGTCTCCGTGGGATGTGTCTTTAACACTTGGGAAGAGTGAAACAAGCGCTTGTAATCATGAATAAAAGCAACGCAATGACACCAGCAGAGCTTGTACCGACACGTTTTGAACATCATCCGGTGTTCCCTAAGATTAACTTTAGTGTTTTTGCACTCAATGTTTGTGTTTCATAAACTGTTGCGATGTGAAAAAAATTCATTGGAACTACCACCATTTTATTTTCTGAGGTGTCTGCTTTCCGAAAATATATAATGATTAAGGGTTTTAAGTAATCTTAAGGCCTAAAATAATGATTTAATTTATGCAACCAAATTGAAAAAATGGCTCCAGGACTCAAGTGGCGAATGTAAAAACGATGTAAAAATGGATGAAAAACTCATTTAAACTGAACTGAACTAAATTGAAAACTGATGTAAACTGAATCCGTTTTTTTGAAAAAACTTGACTGAGCGGATGAAGTCTGTGTGAAAGAACCCCTACAGAGTTTAATAACTCAAAACTAAACTACCACGCACACCCTAACTAGGTAAGAGTGCTGGTAACATTGTTTTCGACGGAGTCTCACTGTTATGCTTGATGTGTCATTTGGTGTGTTAAATATATTTTCAAGATTGTCTGTCAAACTTTATGGAAACAAAATTGCAAAATGTATGCAAAAAAGATTTGTAAAACAAATCTGCTATAACACCAACATTTTCCTATTATTATTATTATTATTATTATTATTATTATTTTTTTTTTTTAGGGTTAAAGAACTATACTTCAATAATAGAAGAGTAACTAAAAAAAGAGTGCTCACAGATTTTAAATCTCAAAAATATATTATTTAGAAACTTCTTATAGCCAGGAAAAGTAATTTACTGACAGTACTGTATATAGTTATGCAATACAGCATAATAAGGTTGCGGGTTTTGAGACCAGGCAAAGAGGTATGCACATTTGATAACAGAAGAAGAAAAAAGTATTGACAATAGTGCTGTAGATAAAGTCTGAACTGACGCTATGGTTTATGGATTTGGTAGTGAAGCATCATAGCAATATTGCAAAAGCTGAGTGATTTAAGAATTTTGATTTACAATTTATAGAGCAAGAAATGTGTCCAGATGGAGAAAGGGCCTAGATGACACATAGGGATTTGTTTAGCTTGTGCACGTAAGCAATGACAAATATACTGCTACAATTCCTTTAACGGTGGAGTGCCTTGAGAAGGCTATTATCACCACCAATGGATGTTGAGAAGACTGCCAAATAAGTCACTATCTTTACGCATAACCCCAGAAATATGAACACCAAGTGTAACTCTAATATAATTTTCAGTAAAAGTGTAAGAAAACTTGAGAAATAATTGAAGACTGAGGTAAGGGCTGCGGTAATATGTGCACTGTAAATCATATATCAAGCCAACAATCTCACCTAAATAATGATGTTCTCTGCTATTTTCTTAGGCTACCATCTGTTCCATTCTGCAGTTTCCACCGCCCTAGCTAGTTTAAAGCTTAGTACACACGATCAGAAAATTGGACAAAAAAATACCACTTTTGAAGTGATCATATCTAAGGCCCCATACACACGGGAGGATTTATCCGCGGATACGGTCCAGCGGACCGTTTCCACGGATAAATCCTCTCGAGGATTTCCGCGTATTTCTATGCGATGGCGTGTACACACCATCGCATTGAAATCCGCGCCGAAATCCTCTGGCGATGACATGTCGCGCCTTCGCCGCGATTATGACATGGCGACGTGCGCGACGCTGTCATATAAGGAATTCCACGCATGCGTCGAATCATTACGACGCATGCGGGGGATCCCTTCGGACGGATGGATCCGGTGAGTCTATACAGACCAGCGGATCCATCCGTTGGGATGGATTCCAGCAGATGGATTTGTTTGGCATGTCAGCAAATATTCGATCTGCTGGAATCCATCCCAGGGGAGAAATATCCGCGGAAACAGATCCGCTGGAGTGTACACACCATAGGATCTATCCGCTGAAACCCATTTGCTGGGATTTTTCAGCGGATGGATTCTATCGTGTGTACGGGGCCATAATCTGGTCATTAGTACACAGCTTTCGAGAGTCGATCACAACAGTTCGTCCTAAATTATCCAAAGGGACAAACACAAAAATGTTTCTTGTACCAAACACAACTCGTACAATTTTTGTTTAACCACTTCCGGACTGCCAGTCGTTGTTGTACGTCGATATTTTGACATTGAACACCGTTGTTATGGCTGCAGATAGCTGACATAACCCTAGTATTTAAAAAAATGCGGGCGGTCCGCTTTCAGATAAAAGTGGTCTCTACGGCAGATCCGCAATATCACGTTTATTGATGTTGGAAGAGGTGCCCACCCCCCTACCGCCTCGTTCCGGTTGTCTTCGCGGGTTACTGGAGCCGTCGATAGCGGCAGAGACGATCCAACCCTTTCCCCTCTGAGGCATGAAGTAAAGTGAGGGAATTATGGCCCCCACTCGACTCCATACTATTGGATAATGGAAGCGACATCAAATGTCACTTCCACCCAATGGTCTTAAAGAGGGAAAAAATGTATTGAAAAAAATTGTAATTGTAATAGGAATAAAAGTGATCCAAAAAAACAATGTTTTTAAAGGGACAGTGTAAAAATAAAAAATTAGGCCGCGTACACACGATCGGTTAAACCGATGAGAACGGTCTGATGGACCGTTTTCATTGGTCCAAACTGATCGTGTGTGGGCCCCATCGGTTATTTATCCATAGGTTAAAAAAAGGCAATCTTATTTTAAATATAACCGATGGATACCTAACCGATAGAAAAAAAAAAAAAACGATCGTTTGTAGGCACGTCCATCGGTTAAAAATACACACATGCTCACAATCAAGTCGACGCATGCTTGGAAGCACTGAACTTCGTTTTTTCAGCATGTCGTTGTGTTTTACGTCACCGCGTTCTGACACGATCAGTTTTTTAACCGATGGTGTGTAGGCACGACTGACCATCAGTCAGCTTCATCGGTTAACCAATGAAAACGGTCCATCAGACCGCTTTTATCGGATGGACCGATCGTGTGTATGCGGCCTTAATGTAAAATAAATAAGAAAAAATAAATACAAAATGTAAAGCGCCTGTCCCGCCGTGCTCGCGTGCAGAAACTTAAGTCGTGCCCCCATATGTAAACAGTGTTTAAACCACACATATGAGGTATCGTCGCAATTAAAAGAGCAAGAGCAATAATTCTAGCAAAATAAAAATACTCTGTAGCTCAAAATTGGTAACCTGTAGACATTTTTAAACTTTGCGTAAAAATGATTTTAACTTGTAAACCTCAAGGCCCGGATTCACAAAGACTTACGCCGACGTATCTAATGATACGCCGCGTAAGTCCATGGATGCGCTGTCGTATCTATGCGCTTGATTCTGCAAAGGAGATACGCCTGAATTTTGGCTCCATCCGACCGACGTAAGTCTCCTACGCCGTCGTATCTTGGGCGCATATTTACGCTGGCCGCTAGGGGTGCTTCCATTGATTTACACGTCGAATATGTAAATGACCTAGATATGCCGATTCACGAACGTACTTGCGCCCGTCGTAGTAAGCTACGCTGTTTACGTAAGGCGTACGTCCGGCGTAAAGATAAACCACCAAATAGCAGGTCTAAGTCATGTTAGGGTATGGATGTCGGAACAGCCGTCGGATTTTACGTCGTTTGCGTAAGTTGTACGTGAATGGGGCTGGGCGTAGGTTACGTTCACGTCGAAGGCATTGAGCCGTCGTATCTTAGGGAGTATATGCAACATGATACTGAGCATGCGCGCGCATGCGCCGTTCGTTCGGCCCTTCATTTACATGGGGTCACGCTTCATTGTAATACATCACGCCCACTACCTGCCTACTTTGAATTAGGCGGGCTTACGCCGGCCCATTTACGCTACGCCGCCGTAACTTGGGGAGCAAGTGCTTTGTGAATACTGGTCTTGCCTCTCTATGTTACGTCGGCGTAGCACATATGAGCTGCGCTACGCCCGCTCAAATATACGCCACTCTACCTGAATCCGGCTACAAGTGTAAAAAAAAGGCCGATCCTTAAGTGGTTAACCAATACAGTTTTTGTCCAAAACTACAATACAAATACAATGCAATACACTACATCACTTCTGAATTTTTATTCTGTCATGCAAGAATTTTCGTAACTTTAGTAACCTATTCATTTCATATAGGGAGACTAGCATGCAAAAAAAAACTCAGATAATCTCAATATGTTTCTCATTTAGATTCTTGGAGTTGTCTGTTGTTTTAAAAGGTGTGGCAAGAACAATCTTTGTTTTTGTTAGATGTTGATTATACTGTGTGATGCAGCATGTCTTCTGTTTTCCGCCTCTAGATTTCAAGCACAAAGGGTAAAGCAAAATATTACATTAGACTCAGGAGCATTTCACACATGAGATAATGATCAAAGCTAGAATTCCAAGAGCGATCTGTCTTGCCCACCAGAGTCATTCTAAGGCCCCGTACACACGACAGAGGAACTCGACGTGCTTGGCACGTCGAGTTCCTCGTCGAGTTTTGGGATGAAGCCGCCGAGGAGCTCGGCGGGCCGGCTTCTCCCATAGAAGAACGAGGACAACGAGAAAATAGAGAACATGTTCTCTATTTTCTCGTCGAGTTCCTCGGCGGCTCCATCGAGCCAAAACTGTACAGACGACAGAGTTTCTCGGCAGAATCCGGGTTTTGACCGAGTTTCTCGGTGAATTCTGCCGAGAAACTCTGTCGTGTGTACGAGGCCTCAATGATTGCTTTCAGATTCTGAAAAGTGGTTCTGCAAATTGGTGTGGCTTATTTGCATTCAGGATTATCAATGTTAAATTTATTTTGGTTTCATTTTTGCACCATGTAACTGTGCATGAGTGGATTTGTGTGAACGTTCATACCTGGTTCATACCTGGTACTGATGCGTATACTACACAACATTTTTCCATGCACATTTACCACTTAAAAGTTATTACATGGTAAGAAAGTAACTCTAAATAAATTTATAAAGTTACTTGTTAAATTGTAAATTGAAAATAAATTGACCCTAGGTATAAACATCAGGTAGACAACAAATATAACTCACAACACAGTAACTCAGCCATAATGATATAGAGGATAGTATGACATATACACCTATAAAGTGCTAATAATAATATGATTCTGCAAAATGTCATATTTCTAAACAAATATACAATATGTTGCAATATATGATCAGTCAAATTTTCAGAGCTGTCATACAATATGGCAGATTATTGGTGTTGACAAATTTTCCCTGAAATGCCTGATTAATCCTAGACATTCAAAATGGCTACTGGCCAGGGCATTAGAAACCATATGTGACAGATTTCTAGATTTTCATTTAAGCACAAGATCTGCAGTCAGTTCATGCACCCTCATTTCCCTCATGTGCCACCAACATCAGAATTTCCTTCAAGGGAGAATAAAATTAAAAATAAACAAGTACCTCCATACACATAAAATGTTTTAGCTTATATAATTTTTTAACATTAATAGGGGAAATTTTTTAAACAGTACACATACTTGTAGAAGTCTCAGAGGCCCAGTTGGTGAAGAATGATTTCACAGTTTTCCCAATACTGTTATAGAAGCATCCACAGAAATCTATACTAAGCATCTCTAATGCATTGATTTGTTCATGTATTGTTTTCTCCTTTGATGTTATTTAAGATACTCTCCCGAATATTCATTTTTGTGTTTGAATTAAAATAACTGCTTTCCTCTGTGAGCCATTTTACAAATATCTTAATATACCTGAATAAATTAGCCTCTAAAATATTAAGTGTGGGGGGAGGACACTGGATGCGCAGGGATCAATATTTTGAAATTCTCTACCTCTATATATAAGATGTGAGAAGGATTTATTAAAATTTAGGAAATTTTTTAAAACTTTTTTATTTTCTCAAGTGTATGGCCCTAATTAGGGTAAGATATTAGTACTTCAGTTTTTAAATGTTTAGTATGTGGTTTTATATCATTATCGTACAGTAATAAGAGATTTTGGTTGTATTTGTATATGTCGGTTCTATGAGCGCATCGAGGCCTTTGGGTAATGACTGCGCTCCCAATAAGCATTTTTATAAATAAATAAATAAATAAGTGTGTAATGATAAATAAAAGTACCATCATCCAGAGATCAAATTGAATAAAGATTGGATTTTGGTCCCCAAAACAAAAAACAAGAAAGGAGGGGTTTGTGGGCAAATTGGACTATCGTGGTACGGTAAACAATTATAAGAATGTATGAATAAAAGTAATTATACATTTTATTGACACAGAAGGAAACAATAAATAAAAACAAAAATACAATTAATACAAATAAAAATAGTGACAATCCAGATGTATCACCCCAGTGGTCAACCCCTGAGGGGGGGGAGGTCACAACTAGTTTCGCAGCCATTGCTGCTTCATCAGGAGAACAATCTACGACCCCCACAGTCCGCGGAGGTAGAAGTTCCAGATGAGATCTCCTGTGGCGACCAGGGGGCATATATGTGAATGGACTTAGTATCTGTATTGATAAATAACTGAAGTAAGGGGTCCCCGGGAAAGGGACCCAGCCAAGGCTGGTGCTGGGACAACATAGTGGTTATGAAAAAGCACTGCTAATAACATGAGTGGGACCAATAATCGCACTACAGCTTCCAGTTGTGGCCAAAGATAACTGTCCACTGGGAAGAGTGACAGCGATCCCAAGACCGGGCGTGATGGACCCCTTACTTCTGTTATTCACCAATACAGATACTAAGTCCATTCACATATATGCCCCCCTTGGTCGCCACAGGAGATCTCATCCAGAACTTCTGCCTCCACGGACTGTGGGGGTCATAGATTGTTCTCCTGATGAAGCAGCATGGCTGCGAAACTAGTCGAGACACCCCACAGTGGCTCCTATCCCCAGCGTGACCTCCCCCCTCAGGGGTTGACCACTGGGGTGATACATCTGGATTGTCACTGTTTTTAATTGTATTAATTGTATTTTTGTTTTTATTTATTGTTTCCTTCTGTGTCAATAAAATGTATAATTACTTTTATTCGTACATTCTTATAATTATTTACCGCGATAGTCCAATTTGCCCGCAAACCCCTCCTTTCTTGTTTTTTGGTTTGGGGACCAAAATCCAATCTTTATTCATCTTAATATACCTATTGTATATGTTTGCATCTAATTGAGTTTAAAAACGTGTTATATGAACAAGTTAAATAATCTTTTAAGGATATAAAAATTTACTTTAAGCTACACTGTAGATAGAGTTACTCTTTTGGAGAAAATAAAATACAGCAAAGAAAGAGATTATAATTGTGGTGTTCTTTTTTAAACTGCTAGCCACTGCACGAGCAATAAATAACTTGTAAGATGCACAAAGAAGTGATAAATAGGAATGTCATGAAAAACCTGCGGACAACTCTGTTGCGAAAAAGGTAATAGGACCACCTATTGGTTTAGAAAGATGAAAACAAAGTGCATGCCCTTAGTAGCAATTATTGACTTACAAGGCAAAAATACAACCAAATGACACAAAAGTTTTGAGTTTGAAGTTTTCTGCCAATTCCCTTATACACTTGGTTGTCGGTGTACATATAGGGGTTGATTTCCAAAAAATGGTGCAAGTCTGCTTAGAAACCAACCAGCGTCCAGGTTTTTTGTCCAAGCTTAGTTGAATAATCTGAAGTTAAAAGTTGATTGGCTACCATGTACCTGCACTAGACATTGCACTCTCCAGTTTTAGTAAGTTAACCCCATTGGCTTGTTAACCACTTCCCGACCGCCGCATGTATATGTACGTCCACAGAATGGCACGTACAGGCAAATGGGCGTACAGGTACGTCCTTGCCTTTCCGCGGGTCGGGGGTCCGATCGGGACCCCCCCCCCACTACATGCGGAAGTCGGATTCCCGCGGGGAGCGATCCGGGACGACGGCGCGGCTATTCGTTTATAGCCGCTCCGTCGCGATCGCTCCCCGGAGCTGAAGAACGGGGAGAGCCGTATGTAAACACGGCTTCCCTGTGCTTCACTGTGGCGGCTGCATCGATCGAGTGATCCCTTTTATAGGGAGACTCGATCGATGATGTCAGTCTTACAGCCACACCCCCCTACAGTTGTAAACACACACTAGGTGAACCCTAACTCCTACAGCGCCCCCTGTGGTTAACTCCCAAACTGCAACTGTCATTTTCACAATAAACAATGCAATTTAAATGCATTTTTTGCTGTGAAAATGACAATGGTCCCAAAAATGTGTCAAAATTGTCTGAAGTGTCCGCCATAATGCCGCAGTCACGAAAAAAATCGCTGATCGCTGCCATTAGTAGTAAAAAAAAAAACAAAAAAAAAAACTATCCCCTATTTTGTAAACGCTCTAAATTTTGCGCAAACCAATCGATAAACGCTTATTACGATTTTTTTACCAAAAATAGGTAGAAGAATACATATCGGCTTAAACTGAGGAAAAAAAATATGTTATATATGTTTTTGGGGGATATTTATTACAGCAAAAAGTATTGCATTTTTTTCTAAATTGTCGCTCTATTTTTGTTTATAGCGCAAAAAATAAAAACCGCAGAGGTGATCAAATACCACCAAAAGAAAGCTCTATTTGTGGGGGGAAAAAGGACGCCAATTTTGTTTGGGAGCCATGTCGCACGAGCGCGCAATTGTCTGTTAAAGCGACGCAGTGCCGAATTGTAAAAACGCCTTTGGGCATTTAGCAGCATATTGGTCCGGGGCTTAAGTGGTTAAAGAGCATGTAAATCCTGGCAATACATTTCTGTTTTGTGCTCCCTTATGGTCTGGGAAATATGCCACTGAGTATGCCACCGAAAGTGTTTTGTTCCAAATGTGTGATACAGTACTTCCTCTGCAGTCTGTCTCTGCTACACTAAAATGCCAAGCAGTGCCTGGCCCTGTCCAGTTCCCCTCTGAAAAAATAAAAAACATTAATCCCTAAGCTTTGGATATGAGGATAGAGGTGGGTGTTCTATAGTCCAAATCAAGGATAAGCAGCTTTAGATGCTATTGCTGTCCATGTTTTAAAAAACACTAAAATCATCTGGAACATCTCAAGTTCAGTTCTGAAAAGCTAGAGCCAAACATGAGTGATATTCAGGTACATTGAATTTAGTGCAAAAAATAGTAGGAGTACTGCATGTACAGGGTGACAAGAGATGGGTCATTGTGATTGACTTGATTTACTGTACCTTGTTTAATGCCCCGTACACACGATCCGAATATCGTACAACAGATCGTACAACTTTTTTTGTTTAATAGTTGCAAGTAGTAATTAAATAGGTTATTAAAGTCACAAATTCTCGTACGACAGAAAAAAAAAATCGGAAGTGATGTCATGTGTTGTAATGTATTTGTATTGTATTTTCGGACGACAACTGTACTGACTAAATGAAAATCGTACCATCTGGTACCGTACGAGAATTTTTTTTGTCCATGCCCGATAAAATAATATCGGATGAACTGTCATGATCAGCTCTCGAAAGCTCTGTACTAACGATCCGATTATCGTACGATTCTTCCTCGAATGACATTTTTTGTACAATATTCGGATCGTGTGTATGGGGCATGAAGCTGCAATGAACATGGATTACTTCAATGGATGCAGTGACTGATACTAGATTTATTTCTGGGGATATTACTAAACTTTATTTTAAAAGCCACGTGTTTATCTTTTATTTGATTAAAGGTTGTTGTTTTTTTCCGGTGTGTGGGTTTTTCTTTTTACTTTTAATGTGGTATTGTGTATGTGTTACTAATGTAATCCTGTACTCATTCCCCTGGGAGGGGGTGGATATCGAGTTGCCCCTTATTAATTAGCAGTCTTTTGATAGCAGTCATGGTGATCCACATCAATCATGTTAACCTGCTGACTTGTACACAGAACACTCCTGCCTATAAAAAAATAATTTCCAGCTGTGGAAATTTAAATTTAATGCTGAGGGTCCTGGGTGACATCAATGGTCACGACAGTGATGCAACATGTACAATCCATCTAAATTCCAACACAATGGTGTTTAAATTTGAATTCAATGTTTTTGTAAATTTTCAACCTGTTCAACTCAACTGCCAATGGATTAAACACTGATATAATCCAGCAACACTAGTGACAAATCTGCTCCTTAAAGCGGATGTGCCACTAAACAAATATATTAAAAGCCAGCAGCTACAGATACTGCAGCTGCTGACTTTTAATATAAGGACACTTACCTGTCCTGGAGTCCAGCGGTGATCGCAGCAGATGACGAGCCGATCGCTCGTCACCCTGCTGCTCCCCCCTCCATCCACGGTGAGGGAACCAGGAAGTGAAGCGCTCCGGCTTCACTGCCCGGTTCCCTACGGCGCATGCGCGAGTCGCGCTGCGCCCGCCGATTGGCTCCCGCTGTGTGCTGGGAGCCGAGTGTTCCCAGCATACAACGGGGGACGGACGGGAAGGGGAAAAAAAACCCGTCCTTTGCCCGTATCGTAGGGCCGGAAGTGGGTGCAGATACCTGTCTGTAGACAGGTGTCTGCACCCCCCTCCCCCCTGAAAGGTGTCAAATGTGACACCGGAGGGGGGGAGGGTGCCGATCAGCGGGACTCCACTTTAGAGTGGAGATCCGCTTTAATAGATTCAACTGGGTTGATTTGCTAAATAGAAAAAAGACAAAGGCAAGTGTAGTTGCTCCAGAGCTTAGTAAATGAGCAGAAACTCTGGTGGACTTCCATTATCCAATCATGTGCAAGCAAAAATACAGTTATTTTTTTTTTATTTACCTTGCACGTGATTGGGTATTCTTTACCCCATTTACTAATCTCTGGAGCAACTGTACTTGCAGAGGGCAACTTTGCAAAGTGCACAGGCTAATTGCCTTTAGTAAATCAACTCCAATGAGTGAGTATGGTCACACTTCCAAGTGAAATGAAAAAAGAAAAAAAGAAAACTAATATAGGTGCCACTTCTAGGGTCCTGGGCAGTTCTTAAAAATATATATATATATATACCCCAATTTTGCTATACTATGTTTATTCTCTTAAATTCCATGTGCTAAAATATTTAGGGTAATGTCATCTAAGGCAAACATATAGCAACTGTTAATTCTTAGCCTCACATGTAAAGGAATATGTTTTTCTCATTATATTATAATATCGTTTAACCCAGGGATCCTCAAACTACGACCCTCTAGCTGTTGTAGAACTACACATCCCATGAGCCATTGTAACACACTGACATTCACAGACATGACTAGGCATGATGGGAATTGTAGTTCCTGAACAACTGGAGGGCCGTAGTTTGAAGACCCATGGTTTAACCCTTTCATGCCTAATCCTATTTCTAACATTTGTTGCTTAGAATTTAAATCAGTATTTTTTACTAGAAACTTACTTAGAACCCCCCAAACATTATATATATTTTTAGCAGAGAATCTAGAGAATAAAATGGCGATAGTTGCAATATTTTAAGTTACACAGTATTTGCTCAGCGATCTTTGAAACAAATTTTTGGGGAAAAAATACACTTTCATGAATAAAAAAAACCTAAACAGTAAAGTTAGCCCTATTTTTCATATAATGTGAAAGATGATGTTATGCCGAGTAAAAAGACACCTTACATGTCATGCTTTGAAATTGCGCACACTAGTGCAATGGTGACAAACTACGGTATCTAAAAATCTCCATAGGCTACACTTTAAAAAAAGTTTACCGGTTATCAGATTAGAGTTACACAAGAGGTCTTTTTCTAGAATAACTGCTCTCACTCTGCCGATCGCGGGAATTTGAACACCGTTTACATTTGCGGGCGGGTGCAAAAACGGGACTGGGAGGCGCTTTAAAAAAATGAAATCTTATTTTTTTAATTAATTTATTTTTCTTTACATTGTCCCTTTAAAAAAAATCTGATCACTTTTTATTGCTGTCACAAGGGATGTAAAAATCCCTTGTGACAGAAATAGGTGGTAACAGGTATGCTTCATGGAGGGATCGGGGTCTAAAAGACCCCAAATCCCTTCTTTGCATTTAAAAGTATTCAAATCACCAAAATGGCAATTCTAAATACCGTAATTTTTTTTTAAATCGGCGCCATTGGCAACCAAGTAAACCGGAAGGGACGTTGTGGCGACGCAGTGTTGCCAACCGCCCGTAGATTTATGTGCAGCCCTGACCTGTGGAGTGGTGAAAGGGGCACAGGAGGAGAACACAGCACACTGATGATGTGGAGAAGTAATATGATGGTGGACAGAGGAGGAGGCTACTGTGAGGGGGTGAGGAGGACACCATCATGTTCACAGCCTCTGTCCACCTCCTGTAGTATGACTGCAGCCTCTGCCCACCTCCTGTATCATGTCCACAGTCTCTGTCCACCTCCTATAGTATGACTGCAGCCTCTGTCAACCTCCTGTAGTATGAAATGCAGCCTTTGTCCACCTCCTATAGTATGACTGCAGCCTCTGTCCACCTCCTGTAGTATGAAATGCAGCCTCTGTCCACCTCCTGTAGTATGACCTCAGCCTCTGTCCACCTCCTGTATCATGTTCTCAGCCTCTGTCCACCTCCTGTAGTATGTCCATAGCTTCTGTCCACCTCCTGTAGTATGTCCACAGCCTCTGTTCATCTCTTATCTTTTATCATGTCTGCAGTCTCTGAGGATGATCCTAGAAATGAGTCAAGAGTGGGAGCGCCACCAGGATGGGGGTTACGGGAAGAGACAGACATGTGTGGACTGTGGAGAGGAGTCTATAGAATAAAACCAGAGCCACCAAGCTGGAGCCATCAGACTGAGCCCTGCACAGTGCATCTGAGAGGAGGTCAGTGACAGCGCTGCCAGGTCAGTCTAAGGGGGGTCACAGAAGTAAGGAGGGGAGGGAATACAATAATGTAAGGAGGCACTGATATAAAGGTTCCCCCCTATATTAGTAACCCCCTCACTTACCTTTGTGTATTCACTCTACAGAAGGTGGTCTCTGGTCACCAGAGCCCCCCCCCCCACATCAGAGGTCCCCCTTACATCAAGATTTGCAGCGTTTCCCTTTATATAAGAGTTCCCTTGCACTGTAAGGGGGAATCCTGAGACTCTAAAGTTATAGTATCCTGACATTCATGTAAATTGAGAAATGTTTTTTGACTTTTGTTTAACTTAAACACATTTCTAATCTAGCTATGTGTTTATAGTTCAAATAGTAATATTTGCACTGTTTAGCACCAAAAAAATACATTTTAGGTACTTTTTTGCAGTGTCAGTAAAGAATGTAGATCTGTCAGTAAATTTCATGATAGTAAAAAAATTGGTGGCGCTTATAAATTTTGGCTTTCTACCAGTAAATTTCACTTGGTGGGGTTGGCAACACTGCGACGTCGCCTTCTGCGAATTTACATCCGAGACCCAATCAGAGCCGAATCTGGCTTTGTTCAGGTCTCAGCCTAGCCGATGGACACGCCGGATGGTGGACCGGGTCTCCCGATGGGGGCTTTCAAGCCGTATCGGTTGTTATCACTAAAGAGCCAGCCGCCCTCTCTAAAAAAAAAATTATATCGGGGTGATGCCTGCAGCTGCAGACATAATCCCGGTATAACCTCTTTAAGCCATGAAAACAAATGTGCGCACGGTCTGTAAGAAGGATATAATATAGGACATCCTATGTCATCAGCATACTTGCATACTTGTATACTGGGACCTGTCCGCAGTGATGACATTTATTTTTATTATTATCATTTCTACTATTATTATCATTATTATTATTATTATTGTTATTATTATTACAGCTACTGCTGTTCTTATTAGAGTGTAACTATTTTCTATAGAACTTTAACTTCCCCACAGGAAACCACTTTCAATTACCAAATTAAACCATCTACAGGGGCATAGATTCCTGCTCATTTGTATTAGTAGACTTTACAAAAAATATAGATTTTGATAAAACATTTCCGATAAATGTAATTTCTTTTACAAAGCATCAGCAAAACAAACAGTCAGTGAAGACATATGTGCTGTTACCTTTGTAAAAATAAATTGGCTTTTCTCCTTGTCGGTGTCATTAAAGCATGCCAGAGGAATATCTGTCTTTTTGGGCTGTCCACGATAGGTGCTGAACATCACAGACAAATAACAGCTCAGAATAACCCCTGAAGTGAAAACAGATGTCTTTCTAGAGAGTGATGACTAGAGCTCGTCAGTTTAAAGGTAACATAACAATGTATATGCAGGATTTAGCTCATTATTAGATATAAACACATAGCCAGAACACGACTTTATGTTGTATCATTTCATCTAAACTCAATCACTTTAACTGCCAATACATTTATGCAATCTTTGCATCATTTCCCCAACAGTTTGGAAGGTTTTTTAGACTGACATAGGATTCCAAAGAAAACAACTGCTTGCTGTTCTTTGTGTCTAGGCAGAGAAATTTGTGCTACTGTCATCTAATGTTATTCACATTCTGATACCAAATTGTTTACATTTTTGTGTGATTTTTAATGTTATGTTGTTGTTTTCTGCATTTAACTGATCTTTAATTATTATTAATTATTATTATTATTATTATTATTATTATTATTATTATTATTAATAAAAAAAAATATTTATTTGCATTCGAATTCAAAAACAAATTTAATATGTAAACATATTGTTGACTGTTGATGATTCCCTTTAAAAGCTGTGTGCAAATGTACCTGAAAGAATCAATGGTGTTTTGAAGCAAAATATTGGGCCAAATTCTCAAAAGAGATACGCAGACTTAACTCCATTTTTCTAATTTTACACGGCGCGTATATTTGCGCGCGATCGTCAAAACGACTTAAGCAAAGATTTCCGTATTTTCAGCCGTACTTAAATTAGTTACACCTGCGCATTCCCGGGCGCAAATTACGCTAGGCTCGCCGCTGTTTTTGATAGGCAAAGATGCAAATGAGGGAGTTAGGGCGATTCTCAGAATTAAGTGTGTGTGCCGTATTTTCCGCCCTGTGCGCACCTGTTAGTTTTTCTGACTAAATTTCCACATTATAAAACCAGCCCTAATTTTACACATGCTGTGGAAGGGTTTGCAGAAGGAAGTGACTAGAGGTTACAGCTCTAGTTGTGAAGGTTGTTGTTGAAAAATGCCAGGACCAGCAATGATTTTGACGGCACTTGCTGCCTTACAGGCACAAAGGAGGAGGAGGGCACAGAGGAGGAGGATGAGGGCACAGGCGCGTGTTTATCGGCCACGCCGTGATATTTGGCAAATGCCAGTTTATGAGGTCATCGGCAACTACCGATTTGATAGGGAGGCCATCCTGGAGATCACCCAACTCCTTCATGAGGATCTAATCGCCCCAACCCTACGTTCCCATGCCCTGACACCTCTTGAAAAAGTTATGGCAACCCTCCATTTTTTATCGAGTGGCTCATTCCAGCGAGCATCTGGAGGTGTGGCTGGGATGGTGCAGTCAACCATGAGTAAATGCCTACATCAGGTGGTCCCTGCCATACTGCGGCGCATGAGCCACCAGTTTGTCATGCCCACCCAGGAGGACCAGCGTGTGCAAGCAATGACAGACTTTTACAATATTGCTGGCTTTCCTAAGATCATCGGGGCGATTGACTGCACCCATGTGGCACTCCAGCCCCCCCATGATACTGAACACCTGTTCAGAAACAGGAAAGGCTGGCATTCGATCAATGTCCAGATGATCGTAGATGCACATGGCCTCATCTGGCACGTTTGTGCCAAGTTTCCCGGCTCGTGCCATGATAGTTTCATACTAAGGCAGACCAAGATCTACAGAGACTTTGAGATGAACGTGTATGGAGACAGCTGGCTGATTGGTGAGTGACATTGGTGTCAGGTATGCCCCCCCCATGATGGAGACATCACAAGGGGCACATGCATGACTAATATCCTCCTGTCTTTTCCCTTACAGGTGACTCAGGATATGCATTGGGACCCCACCTGATGACCCCCTTTAGGAACCCCCAATCACCCGGAGAACGAAAATACAATGAGGTGCACAGCCAGACCCGGGCTATAGTAGAGCGGACTTTTGGCATGCTAAAGTCACGATTCAGATGCCTGGACAAGACTGGGGGTACACTATTGTATTCCCCAGACTTTGTATGCAAAATTATTGGTGCATGTTGCATACTGCACAATTTTGCATTAAGAAGGGGCATGCATGTGGAGATATCTCCTGACCTAACCCCCCACCCAGGCAACCCCCCCCCCCCAAACCCCTCTACCCGGTCTGCTGAGGGCCAGGCAATCAGGAGACAACTGTCTGAAGGCATCTTTGCCCAGTAAATGCATCCTAATACTATTTTTGTTTTTGATTTGCCAAGACCAAATCACAGAGATTATGTGACCTTTAAATCTTTATTTTGGTAAATAAATGCACATTACTTATATGCCAAAGAGAATGTTTATTTTTATTTACAAAACGCACATTAATTATCTCACAATGAGAATGCATGAATGCACGTCACTGTGGTCCCTAGCACAGACACATCACATGCACATCGAATTGGATTAGATCCAAGTACCCCCCCCCACCCTTTGGTACTTGGGAGCAGTAACGCCCCGCCACGGCTCCAATTATGTCACTGTGCATTCATACACCATTCAGGAACCTAGGATGACTTCTCCCTGGTCCTGGGGATCCCTACTCCACCAAAACTGAGGGTGACACCCTTATGTTTTCAGGAATGCCATCCCCCCACATTCACACATCATTCACACACATATACCAAATCATAAGTACAGTGTAAAAAAAAAAAAAAAAGTACCCCTGCAAATTAGGGATGTTGCCGAGTGCTCCTTCTGGGCTGCCCACGGGCACGGTCACGGGGACGGTCACGGGGACGGCCACGGGGACGGCCACGGCCGACTGGGGGATCTTCACGGGGGGGGGTCTGTGCAGGGGAGGGAGTATTTTCAGGGGGGGGACTGTGCAGGGGAGGGAGTATTTTCAGGGGGGGGGGGACTGTGCAGGGGAGGGAGTATTTTCAGGGCGGGGGGACTGTACAGGGGAGGAAGCAGCCTCCCCTGGTGTCTGTCCTCCTGCTGGCCTTCCCTCCAAGGCAACGGCTATCCTTGTCAGACAGGAAGTTATGTCAGCCGTATTGGCCTGCACAGCCCGGGTATTGGCCTGCACAGCCTGGGAGAGGGCAGTCACCTCCTGGGCCACACCTGTTGTGGCGTTCCTCAGGTCCCACAAACAGGTGATGACCCCCACGGAGTTGGTGGCCACGTCACCCAGTGACTCCCTCATTGCACCCAGGCTGCGCTCCACCTTGCTCATAGTTTTTTGTATTGCAGACAGACTGCGGGTCTGCCGGACATTGTCCCTCAACAGACTGACCGGCAGACGCACCAACCCCCCCCTGTTTTCAGGGGTCGGCATCCTACTTGCCCCTGAGGCTTGTGGCCTTGGAGGAGGAGTTGGAGTGAGCCATGGGTGCTGCTGCATGTTGGAGGAGGGTTGGAAGGGGCGACCCATGATGGTGGCCTGACTTCTGGGCGCCTGTGGGGTTCCCTCAGGGGATGATTCAAAGGTCATATCTTGGCCCATCATTATTTCCTGCCCAATCAGAATATTGTCATCTTCCTCCCCCTCATCCTCCTCCCACTCAACATCCAAATTAGGGGAGTTGTGGGCACTCCCCTCCCATGGCGAATCCTGCCCTTCTTGGGACTCTGCATGAGCCTGTCTTGGGGGTGGTGCAGCAGCCTGCCCTGATGGGCCTGCAACCTCCTGACCTGATGGGCCAGCAACCTCCTGACCTGATGGGCCAGCAACCTCGTGACCTGATGGGGCTGCCACCTCCTGGGCTGATGGGGCTGCCACCTCCTGGGCTGATGGGGCTGCCACCTCCTGGGCTGATGGGGCTGCCACCTCCTGGGCTGATGGGGCTGCAACCTCCTGGCCATCTGGGGAGGACACAAAACAATCACAGGTTGTTGGATCCATACACTTGGCACATCTTCCCTTCCCCCACCCACACATGCTAATCACCAGATAGAAATTCCTAAAAATTACCTGTCCTCATAAGAGGATCATTGTCAAAGCCAGGCAGGCCCACCACCTGCTGTGGGTGGAAACACTGGGCCACTGCCCATTCCTCCTCACTCATCCTGACTGGGCAGGGTCCCCCTCCTCCAGTGCCCCTGGTATGGGCATGCAGCGTTGCCAGCTTGTTCCGGGACACGCTCCTCAAGTCATTTATTTTTTTTTGAACTCCAGCGATGGTCCTGGTCTCCCCCCCCCCCGCCGCATTGATCCGATCGGTGATCTTTTGAAGGATCTCCTTCCTCCTGGCCGGGGTGGTGGTGTGGCTCTCAGGGCCATGGAGAAATCGCCCAAATTTAATGACGCCCTGAGCAAGTATATGCTTCTCTGCCGGTGAAAAATTTAGCTTCCTGCGCTTGGGAGCCATGACAGACAACACCCAGCAACAGGGAACTCACCCAACAAACAAACAACAATACACACACACACCAAAGAAAATACAAACAAGCCAAAATAAAAAATAGACAGACAGCTACTATTAATTCGAAAACAAACAGGCAAAAAAGGAAAACAAAAAATATAAACAAAACCCAAAAAAAACTATTAGGAAAAACAAACAGGCAAACAATCAAAACAAAAAACAAATTAGCAAAAACAAACACCAACTATACCCTCCAACTCCACAAACACTTTTCTCACAAAACAATCTTACCAACAAACACTGACAAACGTTCAAAGCAGAAGCAACTTGCTTTAGGAAGGGAACACAGGGAAATACTTTTGCAATTGAAGTGTGTTTGACTGGGGCTATTTAGACACAGGGCGATCTTCAAACTAAGTACGCTTGGCCTTTTACCTATCTCACTGATTGCGCTGACCAAAGTTCTGCACATGCGCATTGAGGTCCAGATTCGTGCGCGCATGCGCAGTACGGCCGGCACTTCATTTGCATGGGGTCACGGCTCATTACAATGAAGCACGCCCACTTCATTCCCACTTGCCATAACCACGCCTTACGCGTTGAAACTTAAGTTAAGGATGGCGCAGTTTTGTGCGCAAATGCACTGAGAATACGGTAGTTACGACACCAACTTAGGGCGCCGTAACTTAAATGACATAAGTTAGATAATCCTAAATTTACACATGGTTTTGAGAATTTGGCCCATTGTTTTCATTTAGATTTTTCTTCTGATCTCTGAAGTTTTTACATTGATAAAAAAAAAAGAAAAAAAAGTAATATATACATTGATAAAAAAAAAAAAGTAATTATATATATATATATATATATATATATATATATATATGTATATGTATATATATATATATATGTATATGTATATATATATATATATATATATATATATATATATATATATATATGTATATATATATATATATATATGTATGTATATGTATATATATATATATATATATATATATATATATATATATATATATATATATATATATATATATATATATAATATTTTTTAAAAGCATTCTTACTTCACATTAATTCTTCACACCTGCCCAAAACTTCTGAACAATACCGCTCATAGAGACGGCAAAATGGTAAAGCCAGCAATTTCTTTTATAACTTAGAACACTTCCCATACTCTGAATAAACGTAAAAGAAATACAAAGAAGATTAGTTTGTGAAATATCAAACTGTCAATATTTCTGGTGAATTAATAATTTTTGCATCATTTGTGTCCAGATGAGCATACAGTACATAGTCACAAAACAGTGCAGCACTCTGCTTCAATAAAGTGCATTCAAATTATAGTGCATAAATAAATATCTGAAAACAGTGTACTAATCATCTATATACAATACAATTACGTAAGTTAATCTTTTCTTTTAAATATATACAGTATCTTGCAAAAGTGAGTACACCCCTCACATGTTTGTAAATATTTTATTTTACTTTTTCATGTGACAACACTGAAGAAATTACACTTTGCTTACAGCTTGAATAACAGTGTACATTTTTTGTCCCCTCAAAATAACTCAACACACAGCCATTAATGTCTAAACTGCTGGCAACAAACGTAAGTACACCCCTAGGTGAAAATGTCCAAATTGGGCCCAATTAGCTATTTTCCCTCCCCGATGTCATGTGACTTGTTAGTGTTACAAAGTCTCATGTGTGAATGAGGAGCAGGTGTGTTACATTTGGTCTCATGGCTTTCTCTCTAACATCCACCAGCTTCGTAATGTCATCATGGAGGAGTGGAAGAGGACTCCAGTGGCAACCTGTGAAGCTCTGGTGAACTCCATGCCCAAGAGGGTTAAGGTAGTGCTGGAAAATAAGGTTGGCCACACAAAGTATTGACACTTTGGGCCCAATTTGGACATTTTTACAGAGGGGTGTACTCACTTTTTTTTGTCAGCAGTTTAGACATTAATGGCTGCGTGTTGTGTTATTTTGAGGTGACAAAAAATGTACACTGTGATACAAGCTGTACACTAACTACTTTACATTGTAGCAAAGTGTAATTTCTTCAGTGTTGTCACATGAAAAGTTATAATAAAATATTTTCAAAAATGTAATTTCCTCTGATAACCACAGTGCCCATCACCCCACCTAGTATATTTTCACCTGCTTGAATGGACCTCACTAATTAAAGGAGGTCTATATGCACTTTGCAAGTGGCACCGCTCCCACTGGCTGTACACTCTAAGAAGGGGCCCCCAGATCCTGGCCTTCCCCCTATGTAAATGAGTATGGGGTACATAGCACCCCTACCCATTCACCAAAAAGGTGTTAAAAAGTGATAAAAACACAGGGACAGTTTTTGACAATTCCTTGATTAAAAGATAAAAAAAAAAAAAAAAAAAACTGTGTCCCCGATGTAAATCCATTGTCAATTACGCTTCCGCCGCACCGCCGGTACCTTGAAAAAGAAAAAAAACACTCTGCACTTATTGATAGCTGACTGCGGAATGCCTTCTCTGCCGTTTGACAGTTCTTATATAGGTGAGGGCGGGGCCACCTGGTGACGTTACATGGCAGGACCACTCCCCTTGTGACATCACAGGCCAGTGCATGCGGAGTCTGTAAAAAAATTTTTTACATAGGGGTGCAGACCACCACAACCACAGCCCAGGGTTGTGGGGAAGAGACCCTTGTCCCCATCAATATGGGGACAAGGTGCTTTGGGGTGGGTGAGGCAGAGCCCCCCCTTCCCTGAAGCACCCTCACATGTTAAGGGCATGTGACCTGGTATGGTTCAGGAGGAGGGCACTTGCTCGTCCCCCCACCTTTCCTGACCTGATTTCCTGACCTGCCAGGCTGCATGCTTGGATAAGGGCCTGGTATGGATGTTGGTGAGGCCCACACAATTTTTTTCTATTTCTATCCATACCAGACAATGAGTCAATTTAAATGGGATTTGTTTGCTTTTTTTCCTTCAGAAATTTCATTTTTGTTGCAGAATTTTCTATATATGCTACAGATGCTCTACTTTACAGGCAGACTAAGGGGACCCACCCCCCCCGGGCACTATATTTACAGAAATTGCTCTTGAAAAAAGGATTGTTTTTAAAAATGTTTGCATTAATACATGTCATCCAGGGCAGTACCTAGACCTTTTTTTTGTACAATTACTTGGATATAAGCCTTCAAAATGGACACTTTTGATTTTTCCTGTTCGACTACCAAAGACTTTAATGGGGTTCGCTGTTCAGGTCAGAAGTTCCCCTGTTCGGGAGTTCTGCTGTGAGCCGAACAGGGGGATGTTTGGCCCATCTCTATTAGGGAGCATTTTCCTTTTATTTGGTCCCATTCTATGATCCCCTATCTGGGTATTAATTAACAGCTGATTTCCACACTGCGTAATTAATTTACTAAAAGAAAACTGTGCACTTTGAAAAGTGGCAAGGGCAGTTGCTTCAAAGCTTAGTAAAGAAAGCTCTGATGACTTCCATCATCCAATCATGTGCAAGCAAAAATGCTGTGGGAACATTCAAACTGGAGGTCTCCCAGAGTCCACTGAAGGTCTGCAGTCTACAATAACTTTATTTTCCAAGCGCTACAGCCTGCCATATACATAAAACAGATGGAATTAGACAAAATACGTTTAGCATAAGTCTACCTATTATAAAACGAAGAAAGCTATTTTTCAAGCAGCTTGCAACAAGCCTAGTCTTATAGAGCCACAGATATAAATTTTACTTATATCTAAACCCTACCACAATGCAAAAAAAAAAAAAACCTTTTAGGTAGATTCAGGTAGGGGCGCGCTAATTTGCGGCGGCGTAGCCTAGCGTGTTTACACTACGCCGCCTTAAGTAAGAGAGTCAAGTACATGATTCTCAAAGCACTTACCTCCTTACTTAGGGCGGCGTAGTGTAAACGTGGCGGGCGTAAGGGCGCCTAATTCAAATGGGTTGGAGGGGGGCGTGTTTAATGGTAATGAGGCTTGACCTTACGTTTTTGACGTTTTTTGCCTACTGCGCATGCGCCAGGCGCCTACATTTCCCAGTGCGCAATGCGACTAAGTACGCCGTACGGGCCTATTGATTTAGACGTGGACGTAAACGACGTAACTCCCGATTCGCGGACGACTTACGCAAACGACGTAAAAAATTCGAACCTCGCGGCGGGAACGGCGGCCATACTTTAACATTGTTATTCCACCTCATAGGTGGAATAACTTTAGGCCGCCTAAGGCCTTATGGAAACAGCGTAAATCGACTGTGGCGGCCGGGCGTACGTTCGTGAATCGACGTAGAAACTCATTTACATATTCTACGCCAGCCGCAATGGAAGCGCCACCTAGCGGCCATCCGAAAAATTGCAATCTAAGATAGGACGGCGCAAGCCGTCCTATCTTAGATATGTTTAAGCGTATCTCTGTTTGAGCATACGCTTAAACATAGGTCGGCGTAGATTCTGAGTTAGGTCGACTTATCTACTGATAAGTCGGCCTAACTCTACCTGAATCTACCTATTTAGCTTTATAATTTCTTCTTTTAAGCTGGTAATCCAATAAAATGGCCTAACGCCTATAATCACTTCTGACAATGCACGTAGAACTTTGGATATTCCACAGAACCTTGGAGACACCAAAGGCTAGGGGACTTTTACAATATTAGACCTTTAGATAGTCTACACCTGATTGGTTGTAATATTGTGTTTCGTTTAGTTCACTGTATAAATGTGTCAAGTGTGGTGGTAATTAGACATGTTCAACGGAAAGTTGATAGTTTAATTTTGTATATATTCATTATGTTTCATTTCCGTAGAATGTTGTTTTGTTTATCAGTTTTCTAACAAATTCCACATTTCCCGACATCTGGTGATGTGTGTTGTGCGACAGGTCACTCTGTTTCACAAGCCGTCAATCATCGAACGGAAGGATAGGAACGCCCAGTCCCGCAGTCATCGGAACCTGGAAGCCCTGGACAAAAACAGAATATAAAGGTATGTACGGAGAAAAAAAAAACGCCGAAAGTAAATGCCCTTACTATGCTGGCTCTGCTAGATGTAATATTAACATTTTTTTGGGGGTGAACCCCCGCTTTAAGCAGCGGGCTAGGAAGCCAGCTGCCACGTCCTTAACAACCGATAAGTCATCAGTTGTCATCTGGCTTCCCCACTGGCAGCTGAAATGTAAACATAGCCACGCCAATTAAAAAAAAAAAAGCTCGCTAGTCCTCCCTTTCCTGACCTTCCGGACTGCTTGCCCAGATAAGGGTCTGGTATGGATTTTGGGGAGAACCCATGTCATTTTTTTCTACATTTTGCCAGCCCCTGAAGAAGAAGCAACATGCTTTAAAACATGTTCCTATCTCCCAGCGCACTCCCAGTGGTGTCAGACATCCTTTCCATGTAGGCTCCTGGTTCCATTCCTGATCAGGTTGTCTTGTAGCTGCTGCTTCCTCTTGCCTGTGCTCTTCTCTCTTTGCTCACAGCCGAAGCAGGTTAATTCCATAGCAGCTCCAGGTTCCAGGGACAACAGCTTTGACTTTCAGGCTCCGTTGACACCTAGGCATTTTTGGGCATTTTCTGCTCTAATGCCGCGTACACACGACCGTTATTCATGTCATGGAGAAAAACTATGTTTTTCTCAACGTGATTCCTCTCAAGCCTGCCTTGCATACACAAGAAAAAAAATGCTCGATTAAAGCGCGATGACGTACAAGATGTACGATGGAACTATAAAGGGGAAGTTCCATTCGAATGGTGCCACCCTTTGGGCTGCTTATGCTAATTTCCCTGTCTCATAACTTGCTTCTGAGTGCAAGTAGCTCAGTGGAATATGGATTCCAAGGTCCCTTGACTAGAGTTGAGCGGGAACCCGAACCCGAACCCGAACTCCGAACCCCATTGTAGTCAATGGGACACGGACTTTTAGAAAAAATAATGCGCGGAGGTCCCCGCAAATTCAATAACCAGATCCTTTAGGTCTGGTATGGATATTAAGGGGAACCCCGCCATCAATTTAAAAAAAAAATGGACGTGCGGTTCCCCCTAAATATCCATAACCAGACCCTTCAGGTCTGGTGTGGATTTTAAGGGGAACTCCACCCCAAATTTTTTAAAAAAATGGCGTGGAGTTCCCCCTAAAATCCACACCAGACCTCTTATCCGAGCACGTTGACCTGGCCGGCCGCAGAAAAGAGGGGGGACAGAGTGCAGCCCCCCCCCTCTCCTGAACTGCACCAGGCCACATGCCCTCAACATTGGGAGGGTGCTTTGGGGTGCCCCCCAAAGCACCTTGTCCCCATGTTGATGTGGACAAGGGTCTCATCCCCACAACCCTTGCCCGGTGGTTGTGGGGGTATGCGGGTGGAAGGCTTATCAGAATCTGGTAGACCCCAGATCCTGACCCCCCCCTGTGTAAAAAATGGTAATGGGGTACAGTGTACCCCTACCATTTCACAAAGGAAGTGTAAATTCTTGTAAAAAAAAAACACACACACACCCGTAGAATAAAGTCCTTTATTAATAAGAAAAAAGAAAAAACTCCAGCGGTGATAATCCACTCGTTCCCGGCTTCCTGCTCCAACGTTGTCCTGATCCAGCGACGAGTGCGGGTGATCTCCAGCGATGAGAAGATCTATCCATCCAGAGAGCAGCATCGCCGACCTCCTCTCACCGCTGAACACAGCCCAGCAAATGACGCGCTGAAGCTGTGACATTACTTATATAGGGGAGGCAGGGCCACCCGTCACGTGACCCCGCACCCTCTGACGCACCCTCTGCTACGTCACTGGGGAAGCCCAGTCTTCCCTCTTCCTGGGCTTCCCCACTGACGTAGCAGAGGGTGCGTCAGAGGGTGCGGGGTCACGTGACGGGTGGCCCTGCCTCCCCTATATAAGTAATGTCACAGCTTCAGCGCGTCATTCGCTGGGCTGTGTCCAGCGGTGAGAGGAGGTCGGCGATGCTGCTCTCTGGATTTGTCCTAAAAAGTGTTTGGGGACCTGGGTCCTGTCCCAGGGGACATGTATCAATGCAAAAAAAGTTTTAAAAACGGACGTTTTTTTGGGAGCAGTGAATTTAATAATGCTAAAAGTGAAACAATAAAAGTGAAATATTACTTTAAATTTCGTACCTAGGGAGGGTGTAAAGTTAGCATGTGAAATATCACATGTTTCCCGTAAATTGAATTGTCACTGCACAAAGTGTCATTTCTGAAAGGAAAAAAAGTCATTTAAAACCGGACTTGCGGCTATAATAAATTGTCGGCTCCTGCAATTCAGAGAGAATTCATTTGTTAAAAAAAAAGCGTGGGGGTCCCCTCAAATTTAATTACCAGGCCCTTCAGGTCTGGTATGGATATTAAGGGGAACCCCGCCGTCAATTAAAAAAAAAAATTACATGGGGTTCCCCCCAAATATCCATTCCAGACCCTTCAGGTCTGGTGAGGATTTTAAGGGGAACTCTACCCCAATTTTTTTTTTTAAATGGCGTGGAGTTCCCCCAAAAATCCACACCAGACCCCTTATCCGAGCACGTTAACCTGGCCGGCCGCAGAAAAGATGGGGGACAGAGTGCGGCCCCCCCCTCTCCTGAACCGTACCAGGCCACATGCCCTCAGCATGGGGAGGATGTCCCCATGTTGATGAAGACAAGGGCCTCATCCCCACAACCCTTACCCGGTGGTTGTGGGGGTCTGTGGGTGGACTTTTTTCTACGGTGTGTGTGTTTTTTACAATTATTTACACTCCCTTCGTGAAATGGTAGGGGTACAATGTACCCCATTGCCAATTCAAATGAGGGGGCCAGGATCTGGGGGTCCCCTTTGTTAAAGGGGTCTTCCAGATTCTGATAATCCCCCCTCCCGCATACCCCCACAACCACCGGGCAAGGGTTGTGGGGATGAGGCCCTTGTCCCCATCAACATGGGGACATCCTCCCCATGTTGAGGGCATGTGGCCTGGTACGGTTCAGGAGAGGGGGCCGCACACTGTTCCCGCCCTCTTTTCTGTGGCCGGCCAGGTTAACGTGCTCAGATAAGATGTCTGGTGTGAATTTTTGGGGAAACTCAACGCCATTTTTAAAAAAAAATTGGGGTGGAGTTCCCCTTAAAATCCACATCAGACCTGAAGGGTCTGGAATGGATATTTGGGGGGAACCCCACATCATTTTTCTTTTAATTGATGGCGGGGTTCCCCTTAATATCCATACCAGACCTGAAGGGCCTGGTAATTGAATTTGGGGGGACCCCCACGCTTTTTTTTTTTTTTTATGAATAAATTCCCTATGAATTGCCGGAGCCGACAATTCATTATAGCCGCAAGTCCGGTTTTAAATGCCTTTTTTTCCTTTCAAAAATGACACTGTGTGCAGGGACAGTTCTATGTACGGGAAACATGCGCTATTTCACATGCTAACTTTACACCCCCCCTAGGTATAAAATTTAAAGTAATATTTCACTTTTATTGTTTAACTTTTAGCATTATTAAATTCACTGCTCCCGAAAAAAAACGGCCGTTTAAAAAAAAAAAATTGCATTGATACATGTCCCCTGGGACAGGACCAAGGGCCCAAACACTTTTTAGGACAATAACTTGCATATTAGCCTTTAAAATGAGCACTTTAGATTTCTCCCATAGACTTTAACAGGGTGTTCTGCAGCTTTTCGAATTTGCCGCGAACACCCCAAATTGTTTGTTGTTCGCCGAACAGGCGAACAGGCAATGTTCGAGTCGAACATGAGTTTGACTCGAACTCGAAGCTCATCCCTAGCTGCCAGTGAGCGCTGACTCACACACTACCTGACAGTTCTGTGTGATATATTGCCCATAGTAGCCCAGTCATTTGAACTATGGCATTGTTATAGAGATAAATATCAGTGGAAATCCAAGGTATCCCTCTGGTCCTCATTTTTGGGTGACCTGAGATTTATAACTGCGTTTTCTAGACCTCATGATTCTGGCTGGTGGACCTCTCATGGGTTTACTAATCTTTTTAATTTCCAGGAGGGCTTATGGGCTCGTCTTTTGCCTCCTTTACTCATTTTTGAAAAACACAATCTTTACCACAATGTGATTTTTTTCACTATTTGCAAATAAGGCACTTCTTCACCACTCATTATGCTTTGTCTCCTCTGGATTTCTACACTGTTTCTGAAGGGATTTGTCATAATCAGCCTCATGAAAGGGAAATGATCTCGACTCTCTACACCACACTCTCTCAGGAATCCCCTTCCTCTAAGCTCTCTTATATGTTATTTGTGGAGGAAGAGTGGGATTCTATGTGGACTAACTTCAGAAAATCGGTGATATCTTTGGCTATTCGTGACACTGCTTTCAAATTATGTACAAGGTGGTATTATACCCCTCTTAAACTTTTCAGGTTGTCATCATCGGTTGGTGGGTGGGGTCAAAGACCTATTTATTACAAATTATAGTGAGATTGCAATGCTTCTTTCTCCATGAAGCAGGCTTGAAAGGTTTTGGGGTAATATAGTCCAAAGAAATGAATATAAACATAGGAACACCAACTTCAAGGTCCCAGCATACAATGTTTGCACAATTTGGGATCAATTGTCTGGAAAGGATCCCTGTACACCAGTGAGGCTGGATAGGGAATAAGCAGAGTGTCTTTTAAATAAAGTGGGCACTCTTTTAAATAAAATGGGCTCATAGCATGAGGCTCTGTGGTGTAAAATCGTAAAGATGTGGTCATAAATCAAGAAACAATGCAGAAAGATTGAATCTGTAGAGCGGTATGAAAAACTTCTCCTAGGTCATCTCAGTCACTACAAACCCAATTTGAGGGAAGTAAAGCCAAGTGGCAACAAAGACCAGTTTCTGGGCTGGGAAAAAACTTGCCCCAACAGGAAAAGATGTATTGGCAGTTTTACTTATTGAGGTTAGTCCCAATCCACAGTCAAGTGTATGCCGTCTACAGCTATTCACCAGATGGGTGTTGCAAAATAAATGTATGCCAGGGGGCCTGCATCAACCTTGGGGGACCAAGGAGAACAAAGCAATAAAAAATATTACAGGAGGTTTAAAAAATATTTATCCAGTGAACTAAACAAAACACAATACTACAACCGATCAGGTGTAGACTATCTAAAGGTTTAATATTGTAAAAGTCCCCTAGCCTTTGGTGTCTCCAAGGTTCTGTGGAATCTCCAAAGTTTTATGTGCATTGTCAGAAGTGATGATAGGCATTTGGCCATTGTATTGGATTACCATCTTAAAATAAGAAATTATAAAGCTAAAGGAGTTTTCTTTTTTTGCATTGTGGTGGGGTTTAGATATAAGTAAAATTTATATCTGTGGCTCTGTAAGACTAGGCTTGTTGCAAGCTGCTTGAAAAATAGCTTTCTTAGTTTTATAATAGGTAGACTTATGCTAAACATATTTTGTCTAATTCCATCTGTTCTATGTGTATGGCAGGCTGTAGCACTTGGAAAATAAAGTTATTGTAGACTGCAGCCCTTCAGTGGACTCTGGGAGACCTCCAGTTTGAATGTTCCCACAGCAGTTTCCAAAGTCCTAAATTGAGGACATTTTTCAGTTCAGATCATAAGGAATCTAGGTATTGTGTATGAGGAGTTGATGACCGTAATTGCACTGTCCATTTTCTTTTCCAGAAGGTCAGTCGCCTAGCTCCCTGATCTTTGTAGCAAGGTCTTCTCTGAAGCAGCCATTAACTCCTGCTGCAGTACAAATTTCAAGCATTACAGGATGTTTTTGCTTTTGATTGAAATGTCCTCTTTTCTAACCATTTGTCTGGGGAGGAATCAAGGAGGCTGGTTGTGATTTTGATAGATTGTGTTAAAACCATTCTTGGAGTTTCCTACAAATAGTTGTTTGAGCAGTGGGTTTTAGGATTCTTTTTACCAATTAAAGTCTTGTTTGGCTTGTTTGTTTTTCTTCCTATGTATTGCTCTGGAAATGTTTTATTTCTCATTTCATGTACATTTAATAAAGCTTCTCTGAATAAAAAAAAGTCTTACCAATAGATGCCATGCAGTGGCAAAAAAAATTGCAGCCTCACTGTGCCCATCAAATGCAGCCACTGTGCCATCAATTGTCACCACTGTGCCATGCCATCAAATGCAGTCACTGTGCCATCAATTGTCACCACTGTGCCATGCCATCAAACACAGAAACTGTGCCACAATTATCACCACTGTGCCATGCCATCAAATGCAGTCACTATGCCATCAATTCGCACCACTGTGCCATGCCATCAAACGCAGCCACTGTGCCATGCCATCAAACGCAGCCACTGTGCCATGCCATCAAACGCAGTCACTGTGCCATGCCATCAAACGCAGCCACTGTGCCATGCCATCAAACGCAGTCACTGTGCCATGCCATAAAACACAGCCACTGTGCCATCAATTGTCACCACTGTGCCATGCCATCAAACGCAGCCACTGTGCCCCTCAATTTGTCACCACTTGCCAATTGTCACCACTGTGCCCTTTAATTGTCGCCACTGTGCCCATTGTTGCCACTGTGCATGTCACTGTGCCCTTTAATTGTTGCCACTGTGCCCTTTGTTGCCTCTGTGCCCATTGTCGCCGCTGTGCCCTGTAAAATGCACTTACCTTTCTCCTTCCACGTCCCTCGATGTCTTCTCCCGCCTTGGTGACACTCCAGCCAATCAGGTTACCGATAACTAGAATGCATGAATGTATGTTATTTCAGTGGTGGTGCGGAGCCAGAGGGGACAGCGCTCCAGCGCCCTCTATAGACGGACCACCACTGCTGCCATGTATGGCTGCTCATGGATGTGCAGTAACTCTCTCTTTTATAATGTTTTAGAGCATTGAATAGGTCAGAGGGGTATAACGCTTGACTTAATAGGACTCCAATTGGTTCACCATATGGAAATATTTGGGGGTCAATGTATAGCTTTGTTGATGAAATTAGCTTAATTAATTTTAGTCGTGTGTGTGTGCATGTTTTATAATATTCTAGACCTGTTTCAAGTTGTAATGGTCTATGGCACAGATTTTAAGTTGTATTTCTGGATGTCAGATAGAATATATGTAAGCTGTTTTAAACAGGCAATGGTCGATGGGGATTTAGAATATTATATTATTAATGGGTTTTGTATTTTGCCTGGAGTTCTCCTTTAATTCAGGAAACACCTGCTAGTATTTATGCACTATATATTACAGCATCTGACACATATAAATATGCAAATATTCTCCTACATTGGCAGAATCCACAGTGTAACAATGTGCTATACATATGAGCACAAGCATTTATTTCCCGATATCAGGTCTACTGATTTCTAAGAAGGCAGTTAAATAAAGAAACATTATTCTTTCTTTAAGCAACTACTCAACACCTTAATTTTAGATAAGCCCTTGACTGTGCTATCTCATAAATGTTGTAACAACTTTAGATAAGAGAAAACACATAAATTAAGTTTAGTAGATTTTCTCAGTGCATTGTTTTCGTAATATAGTTTCTGTTGAAGTTTGACCAATCTTTTTTCATCCTAGAAGGCAAATATGAAAATAAAAATATGGTTAAATTATTGGCTTGATATAATAAACATGTAACAATAATGTCAGAACATAGAACAATAACATAATATTGGGCCAGATTCAGAGAGAGATACGACAGTGTATCTCCTGATACACCGTCGTATCTCAGAGTTAGGCCGGTCGTATCTATGCGACTGATTCATAGAATCAGTTACGCATAGATTTGCCTAAGATCCGACAGGTGTAACTGTGTTACACCATCGGATCTTAACTGCAATTTTAAAATGGCCGCTGGGGGCGTTCTCGCTGATTTACAGCGAGGATATGTAAATCAGCGAGATACGCCAATTCACGAACGTACGCGGGCCCGATGCAGTCACTTTACGTCGTTTACGTAAGCGTTTTCCCGGCGTATACTTACACTTGCTTCTATGAGGCGCAGCCAATGTTAAGTATGGCCGTCGTTCCCGCGTCAATTTTTTTTTCGATTCACAAAAGCGCTGGACGCAAGTTACGCTCACGCCAAAACCAATGACGTCCTAGTGACGTCATTGGGAGCAATGCACGCTGGGAAAATTCACGGACGGCGCATGCGCATTTAAATCGGCGCGGGGACGCGCCTGATTTAAATACTACACTCCCCCTAGCCGCGGAATTTGAATTCCGCCGGGGGATTTACGATTACAATTGCCGTAAGTTTTGAGGTAAGTGTATTGTGAATTACCCACTTGCCTCTAAAACTTGCGGCGGCGGATCTTAAATCAGATAAATTACGCGGATCTAAAGATCCGCGGATCTATCTGAATCTGGCCCACTGTCTTTAAAGCAGAGTTCCACCCAAAAATGTAACTTCCACTCTTCCGCATCCTCCCCCCCTTCCGGTGTTACGTTTGGCACCTTTCGGGGAGGGGCAGATACCTCCGCTGTCTTCTGGGAGAAACACAGGTCCCAGAAGACAGCAGGGACCAGTGAGGACGTGCAGCGCGACTCGCGCATGCGCAGTAGGGAACCAGGCTGACTTCCTGATTCCCTTACTGAAGATGCCGGTGCCTCCACCCAGGAGCCGAGGGACAGAGCGGCTTCGGGTGAGGACATCGCAGGCACCCTGGACAGGTAAGTGTCCTAATATTAAAAGTCAGCAGCTGCAGTATTTGTAGCTGCTAACTTTTAATTATAATTTTTTTCGTCAGGACTCTGCTTTAATTAGTGTTATAATTTAATGTTTTAGGCAAGAAGGCCTCAACCAATGGCTTCAAAGCTACTTTGAGTTCTAGCAGTGACATTGCTTGTCAAAATGTCTTAGCACATCCTAATGTCGCGTACACACCATCACTTTATGTGATGAAAAAAAACGACGTTTTTAAAAACGTCAATTAAAATGACCGTGTGTGGGGGAAAACGTTGTTTTATGTCTTGTGAAAAACGACAAAAAAAATTGAAGCATGCTTCAATTTTTTGTGTCGTTTTCCCAAATGTCGCTTTTTGTGTCATAAAAATTGACCGTGACGTTTTAAGCCAGCGCATGCTCAGAAGCAAGTTAGGAGACAGCAGCGCTCGTTCTGGTAAAACTACTGTTCAGAATGGATTAAGCACGTTCGTAGTTTTCAACTTATATAGAAGAAAAGAATGCGCTGCATTACACCCTGCTTTTAAATGCTACACTAAAATGCTTGTTTGTTGCGGCTGATCTTGTTACATAGTTATGACAAGCTTTTTACTTTATTATTTCTTGTTATATAATGTTTTGTGTTGGGTTTTTTAGGTGTATCTTCCATCTCCAAAATTCTAAATATATATTTTTAAAAAATATATATATTTTTTGGCTTTTTTGGCCAAAACTTTTTCTGAAATATATATTGTGGGTTGATTTTGGAGTGTGTGAAGTGGCCGCAACAACATAATTATTTATTTGAATTTACCCACAAGGAGGTTTAAGTACCTTGTTAATGTTAACAAAAATGTTTGGGAAATTCTCGCTGATTTACAGCGAGGAAATGTAAATCAGCGAGATACGCCAATTCACGAACGTACGCGGGCCCGATGCAGTCACTTTACGTCGTTTACGTAAGCGTTTTCCCGGCGTATACTTACACTTGCTTCTATGAGGCGCAGCCAATGTTAAGTATGGCCGTCGTTCCCGCGTCAAATTTTTTTTCGATTCACAAAAGCGCTGGACGCAAGTTACGCTCACGCCGAAACCAATGACGTCCTAGTGACGTCATTGGGAGCAACCTAGGAAAAAGCTACAATACACAAAACAAAAAAAAAGTGAAATAACAAACAAATTAGACTGTTTCTTTCAGAAAATCAAAGATTTTATTTAGCCAAGATCTGGCATTGCAATGGCCCCCCTCCCCATAAAATAATCCACATAGGATTGCCGCACTGCACGTGCGCTTTGGGGGGCCAAGCCTGTATGGCTAGCCTGACGGGCCGCCTCCGGAGCTACATCAAGTGCCTCATCAGGTAATACCATCAAATAGTTTGTGGAATGTCTTCTTAAAAAATTATGGAGAATGCAGCAGCATAAGATAATGGGGTTCCATTTATATTCTGCAAGGTTTATTGCAGTCAAAAACAATCTGAATCGGCTGGCCATGATTCCAAATACATTCTCTACCACCCGTCTTGCCCTGGCCAGCCGATAATTAAAAACCCTCCTCTCAGGGGTGAGGGTGCGTTGGGGAAATAGCCTCATGAGGTGGGGACCCAATCCAAAAGCCTCATCTGCTAAAAATACGAAGGGGAGACCCTCTTTGTTCTCCTCCGCAGGTGGCAATCCAAGGTCCTCCAACTGAAGCCGTTGGGCGAACTCGGTCTCCGCAAAGACCCCGCCGTCCGACATCCGGCTATTTTTCCCAACATCAACGTAGATGAACTCATAATTGGCAGACACCACCGCCATCAGCACAACGCTGTGGAACCCCTTGTAATTGAAATAATGGCATCCGGAATGGGGTGGGGGCACGATGCGTACGTGCTTGTCATCAATGGCTCCTCCGCAGTTCGGAAAGTTCCAACGCTGGGAGAAGTCCTCTGCCACAGTCTGCCATTCCTGTGGCGTGGTGGGGAACTGTATAGAAAAAGAAACAAAAAATGTATTCAAACAAATATTGCCAACAGAATATCACAAAACATTCGGGGATCCAAAAAAAAAAAAAAAAAAATTTCAAGTGTTATTTTAAGATACAAAAATAATAAGGGATCACTATGCAGATTAATTACCACCTCTGATGTTAAAAATAAAAACTTAGCGGGAAGGGGGGCCCGAGATGAGTTGCTGACCTAAAAAACAACCCCCAAAAATCTGAAAAATAAAAGAATTCTACAGTTATTAAAAAAAAAACATTGGGGGGGGGGGGTTGGGCGTGGACTACAATGGAGGTCACAAATAAAGGGGGATATAGGGACACACACAATGCAGCACTACAATGGAGGCCACAAATAAAGGGGGATATAGGGACACACAAAATGCAGCACTACAATGGAGGCCACAAATAAAGGGGGATATAGGGACACACAAAATGCAGCACTACAATGGAGGCCACCAAAAAAGGGGGATATAGGGACTAGGCTAGGTATGTTTGGCCACAAAATAGAATGCTGGACAGGTTGGCTATAAAAAAGATGCATGTAGGCCCAAACTTTAAATAAAAAATAAAGCATACATGGAGACAAAGGGAACATTCACAGCATATTACAAAACAGGTTAATTAGGGAGTGTTTGGAAAAAACAATTAGAAGCAGGCAATAAATACAGAGTTTGTGCATTGAAAGGACAACACTTACCTTAACATAGTCCTCCTGCAGAACCTGAATGATGGCAGAACAGATCTCCGGGATTATGAGGCCCAGAGCCTGGGGGGAGAACTTCAAGTCCTGCAGACTTCTCCCTGTTGCCAGGTACCGCAACGTAGCAACTAGCCGCTGCTCAGCAGTGATGGCTTCCCGCATAACGGTGTCCTGCCTGGTGATATAAGGCGACACCGAAGCCAAAAGCTGCTGAAATACGGGGTCAGACATCCTGAGAAAATTCCTGAAATCATCAGGGTTGTTTTCTCGGATCTCCCGCAGCAGAGGCATATGAGAGAACTGGTCCCTGCGAAGCAACCAGTTCTTGGTCCACAACCTCCTCCTCACCCTGTTCATGGACCGTTGCCGGGATGCAGCACACATCCGAACAACAAGCACAGCATGATCTCGGCGACGAGAACGTAACTGCAACATGGCTAGAAAACGGTCGTCAAATCAGATCGAACTAAAAATTGCGGCCTGAAGAACAGAAAGGCCTCTGAAGAACGACCTGCAAAACAGGAACGTGCACACAAGAACGCACTTGCCAAAACAAATACGTCCTGAATACAAGCACTGTAACACAGATCCGACCCCAAATACACAAACTGAACGACAGAAAACGAAATTTAAAGCACGAAGACTGAAAAGCGCGAATCGTCTCTCACCAAACTTTTACTAACACGCAGCAACACGATATCAGCAAAAGAGGCCGTCTTCCACATGGAAATTACCCTTTATAGTGCCGTTGTACGTGCTGGACGTAACCGCGCTTTGCTAGAGCTTTTTGCAAAAAAGATGGTGTGTATGCTACGTCGTTTTTGAAAATGAAGTTTCAAAAACGTGGGTTTTTTTCATCACATAAAACGTTGTTTTTTTCTATCACAAAAAACAACCGTCTGTACGCGGCATAAGCTTTGATGTTTAGATAATCTTAGTTTTGTCTGAACATCTGCTAATTATTATGCACATTTAATATTTATGAAGGTAAAAAGAAGCTACTTTTTAACTATTCATTAGGCAGTTTATCACTGTGGCATTGTGATCTTGGCGGTGCAAGTTTGATACTATAATCTTAGGAAATTGGTTATTTTTTGACCTACAACTTTCGTAGTTAAAGACATAATAAAAATCACACATACCTGTTGAATTTTCAGTTTTTGTGATCAATCCAAAAAAATGAATTTTGAACCATATTAAACACGTGTCATGGATATGCAGTAATGTTTGTCAACTTACCTCTCCATGTGTTCAGCTACTCTCACCTGGCTGCTTAAGTAATCTCTCCTAAAAGTATGGCTCCACCCCAGCCCTTATCAGGGAACTCTATATTAACCTGGGCACTGCAAGCCAGCCCTGCTGATCAATTGTGGACCAGATTCTCAAAGGACTTACGACGGCGCAGTGCCATGTACGCCGTTGTAAGTCCTAATCTGGCCCGTCGTATCTATGCGACTGATTCTTAGAATCAGTTACGCATAGATATCCATTAGATCCGACAGGCGTAAGTCTCTTACGCCGTCGGATCTAAACTGCAATTTTTTTTTTGCCTGCTAGGTGGCGCTTCCGTCGATTTCCGCGTCGAGTATGCAAATTAGCTAGATACGCGAATTCCCGAACGTACGCGCGGCCGACGCAGTAAAGTTACGATGTTTACGTTAGGCTTTTCCCGGGGGTAAAGTTGCCCCTGCTATATAAGGCGCAGCCAATGCTAAGTATGGCCGTCGTTGAGTTGAACTGGAACAATGATACCCTGGTTGCAACCTTTTTACATGGCTCTCTGGCCGAGTTAAAAAATGAAGTAGCGGGAAGAGCCATCCCCGCCGGGATGGACATTGTCATTTCCTTGTGTAACCAGATCGATATTCATTTTCAGGAGAGGGTCCATAGGGCCCTGGGCCCTAGCCAATCTGAGCTCTCCTCCTTTTGTCCCGTGGAGCATCTTCTGCCTGCTGAGGAACCTATGCAGCTGGGCCAGACCAGGCTAACTCCCAAAGAACATGCTAGGCGCAGAACTCTGGGCTTGTGTCTCTATTGTGGGTGCAAGGGTCATTTTCGTGACTCCTGCTTGCATTGTCTGGTAAACGCTCTGATATAATAGGTCTGGAAGGTGGAGTATTGGACCCAGAAACATCACCTTCTCGTCTTCTTCTTCCGGTGTTCCTTCGTTGAAGGCGCTTCTCCTCAATCAATCTTTGCATATCTGTATTCCAGGGCTTCTGGCAATTTTATAGACTGGAGAACTGCTTCTTCCACAAAGCTTACCCTTTCGCCCCTCCCTACAACACTGGTTGTCTCAGAAACTGATGGCACTGTTCTCCCAGGGGTCCCTATCCGCTTCCAGATTACCTATTAAGATATCTGTAGGGATACTCCACCAGGAGTGGATATCCTTCCTTATTCTACCCAAGGCCTCTACCCCCATTGTATTGGGTGTACACCCCCCATATGTGGACTGGGTCTCTGGACAGATCCTGGCTTGGGGTCCCTCATGTTTCTCATCCTGCCTTGTTAAGTTGGCCCCCCAAGGACAGACTTCCAGTTGCTACCACATCTGCATATCTTCTGATCTTCCAGCTGCATACAGAGATTACCGGGATGTTTCCTGTAAGAAATCAGCTGAGGTGCTACCTCCTCACAGGTCTTTTGACTGTGCTATTGACCTGGTCCCTGAAGCAACTCTGCCCAGAGGTCGTACCTACCCTCTGTCAAGGTAACAAATGGAAAACCGTGTTTAATGCTAGAGACGGCCATTTCAGATATTTGGTTATGCCTTTTGGTTTGTGTATTGCCCCAGCTGTGTTCCAAAACTTTGTCAATGAAGTCTTCAGGGATCTGCTGTACCAGTTTGTTGTCATTTATCTGGATGACACTCTCATCTTTTCTGGAAAATCTGCTTGTAAACAGAAACCATGTTCGCACTGTACTTCAGCACCTTAGAGAGAATAATCTGTATGCCAAGCTGGAGAAATGTTCTTTTGAATGGGATGCTTTGTCTCGTGGTTTGGGTCTTTGTATGGATCCTGGTCTTGGCCATTACCAACTGGCCTCTTCCTGCTAGCCTCAAGGCCACACAGCGCTTTTTGGGGTTCACAAATTATGATAGGCAGTTCATAAGGAATTACTCTTCCATTGCTGCACCTATTATGGCTTTGGCCAAGAAGGGTGCGAATGCCAAGCACTGGCCACCTGTCATGAGGGCCACATACCTGAGGTGAGATTGAAGTAGTGGGAAGGCCTCCCTTGCACCTTGTGTCCTTGAAGCCTCTGGAGATGGAGACAGAGACTTGGTGGATACTGAATGGCATGGGTGACAGGGGTGCGAAACACCGTGCAGGCCTTAAACCGATATACGAGCCGAGGTCAAGTCCAATCTGGCAACGAAGGACAAAAGGGTTAATCAGAAGAAGAATGGTCAAGATCCAAGCCGGGGTCGGTTCCAATCTGGAGTACAAAAAGGGGCAAAGAAGTAGAATGGTCAAGGTACAAATCCGAGGGCAAGCAGCAATCAAGAGTAGTCAAATAGGTTTCCAGGTCACAACAAGTTCAGACAGATCACACACTAGCACAGGAACAAGGGGGGACTGAAGATAATCCAGCAATTTGGCAGTGTCTGGGCTGGGCTTATATAGGGAAGTTTGAGGTTACTTCCTGTGCCCCTCCTGGGCATTTTCCCACCTTTTTTCCATCAGGTTGAGTTCACTTCCTGTGCACCTCCTGGGTATTTTCCTGACTTTTCTCATCAGGTTGAGGTAATTTCCGGTGTGCCTCCTGGGCATTTTCCTGCCTTTTTACATCAGGTCTTCTGCGCAGGTGTGAGTTGGCACACTGAGGCTTCTTTGGCACATGCTCAGTTGGCACGGATTTCCTCTTGCAGCAATGCGCCATTGGTGCATGTGTAGTAAGCCCTGGACTCTTACACCCCCTGAAGCTGTCTCTGCATTTCTCAACCTGAAATAGACCTTTGTTTCTGGACCTCTCTTGAGGAGTCCTAATCCTGAGGATACATTTTTATTGAAGTGGACGCTTCTTCAATGGGGGTGGGAGCTTCAATCCTTTGAGAAGAGACATCAACCATGTGTGTCTTCTCCAAAAAATGTTTTCAGGCAGAGAGAAATTATGCTATCGGGAACTTCTTGTAATTTGCCGTTAGAGGAGTGGTGTCATCTTTGGAGTGTTCCCCTCACTCAATAGCGATTTTTACTTATCACGAGAATCTACAGTACCTACAGAATGCTAAACATCTGAATCCCAGACAGGCCAGGTGGAGTCTTTTCCTGTCCCTGCAATGGTACGGCCTGATGCACTCTCTAAGTCATTTGACACTTTAGACGAGGGGTCCACCTCTGAACCTAAGCCGATTGTTTCGCCCATTCTACCACCCTGGAGTCGAAAATTCTTCCTGGCAAGCTAAGATCCTTCCTTGGGGACATGATTCCAAGGTGGCAGGTCATGCTGGATTCCTCTGATCCCTCCTGCTCATCAGTCATCGCTACTGGTGGCCTAATCTCCACTCGGATGTCAAAGACTTGTCATATCTGTGCTCAGACTAAATCCTCCACACACGCCCCTGCTGGTCTTCTCATGCCCTTGCCCATTCCTATCGAGCCCTGGTCTCACATTGCCATGAATTTTATCACCACCCTTCCACTGTCAGAGAATGATACAGTCATTTGGGTGATAATTAGGGTTGAGCGAACCCGAACTGTAAAGTTCGGGTTCGGTACGGACTTTGTGTTTTTCCTGAACCCGAACCCGGATAATTGAAAAAAGTTCGGGTCCGGGATCGGAGTTCGGGAAAAAAAAATGCGCGGAGGTCCCCGCAAATTCAATAACCAGACCCTTTAGGTCTGGTATGGATATTAAGGGGAACCCCGCCGTCAATTTAAAACAAAAATGATGTGCGGTTCCCCCTAAATATCCATAACCAGACCCGTTATCCGAGCACGTTGACCTGGCCGGCCGCAGAAAAGAGGGGGGGACAGAGTGCGGCCCCCCCTCTCCTGAACCGCACCAGGCCACATGGGGAGGATGTCCCCATGTTGATGGGGACAAGGGTCTCATCCCCACAACCCTTGCCCGGTGGTTGTGGGGGTATGCGGGCAGGAGGTTTATCAGAATCTGGAAGACCCCTTTAACAAAGGGGACCCCCAGATCCTGACCCCCCCCCCCCCCCCTGTGTGAAATGGTAATGGGGTACACTGTACCCCTACCATTTCACAAAGGAAGTGTAAAGTATTGTAAAAAAAAACACACTGACACCGTAGAATAAAGTCCTTTATTAAAAAAAAAAAACCTCCAGCGGTGAGAAATCCACTCGTTCCAGGCTTCCTGCGTTGTCCTGATCCTGCGACGGCTGTGGGTGATCTCCCGCAATGAGACGATCCTTCGACGGCCGGGTGATCTCCGATCCAGCGATGTGAAGATCCATCACTGGCGAAGCCCATAGTCTTCCCTCTTCTTGGGCTTCCCCAGTGACGTAGCAGAGGGTACGTCAGAGGGGGCGGGGTCACGTGACGGGTGGCCCTGCCTCCTCTATATAAGTAATGTCACAGCTCCAGCGCGTCATTCCGCTGGGCTGTGTCCAGTGATGAGGAGGTCGGGGATGCTGCTGCGCTCCAGATGGATCTTCACATCGCTGGATCGGAGATCACCCGGCCGTCGCAGGATCGTCTCATCGCGGGAGATCACCCGCAGCCGTCGCAGGATCAGGACAACGCAGGAAGCCGGGAACGAGTGTATTTCTCACTGCTGGAGTTTTTTTTTTTAATAAAGGACTTTATTCTATGGTGTCAGTGTGTTTTTTTTACAATGCTTTACACTTCCTTCGTGAAATGGTAGGGGTACAGTGTACCCCATTACCATTTCACACAGGGGGGGGGTCAGGATCTGGGGGTCCCCTTTGTTAAAGGGGTCTTCCAGATTCTGATAAACCTCCCGCCCGCATACCCCCACAACCACCGGGCAAGGGTTGTGGGGATGAGACCCTTGTCCCCATCAACATGGGGACATCCTCTCCATGTTGAGGGCATGTGGCCTGGTGCGGTTCAGGAGAGGGGGGGCCGCACCTGTCCCCCCTTCTTTTCTGCGGCCGGCCAGGTCAACGTGCTCGGATAACGGGTCTGGTTATGGATATTTAGGGGGAACCGCACGTCATTTTTGTTTTAAATTGACGGCGGGGTTCCCCTGAATATCCATACCAGATCTGAAGGGTCTGGTTATGGATATTTAGGGGGAACCGCACGTAATTTTTTTTTAAAATTGACGGCGGGGTTCCCCTTAATATCCATACCAGACCTAAAGGGTCTGGTTATTGAATTTGCGGGGACCATTTTTTTTCTAAAAGTCCGTGTCCCATTGACTACAATGGGTTTTTTTTTTAAAGTTCGGGTTCGGACCCGAACCCGGTCATCCAGGTGTCCGCTCAACTCTAGTGATAATCGATCGGTTCTGCAAGATGGCTCATTTTGTTCCTCTTCCTGGTATTTCTTCTGCTCCTGCCTTGGTTCCCATTTTTGTTTGAGAAATTTTCCACCTCCATGGGGTTGCTTCTCATATTGTTTCCGACAGAGGCATTCAAATAACATCTAATTTTTGAAGAGCCTTTTGCAAATCCCTCAATATTGTCTCGGATTTTTCCTCTTCTTCCCTACTCAATCCAATGGACAGACTAATGCCCTGTACACACAATCGGTTCGTCTGATGAAAACGGTCCGATGGACCATTTTCATTGGACGAACCGATCGTGTGTGGGCCCCATCATTTTTTTTCCCATCGGTGAAAAAAAATAGAACCTGTTTTAAAAATTTCTAATGGTTAAAAAAACAATTGAAAATAACGATCGTCTGTGGGGAAATCCATCAGTCAAAAAAACACGCATGCTCAGAATCAAGTTCACGCATGCTTGGAAGCATTGAACTTAATTTTTTTCTGCACGTCGTTGGGTTTTATGTCACCGCGTTGGACACGATCGGATTTTTAACTGATGGTGTATAGGCAAGACTGATGAAAGTCAGCTTCATCGGATATCTGATGAAAAAATCCATCGGTCCGTTTTCATCGGATGAACCGATCGTGTGTACGTGGCATAAGAGGGTTAATCACGAGTTTGGAGTCTTTCTTCACACCTTAGTCTCTGCTCATCATGGCGATTGGTCCTCTCTACTCCCGTGGACAGGCTTCTCTCACAAAAATCATGTAAATACCAGTTCTCAGAAATTACCCTTTTTCATAGTTTATGGAAAACACCCTCAACTCCCTCTTCCCATGACCTGTTCTCCAGATATTCCAGTTTTAGCTATGATTCATGATTCCCTCTGGACAGCTGCTGACAAATTCAAAGGCTTTGCCGACCTCTGCAGGCATAAAACCGCCTTCTCTACAGCCAGGGGACAAAGTCTGGCTCTCCCCCAGGAACATCAAGCTCCGAGTTCCTTCTCTGAAGTTTGCCCCAAGATTCATTGGTCCATACACTATAACCTCTAAACTGAATCTGGTTTGTTTCAAACTCTGAATGAATGAATGAATGAATGAATGAATGAATGAATGAAAACTTATATAGCGCAGCACATGCGAATTTAATCGCCTCTGGGCGAACTCTAGATTCCTAAAAGCCTCAAAATCTCTAACTCCTTCCATATTGCCCTTCTGAAGCCTTTAGTCCTCAATAAGTTCTCTCATCCTCTCCCTACCACAGCCCCGGTCTCTGAGAATAATTAGGAGTACAAGGTTAGTCAAATTCTGGATTCCCAGCTCTGTAGAGGCAATGTAAAGTACCTGTGATAGATAATGTCCGAACTGGAACTTGTGTGCTGAGTATTCAGGTGAAAACATGGTCAGGCAGATTAAGCTGGCAACAGATCAGGCAAAACGGTACACGATCGAAGTCCAGAGAGTGGTCAGGCAGGCAAAGGTCATACATGAGCTGGCGGTGAAGTACAAAATTAGCAGGCTAGAGAGTAGTCAGGCATTCAGGCAGAAGTTCAACACGATAATCAAGATCACAAGCAGTCAGAACACCCATGGAGCTAATCCACACAAACGGGTGCTGCGAGATAGCATAACTTCCTATTTATGAGTTGCTTTGATTGAAAATTGTCCACAGCTGGCAGCAGGTGGGGCTAGTGAGTCCAAGGTAATGCATAATACTGAGAGGACATTTCCATAAGTCCAGAGCTCCTCCGTAGCACAACAGGTAAGGCTGCAGCTGCGGGATCCCGGTTCAAATACACCCAGGTACATGACAGGGCCCCCTCCCCAGTGGACCCCTCCAGGGAACCTAGCAGGGCTTAGTGGGAAAGGAGGCATGGAAGGCTCAAATAAGAGGAGGGGCATGCAGATCTTTGGCTGGAGCCCAGCAACAGTCTATAATGGGATATCCCTTCCAATGAACTAGATACCGAAGGCCACGACCCTGTCTTCTAGAATCCAGAATCTTGGAGACTTCAAACTCATTTTGTCCATCAACAAGAACATGAGGAGGTAGCTGTTGTGTTCTGGAGTAGCGATTGAAAATTGTTTTTTTTAAGGAGGGAAACGTGGCACACAGGATGTATCTGGAGAGAGGAGGGTAAATTCAACCGATAGGAGACTAGCTCGACTCGAGCAATAATTCTGTAAGGACCAATGAATCGAGGGCCCAATTTGGTAGAAGGTTATTTCAGTCTCACATATTTGGTTGATAGCCAAACTCTGTCCCCCACCACAAATGGAGGTATATGGCGTCTTCTTTTTTTGGAAAAAAGCGCATGCTTGCCTGCTGACTTCCATAGTAATAAGCAAATCTTTTTCCAATGTAGCAGAATATTTTTCACCCGTTGATCTGCTGCTGGTACACCAGAAGAAGGCTGAAGTAGGGGAAAAGTCTGAGGGTGATGGCCTAGGGCTGCGTAGAATGGTGTGGTATGAAGAGCACTGTGCCAACGGGAATTAAGAGCAAACTCAGCTAAAGGCAAATACTCAGACCGTTGGAGTTTAAGGCATTAACATAATGTCGAAGATAGGTTTCTAGGGTCTGGTTCATGTGTTCGGTTTGACCATCTGTTTGAGGGTGATGTGAGGTAAAGAGTGAGAGGGTTACTCCCAGTTTCTTGCAGAATGCTCTCCAGAATCGGGAAACAAACTGGGATTTGAGACGACATTGGTAGGTATGCCATGATATCTCACAATATGGGAAAGGAAAAGAGTAGACAGTGCTTCTGCTGTAGGTAATCCCGGGAGCTGCACAAAACGAGAAATTTTGGAAAAGCGATCCACTATGACCCATATATCAGTCATGCCCTTGCACTTGGGTAAGTCTGTAATGAAGTCCATAGTCAAATCGTTCCAAGGCTGGCGAGGTGCCGGAATTGGTTGTAACAGCCCAGTAGGCAATGTGCAGGGTACTTTATTAGCAGCACAAGTTGGACAGGCAGCCACATAGTGAGTAACATCCCTTTTTATATGAGGCCACCAGACATGACGCTGCAAGGTCTTAAGAGTGATGGTGACACCAAGATGACCAGATAACACACCATCATGTGCCCAGAGGAGTACAGGTTTTCTGAGGCTAGGGACTACAAACAGGCGACCTGGTGGTATCTTCAAGCCTTGGGGAACACGATTCTGGGTGTCTTGTAACTGTTGGGAAAGATCCATGCAACAATTTTGTGAGGTGGGTTTATCTTCTTCAGAGGTAGCCAACTGTCTGGAAAGAGCATTAGCTTTCTTGTTTTTATGCCCAGGAATATAAGAAGGAACACAATTAAAATGGGAGAAAAACAGAGCTCATCGAGCCTGATATGAGTTCAAACATCTTGCAGTCTGAAGATACAGTAGGTTTTTATGGTCAGTGAGGATAGAAAAAGGCTTGGGAGCCCCTACCAGAATATGTCGCCATTTAGACAATGCCAATTTGATGGCCAGTAGTTCTCGATTCCCAACATCATAATTCATCTCCACTGGAGAAAACTTTCTAGAAAAAAATGTTACTGGATGGATTCTACCAGACTTAGGTTGTCTCTGGGAGAGCACAGCATATGCTCCTACCTCAGAGGCATCAACCTCAACTATGTACTGGGATTTGGATGCTGAAGAATTGGAGCTTTGCTGAACATGTCTCTTAATTGCTGAAAAGCCAATTCTGCATCTGAGGACCACACCTTGCAATTGGTACCTTTCTGAGTCATAGCAGTAAGGGTGGCCGCAATTGAGGCAAAACCTTTAATGAAGCGTCTGTAGTAATTTGCGAATGTCATTCATCAAATGTTGGAAGACAGCAGGGGCGTTACACAACCCAAATGGCATAACCAGATTTTTGAAATGTCCATTACAAGTGTTAAATGCTGTCTTCCACTCGTCCCCGTCTTTAATTCGAATCAGATTATAAGCCCCTCATGGGTCTAGCTTGGAGAAGATAACGGCCCTCTTAAGTGCATCAAACAGTTTAAGAATGAGAGCAAAGGGTAGGAGTCTTTTACGGTGATTTGATTTAACCCTCGATAGACTATGCATGGTCGAAGACCCCCATCTTTTTTTTCAACATAGAAAAAACCTAATGGAGAAGAAGAGGGTCGGATAAAACCTCTTTCCAAGTTGTCTTTTACGTATTCCTACATGGATTTTTGTTCAGGCAAAGACAGGGGATAGGTCATTCCTTTGGGAAGAGGTGTTTCAGGAATCAATTTAATTGCACAGTCAAAAGAACAATGTGGAGGTAAAACCTCTGCCTTTTGCTTGCAAAATACATCTGCAAACTCATGGTATTCACGAGGCAAGGTGGGTGGGATGGCCACGGGAGCCAACATACAAGCAGAAAGTCTTTTGGATTGAGATAAACAGTTTGGATGACAGAACGACCCCCAAGAGGTTAGTTCTCCATTTTCCCAATCAAAAGAGGGGTTATTTTGTTGTAACCATGGGTAACTAAGACAACTTCCTCTTTGTGGAGTAAGCCTACCTGAAGGGTGATTGTTGCAGTCTCAAATTTTACAATTCCATCTCTCAAGGGTTTCAAGGGTTGTCCATTCAGGGTGGTAATGTTCAGGGGTCTAGACTTTCGAACAAATGGGATGTTATTTTCTTTAGCAAAAGTGTAGTCCAAGAATATGCCAGCAGCAGCAAAATCCACAAAAGCCTCACAGGAGACAAGTTTAGAGGGTAAATGGATAATTTCAGGAACGGTAATCTTGGTCTTGGAGGATATATCTGTAAGGTCTAAGCCAGCTCCTCCAACACTGGTTAGACCCTGCCTCTTACTGGACGGGAAGGGCAGACAGATAATAAATGTCATTTAAGTCCACAGTACAGGAAAAGGCCCAATGCACGCCTCCTTTGTTTCTCCGACGAGTTAGGTGGAGACGGCTTACATCCATGGGTTGCACAGGTGCCTGAGGTTCAACTGAGATTTCAGGCTGAGGTGGTGCTTGGGAGTTAGGGGCCAAACTGTACACTGGCCTAGGAAACTTGCAAGTTCTAAGTCTCTCTTGGCACCTCTTATGATACCAGATATCCAGACGAACACACAGCTCTATGAATTTCTCAAGGTCTTCTGGGGAATCCTTATAGACGAATTCATCCTTGATGCAATCTGCAAGACCTTTTTGGAAGGCTGCACGTAATGCCCTTGAGTCCCAATTAGTCTCAGCAGCAAGGGTATGGAACTCGATAGCATATTGTGCCACAGACCTGGTGCCTTGTTGCATGTCAAAAGTGAGTACTCAAATGCAGAAGCTCTATCTGGCTTGTCAAATACAGTCTGGAGAGAAGCCAGAAATTTGTCAGTGTCTTGCAGCACAGGATTATTGCGTTCCAGATAAGAAGAGACCTGTTGTAATATTAATATAGATGTGTAGGTATTCAAAATATTGTGTTATATATATATGGCATGGTATACATACAGGCATTCAAGGTTACACATCAAAGTGTGTTTTCTGACCAAAAGGGTTAGTGGTCAAACACAGATCAAAGGAACAGCTGAGGACCCTTTGATGTGTTAATCTTATTTAAGACTAGTTATGTGAGATGGCCTGGTACTTCCTTACATACATAAGGAAGTATTTATTGATGATTATTAGACTTGGGGAAGTGTTCATTCTTTTGGTTGACCTGGAAGAATCCCTCCCTCCAGTGTGAGACCAATATTTGAGACACTCAAGCTGGCATTCAGCTAGTCTTGTCACTCTATGATGAATATAGCACAGGTCTAGGAAAAGATGGGATTCTGAATCACTCTGTTGGATTTGTATCGTCTGTGGACTTTGGACTTTGTATGTTATTGGAAGTTAATTAAATTTGCGTTCTCTGGAGAGCCTGTGTGTTGCTGCGAAACAACCTAATTTATAGCCATCATACTAACATCTAATATATCAATTATCTAACCGGACTACTGGATACTATACATCTATATCACTACATTCATTGGACACATATATGAGATCACTACAAGACCCAGTCCAGGTCCTTCACCTTTAACGTGGAAATTACAAGTCACGTTTGGGTGGTACAGAAGAGGCGGGCTGAAGTTCCAGCCTTTTACTTTTTATTAAAAGTCAGACACGTACCTGTTCCACGCTCCAGCGATACGGCCACACAGAGCATCGCTCCTCTCCTCAGCGCCTCCCTTCACACTGAAGGCACCCGGCCGTGACAGCTTTTGGCTTCACGGTCGGACACACACTGCGCTCCCCGAATGGACAGGCGATCTCCTGAGACCTGTAACGTGTCCCAGGAGATTGCCTAGAGGGAAGGGCCATCTAGAGGCAGAGGAGGAGTCGCCTAGGCGGTCCCTAGGTGGAAGTAGGACGTGGGACAGGAAGTCCCACTCCTGCTGAAGCCCCTACTCCCCCCCCCAAAAAATGGCATGCCAAATGTGGCATGTAAGTGGGCGAGGAGTGCTTAAAGCGGAAGTTCCACTTTTGGGTGGAACTCCGCTTTAAGCATTGTCTAAAAAAATTACTTACCAATCTGGGATGGAGTGGTTCTTTAAAAAGTATGTTTACTTAATTGTCTCTTTCACAAAATAGTCACATACATAAACCAGAAGCAGAGGCAAATACATTTGCATTGCTTGTGACTAACACATACAGTAAATGCATGGCATGCAGGAATGGGTGAAAAGGCATCAGGGAAAGGTAAAACATTCATGCAATTTTTCCATTAATATAAATGGCTGTTACCAATGGTCAAGAATTCCTATTGTGGGACCTGAAACCAGTGTTGCAATGTAAATTACAACTAGTTGGGACTTGGGAATGTTACTATTGAACTTGGCAGCATATTATTATGCATATGTTAGACCCAGTTATACTAAAGGGAAATAAATGCAAACAAGACAAATAGGCTGAGCGGATGATTATTTCTTTACTTTGCAGATCCTTATTAAATGCGTTATCTGTTTATTAAAACTGTTCCCCAGCAATTCCACCCATCAATGATTACCAATGTCAAAACTTAATTTCTTTTTCTATTACCGGGTGTCCCTAGATAGAAAAAGCTACACGCCAGCATACAGGCGCCTCTGTGCCATGTGGTTCCAACTCAAATATGTAGATGCATCCACACTGGGGAGACACAATATATAGCAAGCGGGTAACCAAGTGCAACCTTATCTGAAATTTAACTCTATCCTTTCCCAAAGATGAAGCGACATGCAAGGACATTGGTTGCTTAAGGAAGCTGCTTACCTTACACTGCATATGTATGCATTAAAAATGTGGATGCTTCATCAACCAACTGTGACATTTCACAATAGGTGAGGCCATAAACTTCATACAAAATATAAAGGTTTTCCAGCACCCAACACTGTTAGCCAGGCAGGAGCAATTAATGGGAACAATACATTATGCCTACAAGATGAACCTTTAGCCAAACAAGATGGCACAGAGAGTATTATCACACTCACAACTTTCACATACAATGCCTATTCTTCTCCAGCTGGCTTTCAGAAAGAATGAAAGCGCCAATATCCACTAAAGCCCCGGACCAAAATGCTGCCTAAAGACCCAAGGGGTTTTTACAGTTCAGGACTGCGTTGCTTTAACAGACAATTGCGCGGTCGTGCGACATGGCTCCCAAACAAAATTGGCGTCTTTTTTTCCCCCACAAATAGAGCTTTCTTTTGGTGGTATTTGATCACCTCTGCGGTTTTTATTTTTTGCGCTATAAACAAAAATAAAGCGACAATTTTGAAAAAAATTCAATATTTTTTACTTTTTGCTGTAATAAATATCCCCCAAAAACATATATAAAAAAAAAAATTTCCTCAGTTTAGGCCGATACGTATTCTTCTACCTATTTTTGGTAAAAAAAATCGCAATAATCGTTTATCGGTTGGTTTGCGCAAAATTTATAGCGTTTACAAAATAGGGGATAGTTTTTTTGCATTTTTATTTATTATTTTTTTTTACTACTAATGGCGGCGATCAGCGATTTTTTTCATGACTGAGACATTATGGCGGACACTTCGGACAATTTTGACACATTTTTGGGACAATTGTCATTTTCACAGCAAAAAATGCATTTAAATTGCATTGTTTATTGTGAAAATGACAGTTGCAGTTTGGGAGTTAAACACAGGGGGCGCTGTAGGAGTTAGGGATCACTGTGTATGTGTTTACTAGTGTAGGGGTGTGTGGCTGTAGGAATGACGTCATTGATCGTGTCTCCCCTATAAAGGGGATGACGCAATCGATGCGCCGACACAGTGAAGCACGGGAAAGCCGTGTTTACACACGGCTCTCCCCGTTCTTCAGCTCCGGGGAGCGATCGCGACGGAGCGGCTATAAACAAATAGCCGCGCCGTCGTCCCGGATCGCTCCCCCGAGCGGACCCGACCTCCGCATGTACCGGGGGGGGTCCCGATCGGACCCCCCACCCACGTCTAGCAGAGGACGTACAGGTACGTGATTGTGCCTGTCCGTGCCATTCTGCCGACGTAAATGTACATGAGGAGGTCGGGAAATGGATATAATAAGAAAATATTATTTTTCTCATACATGTCTTAGACTTTATTACCAATATTTTCCCAAAAGGGACCACAGTTAGTGTGGATCCACTAGTTTAAAAACAGACAACTTTTTAGCTTTCATGGTCTTACACAAATCAAAATGTTGCCCAGGTCATTTAGTCCTGCTATCAGCAAATTATTTTGAATTTTTTCCTCTCCTTCTGGAAAAGTCACATAATGGAGTTTATATTCCTTAAATGAAACTTCAGATCTTCTGCTGCTGAAGCCTTTTAGAAAATCAGCTACTGCTTTTTTTTATATTCTTTTTTGTTAAAAATGATATGGCTTTTAGGCATTAGGTTTCTATAGTGTCAAGGTTGTTTAAAAATATCTTTACCTCTTATATACACAGAAAATTGTTAATGTGCATTCTTAGAGGAGTCCTAAGTGGCCAGCATAATATTTTTGCAACACAAGCTTCTACGGTATTTTTTCCTTTTTAAGACACAACTACTAAATATTTCACTTTATAGTAAGTTCAACAGTGAAATACCTATCATGAGATGTCTACACTAAAAGTTTGATCAGCTCTTAGACAAATGGGCACCCCTTTTGTTTGTAAAGAAGATGCTATAGACAACAGTAAACTATATGAATAAAGTTAGTCAGCATCTGCTCTGTAAGTTCAGTGTTTACACGTATATACAGTAAGGCTCTATAGAGTTTCTATATATATATATATATATATATATATATATATATATATATATATATATATATATATATATACAAAATGTCACCGCAAATAGTGCTGATACAGATTTTACAAATGCACTTTTTTTTGCATGAGGAAGCAAAGCCTTTTTCCTCTACCTAGATGGCTGCCTCTAGGCAAAAACACTGCTCAACAAGGCATTATATATCATTAATGCAGAAAGATCAGGGCAATACTGGTGATAATTCCTTCCTGCCGTTTTGAGTATGGCCACAACAGTCCTTTTTAAGGCATGAACCCTATCTTCTAACATAAAAACTTCTGAGAAGAGTAAACCTTCCAGGCTATGCTTGTTGTTTGGTAGCATTTCCAAAACCCGTAAGGCTGCAAAAAACATTAAAATAAATGAAACGTGAAATAAAAAGGCTTCGTACTCAGAAATACAAACGAACTTGGTAGCCAAACACAGCCTGGATAGAACATCCAAGGTGATAGGTCTGTGAGCATCCGGAATCAACTTTTCTTTCCTCAAACCTTTTAGCGCTTGCTTGACCGAAAAATAAGCATTGCAAGCCGGGAAGTTGTAGAGTTTAAAGTAAAAAGAAATACCTGCCAGTATCTTATTGATATGGTTAAAAGAAAACTTCAACTGCATTAAAGAGCAAATAAAAGCTAAGATCAGGCTCTCAGTAGGAGGCACACCCGAGCAGCCCAACTCTGAATGAAAAGACAACCATTTACTCCATGCAACTGAATATTCAGTCCATGTTCTTGGTGCGATTGAATTTTGTATGGGCAGGAAAACTATATTCAAATCAGATCCCACAGATGACTTGGAAATTGAAACCCCACCTAATCTGCCTGAGGCAGCAGCTGTCTGAAATGTGCCATCTGGAATCGAGATAAGGCGTCAGCGGTAGTGTTGAGCTTACCTGGAACATAATGTGCTTTGATCCAAAAATTCAATCTTAAACATATAAGTACTAGGTATCGCAACATCTTTATCACTGGAATGGATTTTGACGACAAGCAGTTTACTGCAAATAAAACACCCTTATTATCAGTGTTAATAACAATCCTTCTGTTTGCAAGATTTCCAGAGCGACCACTACTGGAAATAGTTCCAATAGCACTATGTTTTTAGTAAAACCGTTGGAAATCCACATAGGTGGCCATGAACCAGCACACCAATGAGAACGAAATACAGCCGCAAAGCCCAAAGAGCCGGAAGCATCTGTAGATAACTCCAAGTCAGCTGCGAATATAAAATCGTCCTGAAAAATTGATCTGTCATTAAAATCCTGCAAAAACAAGGACCATACCAACAAATCATCCTTAAGATCACTGGTCATCCTAATGTGGGAAAAAGGGGATTTAAAACCAGACATCGCCAGAGAGAGCCGTCTGGAAAAAATCCTGCCCATTGGCATGATGCGAGTAGCAAAAGCCAGGAGGCCCAAAAAGGATTGAAGTTCTTTAAGCAGAATATTTTTCCGGCGCAGAAAAAAGGCAATAAGGGCTTGAAGCCTGCACATTTTTAACGCCGGAAGCTCAAATTGAAAAGATAGTGTGTCGATCTTAATGCCCAAAAACTCTATGACTGGAGATGGAAAATAAGATTTTTCAATTGCCAACGGAATGCCAAAATAATCCGACACAAGAAAAACAACTTCAGAGTTAAAGAACAAATCAAAGAATTTGGCGGACCAATGAAGAGGAAGTCATCCAAATAGTGAATTATTCCGGAATGACCCGATTCCACTGTAATTACCCATTGAATAAAAGAAGCAAAAACCTCAAAATAGCAACCCATTGGTAAGCATTTGTCATAGAAAAATGTATCTTCAAAGCAAAAACCTAGGGAATTATAAGACTTGGGAGCTATGGGCAATAGTCTAAAAGCTGATTGGATATCCGCCTTAGCCAACAAAGCACCATGACTTCAAGACAGGGAGCTCCGATCCTAATTGCCTCAGGGCTGCTGTGAGGAATCCTGTCACACAGGTGGCTTATATAACCTCCAGCCACCTGTACCGTCACGTTATTCCCGCTCAAAGCCCCGTGACAATAACTCTTTTTTTTATATATATATATTGAAAAACTTCAAAACAAAAACTTCATAAACTGTATGGCGATAACAATCCCATGTTACAGGCTCCTTATTGTGCCCACTGTTCAGAGCTACAGTATGTAAGTAAATAATATTTATTATATTACTTTTATACGATGTTGCCAACCGTTAGTATTTTTACTGGCAGCCAGTAAAAAAATACCACTTTTCTCCTGCCAGTAAATGGCATATGGTACTTGTTTGTAGCCAAATTACTGAAATTTGCACTTGAAACTGTAATTTTGTAACTTTTGGAAACACCAGCAAAAATGTGTCTGTGCCAGTACATTTTGTGTGTCGTATCATTTAATTTCAGTCGCGTAGGTTGGCAACACTGCTTTTATAGGACACATATTGTTCAAAATTAAATGTAAAATGTTAGGCAGAACACTTTTTTTAAAGCAGTAATATATAGAATTCAATAACAAATTAAAATCAGAAAACAACATCATAAGGGAAACTATTTAATAACAGCTTATGCCCTGTGAAAACCCTGGAATCATTTTTCATCATGTGATATAATCAGAATGGCAGTTGACAGACATATAGTGCGTCTTTGCACAGATCTTCCGTACCTGCAGGCAAGATAAAGAATATTAGAAACCACATACTGAATCACTGTAATTATAAGAAGAGAAACACTCTAGGGGCAGAAACATAAAATGTAATAAATGAAGAGAACAGAGAGACAGAAAACTGACAAGTAACTTTGCCTGTCACATTACATGCTGCGGACTATTTTTAAATCATGAAAAGTAAGTGGGGATCAAAACTTACAAAATCAACTAATTCCAGAATACAAAAACATGTGTTGGGAAGTTAGCTTATTAAGATTGGGAAATTCTAGGAAATGTATACAGTTAAATTAACCACAAGATCTAGACAATACTGGATATTTACTGTGTAGCGTAGTACACTTAAAACCTAATGATGCAGGCTTGTGTTTGTGCTTGGGCTTATTATGGGTCTTTAGTTACATCATTTTCATTTATTGTATGTGTTCCTGAAATCCTAAAGCTGAATTCTAAGCTAACATAAAAAAAAAATGTTCTAATTATATTTCATTATTAAATGTATTTTTTAATATGGCAACAGAGTAGTACCTTGATTTGTGCTTAAGCTACTATTGCGTCAAAGTACCCAATTATCAGTGGGTCCTACACTAACCATAGAATGAAAGTTCCTGCTTCTCAACCATGGGAGAAATACACTCTTCTTCATGGGAGAACTAAAAGTACCCCTCCTTTAACTCAGGTGGACACTAATTAGAGGTATATGGGTAGGGGGTGGGGTGCTTCAACCCAAGGGATTTGGTCAGGACCCACATAACAGACAAACTAAGACTTGGGGGGCACACCCTAAAAATGCAATACATTAACGACTTCAGTCTGGGGCCATAGTAAAAAGACGGCCTCCAGGTGGCTCTATAAATCCGGGAGGCCTCGGGGCCTCCGGCCACTGGGGGGCGCGTGCATGCCGGCGGTGGCACACGCGCGCCCGGCGCGTCACCGCAAAGCCGATGCACGTGCCTTGGCAGTTTTAGAGCAGGGACGTGGAGCTTTGTGTGTAACCACAGAGCTCCATGTCCCTTGTACATAGGGACACAGCATCGGTCACCTCCCCCAGTCAGTCCCCTCCCCCACAGTAGGAATCACTTCCAGGATACACATTTAACCCCTTCCTCACCCCTCTAGTGTTAACCCCTTCCCTGCCAGTCACATTTATACAGTAATCAGTGCATTTTTATAGCACTGTTCGCTATATAAATGTGAATGGTCCCAAAAATGTGTCAAAAGTATCGCAGTCCTGACAAAATTTGCAGATCGCCGTATTAATAGTAAAAAAAAATAATAATGAAAAAAAATTCTGAATTCTATCCCCTATTTTGTAGACGCTATAACTTTTGCTCAAACCAATCACTATACGCTTATTGCGATTTTTTTTTTATTATTTTTACCAAAAATATGTAGAATACATATCAGCCTAAACTAAGATTTATTTTTATTTTTTTATATGGGATATTTATTATAGCAAAAAGTAAAAAATAGGATGGTGATCAAATACCACTAAAAGAAAGCTCTATTTGTGGGAAAAAAAGGACGTCAATTTTGTTTGGGAGGCACTTCGCACGACCACGCAATCCTAATTTAAAGCGACGCAGTGCTGAAAGCTGATATTTCTCCTGGGCAGGAAGGGGGTATATGTGCCCAGTAAGCAAGTGGTTAAAGATGGTGCTGCTATAAGACCATACAAATAGAACAAAAGATTACAGAGCAAACATACAAAATGATACAAACCACAAACCCTTTGTACATAGCTGTCAAGGCCATGACACAAGCAGCATTTTTCTTTCAATTTTGATGCAGGGTTCCCCTTAAAATCCATATGAGACCTGAAGGATCTGGTATGGATTTTGAGGGGGACCCCTACGTCATTTTTTTTAAATTGCCGCAGGGTTCCCATTAATATCCATACCAAACCTGAAGGGCCTGATATGGAATTTGGGGGAACCCCCACGCATTTTTTTTTACATTTTGGTTCAGGGTTTCCCTTAATATTCATACCAGACCCAAAGTACCTGATAATGGACTAAGGGGGGAACGCATGCTGTTTTTTTTTCAATGACTTTTCTCTGTATTGCCAGGACCTGACAATTCATTATAGTCGCTAGTAGTTTTAAATGACTTTTTTTCCATTAGAAATTTCATTTTGTGCAGAGACTGTTATAAACACGGGAAACATGTGCTACTTTACAGGCATACTATAGACACCCCCAAGGAATATTTCACTTTTATTGTTTCAATTTAAGCATTATTAAAATCACTGCTCCTGAAAAAACAACAGTTTTTAAAACTTTTCTTTGCATTAATACATGTACCCTGGGGCAGGACCCAGGTCCCCAAACACTTTTTATGACAATAACTTGTATATTAACTAGAGGTCGACCGATATATCGGCAGGCCGATATTTGGCCGTTTTGGAGAAATCGGCATCGGCCGATTTTTTCCAAATTAGGCCGATATTTAACATGGCCACTAGTGGTGCCATGGCTCCGGAGCTAGGCCGAAGCCACGGCCTTTCCTGATGCTGTGACCGCGGATTGCCGCCGCAGTCACAGCATCAGGAAAGGCCGCGGCTTCGGCCTAGCTCCGGAGCCGCGGCCATCTTGGAACACCCAGCGCGGCAGCCAACCAGCGGGCCTGTAACAGCCAATTGCCTGTAACAGCCAATTGCCTATAAACCCCAGAATGTAGCGCGGGCCGGTAACTGCCAGCCCGCGCTGCATTCTGGGGTTTGTAGGCAGAGGCAGGGTGCGCAGCACGTCCGGGGACGTTTTTTTTCAGAGTGGAGGATGTCGGCAGCGGCCGCCGCCGATTGGCTGTTACCGGCCCGCTCTGCATTCTGGGGATTGTAGGCAGAGGCGGGGCAGCACGTCAGGGCCAGGGACAATGGAGCTTTCTTGTGCTAGGAGATGAAACGGAGCCTGGAGTGCTCCGCTGGTGGGCATTGAATGAAATTGGGCTGTACTGGAGGGCACTGATGTGAGGCACTAATGAGGTGATGCACTGGTTGGCACTGATGAGGTGATGCACTAGTTGGCACTGATGAGGTGATGCACTGGTTGGCACTGATGAGGTGATGCACTGGTTGGCAGTGATGTGATGCACTGGTGGGCAATGATGGGATGCACTGGTGCATTTGTGGACATTGATGAGGTGGCACTGATGGGCTGCACTGGTGGGCACTGATGAGGTGGCACTGTTGGGCACTGATACACACCAATGAGGTGGCACTGATGGACACTGATAGGCTGCACTGGTGGGCACTAATGAGGTGGCACTGATGGGCTGCACTGGTGGGCACTGATGTGGCACTGACAGGCTGCACCCCACTCTCCACCCTAAACAATTATCTCCTCTCCACCCTAGGTTTTTTGAGATGAAGGGAAAAAAAATCGGCCTAAAATATCGGCCGCAAAAATCGGCAACACATATCGGCCATCGGCCGCCCCGATTTCCAAATATCGGCATTGGCATCGGCCAGAGAAAAACCCATATCGGTCGACCTCTAATATTAACCTTTAAAATTATCACTTTTGATTTTTTATGTTCATGTCCCATACGTTAACGGTGTTTGCGTGTTCGAACATTTGTTTTGCATGTATTGCTGCAAACCGAACTGGGGGGTGTTCGGCTCATCCCTAGTCAATACCCGCAGCTGATGCTCCGGGAAGTGGGATCAGGATGTGGCACCAGAGGAGAGGAGGAGTGCAACAAGCGGAAGTTCCACTTTTGGGTGAAACTCCGCTTTAAATTAGGCGTATTTAAGAGAAGTTGATAAAAGTACAATTCTATCGTCTATACCTATCAAGACTATTGTCCCATGCAGCTCCCATTAAATGAAGCATGTAAAAAGTTTTTCACTATGCTCAGTGTCTTTCAGGTTTCTCATAAAACTAAGGATATTAGAGAAACAGTGTCAGAATGCTAAATTGAAGGGATGTTTGTGATTTTAGGTAGCCAAAATAAAAAATTTGCATCATGCCCAAGAGGGAGAAAAATTAGGAGATTTTTTTTTTTTGAAGAGAAACATATGGATAAAGGAGGAGTACAAAGTATGAATCTCTTTCTATTGAGCTCTAGTTAGTCCCTGGAGTGTTTTTATAACATAGAAAAATGTTAGATCACTAGATATTTTCTTTTCTGAAACAACACAAACCTTATCTCGTCTTTATTCCTCCATTATTTATACGGGACCTCAGTGGGGTATCTGTTCATTTTCTGTGTCTGCTGTCAGATTTTATATGGATTAAACTGTGCACTTGCTCCCTATCACAATGGCTTGTAGGTATTGGGTAAGTAAAGGAGCAGAGAGTGATACAAATTGCAGTAGCCAGGCATATGAAGAAATTATACAGGGAGGTTTGAAAGAAAACAGATTTTGGAAACATAAGTTATTTCCACTAAAATGATTAGTTAACTTGCTTTTGCCATTTTTAACTGAGGTGTAGCAAAATTATTTGCGAAAATTCAAACCAAGACATTGAAGCATATTTCACATTGATGCATTAAGAACATTTTAATATATATTTTTTTTTCTCAAAAGATTTGACTTAATGATGCTGGTTTAATTTACCTCCTCTTAATATATTCTTACCCTACTTCCAAAATAAATTGAAATTTCTATAGGGAATGGTGCCAAGATCTGTACAACTGTTGTCATTAAAAAACATTATATGGATGTCTCAAAAGTAGCTTTAAAACACTGCTAATTAATGCAGTGTAGGAGGTTGGCAAGGACTGCCGGCTGTGTTGTGATGTTGGCAACAATGCTCTGTAACTCCTTCCCTGCCAGTGTGAAATCTTCTCAGCCTTGGTGTACTAATATTGATTTATCTATGACTGGAAAACCCTTTTGGAACTACAATGTTCAAAACAGCATTATGTGATTTGTGATTTGTATTGCTACAGCTCAAATATTAGAGGTTATTGAATTTCCCTTACAAATGCTGTGATGTATAATGCAGATAAATCATTGCATTATTGAAATTAATGTGATAATGAGTTATTTAAAGTGTAATTAACTAGGGCAGCTAGCCAGCTAAAGGTAAGAAAAGCTAAAAGCAATCCAAAATACCCTTTTTCTAAAGTATGTAAAGTACAGTATGCCTTCCTAAAACAAAAAGCTTTACCCTGCCACCATTTCCAGGGAGAAATCGTTTTTTTTATTTTCGATGTAAAGACAGCAGATTAATGCTGATAGTTTGTTTCTTCTTCAAGCTACTGTATTAGAACCGTTTTATATATGACAGTTGGAGTCAAATATTAAAGTTTGTTTAAAACAGTTTTGGCTTCATTAGCAGCCAATATTATACCAAGTATAAAGTTTATTTCCATTTTTCCAGCCAACTTTAAAAATATATTAAACCCAAAACCAAAAATGTCATCAATTATTAGATGTAGTGTCTACATTAGGTTTTGTTTTCATGCTTTTTCCCTCTATTTTCACCTGGTGTTCTGGACTGTAAGACACCTTCTATATTAGAGTGCCTACAGTTTGGATGAATGAGCAGCAGAGACACTTTTGGACAGCAGCATTGTCAGTTCTGGGGGATGGGAGTTTTAGATGCACTAGCAAGTTTAGATACGCTTACAAATTGAAGCCAAATGCCAACTAACTTTTTTATGCAGTTAAATCAACAGTTTTTTTTCCTTTAGGGATACAGGTTTGTTGGTCTGTACTGAAGGGCCTGTGCTGGGGGGGGTCAGTCTGTACTGAGGGATCTGTACTGGACGAGTCAGTCTGTGCTGATGGGTCTGTGCTAGAGGGGTCAGTCTGTACTGGGAGGGTTGGTCTACTGAGGGTTATGTGCTGGGGGCTTAATCTGTAATGAGAGGTATGTGCAGTGGTCAGTGTTTGCTCAAGGGGTCAGTCTGTACTGGGAGGTCTGTGCTTTGAATGTTGGTCTGTGCTAGGAGGGGACTTCATATGGAGGGGTATGTGCTGGGAGGGTCTGTACCGAAGGGTAGGCTGGGAGGGGGATTTAGGGATATTAAGGGAAATCTGTACTATGAGGTATATGGGCTTGGGAAGGAGGAATTAATTGTACTGGAAAGAGGGGATCATTTTGTTTGTACTCTGCATATACCCCCAATTTGGCAGCTGGTCCACTGCTTTATATTTTCTTTTTCTATTTTTTGGGGGTATATTTGGAATTTCGTACACTTACCAGCCATAACTTTCATATTAACAAATCCAATGTTTAATTGTAAGGGTAGCTATGGGGGGGGAGTGGTTTGGGGCATCCTGCAAGGTAACATGTAAAAATAAATAATGGCCCCTCTGTTCAAAACTAAAAAATAACATTTGGTTGGGATTGAACTTTTACTCATGTGTGTAAGTTTAAAGCATTGTATGTTGTGTACATTGTACATGTTATTTAAAAAAAATCTAAAATGGATATTTGGAATTCTGTACACTCCATGGGTTTCTTAGAATAAAATGTGCAGTCAGTAGGTGTTAAGATGTATTTGTGTTTACAGTCCAACATGCTTCTGGCTTGTTTGTAGAAATTAAAATATTTTTTTAATTTAAAGAATTTGCAACCACTAAGGACAATTACAGCATTAAGTATCTATAAAAACTATGTCACTTGACTACCTGTATTGGGACTTCATGTCCCCTTATCCCCAATACCATGATAACAAAGCAATGTGCGCAACATCTAGGTGGAAGAACGCATGTTAGGGTAGCTATGGGAGGCTCTAGAGCAGGGGTGTCAAACTCAATTTTGGGCCCCATCAGCATTATGATTGCCTTCAAAAGGTCAGTTGTATCTGTAAGATTAGATGTCCAGCGCATCCACTCCCCATATATTAGATGTCAAAAACCACCCCACCATCAGAAGTTGAGTCCCCCACTCTCCCTTACATCACAGTGCACACCCCATTTTTTATGCTGCTGCTGGGAAGAAGCCAGATGCATTGCTTGAAAGCAGAATGTAAGGGTCAAGAGGAGAACCAGAGGAGGGCTGGAGCACTCCTGCAGCTGCAGGAGAGGTGCGAGGGCAACATGAAATGTTGAAATTAAAAAGAGAGAAACTTCTAAGCCATAATACAAGGAAGTGAAAAGCTGCAAACAGAGGGAAAGTGCAAAAAGTGTAAGTGCTGTATTATGCTGAGGGCCTAATAAGACTTAAATGTGACAAGAATGTAAAAGGGGGGGAACTAATGCGCAAAACCAAACTAACCAAGGGCACTACAACTCTATATTAAATAATCAGATAAAATAGTATAAAATAAGTAAAATACTAAGTAAAATACCAATAAAAGCAGCTGTCACTACTATAAGGTACACAAAAAATTCACTAGCGCTCAATGAGAAAAATCATGACCCAAATGTCAAAATTAAGACTTTTATGTGGGGTAAGAGGTAAATAGTCCAGTGCTGCGGAATCAATGGTACCCGGAAGTACCAAACATACAGAAAAACACCAAAAAAGTCCGCGCTCGTGGATATCCACAATGTAAAATAACCCAAATAATGTTGAGAGAAAAATATAGGAAAATTAATTATTGGGAAAAACAATCCTTTTTTATTAGAGATCAACTTCAGCACTGTAATGAACAGTCCATGTGCAATGGTATAACAGGCTAATTAAGCTTATATATATCTGATGTAGTATTCACCAGCAGCCACCAGCAGATTCATGGGGTCAGAGCTCACGGTTTCAGTCACCATGCCATCAACAAATGGAACACACAGTACCTTTAGGGGCAGATGGAAGAGAGGCGATGGTAAAGAGATGGTCGTCACACCATCAACAGGGACCTGACATCGGGTGATCCGCGTAGCCTCAAAGTGTCACCGCAGGATGGTAGGAACAGGATCCTCCAGCGAATCCAACAGCCAGGGACACGGCGCGATGAGGTCTGTGAAAACGGGCGCTTGTTCCGTACGAGCGCGCTGACGTCACACATCTGGGACGCTGCTCAGCAATCGAGACAGTCAAACAAGGATATAAGTGCCCTCTGGTGGAGAATTCGTAGAGTGCACGCTCCCATACACTGTGATGGAAAACTGCCAGCGGAAAAAAGCTTTAAAATTAAGTTGATAATAGCAAAATTTTAAATTTGGATGGAATTTCCATAAGTGGGGGGGTAGGTATATGTCTTGACGACGCGTTTCACACTTCAAATCGCTTTTTCAAAGTCAAAAAGTCAAATCAGGCTAAATAAAGCCTATAATGATGTCAGTGTAGCCCAGCAGGTTCAGCTGTGGATGTGTATCTCCAGGTCAGGCTCAGCTCACTCCAGTCATCCGACCACAGATTTCCCAGAACGCTCTCAAACTGGCACTCAACAGAAGCACAATAGAATCCCCATAGTGTAGTAGGCAATATGCGTTTTAATAAAAAATAATATAGCACTCACATTTAAATTCGCTGTAATCATCATGCAGATGATGACAGTAAAAAATATAGCAGCAGTTCTCCGCTCTCGGCCGCGAGCAGAGATGATGTCACCGACTTTAGTCACAAGAAATAAAAATATAATAAAATACTCTTTAAATAATTTAGCATATTTAAAGGAAAGAGTAGAGATCAGAATTAAAAATTAATTAGTGTTTCTAAGTCTTTAAAAATCATCAAAGAGTCGTAAAAAATACTTTGCTAATCAGTACAAGCACAAACTGTTGTAAATGTGAAAGAAATAGTATGCTGATCCAGATAATTACAGCCACATTTTTTTGCAGAATTAAATATTAAAAATTAATCCTAGATATACTAAGATAGTAAACATGTTCTAGGCCATTCCAGCACATTTACATGTTTCCCCTTAAACCACTCAAATGTTGCTTTAGCAGTGTGTTTGGAGTCATTGTTCTGCTGGAAGGTAAACCTCCATTCTAGCCTCAAATTACATACAGAGTGGTACAGATTTTTCTCAAGAATATCCCTGTTTATAGCACCATCCATCTTTCCCTCAACTCTGACTAGTTTCCGAGACCCGACTGCTGAAAAACATGGTGTTGGTGTTTTTTGGGTGATGTGATGTGTTGGGTTTGTGCCAGACATAGCATTTTCTTTGATGACCAAAAAATCTATTTTAGTCTCATCAGACCAAAGCACCTTCCTCCATACATTTTGGGAGTCTCCCACATGCCTTTTTGCAAACTCAAAACGTGCCATTTTGTTTTTTGCTGAAAGTAATTACTTTCTTCTGGCCACTCTGCCATAAAGCCCAACTGGAGTGTACGGCTTATTGTCATCTTATGTACAGATACTACAGTCTCTGCTGTGGAATTCTGCAGCTCCTCTACGCTTGTTTGGAGAGTTCCTTGGTCTTCATGGCAGTGTTTGGTTAGTGGTGCCTCTTGCTTAGGTGTTGCAGCCTCTGGAACCTTTCAAAAAGGTGTGTATATGTGATCACGTGACACTTGGTGGACATCATTTCACTAATTATGTGACTTCTGAAGGTAATTGGTTGCACCAGAGCTTTTTATGGGCTTCATAACAAAGGGGGTGAATACATATGCACATGCCAATTATAATTTTTTTATTTCTGAAAAATAGTTTCATATATATATTTTTCTAATTTTACTTCACTAACTTAGACTATTGTGTTCTGATCCATCACATACTGTATAATTCCGATTAAAAAAACATTGAACTAAAGGCTGTAATGTAACAAAATAGGTAAAAAGCCAAGGGGGGTGAATACTTTTGCAAGGCACTGTAAATGCTGTTAGGAGTTCTCTAAACTATAACATCAAAGCTGCGGTAAAGCATATCTGAATGAGGTTTGGAAAATCAGAATTAGCATTATCAGAAAACAGATTAGCAAATAATCATAGTATCATCTGGTTTTACTAGAATACCATAATTTATTTTATTTCTTTGAAGGTCAACAGAATGCACTACAAGACATACTACCACACCATAAAAATACATTAAAAACATTAAGATGGATTTAGCTATGAAGTATGTGCTTAGAATGTACATTATATACAAAATCAATATATTTTTCATGGTGTACAAACTCTAGACAAGAAAAGAATATGCAACCCAAAACATTTACTTCACTCATAGTAAATATTATAGTGATTTAAAATGATAATTTCTGCCCTGCATTGTAAAATATTTTCTTTGTGTATTTAAATTCGCAGAAAAAATTATTGCACCTCCAGTGCTATGTCTTTAAATAATGTAAAAATCTGTTCTTTTCTTGGATTGATAGTTGTATGGGACAGTTTACTTCAGTGGAAAGAGCTTTTATAACAGTTTTGAATTTATCATTTAAACACTGTAGACAGTTCATACATCTGTCAAAAAATAACGCCTATGTTCTTCAATTATGCGGCTCAGTAGTAGTGGTAGAACATTTGTTTTGTTCATTGTTTTTTTATTTAAGTTTGCTTTATTTCATTTGCTTCGTCTCCAGAGCTTTTTGATAAACTGCTGAGCTTCTAAATTTTTCAGGATACGTCAAGACAGTTTTCAAGCAGCTCATCTCTTATTTACGAAATATATCCTAAGTTTAATGGCTCCAGTATATGAAAACCCTAGAATCAAATTTGGTGAAGTCAGTGCTCAGGTTTCATTTAATTTGGAATGTGAAGAAAACAGGCTGGGAATAAGGAAGTGGTTTACATGTTCCTTCCTGCCTGCATTAAAGCCACAGCATGAATAAATCATGCCTAGATAAGGTGATTGTTTTTCTCCTGATACATGGTTCAATTTTAACTCATTCCTGCCATAGTGAACTGTACAAAAAGGTTTTACATTGATTCCTGCAATTGTCATTTTAAAAAACAAAACCGGTATTATGGTTATTTTTCCTTCATATCAGTTATGTTCTTGCACATTTAGGGGCAGATCCACAGAGAGAGTATGCCGGCATATCTACAGATACGCTGGCGTACTTTCAAATTTCCTGCGTCGTATCGTTGTTTTGAATCCTCAAAACAAGATACAACGGCATCTGGGTTAGATCCGACAGGCGTATGTCTTCGTACGCATTCGGATCTAAGATGCAATTCTTCGGCGTCTGCTGGGTGGCGTTCCCTTAATTTTCCGCATCGAGTATGCAAATTAGCTATTTCCGACGATCCAGCTTTTTTCGGCGTATAGTTAAAGCTGCTATTTCGTGGCGTACTCAATGTTAAGTATGGCCGTCGTTCCCGCGTATAATTTTAAATTTTTTATTTTTTTTTGCGTAAGTCGTTCGTGAATCGGGACGGACGTAATTTACGTCCAGGTCAAAACTAATGACGTCCTTGCGACATCATTTAGCGCAATGCACTACGGAAAAATTATGCGCAGTTCGTTCGGCGCGGGGACGCGCTTTATTTAAATGAAACACGCCCCCTACATGCCCAATTTGAAATCTTTATGGATTCGAACCAAAGCCAGGTAAGGTACGGTGGCGTAGCGTATCTCAGATACGATGCGCCGGGGCAGATCTTTGTGGATCTGCCCCTTACTCTATATTTCCATGTTGTTTCTATAAAGTAATGTAGAATTAAACCAATGAGGTGCCAGGAAACCAATTAGCGTGTACAAAAATTTGACTCGGGAAATATTCTACTACTGACATTTTTACTACTGAGAAATTTCTACTACTGAGATTTCTACTATATTGACCCTGTCAATGTTGGTTTATGTTCAAATCTAGGGGCCATTGAAATAATAATTTTTATCTCTCATTTGAGAAACTAGTATACTCCTGCAGAAACATGTAAGGTTCATAAGAGTCCTTAGTTGCTTGCATATATAGAGCAGCTGGAGTGTACAGACATTCTTAACCACACAAAACTCTTCTGTAAGTTCCAGGTCTATCTAGTGAAAGTTAATCCAGAGCTAAGGACTCCTTTCTTGTGGGGAGGCTGATAAGGTGTTCCCAAATAACAGAAATGTATGTTTCTTGTTCTTGTGTTGCCTTTGTAAATCCATAATGTGGAACCTCACCATTCCCCCCCCCCCTTTCCTCATTGTTAATTTTTTTTTTCAGGGAGATGGTACCTCCTACTGCCCTTGCCGAGCTGAGCGGGAGATAACCCCCCGCCCCAAACATGACCATTCAGAAAATGCAGCGTGTCTCATGGATGTGCAGTAAGGACCTGGCTGTGAGTCAATTTTGAAGAAGAGCGATTAGAACCTAGTGACATAAATTAACTAGTAGTATCCTCATATCTGTATTTGCTCTTTCTGGAGGAAACAAAGATGAACTGACTCTTGGGATTTAGAAAATGAATTGCCTTTCTCCTGTCTGATGTATAACGGGGCAGTGCAAACAGTTTAAACTCCCAATATAGACCCCCCGTGTAGTTTTGGATGGCAAGGTGACATTACTCCCAGAAACAGAAATGTTGCCAATTGACAATACAAACTGGCTCCTGAAGCACTCGAGCAGCATTTCTTTTAGGTGACAACGTTTTGTGAAATTTGTTGGGTAAAGTTCTCCTCTGCAAAATAAATTGCCACATTATCTGTAGGCTGGAAGGTATGCAGCTAGAGGTTCCTCAGAACATGCAGAGGAATTTATGGATTTCTCTCAGTCAGCTGCCACTTTATTTGTCATTGAATTTTGTTCCCCTGGCTTCTAAAGGTACCACAGTGCTCACTCTCTAGACAACAGAAGGTGGGTGGTTGAATCCTTACTACAATAATTTGTGATCGTCCAGGGGCGCTGATGTCACCTCGTGTGTTTCAGTTTGTTTCAGTTTGTTTCCCCAGAGGAACGGGTTTGTCTGATCGTGTGCCGGCCATCACATCAGACTTCAGGCTTTATTGACGCAACCATTGTAAGTGCAATACTTTGTTTTTTAAATAAATGTAAAAGATTTTACACTATTGGAGCATTTAGGTTTTATATGTATCACATGTATCCGTCCATTGGTCTGAATGGCTATGAGGAGTTCTGAAGAGTTGTGAGTGTGTTCACTGCATATTGGATCAAGCTGTGCTTATATTACACGCTCTCCTTGATCCTTTGTAATGGGGGATCACGGTCATCACGGTCATCTGGTAAGAAGTGATTTCTTCTAATTTGGTGGATTCAGCGAGATTTTTTCATTAGCGTTTGGAGACGCCATCGCACTCACGGATGGACTTAATTGATTACGTTTTGAGCACTGGTGGATGTTATGATATAAATACTTGTAATAAATAAAGAATAACAAAATAAGTCTGCATTCAATTTGAAAAGAAACCAAACTTTTAGATCTAGCCATGCCTTTAGTTACTTTTTTCATTAAAAAAAATATTCCCAGATCATCTGTTTGCATAATACCACTGTATTAATGTATCTTCACAATATTTCTAAAAGACAATACATAATAAGAAAAAGTTTAAACTCAAAAAAGTTGAAGTTTCATCAGACATTTGTTTTGGTGAAACAATAACTTTGAAACTTTTTATGCGCAGATAAAAATAAGAAAGTATTCTAATAATTAGTCCGTTAATGTTAAAAATGTGAAGGCAAAGTATAATAGCATGCTCCAAAAAAAAAAAAAAAAAAAAACTTTAGTCCCAAGAAATAAAAATATAATAAAATACTCTTTAAATAATTTAGCATATTTAAAGGAAAGAGTAGAGATCAGAATTAAAAATTAATCACTGTTTCTAAGTCTTTAAAAATCATCAAAGAGTCGTAAAAATGACTTTGCTAATCAGTACAAGCACAAACTGCTGTAAATGTGAAAGAAATAGTATGCTGATCCAGATAATTACAGCCAAATTTTTTTGCAGAATTAAATATTGGAATTAATCCTAGATATACTAAGATAGTAAACATGTTCTATAGTAAAGATTTTTTTTCTATTGAAAAATGCAGTGACAACTACAATTTATATATTTATGAAAAATATGTTAGCAATTAACTGCAGTGAAGATTACCAAGTTATTAGTGTATGTGAAATATGTGTTAATACTTATGACTTTTCCTTAAAAATGTTGTGAAGCTGATTAAATTAACTGATAATTATTGATGAGCTGGGGAATTACAGTATTTCATTAAAACATAAACACAAATGTACAGTTGTTGCAAAAAAAAAAAAGACTTAAATAGATTACTCATAAGTACCTTACATATTAGTGATTCTGACTGCATGTTTTTCTTTTCTTTTTAACTTCCATGAAACATTTTGTATACTATAAATCTAAAAGATCGAATATTAGGCAAACACAGGGGTCCCCGATTGTAAGCACTTTGAGGAGCAGGGACTGATGTAAATGTACAGAATGTAAGGTGTTGTGTAAAATGTCATATATATATATATATATATATATATATATATATATATATATATATATATATATATATATATATATATATATATATATATATATATATATATATATATATATATATTGTGAGGGATTAGCTCGTGGGGATCACCTTTTCTGAAATGACAGTCTGTAAGCAGGCACTTTCTTTTAAGTCTGGCGGATGCCAGATTTTATTTATAAACGGTTTGCAGATTAAAATAAACAAAACAGTAAATTAAATCCTTGCCGTCCGGCGCTAAACTAAACAAACAGGATCTCCTCTCTATACAGTGTGGGGCTAGTCCCTGACACCCACAAAACATGCAGTAAAGCAAACCTTTTCAATCCAGCACTCAGCGCTCCCCTCACTCAGGTCCCTTCCTGAGTTTCAAGCCAGAGCCCTGTTGTGCTCTCTTCCTGGACATTTAAAGTCCAGCTGATTGTGGACTCCAGTGGACCCAAACATCCGGACCGGAATCCTAGCCAGGCCCAGAGGCTGTAAAACCCGGAATGGATTCCGGTTCAGTCTCTCATAATGGAACGTATGCGAGGTGAAATGTACCTATGATCATGTATCGCACCTCGCATACTGTCACATATCCTCCCCCTCTGCTCAAGCCCCTGCGGCTGAGCACTTGACCCAACCATACAGTGCACACGGGAGAGGGCATCTGCATTATTTTGGAGCTTCCCTGGCCTGTGCTCCACCGCAAATTTAAAAGGCTGTAGAGCCAGGAACCACCTTGTCACACGAGCATTTTTCTCCCTGTTATCACACATCCACTTCAGGGGAGCATGGTCTGTGACCAGCTTAAATGACCTCCCCAGTAGGTAATACCTCAGGGAGTCTAAGGCCCACTTAATGGCGAGACACTCCTTTTCTACGATGGCATAATTTTTCTCGTGCTTGTTCAGCTTCCTGCTCAGGTATACCACTGGGTGCTCCTCACCATCCCTGATCTGTGACAGTACGGCCCCTAGTCCCACCTCAGAGGCATCCGTCTGTATAACAAACTCCTGGCTAAAATCCGGGGTTACTAGTACGGGTACCATACAAAGAGCCTGTTTTAACTTCTGAAATGCCCCCTCGGCTTCGGGGTTCCATTTGACCATGACCGACCCCTTACCCTTCGTTAGATCGGTCAAGGGGGCGGCAATGGTGGCAAAATTGGGTATAAAACGCCTGTAATACCCCGTAATGCCCAGGAAGGCCCTCACTTGTTTTTTATTGACTGGTTGGGGCCATTTTTGAATTGCCTCAATCTTATTGGTCTGCGGCTTGACCATCCCCCGGCCAATAATGTACCCAAGGTATTTGGCCTCCTCCAGGCCTATGGCACATTTCTTTGGATTGGCCGTGAGACGTGCTTCCCTAAGGGAATCTACGACCGCTTGTACACGGAGCAGGTGCGATTCCCAATCTGGGCTGTGGATGACCACATCGTCCAAGTACGCAGCTGCATACGAGCGATGTGGTCTCAAAATTTTGTCCATCATTCGCTGGAATGATGCAGGGGCTCCGTGCAGACCAAACGGCATCCGCTTATACTGAAACGAGCCCTCAGGAGTGGAAAAGGCAGTCTTCTCCTTGGCCAATTCAGTAAGCGGTATCTGCCAATAACCTTTCGTTAGGTCTAGGGTCGTTATGTAGCGAGCCTGTCCCAACCTGTCCACAAGTTCGTCGACCCGGGGCATCGGGTAGGCGTCAAATTTGGACACACTGTTAAGTTTTCTAAAATCATTACAAAACCTAATACTGCCATCAGGTTTTGGGACCAGCACTATGGGACTTGACCACTCACTGTGAGACTCCTCGATCACATCCAACTCTAACATATTTTTTATTTCTTCCGCAACTGCCTCTCGCCGGGCCTCTGGAATTCTATATGGTTTTACATTTACCCGAACCCCTGGTTCCGTCACTATGTCATGTTGGATCGTGTTGGTCAGTCCGGGTAAGGGGGAGAAAAAGTCTCTATTTTTCTGCACGAATGCCCTAACGTCACTTTGCTGTGCTACGGACAGGGAATCCGTGATGGGAACGTCAGGTATCACGGGTATCCGGTCTGTTGGAAGTGGGGACGTGGCCAGTAAAGTCTCTCGGTCCTTCCAGGGCTTTAAGAGATTTACATGGTAAATTTGGTGTGGTTTCCTTTTCCCTGGCTGGTAGACTTTGTAGTTTACCTCCCCCACCCTTTGGACAACCTCAAAGGGACCCTGCCACTTGGCTAAAAACTTGCTTTCTACCGTGGGAACCAGTACCAACACTCTGTCCCCCGGGTTGAAAGTACGGACCTTGGCACCCCGGTTATAGACCCTCCTTTGGGCCTCCTGGGCTCGCTCCATATGTTCCCGTACTAGGGGCAGAACGGCTGCGATTCGGTCCTGCATCAAGGAGACATGCTCTATGATGCTGCTATATGGACTGACCTCTCCTTCCCACGTTTCTTTAGCAATATCTAGCAGGCCCCTGGGATGCCTACCATACAAGAGCTCAAAGGGGGAATAGCCTGTGGAGGCCTGTGGAACCTCTCGTATGGCAAACATGAGATATGGTAGCAAAAAATCCCAGTCTCTCCCATCCTTGTCGACCACCTTTTTCAACATACTCTTCAATGTTTTATTAAACCTTTCGACCAGACCATCTGTCTGGGGGTGGTAGACAGAAGTACGGAGATGGGAGATTTTGTACAATCTACACAATTCCTTGGTAACCCTTGACATAAAAGGGGTGCCTTGATCGGTCAAGATCTCTTTTGGGATCCCCACTCGACTAAACACCTGGACTAATTCCTTGGCAATAACCTTGGCGGAGGTGTTACGCAAGGGTATGGCCTCAGGATAGCGAGTCGCATAGTCCAGGATCACCAGAATATGCTGGTGACCTCGGGCAGATTTCACGACCGGCCCCACCAGGTCCATGCCAATCCTTTCAAAGGGGACCTCAATTATTGGTAGAGGAACAAGGGGGCTGCGAAAATGGGGCGATGGTGCTGACATTTGGCACTCGGGGCACGATTCACAGTACTCCTTGACCTCTGCATGCAAACCGGGCCAGAAGAATCTTTGGGCGATTCTCTCCCTGGTTTTTTCGACCCCGAGATGTCCCCCCATTACGTGACCATGAGCCAGGTCTAGCACCACCCTGCGAAAGGGTTTGGGAACCAGTAGCTGTTCTACCTCTTCCTCTCCATGTTTTATCACCCGATATAACAAATTGTTTTTAATTGCCATGTAGGGAAAGGACACCACCCAATTAGGATCCACCGGTTTCCCATCCAACACCTTAACATTTTCCCTGGCATTCATGAAGGTGGGCTCTCGCAGCTGCTCGGTACAGAAATCCTCCCTCCTGACCTCCAAGTCGGGTACCACATTTTGGCTACTCTCCATGTCAGAGTCAGGCGAGGTTTACTGTTCGTTACCCTCAGGCTGGGTGCTAGCTTCTAAGTCCTCCGGTTCCCCAGCCATGGCAGGGAATGGTGGAGGATCTCCGGCCTCCTCGATCCCACCAACAGCATGCCCTTCCCTTTGGCAAAACGGGTCTGGTGAGAGTTCCCGTGTTTCCCCAGTAGGGGGAGCGCTATCTACGGGCCTCCCTTCACTCTCCCATAACTTCCAAAAATGAGGAAAGTCTCTCCCCACTAAGGCTTCATGGAGCAGTGAAGGTACCACCCCCACTGAATGTGTTACACAGCCCCAGGGGGTATCAACCTCAACCACCGCTGTCTGGTAGTCCCGAGTGTCCCCATGGATGCATATTACCCCAATACAACTGGGGTGTAGTTTTGCGGGGTCTACACACGCACTAAGGTCACCACACTACCAGAGTCTAGCAGGGCTGTAAGAGGCTTGCCATCTATTGAAATAACGCACATTTGTTTTTCAAGGCGACTCTGACTTGTCGCAACACATGCGACCTGTGCAAACAGAGAAATGCGTCTTACCCTATCAACATAATCACATTGCATAGGTTCATCATTTAGAGGGCAATCTGCAGCAATATGGCCTAATGCATGGCAACGAAAACACCGTATTTGCCCTACCCCCAGTCCTTTTAACGGTCCCAAAAACCTTCCTGGCTTCTTTGGCCAGTCTCCAGGTCTAGGACCTACAGTCTCATCTGCTGTAACAACAGTCTTATCCACTCTCCCCAAACTCTTGAACCCCGGAACAGTCTTACCCGAACCGTTGGGAGATCTTGCACCCCGAGACACACCGAAGTGGGGCATAGGTGGGTTTATCAAGTCCTCAGTAGCACTGTACCTCTCCACTAGGTCCACCATTTGGGCTGCAGTGTTGGGGTCCCCCTTTCCGACCCACTTTCTCAGGGTAGCAGGGAGCGCACGCAGGTACCGGTCCATTACCACACGCTCCACAATCTGGGGGCTGGTCAGAGTCTCTGGCTGCAACCACTTCCTGGTGAGGTGGACCAGGTCAAACATTTGTGACCGGGGTGGCTTGTTGCTGGAATAGGACCACTGATGCACGCGCTGGGCCCGGACTGCCATGGTGACACCCAAGCGTGCGAGTATTTCTGTCTTTAGAGTCTCATAGTCCTGGGCCTTATCTGGTTCTAGGTCAAAATAGGCCTTTTGGGGTTCTCCTGTTAGGAATGGGGCCAATAGTCCCGCCCACTGCTCTTTTGGCCATCCTTCGCGGTCAGCGACTCTCTCGAAAGTCGCCATGTACGCCTCAACATCATCCGCCGGTGTCATCTTTTGCAGGTGGTAGGAAGCACGTACAATCTTTGGTTCCGCTAACACCGGAGGTGCGGACCCCTTTTTCAGTTCCACCAGAGCTTCGGCGAACTGTCGGTTCATCTCCTGCTGGGCAGCGTGTTGTGCTGCAACGGCCTCTGCGACTTGGCGATGTTGTGCTGCAGCGGCCTCTGCGACTTGGCGGTTTATCTCCTGCTGGGCAGCCTGTTGTGCTGCAGCGGCCTCTGCGACTTGGCGATGTTGTGCTGCAGCGACCTCTGCGACTTGCCTGTTTATCTCCTGCTGGGCAGCCTGTTGTGCTGGAGCGGCCTCTGCGACTTGGCGGTTGGTTTCCCGCTGGGCTGCATTGGCCTGTAGCAGGGCCTTTAACATTTCTTCCATTTTCAGAAAAGTGCCCGCATTCTCCACCACGTGTGAGGGATTAGCTCGTGGGGATCACCTTTTCTGAAATGACAGTCTGTAAGCAGGCACTTTCTTTTAAGTCTGGCGGATGCCAGATTTTATTTATAAACGGTTTGCAGATTAAAATAAACAAAACAGTAAATTAAATCCTTGCCGTCCGGCGCTAAACTAAACAAACAGGATCTCCTCTCTATACAGTGTGGGGCTAGTCCCTGACACCCACAAAACATGCAGTAAAGCAAGCCTTTTCAATCCAGCACTCAGCGCTCCCCTCACTCAGGTCCCTTCCTGAGTTTCAAGCCAGAGCCCTGTTGTGCTCTCTTCCTGGACATTTAAAGTCCAGCTGATTGTGGACTCCAGTGGACCCAAACATCCGGACCGGAATCCTAGCCAGGCCCAGAGGCTGTAAAACCCAGAATGGATTCCGGTTCAGTCTCTCATAATGGAACGTATGCGAGGTGAAATGTACCTATGATCATGTATCGCACCTCGCATACTGTCACAATATATATATATATACATACATACACATATGTCTGTAATAAAGAAATACATTTCTTCAGCAATTGCTTTTGATAGGAATCAGAGAATGTTGCTCTGCAGATAGACACAGAGGGCCAGATCCACGTAGCGGATCATAATTTTAGTCCAGCGTAGCGTATCGTAGTAACGCTACGCCGCCGCAACTTTGAGAGGCAAATATGCACCTTAGATCCGACGGCGTACTAAGACGTACGCCAGTCGGATCTAGCCCAGCTTCAGGCGTATCTTGTTTTGTGGATACAAAACAAAGATACGCCGGAGCAAACTAGAAGTTACGCGGCGTATCAATAGATACGCCATCGTAACTTCTTTGTGGATCTGGCCCAGAGTGGCAGCAGTTCTGGCAAGCAAAAACTTTGGCCCAGATTCACATACATCGGCGCATATTTATGCCGACGTAGCATATCGAATATACGCTACGCCGACGCAGCACAGAGAGGCAAGCACAGTATTCACAAAGCACTTGCTCCCAAATCTACGCTGGGTTTTGAAAGCGTAAGTCGTCATAAGTGGAAGTGGGCGTGAGCAATGCAAATGAGGAGTGACCCCATGCAAATGATGGGCCGAGCGTCATAAAGATACGAATAACGAACCGCGCATGCGCCGTCCCGTGGATGCATCCCAGTGCGCATGCTCAGAATCACGTCGGAACTACTCCCTAAGATACGTCGAATCACTGCCTACGGTGTGAACGTAACCTACGCCCAGCCCTATTCACGTACTACGTAAAGGACGTAAAATACGATGGCTGTGTACCCTGGTCCATACCTCTGCATGAGTTGCACCTCATATATGGGGAATAACTTTACGCCGGACGTACGACTTACGCAAACCGCGTATATTATGCGCCAGTCGCAAGTACGTTCGTGAATCAACGTATCTCCCTCATTTCCATATTTGAATAGGAAATCAATAGGAGTGCCAGATGCGTCCAGCGTAACTATGCGCCCACGATACGCCGGTGTAGGAAAGTTACGTCAGTCGGATGAAGCCTATTTTCAGGCGTATCTTGGTTTCAGAGTCCGGCGCGTAGATACGACGGTGCATATTTACACTTACGTGGCGTATCTCGAGATACGTCGGCGTAAGTGCTTTGTGAATCCGGGCCTTTGTCTTTTTTGAGGGTGTGAGGAATTAGTCCATCAATGGGGGGGGGGGGGTGTCAATATTAGAATGGCATTTTATTGTTTAGTTAGTTACAGACAGGATAGGATGTTTATTTTTTTATCATTTATTTTTTTACTTTTTTTGCTGTGAAAAAGCTGCTTATATTGTATCTGATGCTATACACACAATAAAGCTGGCACTATTTAAAATCCAGAAACTTTTGTGTGGATAATTGTTACCTGTATATATATATATATTTTTTTTTTTTCCACAAATAAAAGCAATGTTTTATCATTTTTTCCATTATTATTATTATTCACCATTTCTCCTCAATAAATTAATTGTAATTATAAACTGAATAAATGTTTTCCCTCCTGACAGAAAGGCAAATACAGTAAAACCTTGGATTGCGAGCATTATTAGTTCCAGAAATGTACTTGTAATCCACAGCACTTGTATATCAAACTGAATTTCCCCATAAGAAAGAATAGAAACTCAGAAGATTCATTCCACAACCACTTGTAACCATATTGCTACACTGAAGCCCTGTACACACGGCCCAGATTCTCGTCAGGAAAAAACATTGTTTACAGACACTCCATTCAAAAGAACTGCCGTTCTTTTGAATGGCACGAACGTGGTGACGTCATCGACTATGACAAGCATGCGCTCGTCACATTCAATGCCGTCACCGCCATCTTGCTTCACCCTACTTATGCCTTGGAAGCTACCACAAATGCGCCAAAGCCATTTTGAGCATGCGTGGGTTTCCATGGAGAGGTAAGTATACACACGCTCGGGTTTCTCGGCAGGAATCTGCCGAGAATCTCACGATGAGAAAATAGAGAGCAGGTTCTCTATTTTTCTCGTCTAGATTCTGGACAGTTGTCTTAACGAGAAACCTCAAAGCCTCATACACACGCACGGTTTACTTGGCAAGAAAGCTCTGCCAGCAGTTTTCTTGCTGGTTCTTGGGGAGAAAACCTTGCGTGTGTACGAGGCTTTAGAGGCACAAAAAACACAGGTTATTGGCGCACTCCAGCTAGGGTTGTTTCTGTAAAAAGTCCTAATCATGTGACACAAAGAACAAAAAGAGCAGCGCCATCTAAGTGTACTGTAGTATAATCACAGTTTTAATGTAAAAAAAGTGGAATGACACTTTATGACTTTAAAAACTTGATATACAAGCGAGGCTTGCAATACGAGTAGCGTCGAGCAGTGCCATCTAAGTGTAGTATGATCACAGTTTTAATGTAAAAAAAATGGAATGACACTCACAATGTTAAAAAAATATCCAACGTTAAGGAGTCTGGTGCTCAGTAGTAAAGGCACTGTTGTATACATGGCCAGAGGTCCGGGGGCGCTAGTGCCTTCCGGCGCTTCCTGGTAAATTCGAAGACACTGGGGAACTGTTGACCTCACTTCTGGGTGTTCTCCATGGAGTTCTCCAGGAAGAAGTGCTGGGAGCCACCAGAACCCCCGGACCTATGCCCATGTATACATCAGTGGCTTTACGAGGATGAGCACCAGACTCCTTAACGCTGGATATTTTTTTTAACATTGTGAGTGTAATTTCGATTTTTTTACATTGAAACTGTGTTCATACTACAGCTAGTCTAAAAATAAACGTGACCGGCCACAACTAGCACGTCCACGCCTCCATCCCTAAATATGCATGTGTTGAAAGTAAGAACAATTGGTGGGACTTTGAATGAGGCGCGTTTGTGCATTTAATAATTAGGATAAATAATATATTATACATTTTTTCTGTAATGAAGTTTAATGTCGGCATGATGTGATGCGTTGGTTCCGCAAGTTTGTGCAAAGCCAAACACACAAATCTGACCAATAATGTAAATAATATGATTAAATAATAATAATAATAACATTAACTCTAATATCAATATGCTTTAATCAAAAAACATGTCAATTCAGTCAGATGATACAGAAATGAAATATTGATAAAAAACAGGGAGCATGTGTAAAATCACATAGACATGATCAACAACGCAAATCCATAGTAACATATTACATCCAATATACACCTCAGTATATAACATTATAATAAAAATACATAAAATAAAAAATCCATGATTGCAACAAGCTTGTTGGGGCACCTTTATTGTAGGCTCTACGTGTTTCGTAGCCTGAAGCTACTCATCAGGAGTATGATGCCAGGATAAAACTATGACAAAAAAAAGAGAGAGAGGGGGGGAACCGTTAACATAGGATGCCCTGTAAGGGGGCACAGCAATGAAAGAGGGGCCAAATTAATCGAAAACTTACGATAAGGTTCATGGACTGAGCCCACATCCAAGATGGAGAGACTAGGGGTCTGGACAGAGTGTCTCACCCAGTTTTGCCACCATATACGTCCAGCATGACGTTGACGCCCGCCGTCCTACCAGGTTATATAAGACGAGAGCAACCTGTGCTCTACTTCATTTCCCACCACCACCAGGGCGGCTTATCACTCATACTTCTCAATATTCATGCCAGGTACATGAGGTTACACATGTCTCCATTGGCTCCACTTTATACTTAACTCTCTCTTTATATATACATTTTTTGATTATATCTGTCTTCAATTGACACATATTTCACTCATACAATACTTCCTATTTTTAGGTTAAATACCTGCCCCAACACGCAATTGACGCATACATGTGGGGATTGCAGTGGGTCATTGTTCCTAGATCTCTCGCTTTCCCCCGGCCTAACATCAGAGCTCTCCCCGATTTACATCTGGGGGCATGGAGTGGGGCCACCCCCATCTCAACACTGGGTGAGACACTCTGTCCGGACCCCTAGTCTCTCCATCTTGGATGTGGGCTCAGTCCATGAACCTTATCGTAAGTTTTTGATTAATTAATTTGGCCCCTCTTTTATAGCTGTGCCCCCCTACAGGGCATCTTATATTATTTATCCTAATTATTAAATGCACAGACGCACCTCATTTAAAGTCCCACAAATTTTTCTTACTTTTAACATGTGCTCATACTACTTTTAGATGGCACTAGCTGAGCCAGTTTAAATAGCCCACATCTCATGGACTGAGCCCACATCCAAGATGGAGAGACTAGGGGTCTGGACAGAGTGTCTCACCCAGTTTTGCCGCCATATACGTCCAGTATGACGTTGACGCCCGCCGTCCTACCAGGTTATATAAGACGAGAGCGACCTGTGCTCCACTTCATTTCCCACCACCACCAGGACGGCTTATTACTCATACTTCTCAATATTCATGCCAGGTACATGAGGTTACACATGTCTCCATTGGCTCCACTTTATACTTAACTCTCTCTTTATATATACATTTTTTGATTATATCTGTCTTCAATTGACATATATTTCACTCATACAATACTTCCTATTTTTAGGTTAAATACCTGCCCCAACACCAATTGACGCATACATGTGGGGATTGCAGTGGTGCATTGGTCCTAGATCTCTCGCTTTCTCCCGGCCTAACATCAGAGCTCTCCTCGATTTACATCTGGGGGCATGGAGTGGGGCCACCCCCATCTCAACACCGGGTGAGACACTCTATCCGGACCCCTAGTCTCTCCATCTTGGATATGGGCTCAGTCCATGAACCTTATCGTTAGGTTTTGATTAATTAATTTTGCCCCTCTTTCATAGCTGTGCCCCCCTACAGGGCATCTTATATTATTTATTCAAATTATTAAATGCACAGACGCGCCTCATTTAAAGTCCCACAAATTTTTCTTACTTTTAACATGTGCTCATACTACTTTTAAATGACGCTAGCTGAGCCAGTTTAAATAGCCCCCAGCTGATCGGTGATAATCATCACCAAACAGCTTCGGACAAAGTGTAGCCACCGCGCATGCGCGCATGCCATCCTGCGCCTACAATCCCCAGAGTGCCATGCGGTGTGACGTCAGCAGATCACCGTGCTAAGACAGCGAGCGAGCGAGCTGAGCGCACACCGACAGCCTGATGTTTAGGGAGAGGCGGAGATTGCTCAAGCAGGAGGGAACAGCACAGGGCTTAGCTAGAAGGCTGGCAGTGTGTCAATGGACAACAAAGCCCTTGGGTGTCCATACAACCACGGCTAAGGAGTCCAGGCGTCGCCCCGACACTACAGAACCAAACCAACACCACCATCAGACCCAAGATATATAATAGCGGGCATACATAGCCTGTCAGAGGAAAACCACAACATGTCAGGCCCCGTACACACGACCAAACATGTCTGCTGAAACTGGTCCGCGGGCCAGTTTCAGCAGACATGTTCGGTCGTGTGTAGGCCCGAGCGGACAGAATTCCAGCAAACATTTGCCCGCCGGGCCTTTTCCCAGCGGACAAATATTCCTGGACTTGTTTTAAAACAGTCCGCTGGAATCCTGCCCGCTCGGACATGTTCGGTCGTCTGTACAGACCTACCGTACATGTCCGAGCGCCCGCCATCCCTCGCATGCGTCGAATGACTTCGACGCATGTGTGGAAGCATTTAACTGGCAGGCCCGCCCATGTCGCCGCGTCATCGTCGCGGCGACGCCGCGGACACGCCCCGCGTATTGTTTACGCGCGTTTTTTTGTACGATGGTTAGTACAGCCATCGTACAGAAATCCCCGGCCAGACATGTACGGTGAAAACGGTCCTGCGGACCGCTTTCATCGTACATGTTTGGTCGTCTGTACACGGCCTTAGATGTACAAAAATAATCCGTAATAGGCGAGCATCTAGAGAAGGAAGCCATGAACGAAACATTCTAAAAAATTAATAAACAAACCACAATTATACATTAAGTATTAATAGTACATTTATACAAAGTCAATAATAAGTTTGAATAAACAACATAAAGAAAAAACAAATCAGTATTACATTTCACATAAAATTGAAACACAGAATAAATCAGGGAAGGGAAGGGGAGGAAAGGGTGAGGATGAACAGGGGACCTCCAATATCAACCAAATCGATCCATAGATGAAACAGGACCATCATATTGCGTGAGCAAGAGGGAAAAAGGGCAAGAATACAAATGGGCATAGATCCTAGACATTGCACAGAGAATCTCAAAAAATTAGCAAAACAACAAAATGGAAAAACTCACAAAAAGGACTTATAACTGATATATTCATTGAATCCTGGATATCTAACAGCGTCTAGGCTGTGTATCCGTCTAGTCTCCAATTGTAACAGGGTCAAATCTAAACCACCCCCACAAACATGCGGTAAAACATGCTCAAGGGCGTGGAATCGTACCATATTCGCATCAAACCCCTGCTGGCAACCAATATGTCGGTTTAATGCTGACCTTTTGAAAAGGGGCAAAATGTGATCTCTTAGGGCCCTTTCACACGGGCGGATCAGTAATGATCCGCTCCGTGTGTCCTCAAAAGCTCAGCGGGGATCCTCCGTAAAATCCCCGCTGAGCTGGCAGCTGACAGGGCGGTCCCTGCACACTGTGCAGGGACCGCCCTGTCTTTCCTTCGCTCTCCCCTATGGGGGATCGGATGAACACGGACCGTATGTTCGTGTTCATCCGATCCGGCAGACGGAAGAAAAATAGGGTTTTCTTCCATCCGCAAATGCGGATCTTTGTGGAGGCGAACAATTACGGGTGTCAGCGCATGGTCATCACATAGGGATCCATGTATGTCCCGTTTTCATCCACAAACGGACGGATGAAAATGCGGACATACGGTCCGTACGTGTGAAAGGGCCCTAATTCTTTTAAAGTATGGTGTCTTGGTTTTTCCGACATATGGGCAAGGTATACCACACCAACCATTTTGCAGGTTACACAATTTTTGATGTTATGAACATGTCCAGTTGGAAGAGGTACGTCTCTAGAGTTGGATAAGAAGCAGCAAGGGAAGGTGCCTGTTTGCAAGGGTTGCTCTAATGCTGCGTACACACGATCGGTTCGTCTGATGAAAACAGTCTGATGGACCGTTTTCATCAGATGAACCGATCGTGTGTGGGCCAAATCATTTTTTTCCCATCGGTGAAAAAACGTAGAACCTGTTTTAAAATGATTTGATGGTTAAAAAACCGATAGAAAAAAACGATCGTCTGTGGGGAAATCCGTCTGTTAAAAATCAACGCATGCTCAGAATCAAGTCGACGCATGCTCGGAAGCATTGAACTTCATTTTTCTCAGCACATCATTGTGTTTTACGTCACCGCGTTCTGACACGATCGTTTTTTTAACTGATGGTGTGTAGGCAAGACTGATGAAAGTCAGCTTCATCGGATATCTGATGAAAAAATCCATCAGACCGTTTTCATCGGATGAACCGATCGTGTGTACAGGGCATTAGGGTTGAGGACAAAAATGACTGGATACCAGTCGATCTTTGATGGAGGGAGAACGACGGTAAGTTATTTCTGGAAAAGGTTTGATACATTTTTTGATAGTGTTATCAGCCAGAAGAATAGGCCAAAATGTTTTGAGAACAATATTCAATATAAAAGAGTGAAGATTACATGTAGGAGTTTAATGGATAGTTATCTCCAGGACTCCAGAAAACAGGTGGATTATATGGTAACAAACATGACAATAATTGATACATTTGAAATTTTGCTCTTATAATTAAGTCAGACACAACACAAAAAGCACCAGCCTGACAAGGTCTATTACATTTATGTGTATTCATTCACTAACTGCATTTTCTGGAAAAGTAATGCAAATATTAAATCAGCACATGATGCCATGTTTCTATCTTGGGAGAAAAACATTCAAGGAATTATACAATTAGCAGTGTTACTTCAAAATCCAAATTCATTTATTTTTAATTATACCCATAATGCAGTTTGCAAAAGAATGGAATACTTCCAATCACTGGAAAATCATTTGTGCTAGTAATTACCTGCTCAAATGACTACTTTGGACATGTTTATACATGCACATTTCAAACTAATCTAATTGTGTTTATTCACCTGATGACAACAGAATAATGGTATTCAGATGCTGTTTTGGTTTTGTTCAGTAATTTAGTTTAATTGTCTGAACTGACACCATTTTTAATTGTACTGTATGCTCAACAAATAGTTGTGTTATGGTAAAATGTGTAAAGAACATATGTACCGTAAATCTGGACAATTGATCATTTACTTTATTTTATGCTTTCAATAGTTAAAATAATTTTATTGATTTTATTATTATGTGCTCCTTGTTTTTTTTCTACAGTAAAGTACCCTATCTTTCGCTCCATAAGACCCTCTTTTTCCCCCCCAAAAAATGTCTGTGCATCATATGGAGTGAATATTAACCAGGCTCCCCCATCACCGCCGCCACCGTCATGTTACAATACTGGCAAAAGAGAGGCGGGAGAGAGGGGGACAGACATCCCAAGTCTCCCGCGAGCGCTTGGCGATCTCCCAACTGGGCGTGTCACTCAGACATCCCAAGTCTCCCGCGAGTGCGTGTCACTCAGACATCCCAAGTCTCCCGCGAGCGCTTGGCGATCTCCCAACTGGGCATGTCACTCAGCCACAGACAGAAGACAGAGCACCTGAATGGAGTATGGCTGCCGTGGCCGCTCGGGCTGCTTTTTTTTCTATCTGAGTGACAGGTAGATCAGTGTGACGTGTATCATAGGAGGCGGGAATTTGTTACAGTGGGCGCTGGGATATTCCGTGACAGAGCTCTGTGTGGTAAGGCTGCATTTCATGGGCACTGGTAAGGCTGCATTTAATTGGCACTGGTAGGCTGCATTAATTGGCACTGGTAGGCTGCATTAATTGCCACTGGTAGGCTGCATTTATTTGGCACTGGTCAGGCTGCTTTTAATGGGCACTGGTCAGGTTGCATTTAATTGGCAATGCTAAGGCTGCATTTCATGGGCACTGGTAAGTCTGCATTAAATAACACTGGTGAGGCTAGGTTCACACCACGACTTTACCATCCGATAAACGGACCGTTAAATCGGATGGAATCGTATGTGACAAAATCGTATGTAATCGTATGTCAAAATTTTCACTAAAAAATCGGATCCTGATTTTAAATAATGTCTGGGAAAAAGAAGATTTTTGAAGTTATGGATATTCAGGGGAACCCCGCCGGCAATTTAAAACAAAAATGACGTGCGGTTCCCAGTAAATATCCATAACCAGACCCTTCAGGTCTGGTATGGATATTCAGGGGAACCCCGCCGTCAATTTAAAACAAAAATGACGTGCGGTTCCCCCTAAATATCCATAGCCAGACCCATTACCCGAGCACGTTGACCTGGCCGGCCGCAGAAAAGAGGGGGGGACAGAGTGCGGCCCCCCCTCTCTCCTGAACCACACCAGGCCACATGCCCTCAACATGGGGAGGATGTCCCCATGTTGATGGGGACAAGGGTCTCATCCCCACAACCCTTGCCCGGTGGTTGTGGGGGTATGCGGGCGGGAGGTTTATCAGAATCTGGAAGACCCCTTTAACAAAGGGGACCCCCAGATCCTGACCCCCCCCTGTGTGAAATGGTAATGGGGTACACTGTACCTCTACCATTTCACGAAGGAAGTAAAAAGTATTGTAAAAAAACACACTGACACAAAAGAATAAAGTCCTTTATTAAAAAAAAAAAAAAAAAACTCCAGCGCTGAAAAATCCACTCGTTCCCGGCTTCCAGCGTTGTCCTGATCCTGCGACGGGTGCGGGTGATCTCCCGCGATGAGAAGATCCAGCGTCGGGTGATCTCCGCTCCGGCGATGTGAAGATCCATCCATCCGGCGCAGCAGCATCCCGGACCTCCTCTCACCGCTGGGCACATTTCTTATATAGAGGAGGCAGAGCCACCCGTCACGTGACCCCGCCCCCTCTGACGTACCTCTGCTATTTCACTGGGGAAGACCAAGCAGAGGAAAGGTCTTTCCTCTTCATGGTCTTCCCCAGTGACGTAGCAGAGGTACGTCAGAGGGGGCAGGGTCACGTGACGGGTGGCTCTGCCTCCTCTATATAAGAAATGTCACAGCTTCAGCCGCTCATTCGCTGGGCTGTGCCCAGCGGTGAGAGGAGGTCCGGGATGCTGCTGCGCCGGATGGATGGATCTTCACATCGCCGGAGCGGAGATCACCCGACGCTGGATCTTCTCATCGCGGGAGATCACCCGCACCCGTCGCAGGATCAGGACAACGCTGGAAGCCGGGAACGAGTGGATTTTTCAGCGCTGGATTTTTTTTTTTTTTTTTCACCCGCACCCGTCGCAGGATCAGGACAACGCTGGAAGCCGGGAACGAGTGGATTTTTCAGCGCTGGATTTTTTTTTTTTTTTTTTTTTTTAATAAAGGACTTTATTCTTTTGTGTCAGTGTGTTTTTTTACAATACTTTTTACTTCCTTCGTGAAATGGTAGAGGTACAGTGTACCCCATTACCATTTCACACAGGGGGGGGGGTCAGGATCTGGGGGTCCCCTTTGTTAAAGGGGTCTTCCAGATTCTGATAAACCTCCCGCCCGCATACCCCCACAACCACCGGGCAAGGGTTGTGGGGATGAGACCCTTGTCCCCATCAACATGGGGACATCCTCCCCATGTTGAGGGCATGTGGCCTGGTGCGGTTCAGGAGAGAGGGGGGGCCGCACTCTGTCCCCCCCTCTTTTCTGCGGCCAGCCAGGTCAACGTGCTCGGATAATGGGTCTGGTTATGGATATTTAGGGGGAACCGCACGTCATTTTTGTTTTAAATTGACGGCGGGGTTCCCCTGAATATCCATACCAGACCTGAAGGGTCTGGTTATGGATATTTACCGGGAACCGCACGTCATTTTTGTTTTAAATTGACGGCGGGGTTCCCCTGAATATCCATACCAGACCTAAAGGGTCTGGTTATTGAATTTGCGGGGACCTCCGTTCGGGTTCCCTCAACCCTAGTAATAAAAAATCGGGTACATTTATCGCACAGTCATCCGATTTAGTACGATTTACATTGACCACAATATAAAAAAAAAACGGACACGATTGTAATACGATTTCAAATCAGGACCAAAAATCGTGGGCAGACACGTTTTTTGATACGATTTTAAATCGTATTAAATCGTATGCGGATCAAATCGGATGCACTTGGGGACCTAAATTAATGAATGGCAGTGAATGGATCCGTTTTGCCATACAGATTTGTACGATTTTAAAGCTAAAATCGTGAGTAAAAAACGGATGACAAAATCGTGGTGTGAATGCACCCTAAGGTTGCATTTCATGGGCATTGGTAAGGCTGCATTTCATGGGCACTGGTCAGGCTGCATTTCATGGTCACTGGTAAGGCTGCATTTAATTACCAATGGTAAGGCTGAATTTAATTACCACGGGCAAGGCTGCATTTCATGGGCACTGATAAGGCTGCATTTAATTGGCTCTGGTCAGGCTGCATTTCAAGAGCACTGGTAGATATTTGGTACACCATTTTGTTCAGAATATTTTTTTCTTCTTGTTTTCCTCCTCTAAAACCTAGGTGTGTTTTATGGTCAGGTGTGTCTTATGGATCGAAAACTACGGTACTTTCTTTAATTTTTGTATAGAATGAAGAAGGGTTAGAACCTCTATTGCATTACTGAGGTAGGAAGTGAGAATAATGTCTCCAATGGTGACACAGACAGCAATATGAGCCTCTTTCTAGGTAGAGTAGGGGTGTCAGGTTTTTGCTTCTGCCCTGGGACTTGAAGAGGTGGGAAATTATAGGAATAACTTGCAATATTAACCCTGAAGAGGTGGTAATCCTTTGCTACTCCATCCAAAACTTGGTTGGGTTCACACTATTGCAAAGTGGATGCGCGTTTTCACTGCATCCAATTCGCATAGCAGGAGATTGTGACCGGCTCTTTATGGAGCCGTTTCACAGATCTCCAGAGTGGTGGGTGCTGCAATTTTTTTTCACACAGTATTTGCGCAGCTCCGGAGATGGGTGGAAGAGCTGTGTAAATCTCAGGACTGCATAGATAGAAATCCAGATATGTTTAACGGTTTGCCTTAGGTTTCACTTTAAAAAACATTTAAGGATAGTATTTTAATGGGACTTATTGTACACCCCAAGAAATAATCAGTATTGTACAGTTGTGCGCTGTTAGAAATTGTACATTAAAAATCTTTTAACTGAAAAAATATATTATTTTATCAAGAAGATAAAAAAAACAAACACAGATACATATCTAAACATCAATTTAGCGTCATTGAGAGGAAATCTCTCTAAACTGGTTAAAGTAATGTTCATGCAGTGATGGGGTTGTCGACCATAATGTTTCATTTTGCATCTGATTGTATAGGTGTGCGCTTCTTTGCTCCTTCAATTTTTTCAACATAAGATTAAGCCTTAATATTTTGTCTCCCTCCAAGCCTAGTAGTTCGCTACCTCAAGGCAATCCAAGCTGAAATAATATAAAACGTAAAGAGCGGAGTATAGCTGTGAGGATATTGTCTATGAAGGGCAAGCAGCAGAGCGTGATAACCTATGAGAACCCATGAAAAGATGATATTCATTATGAAGTTATGAAGTATTGCATAGAAACTAAGTTATGACATATTTTTCTTGGTTTGTATGTGCTTGCATTTCTGCAGTTTAAAAGCCAGTATAAAGATGGTTATACAAATAAAATAATTTGAAATAGAAATCATTGTCTGCAGTCCCCCTGCATAGCAGCCTTGAACAACTACATAAAATCCCGGAATTGATGCAGAAGAGACAGTAAAGCCGCATACACACGATCGGTTCATCTGTAGAAAACGGTCTGATGGACCGTTTTCATTAGACGAACCGATCGTGTGTGGGACCCATCGGTTTGTTATCCATCGGTGAAAAAACTAGGAACTTGTTTTAAAATTATCTGATGGTTAAAAAAACGATAGAAAAAAACGATCGTTTGTAGGCACATCCATCGGTTAAAAATTCACGCATGCTCAGAATCAAGTCGACGCATGCTTGGAAGCATTGAACTTCATTTTTCTCAGCACGTCGTTGTGTTTTACGTCACCGCGTTCTGACACGATCGTTTTTTTAACCAATGGTGTGTAGGCACGACTGATGAAAGTCAGCTTCATCGAATATCTGATGAAAAAATCCATCAGTCCGTTTTCATCAGATGAACCGATCGTGTGTACAGGGCATAAGTGTCACACTCTCCTGTTCCATGCACCAGTGCCGGGTCGGTCCTTCTGTGTGCGGTAGCCAGCTTCTGGCCAATCACAGAAGGGAAGGTGTTTTAAAAGGATAGTGTGCGGGTGGCAGCTGGACCCTCTTATTGATTGTTTTTCTGTGCTTCTTGTGATCTGCACCATTCATATTGCTCCCAGTATGTCCCAATTTGTTTCCAGCCTTGTTCCCATTGTGTCCCAGCTTTTTTCCAACCTTAGGTCCCTCTCCCTGTATCCTGCACATTTCACTCAGTGCCAGTGGTGGTATTTTTTGTGGGGGGCAGTTGGGTGACTAGCCCCCCCCCCCAGATTTGCTCTGCGCCCTGAGCCCACCCTTTTTTGAAGCCTATTAGAGGGTCCAGCACCCTGCATGTAGATTAGGGGGCAGGACGCATGGATAGGCGGGCCAACACTGCTTAGTGTACTCTTACCTGCACTTTGCCTACCTTTTACCTGCATGTCTTTCCTTGCGCTCCAGTTTGTTTCTCTGCACCATTATGTTTCCCCTGTGAGTTCCAGACAGCCTCATTATCAGCACCAGAGCCCTCAAAGTGTGTATCTCTCATTTGCCTCTCAGTGAATTCCTGTGCACTATGACTGTTTCCCTTTGTACCCTGCTGTCTGGTGAGTCCATTACCTCAGTGCTTTAAGAGGAGTTGTTAACCTGCTCTTAGTTGTGATGCACTTTTAGGGCTCTCATCAATGCTAAGAGAGTAGCCAAATGAGTCCTCTGTCTCCAGTCTGTAGCTTTAACCACAATTTACCCAGCTGCTACACTAGGTAAGCCACTCTGCCCCTGGTGGGGGTGGAATGCAAAGTCATGACAGCATGCCTGTTTCACAATACAATATGTAGGAGCACACCCATCTTGCACTAAACCAAGCACATACCCAGGCATGTACTGGCCATTGGGACTACAGGGAGTAATAGCTCAGTGGGCCGGTTTCAGTGACAGTCTGTCAACGACTCACACTGCCATTAATTTGGGCACCGCTGTTCTTTCTATAAGAGAAATAAAGTAGTATGGGTAATGGCCAGTGAAGGGGGGCTTGGGTGGCCATCGGGGGTTGGTGGGTTTGTTCGGCTGGCATGGAAGAGACCTTTCATCCACACTGCCCATCACCTCACGTCATAGTGCTCAGCCTCAGCGCCACGGCATTGCTGAAAGGCAACCAATGGATGTGCAGCATTGCTGGTTTCTGAAATTCCAGCCAATGAGGCTGCATGTTGTTAGCCCTCCCACTTCACACAGTAATGTTAGAAAGAGGAGAAAAATACAGAGAATAGGTGGAAAAATAAAAGGGTGGGGGGGGGTGAGGAGTTAGAGTATATTTTCAGTTAACACATTTGCATACAGAATTTTTTTTTTGTAATGCCGCGTACACACTATCGCTTTTTGGCATGAAAAAAAAAACGACGTTTTTCAGCATGTCCAAAAAAAACTTCACCATTAAAAATGACGTTGCTCAAACACCATTGTTTTTGAAAAATTATGAACAAAACGCGGTGACGTACAACACGTACAATGGTACTCTAAAGGGGAAGTTCTATTCGCCTTGGGGCTGCTTTAGCTGATTCCTTGTTAGTAAAAGACGATTCACGCTTTTTTGTCTGTTATAGCGTGATGAATGTGCTTACTCCATTATGAATGGTAGTTTTACCTGAACGAGCAATCCCCTCTCATAAATTGCTTCTGGGCATGCGCGGGTTTAAAACGTCGTTTTTGCCCACACACGATCATTTTGTACAACGCGAAGAAAACTACATTTTGAAAAACGACATGAAAAAATGCAGTATGTTGGAATTTTTTTTTTTTTTTCGTTTTTCAGAAGCCGAAAAAACGATGTGAAGCCCACACACAATCATTTTAAATGACGTTTTAAAAAATGACATTTTTTTTCATGCCAAAAAAGACCGTGTGTACGCGGCATTAAACTTGGAGGACAGATGATTTTAGACCTTTTTGGATAGTTAGTTCTTTATACTGCCTTGTTAATTCACATTATATGTTAGAGTGGATTTTCCCCTGTCTTTTTAGGATTGTGATTCCCACAAGTTATTGATTGAACCGTTTCTTGTTAATTATCTTTTCAAAAATAGGATGTTTATTTATTTATTTATGACACCTGTCATTGAACAGTGATTTAACTTACACATGTAATTCTGAAGGCATCTGTAATGTTGGAATGCATCTTTTTCTCTAAATAAAGAGTTTTTAAAAAAAGCCTTTTATACTCACAGTGGAATGTTTTTTTTACCAATTTTTTTTCACAATTGTTTTTGTGCGTGTTTGCAAAATTAAAGTGGGCCGTCTGGATGAAGTCCAGGACCAAATTGTTTACCCAGTCCAGTCCTGCACATACCCAGCAGTATGTAGTGAGCCCTGCACATACCCAGACGTGTAGTGAGGGTAGCCTCACCTGCCATGAACATTAAACAAAAAAAAAAAATTGAGCTTCGAGGGTCGTAGCTTGGTGACCTGTGGTCACAGAGCGTATGTAGCCTACCCCACCAATGGTAAAAATTTGGGGCTCCTAGGACCTATGGTTCCAGAGATACAGGGCTCCTTGCACAGACTGTCAGCAGCTACATACAGAGTGGACAGTTTAAATGGCCACTTTGCAGCATACTGAGAGGTTTAGCTCACAGCGCCTCTCCTCACTTCTTGTCAAAGGCACTGAGCTTAATAAACAACTTGGAGTCTTTGACCAATGGTAAAGTACCATTGGTCCCAGCTGTCCAATAAAAATGTTGCAGTGGAGGTCCGCCTCTCACTGCAGTGTCATAGAAGCGGCATGTGTCTAAAAGACAAATACTCCCTTCCAGCCAAGCCCTCTTAACTAAAAGGAAAAAACATGGGTTTATGTGTATAAGATTTACCCACAATCCCATGTTTCTCTCACACAGTTAAGAGGGAGAAACTGATTCTGTTCAAAAGGTACTGTTATATTCAAGCTAAATCAATATGTATATGCTATATGTTGTAACATAATAATTTATTATTCATTTACCTATTTACTGTGAAATTACTGGTTGGAAGTTATAACTTCAAACTTTAGTATTTGTCCATTAAGCCACCTGCTTGAGTACAGATTTTGAAAATATAGTAAATTACCTTAAAGTGGCCGTTTTTTCTTATTGGCCAGTCATGCCTAGAGGGGCGGCTGATGTCCCGCCCTCCCTGTTACCATGGAGTCGGATGCTAGTGAAGCTCCACTAGCCACTTCTCAGCATAACAGTATCAGTTAATGTAATGCGGCACCCGTTTTTTAATGACCCACGATCGCTGCACCCGTGCCCCCCCAATTCTCAATATTTGTTTTAATGTCCCGGTGATCAGCGGCAGCCAACCCCCCTTCTCAGTATTTTTATATATATATATCATTTATTTTTAAAGGTAGACACGCTAGGGAATGTTGTGCTTTTTTAAGGTCATTTTTACCCGCACAGTAATTTACTTTGAATTCTTTTATAATGAAGATATTTTTAAATACAAGACAATCTATATGACATAGTCTATAATATGAAACGTATTCACGGAGACGTATGATCATACACAATAGCTAATTTATTGGTAGACAAATTATGAATATTTACATGAAATTAAAATACCAGTTGCATCATATTAACGACTTGAAAATCAATAAAATACCCCCAAAATGGGCATGCAATACCTTTGATTTGTGTCATGGTAAGTTCTCAAGATAACTTTATGTAAATGACAATGAAACAAAAGCGTCTATTTCACATGCCCAACCGTTACTATACTGCAGGTAAGTAAGTGGTTCACAATGTGAAATATATTGGACGTTTGTTTTGTCAATAAAATTGGAACTATATAAAATAAAAATATAATTAAAACTGTACTCTTTAAGGAAAAATTACCAGTTATTGATTATGAGAACAAACATCACTACAGGATATTCAATACTTCAATATTTCAACACTTCTAGGGAACAATAATAGATTTCAGATAAAATCAAAAATGACATAGCTACCAATTCCAAAAATGGCTATTTCCTACTGGCAAGTGAACAGAGCTAAAATGGTTGCAGTCTTCATGCATTGTGCTTCAGTCATTGCTTCATTCCTGCTCTCATGGGGTGCTCCTATTGACGGGGTCTTCCTTCATTGATCCCCTGGGCTCCCTCCCCCGGGCTGATCCATTGATTGCTCTCTTGTCCTATGGGCTTTCCCCCCTTTATTTAATGTCAATATATATATATATATATATATATATATATATATATATATATATATATATATATATATTCTTTTAATATCATGTGTATTTTTAAGATAGTTCTGACTTAATTCATATGATATGTCCATCTCATAGATAGATGCATGTCTTGTCCTTGGTGTGAGAGATGAACTGGATTTTTCTGCCATTGTCTAAGACACAGCTGAGACAATACTGCCTGTTTTCCTTAGGGCAACCTTATTCTCTGATACAATGGGAGTAATTTTACTTCCATGTGATAATAGCCCAGTTTGGTATCTGAAAACGTTCCCTATAGCAGGAGAACTTAACCAAGAGTGATAGTACACATCTTCTTGTTTATTCACCATTGTTCAGACTTTCACCCAAGCTTGTAAAAGTTATAGATTGCTAAGTCAATTGTTAGTGTCCTTGATGCTTTTCAAACATGGCTTAGTTTCTGAAAAGCTCTCATTTCAATGTTTCACCTCAAATTTGAGGCTTAATGGACTTTCCATATTTTTGTTGGTAAATATTAAATTATTTTTATTATTTTCGCCAAAACCCATAACAGGAATAAAATAGTGGTTGTTGCAACTTTTTATGTCACACGGTATTTGCACAGCAATTTTTTTAGAAGCTTTTTTTGGGGGGAAAAAATATTTCATGAATACAAAATAAATAAAAAAAACACTAAAGTTAGCACAATTTTTTTGTATAATGTGAAAGATGATGTTCCGCCAGGTACATAGATACCTAATATGTCACGCTTTAAAATTGCGCACACTTGTGGAATGGTGCAAAACTTCAGTACTTATAAATCTCCATAGGTGACGCTTTAAAAAAAATCAGAGTTACAGAAGAGGTCTAGTGCTAGAATTATTCTTCTCGCTCTAATGATTGCGACGTATATAACCTGTGTGTATCTGGCTCTGATACCAGCCCCACCAGCCACTAACCTCACCGCACGTCCCTGATACCCAGTAACCATTAATTCAGTTCTTACAATCTCACACTTCTGCTTAACTTGTAAGTTAGGCAAGCTTTTGGTGTGAAATCACATATATCATCAATTTTCTTTTTTTAGAAATGTATACAGTATTTCACACAACGCTAAAAAAAGAAGTATTCAGCTGCTTTCACACCATTCGTCATCAGGGACAAATGCTCACACACCTGTTTTCCTATTTATAACTTACCTTAATACAAGTCAGCAATTTGTTATATGTAATCAGCAAAGATGATAATTAAACTAATTCTGACAAGAGTAAATATAAGAGAAGGCAAATATAGAAAACACACAGCTACATCTGTTTTTCCAATAACTGAGCAGAAAAAAAGCAGTTTGTAGAGTATTTAATTCATTTTAAAGTCTGCTAACTTTGAAAATGCCAGCGTAGTACCATGTTACAGTTAAACAGATTCATTATAATTTTTTTTAGCTTGTACTGTAAATTTCTTACTGGTCTTATTTGTAAATGCATGGCGTGTGGTGGGTAAGGTCATTATTTTTACTCAGCTACATAAAAAAAAAATTAACAGTTAAGCCAGCCATATACCAATTTAAATTCAGCAGTTCAGCAAGAACAGGCTGAATTTTGATCCAACTATGGACAATTGATTAGTTTCAGTTCAACCAGCCTGCCGTTTTTTTTTTGTGTGTGATCACATTTATGTTGTCATCTCTCACTGTCAGAATTAAATAGAGCAGTGGGAGGGATTCTCCTATCAACACTGACTGTGTTAATGGGGGTATCAAGCAATTTCCTTTCCTTCAACACATGGTTGAAGGAAAAAAAAATGTATAATCTATGAACAACTTTAGAAATGTTGGTTGTACAACAGAATTTCTAACAGTTGTATTTCCCTATAATTAAGCCAGTCATAGACAAATCAAAATATGTCTGGTTCTGCAGGAACAAGCCAAATTTCGATCTACCTATGGGCTGGTTATACTGAAGTCAACCTATTGATTGGCTATAGGTGCTGGCAGAGTTCATTGTATTCTCATTCTAATGCTCCCATTAATAAAATACAATAGCGCACCAGGAGATATTCCCCATTAACACTGATTGAGTTAATAGGTGAATCAAGAGATTTTCTTTTCTTAACGTGGATGTAAACCCACTCTCATCCTTTCTAAACTACTGCCATAGTGCTGATCTATAAGGATTTACATGCCTCCTGCATGTATCCTTAACTGTCAAATGTCTCTCCTCTGTCTGTTATAAGAACTAAAAAACTGCAGATTCTGTGGGTGGATCTGTTGTGTGGAGCTTGGTGGGTGGAGTCGTGATGTCAGTAGACTCCCCGCCCACTTCTACACTCCCCTTACACTAAATTCTGCTATGATCACTAACATCCAGTCAAAATCCAGAAAAGTAACCACATGACTTCAGAAAAGGAGTGGGGGTGGGAATTAAAAAATAATGCCTGTCTGAAGCTAGTGCATGAAATATGTAAATAACCTGTCACTCACAGCAAGGGGGCGGAACGGACTAAGGTTTTTCTCTGTAAGTCCATTTTATTTCGCTGAACAATAAAAGAGGATTGCTCAGAGTTGGATTAACTCTGTGTGGAAAGACTGAGCACAGATGATAGGAAATCTTATACTGTACATTGTGACAGCAAAGAAAAAAAATTCGGGTTTACATCCACTTTAAATCCATGGTTGAAGGAAAAAAAATGTAATTGAATATTCTATCACCAGCTTTAGTTCTCTGGCAGAAATATTTTCTTGAAGTCTCCTGCTTACGTAGAAGGTGCTAGAGAGAGACTCCTATGGTTGCAAAACGGGCCATACTGTATCTTGTTGGTTTGCAGTGACTGTATGTACAGTTGAAAAATAAAAGACATCTCTTTTTTAAGTGATTTTGGAGTGCGGCTGTCCAGTTTTCGTCTTTCCATTTTGCATTTTTGTGTGATATGGCACTGCGTGTGACACTGTACCCAAATAAAATGTTGGTTCTTTTTTCCCACAAATTGAGCTTTCTTTTGGTGGTATTTGATCACTTCTGCAGTTTTTATTTTTTGCACTAGAAAAAAAGAATGATCGACAATTTTGAAAAAAATGAAATAAATTTTTACTTATTCTAAAACACATCCAATAAAAAAAAATGTAAAAAATCATTCCTTGATCAATTTAGGCCGATATGTATTCTTCTACATATTTTTAGTAAAAAATCCCAATAAGCGTATATTGATTAAATTATAGGGTCTCCAAACTATGGGATATTTTTATTTATTAATTTATTATTATTTTTACTAGTAATGGCGGCGATCAGCGCCATTACTTTATGTTTAAATAATTTTTATTATTTTTCACGTAGAAAACTTTTACAGACTTTACAAAATCATTTTTAAGATTACAAACCATTATAAAGTACACATAAATACATTCATAAAGACATACAATAATACATGTATGGGTACATAGTAGGGTCCATCCTAAAGTAGATCTATCTATACCATAGCGCCTTTTATTTTATCTTCCAAGACCTCTTCGGAAACATAGGGATCAGAAGAAACAGAAGAGCAAATCCCGAGCAGCCCACCTGACCCCCCCCCCAAAAAAAAAAAAAACGCCATTACTTTAGAAGGGAAATCAAAGAAAAAGGTAAGGGAACCAACAATGCACTAGCTTAAAGGAACCTATTTAGAAAATAAAAAATTAACCTTTACAACCCCTTTAAGACATAAATCGGTGTTTAGGAACACAGGATCCATGTCTTCTGTACTCACAGAATGACAGTCTGCCTTGTTTACGACAGGCTGATCGGCTCCGCCTGTGTAAAATCACAGCGGGAGCGAGCCACAGACGGCACACGCTCGCACCCAAAACCCAGAAGTGCAGAATCACTGCACAGAGCACCCACCCTGTAGCAGTATATCTGCTATGGGCAGTCATACAGAGTTTAATACATCTATTTCTGTGTACTGGAGGTGAGAGTTCTGGTACACTCAAGCCCCGTACACATGATCAGAATATTGTATAAAAAATACCGCTTTCGAATTGATCAAATGATAAGCTGATCATTAGTAAACAGCTTCTATCCAAAATTTTCCAAAGGGACCAATATTTATCTCATACGATACCAGTTATACTGAAAGGAAAAGTTGGGACTTTATATGAGACATGCACCTAGAAGGTGATAACGGGCAATGGGTGTCTGACCAATTAATTGTATAGTTAATACCATCTACAAGGCAACAACAAGAAAATACCACAAAGAAATTTTCAAAGCCAAGAAATTTTTTTTTTCCAAGGCTATCAACAGCGCCCTAAACCGCCCCCGCGAACTCTTCAAGATGGTCACTCAGACCATGAATCCCGTCTGTCTTGAAGCCCCCAATTTGGACACCCAAGAGTTCTGCAATGAATTGTCGGATTACTTCATTAATAAAATTGAGGGAATCCGTGAAAGCATTCAGCAAAATAACACCCCCCTCAACCCCCCCCCCCGCAATTATTCACCCAATCAGGAAAGTTCACTCTAGAACCCATCTCTATCGATGCCACAAAAAATATCATTGGTACTTTGCGAAATAGCACAGCGCCAAATGATATCATTCCCACCAAACTGCTGAAGGAATGCGCCGACATCCTGGCACCTCCTATCACGCAGGTTATAAACCAGTCTTTCAAAGAGGGCATAGTGCCCCGCCAGTTGAAAGAGGGCATAATCCAACCAATCTTGAAGAAACCCACCTTAGACCCCAAGGACCCACTTCATCATCGTCCCATAACAGGCCTAAACGTTCTCTCCAAGGTCATGGAGAAAGTAGTGGTACAACAGCTGCAACAGCATCTAGATACCCACAGCCTACTTGATCCATTTCAATCTGGCTTCCGTCCCGGACACGGTACGGAAACAGCATTACTTAAAATATGGGACGACGCTCTTGAGGCCGCAGACGAAGGAGAATCTTGTCTCCTGGTTCTGTTGGACCTAGGCGCTGCCTTCGACACTGTAGACCACAAACTATTACTAACTCGGCTAGCTGACGTAGCCAAAGTCGTAGAAGGTGATTTATCTTGGTTCTCCTCTTTTTTGGAAAACCGGTCACAAACAGTGAAATTGGGACCCTTCACTTCTGAGAAACGCACGGTATCGTACGGAGTCCCTCAAGGATCTCCTCTATCGCCGGTGCTGTTTAACATCTACCTTTGTCCTCTTTTTGAAATCATTAGCAGCCAAAAACTGCTTTATCACTCATATGCAGACGACACGCAACTGTATTTCCGCATTTGCAACAAAAAGGATCACCACCTCAATCTAGAGACATGCCTCTCTTTGATAGAAGACTGGATAACAAAGAGTTATCTTAAACTCAACGGAGCGAAAACAGAACTTCTCCTGTTTCACGCCAAGCGTATGAATCAACCTGCAACAACTTGGTCCCCCCCGCCCATTCTGGGCAAAATCATCACCCTTAGCGCCAAAGTCAAAAGTCTCAGAGTCATCTTCGACTCCTACATGACAATGGATGCACAAATAGGGTCAGTAGTCAGCGGATCTCACCATCTGCTGCGCCTACTACGCAGACTTACTCCTTTCATTCCCAAAGAAGACATAGCAGTCGTGGTGGGAGCAATTGTAAACTCCAGACTGGACTATGCAAATGCCCTTTACCTCGGACTCCCCAAGTACCAAATCGCTCATCTGCAAGTCGCTCAAAATACGGCCGCCAGACTAGTGACTGGGAAAAAAACATGGGAATCAATCTCACCTTCACTGAGATCCCTCCACTGGTTGCCAGTAAAGGACAGAATTGTTTTTAAAGCACTCTGTCTAACACATAGATGTATCTATGGGAATGCTCCCCATTATCTATGCGAAAAAATAAAAGCTCACAACTCCAATCGCGTTCTGCGATCCACCAACCAAAATCTACTCCAGATACCGAAAGCCAATTACAAGTCCAAAGGAGAAAGAAGATTCGCGGTCCAAGGTCCCAGACTATGGAACGCTTTACCAACCAGCATTCGGTTGGAGGAAAATCACTTAGCATTCAGGAAAAAGCTTAAGACGCATCTCTTTTGATTTCAAAAGAGACAGGAACAACAAGCGCCCAGAGGCGATTAAGTTCGCATGTGCCGCGCTATATAAGTTTTCATTCATTCATTCATTCATTCATTCATTCATTCATTCATAGTGTGGCTGTACCCACTGAATCTCAATATCCAGCACACAAGACAATATATGCATAAGGATAAAAAAAAATCTTATATACACTAGGGCTCTGGAAATTAAAGATTAATTCCTCGATTAATCGTAAAAAATTTTGATCGATCAAAATTCTTTTGATCGGTACTAGTGGTGCAATGGATCATAAATGATATGTGATCCGAACTGGTCACCATATGCGGATCGGCACACCACGTTATCCGCGGAGCCTTTCCATAGGAAAGGCCACGACTTCGACCTAGCTCCCAGAGCAGCCGCCATCTTGGTCCACCCGGCGGCGGCCTAGGGGAGCCTAGAGCGGCGCGGTGATGTCATCACCCGGCCTCAACTGCTCGTGTTCGGCCGGCTTCTCTGGTAAGACTAAGCAAGCACTAATCTTCCTATACAGTGGGGGAGATGTGGACCATATTACAGTGGGGAGATGTCTGTGGATTACAGTGGGGAGATGTCTGTGGAATACAGTGGGGAGATGTATGTGGATATTACAGTGGGGGAGATGTCTGTGGATATTACAATGGGGAGATGTCTGTGGATATTACAGTGGGGAAGATGTCTGTGGATATTACAGTGGGGGAGATGTCTGTGGATTATACAGTGGGGGAGATGTCTGTGGATATTACAGTGGGGGAGATGTCTGTGGATATTACAGTGGGGGAGATGTCTGTGGATATTACAGTGGGGGAGATGGTGGATATTACAGTGTGGGTGATTGTGGATATTACAGTGGGGGAGATGTCTGTGCATATTACAGTGGGGAGATGTCTGTGGATATTACAGTGGGGAGATGTCTGTGGATATTACAGTGGGGGAAATGTCTGTGGATATTATAGTGGGGACTATATATGGTGGTGATCTGAAAAATGTATGTGCGTTTTAATTAATCGAAATTAGTCGATTTAAAAAAATCGATTAATTGAACATGAACATTTTAATCAGTAACAGCCCTAATATATACATAATACATTGTAGCATAATAGCATTGTAGTAAATGGTAGTAGCTTTATAAAACGTCAGGCACATTGATCCATATATCACATTATAGACATATGATTGTTACAGCATAATACAAATAAAAAATAGTAAGAATAAAAAATTATCCCATATAGTAAACATGATTGTAACATCGGAATGGTTTGACGCTTTTCGTGGAAAATACCCACGTATCAGGAGCAGATGCTGATATATACCTGTAATTGATAAAGTTTTATAAAATGTAACTATTGGTAAAGGGTCTTGGATGACAGGAGTGTGTAGGGGGGAGAAGAGAGAGGAAAAAGTATAAACCAGTATGGGACAAAAAAAATGACATATCCCAAACTTTCAGATCACCTGTGGATCTGATTGATGGTCAAGTGGATGGTCAAGTAGAAGTGGAGGCGCGGCGTCGATGCGTAGCGTGACGCCTGCCCAGTCCCCCAGCACCCTAAGGCATAAAGGGAAAGGGAGGGCATCCGGTGCACATCGCAGCTTCCGGAACTGAAAAAAAACCCAGCCAAAACAAGCTGCCCATCATAATCGCAAACAAATCGTAAGCCATATAGGGCTCGACATACAGGGTATGTTATAAGAAACAATAATAACTCCTCTAGACCTCTCCAGAATCAAGACCCAGAGTGGAACCAAACAATTGGATCACATATGTATAAATGCTGTAAATATATGTAACAACATGAGAACAGTAAACTGTCCATAGTGCATGCTTCCATCCCTGAAATAGTTTGGAATGAAGGGAAGGGGGGAATAGGGAAATTGGGACTTTATATGAGGCATAGGAATTATAGGTCCCTGTTTGGCAGTTATACTGAAAGGAAAATTTGGGACTTTATATGAGACATGCACCTAGAAAGTGGCTACTTTCAGAACAGCAGAATAACAATAGCCATTAAAGTCCATGTGGCGGATATGGAGCTTTCAGATGAATGGAGCCCCCTCAGGGGGGCTGTTGAGGCAATTTAGATTTTTAGAAAATCTGTGTACATTTTAAGATAACACATATCCATCGCTGTGTTCTTAAGGAGTACAGAGGTTGCTCACTGACCCCGTACCCCTTGCAGTGGTGTATTTTGGTTTTGCGTTGCCCTAGGCAAGCCTTAAATTGGGCACCCCCATATAAATTTGCCCCGCCCCTTGAAGGACTATAGGTCCCAGCATCCCCTGAGATCTAAGGTTGTGACCTATTAGATCTTACGGGTTTATGCTGGGAACTGTAGTCCTTCACCAGTTGGGGGGTGTTGGATGCTCAGCTCTAAAGGGGCTCATGCTGGGACCTGTAGTTCTTCACTTTTGGGGGGTCCCATCCTCCAAAAACAAAGGACTACAAGTCCCACCATAAACCCCTTAGACCTAAGGATGTGACTCCCTCCAAAATTAAAGGACTATAAGTCCCTGCATAAACTTCTGAGATCTAAGGACCCCTTAGAGCTCACAAGTTCATGCTGTGCTGGGACCTGCAATCCTTCACTAATTAGGGGGGTCACATCCTCTGCACTGAGGGGCTCATGCTGGGCCCTGTAGTCCTTCACTTTTGGGGGGGTCACATCCCCAAAAGTGAAGGACTACAAATGCCAGTATTAACCCCTCCTTTTTGTTTGGGTCTCTGGCTCCCAGCCTCACCTCAGAGTCTCAGACTTTAGTTCCATTCCTTAAGAGCATGCCAGAGAAGATCATGGAGGAGGTGGATGGACCGGGAGATCACTAGGCGTGGAGTAAGATGAAGTTAAATCTTTCATCGCTTTAAGACCTTGCCTCAACAAACCTCACTATTAAGATCGACCGGACCAATCACATCATTCCCTTTTGCTCCTTTCAGCCAGTAACAAAAACTCAGCTCTTCAGCTCCATTAAACATCTAAAACCCTCTTATTATGCCGATGACACTTGCCCAGCATGGTTGCTTTAGGATAACATCAACACAGTCATCGATGAGATTCTGATCATGGTTAACCTCTCTTTGACAACTGGAGAGTTTCCAGATAACTGGAAACATGCCCTGGTCACACCAATCTTGAAAAAAAGCACGCTGGATGCCAAAGTTATGTCCAATTACCGCTCCACTTCAGGACTATGCTTTCTGGCTAAGCTGGTGGAACATGAGGCTCTTATGCAACTCCAAGCTCATTGTGAATTACAAAATCTCTTTCACGATGCTCAATCCGGGTTTAGGCCCAAAAGAGGGATCGAGCTATCCATCCTGGCCACTAGAGAAAGGCTGCTGGAGTCGAGAGACGCGGGGGGGTCGGCGGCCTTGGTACTGCTTGACCTCTCCGCGGCTTTCGATACTGTCAGCCACAAGATCCTCCTGGCTCGGCTGCAGGACGAGTTCTATATTACAGGCGTACCCCTTACCTGGATACGCAATTTCCTGACAGGCAGAACATTCCAAGTAATATTGGGCTCATTTAGGTCAGCGAGGGTGCCCCTTCTTTGCGGGGTCCCTCAGGGCTCGGCAATTTTGCCGTGGCTGTTTAATTGCTATGTGAGGCCCGTGGTAGATATCATCTCTTCATGGGGGTTGGCCACTCAGGTATATGCTGATGACATACAAATTGTGGCCAGTGATGCTCTCAACCCCACGGCAGTCCACCTTCTTTCCTGCTGCCTCTCATCTATCCAGACATGGATGAAGGACAATCGTTTGGCCCTGAACGTATCCAAAACTGAGGTACTTCTTACAGGTCCAACACAAAGCTTAAACCTGCTTGCAGAGTGGCCCGTATCAATGGGCCCGTGCCCCACTCCATCCAGCCAAGTAAGAAACCTGGGCGTCATATTTGACAATAAACTTTCATGGATTCCACAGGTGAGGAATTGTACCAAGAATGCCCTTTACTATCTTCGGATGCTGCGACGGGTAAAACATCTGCTCTCCCAAACACATAGAAATACACTAGTACAGGCCTTAGTCATTTCACGCCTTGACTTTTGCAATGTGGTATACCTTGGATTCCCTATTAAATGGCTATCCAAGCTGCAGCTGGTGCAGAACCAGGCAGCTAGGGTGATTACGGGGACCTCAAGATGGGACCATATATCACCCGTTCTCAGACTACTTCATTGGCTCCCATGCGCAAGGAGGATCGAATTCAAGGCTTTGTGTGTTATGTTCAGGGCCTTCAAACAACATGGCCCATTGTTCATTAATAACTTGGCCATACACTACCATCCCCAGAGGGCACTGAGATCGGCCGATCAGGACTTTGCTGTCATCCCTCCAGTAAGTTTGGTTTTGTTCGGTGGCCGATCCTTCAGAGCCAGAGCCGCCTCGCTTTGGAACCTTCTCCCGTTGCCTTTGAAGAAGTCTACTGTTCTTATTACCTTCAGAAAGGCTCTGAAAACGTTCCTCTTTGGGGCAAGTTGATTATTACCACGCCTAATTAAACTGACCTGGCCCCTCCTCCCCTTGTCCTATGTCCCCCTCACTCCAAACCCCCTTGCTACCGTTTGTTTTTATTGTTGATATTTTACATGATTTCTCTTTTTTTTTTTATGTACACGAGCTATCAGTTCGTCTATGAAGTCTTTTTTCTTTCTTTACTTGGATTGCTTTTTGGTCCAGAATAGACCAGCGGACCTCCTTCCAGCGCTTAGACACACGCTGTAAAGAAATATTAAAATCAATCAATCCCTCTGCATTAGCGTGGGGAGTCAGGGACATGACGTGACTGGTTGCTAGATGTCAGGCGCTGCGACCCTAGAAACCAGTGGGGAGTAGAGCCACAGCCAGCGATTGAGCCAGCTACAGGTAAGTAAACTAAAGCAGCACTATCTGTGTCTCTGTGGCAGCCTTTTTTTAGCATGAGATCAGCAGCCCAGTCTGCCCCTGTTCTCTGGATTCCTCAGCGAGCGTACTGGTCGCTAATGTCCCTTCTGCCTGGGCGGCGGGGCCGCCCTCTGTCAAATGCTGCCCAAGGCAAACACCTTGTTTGCCTCACAGCAGATATGCCCCTGACCCCTTGTGACATTTTCAATTAAGGGAAGGAGACTTTAGAATCATTGTAACTAGTCACAAACCCCACAGGCTGTGTGGTAAGGACACTTTGTTTAGCTGTCTTAGAAGTTTGAATGTATAGTCCTTAGAGCTTTTGGCTTTAAATGCTAAAATGCAAAGATATACAGTATTTTTCAAAAAGCTCAGCAGTGCTCACTATTGTAATTTCAGCATAACATAATTTATTTTAAACCTTAATATTAAAAAGATTGCGTGTGCCAGTGCCACAAACATTTCAAGCATATTACCATAAAATTATAATATTCAGTAGGAACATAATAAAAGTCAGTTAGGCTTTACAAATCTAAAAAAATTACTGCACAGTTTGCATAGTACAAGATCTCTAGCAGCAGGTACATTCAGTAAGGCTCAGTTTAATATGCAGTGGTAAGTGGTTATGTCTGCACAGCAATCAATAAGTTCCCAAAGTAGTTATAAAATTATACTTCTACCCACAAGCCATTGTAAAGTTTCTAAGGTTCTTGCAAAGTTATTACTTTGGAACAATTTTATTGCTTTACCGTGACAATGTATGAGTAATTTAAGCACACTCACCAGAAAATCTGGTCTTACAGTAGTAAAGGCTTTGTTAATGTCGTCCGTGCGTCCCCTATGGATGGGCCACCACTGCTCCCACACATCGGCAAATGTGGTGCATTTTTGCAGGTGCCAAACGCTAAGTTGTGACTTGGTGCAGTGCAGTTAAAAAAAAAGTCAGGGATTTATCTCCTTAGCGCCCACCCCCACATTGCAGTCCTCAACCCGCCCCCAGATTACAGTCCTCAGCCAGCCCACAGTGCAGTCCTCAGCCCCCCAGATTACAGTCCTCAGACATCCCACACTGCAGTCCTCAGCACCCCACATTGCAATCCTCAGCCCCCCTCCCACACTGCAGCCCTCAGCCCCCCGCATTACAATCCTCACCACCTCACACTGCAGTCCTCAGCCCCCCACATTACAATCCTCACCCCTCACACATACACTACAGTCCTTAGCCCCCCATATTACAATCCTCCCCCACACCTACCTTGTACAGACAGATCTGAGGCATGAGAGGCAAAGCAGATCCGGATGGAACCTGGTGATTGGTCTAGGATGCAGGGCAATCCTAACAAGCAATCACCTGCTTGTTAACTCAGCAAGCCCCAGCCCTCCATCCAGAACTGTCCTGCCTCCCACTGTCGGCGGACTGCAGTCTGCCATTTAGTGATACCTGCTCTAAGGCATGCAGCAGTGTGCTCTGTGATTGTTGTGTTCCTGGACACAGAAGATCACAGATCAGGGTATATGGCCCGTCAGGATCAGTGTTATTGCTTGGGTCACCTGCTGGTGGCACCATTACTTTCAGCACCAAAGTTTGTAGTTATGGTGGCCACCAGCAGGTGTCTCCCAGGCAGACATTCTAATGATCAAGCTGCACCTGATGTGGAACTGCTGGGAGTATATAAGCCCGCCGTTCACTGAGGCTCAGGGCTTCAGTATTCCTTCTGTAAAAATTGCCTCTGCCTGAACCCGATCCATTTGCTTGAACCTGATCCTGATCTGTTTCTTGTATCCTGTCCCTGAGACCCGTCCCGTGATACCTGCTTCCGGCTCCCCCTTGCTTACTGCTCCCAGTACCTGGCTTTCTGTTACCCTTGTCTCTCGTCCCTGCCTTGTTTATGTGTGTGTGTTCCCTTTACTTGTATATATTTGATTAAGTGTAGATTAGGTGTATTGGGGTTTGCTGTGTTTTCTTTGTATTCATTTCTTGTTTATGGTTTGCTGTTTGGTTTGCACATGTGCCTTTACTGTATCTTAAATAAATATATATTTTTTTCACTTACTTTGTGCCTGATACCTTAAATGCTACCCACTAATCTGTTTACCCTGTCCTGGATGCCTGCATTAGGCATCCTTGACAGAGCCAATGAAACTGGCCTGTGATTATTTTGACCAGTCACAGCAATAACACTTGTAAACAATGGCTATGTAATTCAGCATTTGAACCATTTTCTTTCACAGCCATTGAGTGCTTACTACAATCTGGAGCTAAAGCTTAATTGCCAGGTTTAACTGACCATGTGTTACAGTCAGGCCCCGTACACACGACAGAGGAACTCGACGTGCTTGGCACGTCGAGTTCCTCGTCGAGTTTTGGGATGAAGCCGCCGAGGAGCTCGGCGGGCCGGCTTCTCCCATAGAAGAACGAGGACAACGAGAAAATAGAGAACATGTTCTCTATTTTCTCGTCGAGTTCCTCGGCGGCTCCATCGAGCCAAAACTGTACAGACGACAGAGATTCTCGGCAGAATCCGGGTTTTGACCGAGTTTCTCGGCGAATTCTGCCGAGAATCTCTGTCGTGTGTACGAGGCCTCACAGTGTCTGAAAATAAGTCTTCAAAAAGCCTCACCATCCCTCTTTAAGGTGTTTGCTTTCCAACATGTGGTAATTTTGTGGCTCTTATCACTGTTCTGGTGCACCAAGGCCTCAAAAATGTCCTGAACGCCTGAATATGTTCCTTGTATTTTAGGCTACTCGGTATGGCAGGAGTCTCACACATGTGTTATCACCTTACTCATTAGGAGTAGCAGAATGTGTTTTGGAGTGTAGTATTGTCTATGATGTGTGTGATAAATATCTTGACAACTTTGTCAAAAAGAAATGGTTTAACTTCTTAATTTTCAAAAAAGTTGTGACAAAAATTACAACTTCAAAGAACTCTTACTAAATACATTGGACTGTCTACTTTTGAGAATATTGTCATTTGTGGGGTATTTGTGCTGTCCTAATATTTTAGAGCCTTAAGAAATGAGATAGGCAGTCAGTACATCAGGATTTATAAATTTTAAAATGTACAGTATACAGGCAGTCCCGACTTACGAATCGACTTACATATGATTCATATTTACAAACAGAAGGAGACAACAGGAAGTGACAGGAAGTCTACCCCTAGGAAGGGAAATTCAACTCTGTAAGAGTTACAATGGGAAAAAAGGCATCTCCATTGAAGCCTTATCCCTAATCCTTGTTTCCACAACAACCCAAAATTTTCAAAATACAATTGTCACAGGGACAGAAAGTCAGGTGACATTTTCTGAACAGGGACACAGACAGCAAAACAAACATTACAGGGGTAAAGAGGGAAATTGGAATCATTGGTAGAGTCACTCCCTACCCAAACACAAGTAGGACTTTAAAGGGTGTGAGATTGTCACTGAGGTAAGCATGAATAGCAGAGATATGTTTAAAATTTTATTTATTTTACAAAGCATAAAAATATCATACAAATTTAGAAATGTGCATATATTGCATGGCTAGTATGAGCCAATACTTATTGTTTGCAGCAAAGGCATAGATGAGTTCATGTGCATAGAGTAATCCGATGTGTTTCGCAGAGCTGTATCTCCACTTCTTCAGGGAAACTCAATATACATCTATATTATCATCAGATTTAAAAAATATATCATTATAATCACATCACAATATAAGTCAATTCATCATGTAACAACAAAATTGCAATAAAGTGTGCTTACCCAATTCATCATAATTTGGCTTTATAAAGTGGCTTGCCAGTGTGAAAGGAAATCCAGCTGACACGCGACAATATAGTCCATAGTGCCAGAACTTAGGATAACGTCTGATAGACACTGGATCGCACCCTAGGCAGATACAGGCAGGTACATCTCACATGTCTGAAATATTAAAACATAAGGGGTCAAACTCAGCCAAGTAGGATCAACCCATATATACCAGAGTAATCTAAATGATCAGTGCATGATTACCGCAAATGGCTCCAACCCATGCAACACACACTCATGACAAGACACGTTCAACAATCATATAACACAAACATAGATGGGGCTAAACCCATGTACATGCATGTGCACATGCATGCACAAACACGCACATACACACACATATACAGTATCTTACATTTTTGTAAATATTTCATTCTACGTTTTCATGTGACAACACTGAAGAAATGACACTTTGCTACAATGTAAAGTAGTGAGTGTACAGCTTGTATAACAGTGTAAATTCCCCTCAAAATATCTCAACACACAGCCATTAATGTCTGTGTACACCGCTAAGTGAGTACACCCCTAAGTGAAAATGTCCAAATTGGGCCCAAATATCCCCAATGTCATGTAACTTGTTAGTGTTACAAGGTCACTGCTATGAATGGGGAGCAGGTGAGTTAAATTTGGTGTTATCGCTCCCACTCTCTCATACTGGTCACTGGTCACTGGAAGTTCAACATGGCACCTCATGGCAAATAACTCTCTGAGGATCTGAAAAAAAAAATTGCTGCTCTACATAAAGATTGCCTAGGCCAGTGATGGCGAACCTTGGCACCCCAGATGTTTTGGAACTACATTTCCCATGATGCTCATGCACTCATGCAGTGTAGTTGAGCATCATGGGAAATGTAGTTCCAAAACATCTGGGGTGCCAAGGTTTGCCATCACTGCCCTAGGCTATAAGAAGATTGCCAAGACCCTGAAACTGAGCTGCAGCACAGTGGCAAGGTCCATAGAACGGTTTAACAGGACACGTTCCACTCAGAACAGGCTTCGCCATGGTTGACCAAAGAAGTTGAGTGCACATGCTCAGCGTCAAATACAGAGGTTGTCTCTGGGAAATAGACATATGAGTGCTGCCAGCATTGCTGCAGAGGTTAAAGGGGAGGGGGGTCAGCCTGTCAGTGCTCAGACCATACGCCACACACTGCATCAAATTGGTCTGCATGGCTGTCGTCCCAAAAGGTCTGCATGGCTGTTGTCTTCTAAATATGATTCACAAAAAAGCCCGCAAACAGTTTGCTGAAGACAAGCAGACTAAGGGAATTGATTACTGGAACCATGTCCTGTGGTCTGATGAGACCAAATTAAACGTATTTGGTTAAGATGGTGTCAGCAATCAGGTACCATTAGCAGTAATCAGCATGGATTCATAAAGAATCGTACTTGCCAAACCAATCTATTAACCTTCTATGAGGAGGTGAGCTGCCATCTAGATATATGAAGGCCTGTAGACATGGTGTATCAGGATTTTGCAAAAGCATTTTACACAGTTCCCTATAAATATTTACTGTACAAAGTAAGGTCCGTTGGCATGGACCATAGGGTGAGTACATGGATTGAAAACTGGCTACAAGGGCGAGTTCAGAGGGTGGTGATAAATGGGGAATACTCGGGATGGTCAGAGGTGGGAATTGGGGTCCCCCAGGGTTCTGTGCTGGGACCAAGCCTGTTTAATTTGTTCATAAAAGACCAGGAGGATGGGGTAAAGAGCTAAATCTCTGTATTTGCAAATGACAATAAGCTAAGCAGGACAATAACTTATCTGCAGGATGTGGAAACCTTGTTTTTTTACAAGGCCTTAGATGCTTACTTTTTAGTTTTAACTTAACAGTGGAGTTAGGCTTTTTTTTTATTTTATTTATTTATTTATTTATTTATTTTTTATTTTTTTAAGTGTATTTTGTGCGTGTACTCGAGAGAGGAGCCGGACTGCAGAAATTGGGAGTAGGCAGGCCTCCCCCAGAGGCAATCTGCCACCTTTCTCCATGCCCCGGGTGGCAATGGCAGGTGTGTGAGGGGGTCCTCCCACACAGCCCGCCCTACCTGCTCCGCTTTGAAGCCCAATGGGGCAGAGGGACTCCCTATAAGGGAGTGAGAGGATTAGCCCGCTCAACCAGCCCCGTTAGTCCTTCGCCTCTCTTTTTAGAGACCGCGTGGTCAAAGTGCGTGATGTTAACCCAATTTCGAGTGCGTGTAAGTGTGGTGGTTTTTGTGGGAGGGGGTGGGCGTACTAAGCGCAGGCTTACCTCGCATAGCACACCCACCGGGAGCCGGGCTGAGACCACCAAACTCAATTCACATGTAGCCGAGACCGGGATCCGAACCCCTAGCTGCAGAGGTGAATGGCTTGTCAGCGCAGTGCCAATCGCGTTGAGCCACCGCAGCTCCACGGAATAAGGCTTTTAAAGAGAACCAACCCAGAGTGTTACATCAATAGATGGATCAATGTAATGGATCAATATGGATCAATGACTCAAGTTGTGGGCCAGGTATATCAACAACATCCTCCTCCTTTGGGGCGGCTCTCAGGCGGATCTCCAACTACTTATGGAATTCCTCAACATCAACTCTAGAGGCTTACATTTGAGTTTTGAGGCCAGTCAGTCTAGTATCAATTTTCTGGATTTAACGATTTCCATCTCCCAGAATCAATTCACTACCTCTACTCACTTCAAGAGTACAGATCGAAATTCATATATACCAGTTCACAGTTGCCACCATGAGTCCTGGTTGAAGTCTGTCCCAAAGAGCCTGTATTTACGCATCAAGTGTAATTGTACTAACAGTGAATTCTTGGACCAAGCAGCGCTTTTGACCCAGAGATTCACCGAAAAGGGTTATAGTAGAGATTCCCTTATGTCTACGCTGGAGGAAGTCAAGCTTAAAGATAGAGCTGACCTCCTCAAAATTAAGCCATTGTGTATTGACAAGCCGTTTGTGGTTCCATTTGTAACCATATATTCGGCTTAACACAATAGTATCAAAAATCTCATCAAGAAACACTGGCATATTTTGGGGAATGATCCTCTTCTTGGCTCTATGCTACCAAGTACACCACAAGTGATATATAGAGGGGCATCTGCATTGAAACACAGGTTAGCTCCCAATGTTCTCAAACCCCCTCCTATTAAAACCATGTTTCTTAACACCTTCACTGGAGTCTATCAATGTAGGAGGTGTCGGGTATGCTCCTTTAATGGATGCACACACAGGCATACACATAGGTTCAGTTCCACAACTACATCACAGGAACATGAAATTGAGCCTTTTTTAACCTGCTCCACTGAGGGGGTTGTCTATTTACGCTAATGCCCTTGTGGGCTCCAGTATGTTGGTAGAACAAAGAGACCCCTCTCAGTAAGGTTGAACAAGCAAATCACCAACATTAAAGCAGGGTTTCCTAAGCATTTAGTTTCTAAACATTATCTTTTGGCTCATAACAAAGATCCATCCAAGATAATCTTTTTGGGGATTGATGTTACCGTCCACATTGGCGAGGAAGCTCTTTGGTGAGGAGTATCTCCAGGCTAGAAATGTCATGGATACACAAGTTAAAGTGTTATGCCGCGTACACGCGATCATTTTTCGGGTTGTAAAAAACAAAGTTTTTCAGGCTCCAGAAAAAACGTTTTTTTTCAACTTCATCATTAAAACGGCCTTGCCTACACACGATCGTGAAAAAAAAATGCTCTAGCAGACCGTGGTGACGTACAACACGTACGACGGTACTATAAAGGGGAAGTTCCATTCAGATGATGCCACCCTTTGGGCTGCTTTAGCTGATGTGTTAGTAAAAGACGATTCGCACTTTTCTGTCTGTTACAGCGTGATGAATCTGCTTACTCCATTACGAACGGTAGTTTTACCAAAACGAGCGCTCCCGTCTCATTACTTGCTTCTGAGCATGCACAGGTTTTTCACATTGTTAAAGCTCACATTATTTACAACCTGAAAAACGTCAACGTTTAAAATGTCGTGAAAAAATAGAGCATGTTTGAAAAAAACATTTTAAATGACATTTTTAAAAAACCTTGTTTTTTACAACCCGAAAAATTATCGTGTGTACGCAGCATTATACCCCGTTTGGTCTCAACATCGAAGTTGATGTCAACGCATTCATTTACTATTCGTGATTTGTCTTATCACATGTGTTTATAGACCCGTATTAGAGTTATTCGATGTGAACTTGATCAAGGTGAGAATACCCCCATATGTTTGCCTTCCTTGTGGGGTGGGAGGAAACTTGATGAGGATGAGTGTGATTTTCCTCAGGGGATGAGTAATTTTCCTCCCCTGTGGTTGACATACTGTTATTTTTATCTTTATTTTATTTTTATTTTTATCTTGTCTTTTTAATTTTATTTTTCACTCGGAGGTCTCGCCTTCATGAATCAGTAATTTAACATTTACTGTTTGAATATACATTTTTGGTTGGCCTTTTTGATTTTTAGTTACATCTATATTCATTTTTTATATATAATATTTTATTAACATTTTTATTATATATATTCCAATGTTTTGTTTGGATATATATGCTTCATTGCATTTTTTAAGGATGTGCGTTGGCCTTAGACTTGGCCTTAGACGCACACATGTTATTGACTTTTTTCTTTGAGGGTGTTCCTGATGTAAACAGTGTTTAAACCTTTAGGCTACCATATATGAACGTTCAGAATTCACAATGTTCTTTCCTTATATTTCTGGGGTTCATCCTGATGCAAACAGTTTTTGAACCTCTAGGCTACCATATGCGAGCGTTCGGAGCTAATGACGAGATTGAGGCTTGGTTTCCTATTATTGTATTTAACGGGATGCGTCAGTGCGTTGCCCGTGCCCCAGACGACGTCATTTGTGTGACGCAACGTGCGTCGGGAGAAGGAGACGTGCTGACGTTATCGCGTGACAGTCCGAGCGTTCACTTAGCCGGCCGGCTTTATTTTACATGCTGATCTTACGATCGTTTTCTTGTAAGTGTTTTATCTCATTAAATTTGATACTACTTTTAAGGTATTTCACTATTGTGAGTCCCTATTATGTTCTCGGTATTCCATCTGCCTGGGAACATCCGTGTTTTGAGGATTCATTGATTGCCTTCATTAGCGAGTGCTGCAGCTTATGTTAAAGGCCCGGGCTGGGGTTTACTACCGCAAGCTATCCTTGCTTGCCATCTGGTAAGCCTGCATTCCTGTTGTTGTCTTCACTTTTGGTGGTGGTTTTCTTCAATTTTTAAACCCCAAGAAGATTTTGCACTGATTGTGTTTTCTTGGACTTCATTGAACTTAATTTCAAACACAATTGTTATAGTTTCATTCATATGTTTTATTACCACTTGTTGTTTATTATCACTTGTTATAGTAATTTGTTTATATACTTTATCACAGCGCAACTACATTTTTTCCAATGTAATGATCTTGTATATCTCAGAAACTGTATCTGTGAGATCTCTATACCCTTACCCCCTGCCATTGTCATTCCAAAGCTTCTGTGTACAATGGTCCTTGACAAAATCAAAATCAAAAATGTCTGCAATTTTAATCTTTGGGAGGTTTTGAGAGAACTGACCTTTACCTTGTAAGCACTGCATACAGCAACTTAATAACTGCTTTACACTGAATAAGATACACCAAATCTTAGACAAACAGAAAATTACCTATAACCTATTGTATATTTTTTGTACTTTCCTACAAATTGGCACATTTTTGAAATATTTGTGAATCTGCTGACCTCTTCTGGCCAGTGGGTAGTATTCTATATACACAATAGTACAATGCATGCAAACCATTTCTGCAAGGAAATGAATTTAACTTTTTTCTTAAACTTCAGCACACGTTTTAATGTTGGCGATCTCTATCTGTAGAAAATGAAACTAGCATCATACAGAATAAAACCGTGTCAGTGTAAATCAATGTGGATCAGTCTCAAGGCTTATGCCGCGTAAATGCCATTTTTTAAATTGGTCATTAAAAACGACCGTGTGTAGGCTCCAGAGCATTTTTCTCATTGTGAAAAATGGGCATTAAAAATTTAGAGCATGCTCTAATTTTTCTCGTCGTTTTTCACGTCGTTTTTCATGTGTGTAGGCTTTAACGACGGGAAAAAAACGTGCATGCTCAGAAACAAGTTATGAGACAGGAGCACTCGTTCTGGTAAAACTAGCGTTTGTAATGGAGATAGCACATTTGTCACGCTGTAACAGACTGAAAAGCACGAAGACTGAAAAGCGCGAATCGTCTCTCACCAAACTTTTACTTACGCAAAATTAGCAAATGCAGCCCAAAGGGTGGCGCCATCCAAATGGAATTTCCCCTTTATAGTGCCGTTGTACGTGTTGTACGTCACCACACTTTGCTCAAGCATTTTTTTTTCATGATTGTGTGTATGCAAGGCAGGCTTGACAAGAATCACGTTGAGAAAAACATTGTTTTTTCCATGACATTAAAAATGGTCGTGTGTATGCGGCATTGCAGAACTTAAGTTCACTGCCTATAGTGAGCTCTCTTGATGTCCACTGATTGGTGCCTATACACGTGTAACACGTGACACCACCTATCGCCGGCCAGTTAAAATAGCCCTGCACGTTCGCTTACCCCGCCCATTGGCGTCATTCCTGCACAGGCGCACTAGCGCCATTGAGGATATTGCCAGACTCTGTGCATCTTTCCTGCGCAGGCGCACTTGCCCGTTGAGGAAAAAGCCAGGCTGTGGGCGGAAGTTAGCGGAGCCCCCTCTGTCCACGCAGTCGCAGTGACTGTTCTGAGGCCATTGCCAGACTGAGGGTGGAAGAGGCTCTATTGGTAATGCAATCTCAATGTCATCCGGGCGCATCCATAGTTATAACATCAGCTGCATCCCCAATTTTACATTTCAAAGACGGGCATGAATATTAATGTCATAGTACATTTAAAATTGTTTGTTAAGATCCATAAAAATAAATATTAAAAACATCAGCATAGAATCATGTTATATTAAACACAAAACAAGCGTTATATTCAATTCATAAAATAAAATAAAATAATTGAAAGTAGTTTAAAACACGCTATATTAAGCAATAAATATTTAGCACAGCAGTTAGTGCATCTTATGAAATCAAGACTATTAGGCCCCATACACACGAGAGAATTTATCCGCGGATACGGTCCAGCGGACCGTTTCCACGGATAAATCCTCTCAAAGATTTCCGCAGATTTCTATGCGATGGAGTGTACTCACCATCGCATTGAAATCCGCGCGGAAATCCTCTGGCGATGACGTGTCGCGGCGACGGGCGCGACGCTGTCATATAAGGAATTCCACGCATGCGTCAAATCATTACGACGCGTGCGGGGAATCCCTTTGGACGGATGGATCCGGTGAGTCAGTACAGACGAGCAGATCCATCCGTTGGGATGGATTCCAGCAGATGGATTTGCTTGGCATGTCAGCAAATATTCGATCTGCTGGAATCCATCCCAGGGGAGAAATATCCGCGGAAACAGATCCGCTGGCGTGTACACACCATAGGATCTATCCGCTGAAACCCATCTGCTGGGATTTTTCAGCGCATGGATTCTATGGTGTGTACGGGGCCTAAGTCATAATAGTCCTCAATTCAGATGTCTGGAACCTCCCTTACAAAGCCCATTAATCCTGTATGTTATGTGTTACTATATATATTCACCAAAAGGAATAAACCTATAAGTTTATGTATATTGTTTACTAGGATATATATATATATATATATATATATATAGAGAGAGTCATAATCTGGCATATCTGATAGGAATTAATAATGGGATGATTATAAAGAAGATACAATTAAGATAAAAGAGGTGCCATGGGTATGTAAAATATATCTAAAATATATAAATATATCTAAAATCACGTGTTACTGATAAAACAGTTAATATCTAATTCAATATTGAGGCCTTTTGGGGCTAATGTTTCTGTTAAAAAATCCAGCGCGTTTTGCGTTTAGATAGCTCCCGGACTCTGTGAGAGCCCCTCCAGTTTTGTAACAGGTGCTCAACACCCCAAAACTGCAGACCGGAGGGGTCCTGATTGTGCTTCAGTTTAAAATGTAGAGACACGTTGTGGTCCTTGTAGCCTATCTTGATATTGTTAATATGCTCTAGTATGCATATTTTCTATTTCCTCTTAGTGTGTCCTATGTTGAGAAAAAAACATTCCCCTCTGGGTGATCTATGTACATAACAAGGATTATAAAAAACTTTGTTGCAGATTCCTACCTTTTGTTATTCTGAAGAAATCTGTTTGTTCCTCTGTGCCCATGTTCTGAGTCTAATGGGAGTGGTTTCATAATTTCTAAACAGCTGTGCACCCGCAGGACACTATTGAGGAAAGCTGCTGAGCCTGCATCCCTTTAGACAAATTCCTATTGTGAGTATCTCACCAAAAAATACATTTTTGTTCCAGGGGATGCCTGAAATCTGACATGTACCATTAACCACTTGCTTACTGGGCACATATACCCCCCCTCCTGCCCAGGTGAAATTTCAGCTTCCGGCACTGCGTCGCTTTAACTGACAATTGCGCGGTCGTGCGACGTGGCTCCCAAACAAAATTGACGTCCTTTTTTCCCCACAAATAGAGCTTTATTTTGGTGGTATTTGATCACCTCTGCGGTTTTTATTTTTTGCGCTATAAACAAAAAAAAGCAACAATTTTGAAAAAAAAAACAATATTTTTTACTTGTTGCTATAATAAATAGCCCAATTTTTTTTTCCAAAAATTTTTTTTTCTCAGTTTAGGCCGATACGTATTCTTCTACATATTTTTGGTAAAAAAAAAAAAAAAATCGCAATAAGCGCTTACAAAATATGGGACAGAATTATTATTATTATTATTATTATTTTTTTTTATTTTTTTTTTTACTAGTAATGGCGGCGATCTGCGATTTTTTTTATTGGGACTGCGACATTGTGGCGGACACATCGGACACTTTTGACACATTTTTGGCGCCATTCACATTTATACAGCGATCAGTGCGATAAATATGCACTAATTACTGTATAAATGTGACTGGCATTCAAGGGGTTAACACTAGGAGGTGAGGAATGGGTTAAATGTATGCCTGTATTGTTTTCTCACTGTGTGTGGAGGGGGGGTGACTGGGGGAGGTGACCGATCTATGTCCCTATGCACAAGGGACACAGATCGGTCTCCTCTCTCCCCTGACAGGACGTGGAGCTCTGTGTTTACACACAGAGCTCCACGTCTTGTCCCTGTAGCCGCCGATCCCGAGTGCCTGGCGGACATCGCGACCGCCAGGCACGCGCATCGGCATCTCGGGGACGCGCCGGGCGCGCGCGCTGCCGCCGGCGCGCTCACGCGCCCCCCAGTGGCCAGAGGAATCCAGGACGTCAATTGACGTCCTGTTGGATATTCAGAGCCACCGTGAGGCCGTCATTTGACGATGGCCCGGGGCTCAAGTGGTTAAGTCCAACCTATGTGTATGATTATATGTTAGTAATACATTGTATATCCTTGTATGTTGTGGTCGTTCAGGTGCTTTTCTAATAGTTTTTTGAAACTATCGATGTGACCATTCCGAGTACTCCCTATTTATCACCACCCTCTGAACTCGCCCTTGTAGCCAGTTTTCAATCATGTACTCACCCTATGGTCCATGCAAACGGACCTTATTTTGTACAGTAAATATTTATGGGGAATTGTATCAAATGCTTTTTCAAAATCCAGATACACCACGTCTACGGGCCTTCCTTTATCTAGATGGCAACTCACCTCCTAGAAGGTTAATAGAGTGGTTTGGCAAGAACGATTCTTCATGAATCCTTGCTGATTACTGCTAATGATACCATTCTCATTACTAAAATATTGTATAAAGTCCCTTATCGTCCCCTCCAAGAGCTTGCATATTATTGATGTTAGGCTAACTGGTCTGTAATTCCCAGGGATGTATTTTGGGCCCTTTTTAAATATTGGTCCTCTGTTAGCCATGAGGGTGCTTCCTGTGATGTGTCATGCTGACAAACACTGCAGGTTTTTTTTACTGAAGCCCCCTGATTCCCTTGTGAATACTGAGGGAAGAATAAATTCAATACCTTGACCAACTCTAGATAGCCATATTGCATTTTCAGAAAATTGCAGCAATTTAAAAAGAAAAGGTAATTTTTAATAACATTCAATTACAATATGACTTGTGTCGCAAATGCTTTTTTATATTTTCTTTATTTGCTATTTTTTTCTCCACAAAACTGAAGGTACCCTTTAAGGACGTTCATTTGATCAGTAGGTTCAAATTAATGTTTGTTTTCAGCAAGAGTGATCAAATAAAATTCAAAGGAGCAGAATGGAAACATTTTCACCAACAAATTTGTTTCTCATTCGGGAAAGTCCATTCGCTCCAAAATCGAAAGATAAAAGAAAATGTTAACAACAGTCATCAACTGAACTAATGAGAATTTTCATATTGACATTCATACCAATGTTCGGAATCTATTAACCTATGGCCAGCTTTAGAATCTCAAAAATTATTGGTTAAACCCACAAGTGTTTTTTTGTTTTTTTGCCAAAGGTTCGTTTTTTTATTTTCTAAATAGGTTCCTTTAAGCTAGTGCATTGTTGGTTCACTAAACTTTACCTTCGATTTCCCTTCTAAATGTTTTTCTTCTTTGTTTTCTTTGTCTGAATTTCTCACTTCCTGTTCCTCCTCAGTAAGCTGTTCTGGCTGACTAACCCCCAGCCAGAACGGCTCGGATGATGGGGGCAAGTTTACTGAGGAGAAATTCAGACAAAGAGAAAAACATTTTTTAGAGGGGAAATTGAAGGAAAAGGTAAGTGAACCAACAATGCACTAGCTTAAAGGAACCTATTTAGAAAATAAAAAACAAAGCATTACAACCTCTTTAATTTAAAGATTAAATAAAAAAATTCATATATCGAAACTTTAGCTGATAAAATAGTACTCTTCTTTTTTATAGAAGTCTATAAATGAGACCTGAGGAGGAAGAGGGACAAAGATATTTGGTTGCATACTGTAATGCCCCATACACACAAGCGGAATTTCCGCCAGCAAAAGTCTGATGTGAGCATTTCATCGGAAATTCCGACCGTGTGTATGCTCCATCAGACTTTTGCTGTTTGGAATTTCCACCAAAAAAAGATTGAGAGCTGGGCCCGGATTCAGATAGAGATACGACGGCGTATCTCCTGATACGCTGTCGTATCTCTGAGTTCCGACGGTGTGTAAGTGACTTATTACACCGTCGGATTTTAGGCTGCAATCTCCCGCTGGCCGCTAGGTGGCATTTCGTTTTTTGTACGAGACGAATATGCAAATGAGGAGTTCCGCCGATTCAGAAACGAACGCCCGCCCGTCACTTTTTTTTTACGTCGCTTGCGTTCAGCTTTTTCCAGCGTAAAGTTACCCCTGCTATGTGAGGGGTATCCTATGTTAAGTATGGCCGTCGTTCCTGCGCCGAGTTTTGAATTTTTACGTAGTTTGCGTAAGTTGATTCAGAATACGGCCGGACGCAAGTTATGCTCACGCCGAAACCAATGACGTCCTAGCGACGTCATTTGGAGCAATGCACGCTGGGAAATTTAGCCGGCGGCGCATGCACAGTTAAATCGCTGCGGGGACGCGCCTGATTTAAATAGTACACTCCCCCTAGCCGCGGAATTTGAATTCCGCCGGGGGATTTACGATACGCCGCCGCAAGTTTTGAGGTAAGTGCTTTCTGAATACAGCACTAGCCTCAAAAACTTGCGCCGGCGGATCGTAAATCAGATAGATTACGCGGATCTAAATATCCGCTAATCTATCTGAATCTACCCCCTGGTTCTCAATTTTTCAGACGAAAAAAATTCCTATCAGAAAAATCTGTTCGTCTGTATGGAATTCTGACGGGAAAAAAACATGCATTCTCGAAAACAATTTGACACATGCTTGGAAGCATTGAACTTGTTTTTCTCACCTCGTTGTAGTGTTGTACGTCACCACGTTCTTAACGTTTGAAAGTTCAGAGAACTTTTGTGTGACCATGTGTATGCAAGCCAAGCTTGAGTGGAATTCAATCGGAAAAACAATTGAACTTTTTTCCCACAGAAATTCCGCTCGTGTGTACAGGGCATAAGACCTCATGCACACTGAATGCTGATAACAAGTGCCCTGGGAATTTTTCTTCTGGCTGCAATAAAACACTTGATGCTGGTAAATGTGTGTACCGCGTTAAGCTGAATTTACCTGTGTCAAGCATTTGGACGTTTATTCATTCATTCTGGCCATTGCAATGAAAAAACACCCAAGCACTAAACACGCCTAGCATTAATGCACGTTTAGCGGCATTTACGTGCATTTTTGCCACAATGGCGTTTTCCTGCCAAAACACTCCTCTCCTGAATGTGATTCTTCTGTGTGTCTTCTGAGTGGTTTACTACCTCTAAACTCTGCTGTTCCTAAACTCTGGTAAAACCTTTGTGTGCATTGCCACATAGGCCTTTACTGAGTTAAAGGATATGTAAACATTAGTTTTTTCTTTTAATAAAACAAAAGCTTCATACTTACCTCCTCTGTGGAGTTGGTTTTGCACAGAGTGGCCCCATTCCTCCTCTTCTGGGGTCCCTCAGTGGCGCTCCTGGCTCCTTCTCTTCTCGAGTCCCCCGTCGGAGAAGCACTCTCCCTCAGGGCACCCGTGTGGATGTGCTCTCGTGTCCTGCTGCTGCTTCCATTGACTCGGCTCCGCCCCCCAGCTCCTGCATCATTGGATTTGATTGACAGCAGCAGGAGCCAATGGCTGCGCTGCTATCAATCTATCCAATCAGGACCCGAGACATGGGCTGGAGCAGGTGTGCTTGTTCCCGACGCAGGAACGATCGGGCTTAGGTAAGTAAAAAAGGGGCTCTGGGGAGCTGGTGCACTACAAGAGGTTTTTCACCTCAATGCAAAGAAAAAAAATCAGCCCCTTCAAGTAAGAGCATTTGGAAGCTATGCAAAATTGCCCTCATTTTGATATGCTAAACTACAGGAAAACACTTACAACAACTAAAATAGATGAACCTAACGAGAATGCAAATCTGCTTTTCCTCTATGTGACAGTCATGTTTAGATTGAACTTTTTTCCTCCAGGTTTGAGCCGTGTAATTAAGCTTGATTGTAATTGTCTGAAAGCAAAAACATGTTTTTGTTTTCAGATTTTTGATTAAAGCTAGTCAAATGAAGGTTTATACATGGAGCACAACAATATAAATGTATTAAACCATTATATCAAGTACCAGAGTTTTCTTTTATATTAACATTGTTATGGAAACATTCTAAATATAAACATTTAACAACCACCCTATAGCAAATTTACTGCTACAGGGCAGCTGTATATACATAATTATGCACTTCCGGGTAGAGGGCACATGATTTGTCACAGCAGAAGCCAATCAGTGGGTGCCAACCAATGGATGTCTGCCGGCACCCAACAATCATCAAGGTGAGAGGCTGAACTGTTCTCTCTGTGTAAACAAGGCAGAGCTCTAACCAGACAGTGGGAATGTGATATATTTTCTTTCCCTGAAAAGCAGGGAATAAAATCTATCACAACACTTAGTAAAAACACCACACACAGTACACAAAAACAATGGCTAGGCACACAGTTAACCCTTTGATTGCCCTAGATGTTTAACTCCTTACCAGCCAGTGTCAATAGTTTAGTGACAGTGCATATTTTTATCACTGATCACTGTATTATTGTTACTGGTTCCCACAAAGTGTCATCACCGTGCTCTCCTGTAAACCAGTTCTTTGTTAGCAAATGAGCTATGCAGCATAACTGATTGGCTCCTTGTTATTCTTCTCCCTCTCCTATTCTGAGACCTGAGGTATTGGTAAGCAGGGCCATAAACCCTGGGAGGGGGATGTTCAACCTTGGTGCACTGTGGTGAATTATAGGTCTGACAAAACAGTGCTAACCATTGGAGGGGCTTAAATAATGAGCCTACACAATAACATACGCCACAGTCCTTGTACCCAAAGGCCTCAGGCACACGACATATGAGGCCATGCATGATGTAAATATGGGCATATTTTTGCACCCAGGAAGTCCAGGTGCTGTGAACAGCTGCCAATAGACATGAATGGCTGTTCACAGGTAATTCACCAGTACCCATGTAAACCTATGTATAGCATTTAGGCCTTGTACAGACGGGCAAACATGTACGATGAAAACGGTTCGCCGGACCGTTTTCAGCGTACATGCCCACCCGGAGATTTCTGTATGATGACTGTACACACCATCATACAGAAATCTGCGCGTACACGATACGCGGCGACGAGGCCGCGCCGTCGCCGCGACGATGACGCGGCGACGTGCGCGGCCCTGGCAGTTCAATGCTTCCACGCTTGCGTCGAAGTCATTCGACGCATGCGAGGGATGGCGGCGGCTCGGACATGTACAGTAAGTCTGTACAGACGACCGAACATGTCCGATGGACAGGATTCCAGCGGGCATGTTTCTAAACATGTTTAGAAACATTTGCCCGCTCGAAAACGGTCTGGCGGGCAAATGTACACTGGAATCCTGTCCGCTCGGCTGTACAGACGACCGAACATGTCTGCTGAAACTGGTCCACGGACCAGTTTCAGCAAACATGTTCGGTCGTCTGTACGGGGCCTAAGATGTATTCACCAAAAGCAGACTTTCTACATTTGAGAAAAAATCCATAGGCCAGACATAGGTTTACTCAAATAATGTGCATTGTGCATGAAACCGTTCACAATCATTCACGTTTGTGGGCGACTGTACACAGCACCTGGGCTTTGCAGGCATACACCATATTTGTTTTTACATCGCCTCATAACCATGTGCATGAAATCAAATAGGGAAAAAGTTGGTATGAGCAGTAAAAACTCATGAGAGGTCAGCAGCAGTGGCACTAAACCAAGAAAGGGTCTCAAGGGAACCTTGCATACAACCTCCTGCATGATTCATGTGGGCTGTCATTTCTGTCTCTTCCTGCCATGCTGCCAGCATGTCCTCATTGCTGGTAGGTGTGGCCAAAGTCTGGCTGTCTAACAGAGTTTTCCTCTCTCATCTTCCTGCCTCAGGCCTCATACACACGACTGTTTTCCTCGACAAAATCCATCAAGAAACTTGGTGGCAGAGCTTTTTTGCAGAGGAAAACAGAAGTGTGTTTGTTTTTCAGTGAGAAAAGTGTCGTGGAACTCAATGAGAAAAAAAGACTGGAGGGAAGTCTGGAGCTTTTTCTGGAGGGTTGTCTGGGGGGAAGGCTGGAAAGTGATTCCCTTGATTCAAGGTGGTCATCCAGAAAGGACATTCTGCCATAGTACCACAACTTCGGTACATATATCTTCCCTGCTGCTGCTCCAGACCTCTGAGAAGCCAGGACCTTGTTACCTGCAGTCCTGTATGTGCATCTCAAGGTCCCAAGTTCAGCTGTTACATGGGGCATCTTTGTGTGCACAAATGGGAGCAGGCTATTTAGTGCTGCTGTCCTTAGTTATTTATTCCTGTGGTTGGGGTATTTTGTCGCCCAAAGAACGGGCAGCTCCCTTAACCTGTCAACAAATTCCCCCAGGAACTCCTTTTCATTGAATGGATTCATATTTTCTGCAAGACAAAACAAAAGACAAATATACTAATGTCAATCACAGTCTATGAACTCAAGTAATCTTTATGCCCATATAGCCCTTAAATCTCTTAGCAGTATAGGCTAAGGCCACTGATGTCCCAAGTTCAAATCATACCTTCGTGCACACGTTCGTCGTTCTAACGTCTTCCTCCGCACACTGAACGTACGTACGACACATGTGTGTTAAGATTTATATACACTACGCATGTGTGACACTCCGCACACATCGCCTGCCAATGACGTTCTTACTCAATGTTTCCCCGCCCCTTCTCTTTCGGTGCGCAAACGACATGGCGGAATTAGATGAGCAGGTGTATGATAATCGGCCAAGTTCATCAGAAAACAACGAGAAGGCGAAATTAGATGAGCAGGTGTCTGATATTAGGCCAAGTTCATCAGAAAACGATGAGATGGCGGAATCAGATGAGCAGGTGTCTGTAATGAGGCCTAGATCATCCAGAAAAGCCGACGTGGCGGTATCAGGTGAGCAGGTGTCTCCAATTCGGCCTAAATCATCCAGAAACTACGACGTGGCGGAATCTGATGAGCAGGTGTCTGTACTTATAAATTTGTCTAACAACGACACAACAAGCACAAAGCCTGATGAGGAAATGTTAGAAACGCGGAACAGATACAAGGCATCTAACATGTCCTACGCGGAAATGGTGGACATCTTACAAAAGTCTTATTACGATGGCAAGCATGGGCCCTATACCCACCCTAATTTAAGGAAGGCCAAAATTATGGATAAAGTGCAAAGAAGTCTGGATCGTCATTTTGGGGTGAAACGATCGAAGGAGCAGCTCAGAAAGAGGTGTTCAGACCTAAAACTCAGGGAGCCGGAACAGTTAAGGAGCAATAAGAGAATGCTTGAAAAAAGTAAGTACTTCTCCTGTGTCCCTATTATTATCGTTTTTCAGAACTTGCATGTTGCTCCATGTTGATGCTTTTGCATATAGGACCTTCTAAAATAACGGTCGTTTCAGACACATCCGTTCGTCCACTACATACAATGTTTTCTGAAGATACAGGGTTAACTAAATTTTTCTAGGCTTGATTATATTCCAGAAATATGTTTAAATAGGTGTCTAGCTGATGTGTTTGTAACTAGAATTCAAATCCAAATACATCAGTCTAAAAGGAGAGGGCACTCAGCAGCTGTTTACACATCTGCACTCCAGAGCACTAGTGTGGGCCACCAGAACAACCTTTTTAGGGTGACCTCCGCAGGTGCTCCTGTGCATTTTTGGGGTGTCTACATGTGTGAAAACGTGTCCCAAAAAGGTGAGTATTCAAGAATAGTGTATGCAAAAAACATGTCTTCTGCTTGTAACTGTCCAAACAGACACTTGTACCCCACTTCCAAGCAATGTTTAATATTTAGTTTTGCCCTCAAATATGTGTGTACTTTTTGTTTCATTCTCATAGGGGACAGAAGACTGGGAGGATACCACTCCTCCAAGCCAGGAAAACACAGACCTCGCAAGGACCCCTCAGCACCTCAGCACCCACCCAGACCTCAGGATGTGGAGGAAGGAGAAGTGGTTGAAATTACTACAACAGGTCAGCATCTGTCACCACAGCTTCAGGTAATAAGAGATGTAGGCAGTGGTGTATTTAGGTTGTGTGCTGCCCTAGGCCTGACTGAACTCGTGCACCCCCTAATTTAAATATGACCCACCCCTTCCTGTCAAGGCCACACCCATTGATGTTTAAGACCCGCCCTTCCCTAAAAAAAGTGTTGCCTATAGTTCTACTTTAGGCACAAAATTCTGCATTTTTTTTTGGAGAGGACTAAGAAGATATAACCATGCCAATGGTGCAGCAGAACATACATAGCACATTGAGGAAGGTTTGTGGTTCAGGATAATAGGACAGTCAAAATTAGAAGCTCCGCCCCCCCCCCCCCCCCACAGTTGCGGAATGCTGGCCGGAAGCAGTGCGGCTGCTTTATGGGGGCACTAGACTAATTTGCCTCTCTGTCCAGTACGCCCCATAAGACTGGCGTTACACTAACATGTGCTGCCCTAGGCCTGGGCCTTGTTGGCCTAGGCCAGGATACAGCCCTGGATGTAGGCCTGCAGATGTTTAATATCTTTTTTTTTTTTTTTTTTTTTTTAGGGGATGATTATGTGGCAGAAGAAAGGCCTCGATCCTCCCATTCCAAGACCCAAAATCTACTCCTCCAAATGAAGGCATGCAGTAGGGAGATGTATGTAATCAAGCAAAATTGGCCTTTATTGAGAAAAGCTTGAAGGACATAATTGAGGACTTGGGAGGAAACTAAAAAAACACAATTTTTTGTTACCAGTTTTACCCCAACATTTTTGTACTTTTTCTAACAAGCCAAAATTTGAAGATGTGCACAGTGGGTCAACATGTGCTATCTGCCATCTCGGAATATCTATGTCCGTGTTTTGTGGGTGTAACCCCTTCCTCGCAACTCAAGTAGGTGAAAGGAAGAAGGGGTTGCATCCATAAAACACGTCCATTGATCACCCATGATGGCAGATAGCACATGTTGACAATAGGGATCATTTTTAACCCTAAAAAGACTGTGTGCATCTTCAAATTTTGGCTTGTCCAGGGGTGTCAACACCCATCTTACAATGGGCAGGTAGACAATTTAAAAAAAAATATCAATGTCTGCGTTATTGCCTAAAGGTTTACATTGTAATATTCTGTTTTTATTTATCTAAAAAAAAAAAAAAAAATTCCAGTTTATGGCAAATAAAATAAATAAATAATAATAATTGTATACACCACAAATATTTGAAAAAGACATTGGGGCAGATCCTCAAAGAAATTACGCCGGTGTATCTGTTTATACGCCGCGTAATTTCAAATTTTATGCGTCGTATCTTTGTTTTGGTATCTACCAAACAAGATACGACATCTGTGTTAGATCCGACAGGCGTACGCCTTAGTACGCCGTTGGATCTAAGATGCAATTTTTCGGCGGCCGCTGGGTGGCGTTCACGTCGTAATCCGCGTTAAGTATGCAAATTAGCTTTTTCAGACGATCCACGAACGTACGAGCGGCCGTCGCATTCTTTTACGTCGTTTCCGTTCGGCTTTTTCCGGCGTATAGTTAAAGCTGCTATCTGGTGGCGTACTCAATGTTAAGTATGGCCGTCGTTCCTGCGAATAATTTTGAAAATTTTACGTCGTTTGCGTAAGTCATCCGTGAATGGGGCTGGACGCCATTTACGTTCACAACGAAAACAATGACGTCCTTGTGACGTCATTTAGAGCAATGCACCCTGGGAGTTTTGATGGACGGGGCATGCGCAGTTTGTTCGGCGTGGGGACGCGCTTCATTTAAATGAAACATGCCCTCTACTCGCCACATTTGAATTCCGCGCCCTTACACCGTGAAAAATACACTACGCCGCCGTAACTTACCGCGCAAATTCTTTCTGGATTCAAACCAAAGCCAAGTTACGGCGGCGTAGCGTATCTCAGATACGCTGCGCCGGTGCAGATCTTTGAGGATCTGCCCCCATGTGTGTGAATATGCACCAAGTAAAAATTTGGTCAAACCAACAAGAAAGTGTGTCTTGTTTTTCTTAAATACCCTAGAAATTCTAATGTGTTTAGTTTTGGTGTTACCTGTGAAATGGTTGTTAGTTCATAATGAAAATACACTTGACACTACATGTAGGACACTAAGAAAATCGTTTTTTTAACCATCAGAAAATTTTAAAACAGGTTCTATTTTTTTTCACCGATGGGAAAAAAACGATGGGGCCCACACACGATCGGTTTGTCCGTTTTCATCAGATGAACCGATCGTGTGTACAACACATCAGAGTTTCTAATTCCCCTGATCATCATACTTGGTACAATAAAAGCAGACTACAATATTTTGGTTTGTATGTGCTTGAAAAAAATGTATTTCTCTGAAGATCTTTTTTTTTTCTTTAAGAGCATATGTTATCTTTACAAAAGAGGTTCAAAACTAATTGAGATCTAGGAACGCAGAATGTAAATACAATATCCCCTTAGCTGATATTGTTTGGCTGACAGAAACCTAAAAATATCTTAATAGTTAAAAAATATATATATTAACTTCCTTACCAGGCACATTAAGGATAAAAAATATTCCCAAACTATACAGCAGCTGTAATACTTCAAGAATTACCCCCAATTAACTAAAACAAATATAGAATGCAGTGCTGCATTCTGTATTTGTTTTTTAATTCATTTAAAAGAAATACAGTATAATTACCTTGAAATGGGTAAGGGAGGGGCCACCTGACAACATCACCTAATGGCACCGCCCCCTTGTGACATAAACGACCCAGCATGCACTGGTCCTTGACATCACAAGGGGGCGGTGCCACCAGGTGACGTTGCCAGGTGGCCCCACCCTTATATAAGAACTTTGGGGCAGTGCCCCACACCAAAGCCCAGTGCTGAGGTGGACTATAAGTCTACATGCATGGGAATCATAGTACTCATAGAGCAGTGCGTGCGCTGCTCGCTCTACACTAGTAGCAGTGAGATGTATCAGTGGAGGTTTGGGATTGTGCACAGGACAAAAAAAAGCCTGCAAACATCAGTATAGGACTTAAAGCGGGGGTTCACCCTTAGAGGGCACTTTTCCCCCTTAGATTCCTGCTCGTTTTTACTAGGGGAATCGGCTATTTATTTTAAAATATGTGCAGTACTTACCCGTTTACGAGATGCATCCTCTCCGTCGCTTCCGGGTATGGGCTTCGGGAATGGGCGTTCCTTCTTGATTGACAGGCTTCCGAGAGGCTTCCGACGGTCGCATCCATCGCGTCACGATTTTCCGAAAGAAGCCGAACGTCGGTGCGCAGGCGCAGTATAGAGCCGCACCGACGTTCGGCTTCTTTCGGCTACGAGTGACGCGATGGATGCGACCGTCGGAAGCCTCTCGGAAGGCTGTCAATCAAGAAGGAACGCCCGCTCCCGAAGACCCATACCCGGAAGCGACGGAAGAAGATGCAGCTCGAAAACGGGTAAGTACTGCTCATATTTTAATACAAATAGCCGATTCCCCTAGACCGAACGAGCAGGAAGCTAAGGGGAGAAACAAATTTTTTTTACAAATGGGTGAACTCCCGCTTTAAAAACAGAGCTAATATACTTAATAATGATTTATGTAAAAAAAAAAATTAGTGTCACTTTAATTTAAAAAATTAAAAACATTAATTTTAAAGCAAATGTATCATTCTGCCGCTGAAAAAACTGTGTAAAGGCAAATAGTTGCATATAGATATATACTAGTGAGAGCACAGTTCGGTGTCAAGGCAACAATCTCAATTGTATTGTTCATTCTCTCTCAGATTTGTCCTTGCTTTAAAATGTAATTGTAGACAAACATCTCAATTCACAGTTGAACTACATTTACGCATTTCTTTAAAATGGAGTTCCACCTAAAATTGGAAGCTCAGTTTATCTGCCTCCTGCGGGTACCTGTCAAAAACACAGCGGCGAGATCACATCCTACTCCTTACCCCACCACCGGGCCAATTAGAAAGCACAGCACGCTTTGCGTATGCGCAGTAGGGAACCGGCTGTCAAGCCAAAAGGCTTCACTGCCAGTTTCCCTTACCGTGAATGGTGGCAGCAGCACCCAAGAGCCGTTGGAAACATCGGCTGGGGTGTCAACATTGCTGGTTTCCAGGACAGGTAAGTGTCCTAATATTAACCCCCTTATCGGTATCCCCGAGCGTGACTCGGGTGGTTTTTCCATGTTAGGATCGGTATCCCCGAGTCACGCTCGGGGTAGATGTGCAGAGCGTGAAGAGGCGCGGCCTACCTTTCGCAGCATCCACAGACAGGAAATTACTTACCTTGTCCCTGGATTCTGCAATGCATCCCCGCTGTGTGAGCAAGCCGGTGCTCGCTCGATTTACAGTGTCCCCGTGTGCCGCCGATCTCCGTTCCCTGCGACGTTACGACGCACGGGGGCGGAGAACGGAGCCAAATTGAAAAAAGTAAACAAATACATTACATACAGTATACTGTAATCTTATAGATTACAGTACTGTATGTAAAAAATACACACCCCCCTTGTCCCTAGTGGTCTGCCCAGTGCCCTACATGTTATTTTATATAATAAAAACTGTTCTTTCTGCCTGGAAACTGTAGATTGTCCATACCAACCAAAAGTGTCCCTTTATGTCAAAAATGGTTTTAGAGCAGCTAGAAAACAGCGATAATAAATTATAATCACTTGTAGAATTGTGCGATAGCGATTTGTGGGGAAATTAGTCATAAAAAAATAAAAGTAATGACAGCGACAATTCTGCAACTGAGCAAATTTCAGTGATTTTGAGTTGATTACATTATTGAATAATTTTTATTATAATTATATTATTATTTGTTATAATTATTTAAAATTATTTATTATATTATAATTTATCATTTTGTTTTTTAAAAAAAAATCATACCCGGGATGCCTGCTAGACTCTTGTTTGGTCAGATTTAAATGAGTTATTCCTAAGAATTGCAGGCCTACAGTATAAAACGCCAAATTTCCTTGCAAAACAGAATCATACCTCCAGGGAGGTTAAAAGTCAGCAGCTACAGTATGTTTAGCTGCTGACTTTACATTTTTTGCTGGGGTGGGGGAGCGGAACTCCGCTTTAACTGAAACTGTTTTCCGTTTAGCATAACTTAGGAACACTGAGCCTTCGCCACCTGCTAGATATTTCTCAGCACAACAGCATAGATTGCACTGCAGTGCACATCTACCCCCAATCAGGAGTGCTTAAAGTGTTACTAAACCCACAACAATAAAATCAGTCTGTATATGCAGTAAAGCATGCTTGTTATAATCCCTGTGGAACCTAAGAGGTTACCCCTCCCTATTGTGTAAAAGGGCTGTTTTATCCTGTCTTCTCTGATCCTTCCCTTCTTCCACTGTCTCCTATCCATCCACTGATAGAACAGAGCCTTTGTAGTCACTCTGCACATGCTCAGTTTAGTGTGTATTGCTAGAGATTGCTTCTTTTTGGGGGGGGGAGGGTGCATGTGATCAGCACAGAGCCAATTAACACTGTCCAGACAGAGGGTCAGGGGTCCTGTAGCCTCGTAGGACAGTCAAGGGATAATGAAAACTCCTCCTACAAGCTTTAACCAGACACTGATGGAAGTCACAATTGCATTTTCATGTTCTGTGTACTGTTAGAGACCAGATATAGTGAATTCAGGGTCCTAGGTTTAGTAACACTTCATGGGGACTTCACGACATTCATTCTGCGCCTGATCAAAGACAATTGTTTGTAGGTTGTTTGCTACTGTGCTTTATTAAATTGGTTCTGGCTTTGACTTGGACTTCTCATGGATTATGCATTGACCTGTCACCTATTCTGACTTCCTACCATTTACGCATAGGTGTGCGCAGGCACACCCTAATCCCTATTTGCAGTGCCGATTCCCCCTACTGCTGAGACTTCCCACCAGTGCTGGGACAAGGCCATTTGGTGCCCAGGGCGAAGATAGCAAACTGCGCCCCCCCCCCCCCCGTTTTTAAGAAAGAATCAATGATGGCTCAAAATAACACAAACACAGTCTGTAACTATCAATTGTTGCCAGTTTGCCCCATCAATTGCCGCCAGTGTTCTGCCAGTATGCCCATTAAACGCAGCCACTGTGCTATCAAACGCAGCCACTGTGCCATCAAACACAGCCACTCAGTGGCTGTGTTTGATGGCACAGTGGCTGCGTGTGATGGGCACAGTGGCTGCGTGTGATGGGCACAGTGGCTGCGTTGATTGCAATTGATGGGCACACTGGCAGCAATTGATGGGCACACTGGCGGCAATTGATGGGCACACTGGCGGCAATTGATGGTGTATTGGCACAGAGGCTGCATGTGATGGGCACAGTGGCTGCGTGTGATGGGCAGAGTGGCTGCGTGTGATGGGCACAGTGGCTGCATGTGATGGGCACAGTGGCTGAGTGTATTGGCACAGTGGCTGCGTGTGTTGGAACAGTGGCTGTGTGTGATGGGCACAGTGGCTGCATGTGATGGGCACAGTGGCTGAGTGTATTGGCACAGTGGCTGCATGTGTTGGAACAGTGGCTGTGTGTGATGGGCACAGTGGCTGAGTGTATTGGCACAGTGGCTGCGTGTGTTGGTACAGTGGCTGCGTTTGGTGGCGTAGTGAGGCTGCAATTGATTATTTTTTTTTTTGCTAGTCAGAGAAGGCATGGCTCAAAATAACACAAAGTGCTGATCACCTCAGTCAGCTTACCACCCACCCCCCCCCCCCAATACAGCCATTTAATTACTTGCTTTAACAGGTTCTGTTCTGTTCTGCTTACTTTTTAGTAGTCAGTAGTCTTCTTTGCAGTACTGACTGTAGCGTAGCACACTGCTGCTAGGCACGCTCGGGCTCCTCGTGACTAGTCCTTGCCAGCCAGCTCAGCAGACACAGCTCCCTGCGCAGTGCTGCTCCGAGTCCTCCCTCTCTCAGCCCGCCTCCGGCCGTGACGTCACGCGGCTCTCGGCGCTGGAATGGACCAACTGACTCCATAGGGGGAGTTAGTAAACAAAGAGGAAAGGGAGCGCACTCGGCAGCCGCTGCCCGCGCTTACTACTAGTACTAGACAGTGACACACAAGTGTACTGGTCTGGCGGGCGGCGGTCGTGGCTGCCTGTTTGTCATAACTGCGCCCCCCTCCTATACGGAATGGTAGCGCCCAGGGCACTCGCCCCGCCCGCCCCTGCCTTGTACCGGCCCTGCTTCCCACCCTTGTTGGCCCCCCTCCCCACAGTCCAACTGGCTTTCCTCCTCTCCTTTCCTCTCCCCCCTGTCTGCTGTGGGGGATGTTTCAGGATGGAGAGTGGGGGAAGGTGATAGTAAATTTGTCCTTTTCTAAATGAGCATAGTGAACACGCTTACTGTAATGCATAACTGAAGCATAGTAAACCATTTACTATGCTTTATATTTTGTGAATGACAGGAAGCCACTCAGCACAAAGCACTTCCAATTTATTCACTGCCCTGTGTAGTTGAGACGAGGGATGGGTGAACGGTTCAGCCCGAGCATAAGTTCAGCCCGAACTTTCGCTGTTCGGGAAACTGACAAATTTTCGGGACGTTTGACCGGTTGTTTGCCCCCCCCCCCGAACTGACCACAATGCATTGCGGCACTGAACAGTGCATTGAAAGCCCTGATTGGCTGAAGCAGTGAAAACTTAAGCCAATCGGGGCACAGAGCACTGTCAGGGTCATAATTGGACAATGTCATCATGACTTTATCCAATCATGGCTCATTCCCACCTCACAGTATAAAAGTATTCTTGCAATTGCAGCCATTATCAGTGTGATTTTGGCATGGAGAGAGTGCTATTAATTAGTTAAATATTTTCAGTGTAGAATATTAGTTTAGTGTCAGTCTAGGAATGGTGTGAGTGTAGTAAGGAGGACCATCATTCAGCTTTGCATAGTGTGCAGCTAGAGTAGGGACAGCTCAGATAATTTCACTATAGTGTAGTGAGACCGTGTCATTTATACATACATTAGTGTAGAGTAGGGACAGCTCAGATAGTTTCAGTGTAGTGTAGTGAGACTGTGTCAATAATCTTGACATTAGTGTGTAGCTAGAATAGGGACAGTTCATATAGCGTCAGTGTAGCGACGGTTAAACAACGTCTATTGCGTTAATGCCAGTTACACGCCATTTACTTCTGTGTGCGTTACTGCCAGTTTAACGCCATATTGTTTTGTGTGCATTATTGCCAATTTAACACCATATAGTTTTGCGTACGTTACTGCCAGTTAAATGCCATATCGTTTTGCGTGTGCGTTACTACAAGTTAAATGCCATATCATTTTGCGTGTGTTACTGCCAGTTTAACGCCATATAGTTCTGTGCGTCACTGTACGTTTGGCGCATTATATTGCAGTATATGATATTGTATCGTGGAGTGTATCTGTGTAGTGTGAGAACTCAAATTAAAGGGCACCAAACACCTCTTTACATTTATTAAAGTGCATCTATGTACAGATTTCAACTTCTCCTTTACATTTGCTTATAATCACCGCAGGCAAAGGTGGTGGTCAAAGACCAATTTTTCAGGTGCATATCATTGCAATTTTTTACAGCAGGGCAAATTCTTGCTTTCAAGAATTTGGCCTCATCATACACACTGGCTCCCCAACTGTTGCTGTTTTTTGGCTTTATAAATTTAATAATTGCTGCAGCAGATTCTAGACATGGTACGGATCTGCCACTTTACAGTTAGACTAAGGGGACCCTCCAGTCACTATATTGGAAGGAATTTTCCATTTTTAGGCTTTCACTTTAATTTGGCTTTAATTTGGCACTTGGATGCAGGTACATTCCAATCGTGGGTAATAGAAGTTAACGCCACACTTCCATACAAAAAGCTAATTTATACCCATAGAAGATGCCCTTCTAAATACAATAAAGTGTGGGTCACTGGTTGGGGCACTCTGCGACATGTACACAAGGCTTTCCCTGTTGGTTGGTAATTTGGTAAGGACGTTTGCAACCCCCACTAACTACCCTGGGGATCTTCAATAACTGACAATATATTCATTACAAATGCAGGGCATCTCTACTCTAGGATACTGTCTTGTTCTACCATGTGTTTGCTATCACTAGTTTGCCACATGTTTGGACTATTGATATGGTATATTCAGTGCATGTACTTGGAGTGGCACTAACTAGAATTTTTATTGTCTGCACAACCAGGGGTTCATTCCAGATTATTACCATCTGTAAAGTCGTAGGTCACCTCTTGGGTATGATTTTTCTTATTTCAATGTTTTATTGAGCCCGTGTATGTACATCTCTTTCTCAATAAAGACCCATTTAAAGATTTAGCAATGACAAATAACTGACATAAATGGGGATACAGGGGCAGATCCACAGAGCGAGTACGCTGGCGTATCTACTGGCGTACTTTCAAATTACCCGCGTCGTATCTTTAGTTTGAATCCTCAAACCAAGATACAACGGCATCTGGGTTAGATCCGACAGGTGTACGTCCTCGTACGCCTTCGGATCTAAGATGCAATACTTCGGCGTCCGCTGGGTGGAGTGTGCGTCGTTTTCCGCGTCGGGTATGCAAATTAGCTATTTCCGACGATCCACGAACGTACGCGCGGCCGTCGCATTCTTTTACGTCGTCTCTAGTCGGCTTTTTCCGGCGTATAGTTAAAGCTGGTGTTTTGCGGCGTATAGTTAGACTTGCCATGTTAAGTATGGCCGTCGTTCCCGCGTTTAATTTGAATTTTTTTTTTTTTTGCGTAAGTCGTCCGTGAATCGGGATGGATGTAATTCACGTCTATGTTAAAAAAAATGACGTCCTAGCGACGTCATTTAGCGCAATGCATGGCAGGAAATTTAGGGACGGCGCATGCGCAGTTCATTTGGGGTGGGGACGCACTTCATTTAAATGAAACATGCCCCCTAATCGCCGATTTGAATTCCGCCGCCAGAGATACACTACGCCGCCGTAGCTTACGGCGCGAAATCTTTAAGGATTCGATTTAAAGCTAGGTAAGGTACGGCGGCGTAGCGTATCTCTGATACGCTGCGCCGGTGCAGATCTCTTTGGATCTGCCCCACAGTATTTTATATCTGCCTATACTTCTGCATTGATAGGCAGCAAACTATCAAATTCTTTTTTCTAAAATATTTATACAAACAGAGGTTTTATATGCATTTGCAATTATGTACAATGTGATTGTGTGTGTTTGTGTACATGTGTCTTAGCAATTACATGCCAAACAAGCCGAACATTGAAATGAAATGGTGGTAAACCCACATCAGTTTTTATTACATGCAATTGCTTTTGGAGAAACCAATTATTCGTTTTAGGCTTTAGCTATGTTCACTTTTTCACAGTTTTTGATGAATGTCATACAAACATTTTCATCTGCTTTTTCATACGGACAAAAATAAAGGCAAACAACAATGTTGCCTCTAAATATTTTTTTCCCAGTGGGATGTGTGTGCTTTGTGCATTATCCCTCTGAAAATGTCAGCTCTGCCACTTATGATTGCTGGCTATGATGTTTTGAAGAAACATAAAAGAGGGAAGAGGTATTATTAGTGTAAAGAGGTCAAACTAAGATGAGATGTTTCTCTGTGAACTGCCCTGCTATGGATTATCCTCCTTATTGGGAAAGTTAGTGTTTGCCATGAAGTGTGCTCTTATTTACACTGAGGCCTGAGACCTGTATGTAGAAAACTTGTGAAACAATATTCGTATGTAATTTTTTCATATTATTAAATGTAACAATGTTTATTTTTGCAAGTTGAATTGTTTGGACACAGGGAAGGCTAAAGATGGAGAATTAATTTATTCTTATCTAGCCTTTTTCCTCATTTATTGTTGTAGGGGTCAGGGTAGGACCAGTGGTATCACAAGGGCATGTTCACTCAGCACCATCCAGCAGCGGGTAGTTGAGCTCAGAGGAACAACAATGAGAGCTTGCTGCCCACTCCTTCTGCCTACACACTTATACACAAAGCACTTTATAGCTCATAGATATTCATATATTGTACATTCCATTTGCACCTGTTGATACAGTTATGTATTATGGGCCAAATCCACAAAGAAATTGCGGATCTTAGTTTTAGGCAGAAAAGTTACACTGGCGCAATTTTAGTATTTTAGGTAGCGATCCACAGAGCACTTACCTCTAAAATTGCGCCAGTGTAGCTGATCTCCTTGCATCTTAAGCGATCCCTAATTAAAATGGGCGATTCCCATTTAAATTAGGGCGCGCTCCCGCGCCGGACGGACTGCACATGCGTGTGACGTCATTTTTCCCGACGTGCATCGCGCATACGTAGTTTACGTCGGGCTTTGTGGATAGCGACGGGTTCGTAAAGTTGCGACGAAAAAAAAAAAAAGTTACGCGACGGGAAAAAAAAAATCAAATTTTAAAAAAAACGCGGCGATCGAAAAAAAGGTATGGTTTTGCATGGTCTACTAAAGTTAGTCCATATAAAACCAACCTTAGTTTTGCGCAAGCAAATTCGTAACTTACGCAAATCACACAATGCCTAAAGCTTTGTGGATCTCCGTAAGTACTAATTTGCATACGCAAGGAGGGATTTCGACTCGAAATGCCCCCAGCGGCGGATGCGGTACTGCATCCGAAGATTCAACAGCGTAACTAAATTACGGATGTCGGATCTTCTGCCTAACTTGGGAAAAATCCTTTTGAGGATCGCTCCCAAAGTTAGGCACAGAGATACGCAGGCGGAACTGCAGTTCCGCCTGCGTATCTCTTTTGTGGGTTTGGCCCTATATCTTTAACTTCTTGGAGCCCGGGCCATTGTCAAATGACGGCCACAAGGTGGCTCTACAGGTCCGGGAGGCCGATGCGCATGCCTGGCGGCCGCAATGTCCGACAGGTGCCTGCGATCGGCCATTTCACAGCCAAGGACGTGGATCTCTGTGTGTAAACATAGAGGTCCACGTCCTGTCAGGAAGAGGAGACCGATGCTGTGTCCTTTGTACATAGGGACACAGATCGGTCACCTTCTCCACTCAGTCCCCTCCCCCCACAGTAAGATCACTCCCAGGGAACACATTTAACCCCTTCCTCGCCCCCCTAATGTTAACCCCTTCCCTGCCAGTCACATTTATACAGTAATCAGTGCATATTTATAGCACTGTTCGCTGTATAAATGTGAATGGTCACAAAAATGTGTCAAAAGTGTCCGATGTGTCCGCCAAATTATTGCAGTCCTGATAAAAATTTGCGGATAATCCGCCATTACTAGTAAAAAAAAAAAATCATAATTCTATCCAATATTTTGTAGCCGCAATAACTTTTGTGCAAACCAATCACTATACACTTATTGCAATTTTTTTTACCAAAAATATGTAGAAGAATACGTATCGGCCTAAACTGAGAAAAAAAAAGTTTTTTTAAAAAAAAAATGGATATTTATTATAGCAAAAAGTAAAAAAAAAAGTGTTTTTTTTTCAAAATTGTCGCTCTTTTTTTGTTTATAGCGCAAAAAAAAAAGAAAGCAGAGGTGATCAAATACCACCAAAAGAAAGCTCTATTTGTGAGAAAAAAAGGACGAAAATTTTGTTCGGGAGCCACGTCGCACCACCGTGAAATTTTCATTCAAAGTGTGACAGTGCCGAAAGCTGAAATTTCGCCTGGGCAGGAAGGGGGTATATGTGCCCAGTAAGCAAGTGGTTAAGGGTCTTTTCTGGGTTCTCAGCAACCCATAGCACTTTTTACACTATTTGTTAAATATATGTTTTTTTATCTAACCATCGCTATTTCACTTATCCCTATATTTCCTGACATCTATCAGGAGTTTTTTTTTTTTCACATTGAGCGCTGCATTTTTTTTCCTTTTTATTATTTGCACAATTAATCTCATTGTTAATGCTGGCTGCTTCCAAATACTAGTAGCGCAACTTTTCCCATTTTTTGTATTGTCTGTGTAACTGTATGTCTCCCCTATATTTCCACACCCTCTACTACTCATCAAATATAAATAGTCCATTTGTGAACTGTATAAACATTTTTATAAATGTTATTCATGCAACTGTGATGGAGTGTGTCCTTTGCCTGTTAACCTGTGTTATTAGAGTAAAAAAGATTGGAAAATAGCTTTCTTTGGAACTCCAGTTCCCTGTATGTAAGGTTTGTGGTGTGGCCCGTGTTGATTCTATGGTATGTTCTGCGTATCATTTTCTCTCCATGGTGTCATTTACAGCCATCACGCAGCAAAGCCCCAGTAGGCTAGAGGATTTTTCTTTTAAAAATAGAAATTGTGGTATTCAGTTCCAGTGGAAAACTTAATGCGTGACTAGTTTATTGCCTCACCAGCCTAGCAGCAAGTGCCGGCGCCGCCGCCCGCTGGGCCCGGGGGCTATGTAAATGCGGGGGGCGGCCACGAAAGCCAAGAAGTCGCCGCAGGAGCGGCACCGGACGTGTCGCCCCTGCACCACTGCCGCCCCGAGGCCTGGCCTCGGTGGCCTTGTGGCAAATCTGGCCCTGATCACAGCCATACCTGACATCAAGTAAAACTACCCTTATAAAATAATCAATAGGGAAATATCAGATTTTTTAGTGATTTTATATTCAAAATGTTTACAAAAATAAGCTGCAACTTTGCCTTTCTAACATAATTCTATCACTATCAGTTCACAAAATAAAAACATGGAAATAAAGTAAAACCTAAACACACGGCTAAATGTCAATGTTATAGCCTCTCGCTCAGTTTTGGGATTACGTATACAAAATGTAAAAGTTTAAAAAATAAATCAGGTGCAGAGTTCAATTTTGACTAGGGTCACAAGACTTCTTAAAGCCAATTTTCTGAATAGAAAGGCAGCATGGGTTTCTCACCTGCGGAGCTATGATAGCTCACTAGAATAAAAATTTGTGATCACTATCTTCTGTCATACAAATGTCCAGCGGAGGGGTATAGGTCGAAGAAAGAAAAAACCTTTATTGTAGTTTATAGTTGATTGATCTCTGGAAGGCTCAGGTGATGGAAGAGAGAGTAAAAAAAACTTTCTTTCACAAAGCTGCCAAACCTTTGCACATAAAGGGCTTTTTACATTCTCATTCATGGTCAAACTCTTATGATAAAAAAGAATACACTTGCACAGAACAATGCAAAGAAAACTCTTCAGAACTGCCGTTTTAAATATTAAAATTATTATGTTAAAAATATGGGGTTAGTTTTATATATATATATATATATATATATATATATATATATATATATATATATATACACAGTTTTGCTCAAAGTTTGCATACTCTGACAGAAATTGTGAAATTTTGGCATTAATATTGAAAATATGACTGATCATGCACAAAAACTGTCTTTTATTTAAGGATAGCAATCACATGAAGCCATTTATTATCACATGCGTGCTACGATCGGTAACCCCGAGTCAGACTCGCCTCGCTGAATCCACAGGCAGTGTTTACTTACCTTGTCCCTGGATCCAGCGATGGCACCACGCTGTGTGAGCGAGCGGAACCTCGCTCGATTCACACAGTGCCTCTGTGTGCCGCCGATCTCCGTTCCCTGCGACATTACGACGCACGGGAGCGGAGAACAGCGCCAAATTCAAAAAGGTAAACAAACACCTTACATACAGTATACTGTAATCTTATAGATTACAGTACTCTATGTAAAAAATACACCCCCCCCCCCTTGTCCCTAGTGGTCTTCCCAGTGCCCTACATGTACTTTTATATAATAAAAACTGTTCTTTCTGCCTGCAAACTGTAGATTGTCCATAGCAACCAAAAGTGTCTTTTTATGTCAAAATGGTTTTAGACCAGCTAGAAAACAGCGATAATAAATTATAATCACTTGCAGAATTGTGCGATAGCGATTTGTGGGGAAATTCATCATAAAAAATTTAAAGTAATGACAGCGACAATTCTGCAACTGAGCAAATTTCAGTGATTTTGAGTTGATTACATTATTGAATCATTTTTGCTATAATTATATTATTATTTATTATAATTATTTATAATTATTTATTATATTATAATTTATAATTATGTTTTTAAAAAAAAATCTGACCCGGGATGCCTACTAGACTCTTGTTTGGAAAGATTTAAGTGAGTTATTTCTAAAAATGACAGACCTACAATATAAAACACCAAATTTCCTTGCAAATAATGGTACCGCTTTTAGCACCTTTTTTCTGAAATAATCATACCGCCAGGGAGGTTAGTGCATTGTTGGTTCACTTACCCTTTCCTTCAATTTCCCTTCTAAATGTTATTTTTCTTTGTTTGAATTTCTCACTTCCTGTTTCTCCTCAGTAAGCTTTCCACCATCATCCGAGCGGTGGAAAGTCATTCAGAACAGCTTACTGAACACCTTACTGAGGAGAAATAGGAAGTGAGAAATTCAGACAAAGAAAACAAAGAAAAAATACATTTAGAAGGGAAATTGAAGGAAAAGGTTAGTGAACCAACAGTGCACTAGCTTTAAAGGAACCTATTTAGAAAATAAAAAACAAACCTTTACAACCCCTTTAATAAGAAGTGGAAAATTTGGGGATCTCTTGATACCAAGCCAAGGTCAGGTAGATCAAGAAAGTTTTCAGCCACAACTGCCACAGGATCCACAGGTAACCTCAGGAAAAAGATGGTGTGGTTGTTTTTAAGGAGCACAATACGATGATACTTGAACAAAAAAGAGCTGAATGGTCAAGTTAACAGAAAGAAGCCTTTACTTTACAAGTTCCACAAAAAAGCCTGGTTACAATATACCCAACAACACCTTGACATACCTCGTTGTCTTTTTTGTGGTACTGGCGCAGTAAAGGCTTCCTTCTGGTAGCTCAACCATGCAGCTCTTTTTTGTTCAAGTATTGTTGAATTGTGCTCCTTTAAAACAACCAGTTTGCAGAGCAGCCTGTATTTCTCCTGAGGTTACCTGTGAGTTTTTCTTTGTACCCTGAGCAATTCTTCCGCCAGTTGTGGCTGCAATCTTTCTTGGTCTACCTGACCTTGGCTTGGTATCAAGAGCCCCTAATTTTCCACTTCTTAAAGTGGAGTTCCACCCAAAAATTGAACTTCCGCTTTTCCGTTCCTCCTAATACAGGAATTTGCTCCCACTTCCGGCTATAGATCGCTGCAGATTCTGTGGTGATCTACGCCATGTCCGGTCCCTCCTCCATCCCCCCGCTGTCTTCTGGGAGACACACAGGTCCCAGAAGACAGCAAGGACCAGTGAGGACGTGCAGTGCGACTCGCGCATGCACACTAGGGAACCATGCTGTGAAGCCGCAAGGCTTTACTTCCTGATTCCCTTACTGAAGATGCCGGCGCCTGCGTTGCTGGCTGGATCACCAGGTAAAAATAAAGGGGAAATGTTTTGGTTTCATTACAATTTTAAGTAGTCCATTTTGAAGGTCACTACATCATACCAAAAAGAGGGAAAAAAAAAGGTGCAAGGAAGGACAGTGGGATTTGGTTTAAAAAAGGTACAGTCCCTTCAAATTAGGGACAGTTGGGACCTATGATATTATGCCTGGTTAGGTTCTGACTTGACAGTGACTTCCCTTACTGCACATTTGTTTTACGGTAAGTGATCCAGAAAGCAACATGGATTTTTTTGGGCAGAATTGGACATCATTCAAATACTTTGGGCGTGCAAGATTCTTCTCAGATTTACAAAGCAAATTGAAAGATACCATACTAAATTATATTGACTGTTATCTGGCCATTTTAAAATCAGTAGCAGTATCTATAGCAAGCAAGGTGATTTTGAAGAGAGTAATACAATATTTTAAATGTCTGCTTGTAAGCCATGTGCACAGAACTCCTCTGAAGCCTATTAAAAAAGTAAAAGAAAAAATATTTGGCAGTCTTGAGACTAGGTTTAATGAGCAGATGCCTACAGCTCATAATAAATGTCCTTCATCCAGCAGGGAAACATGTTAGATGAATGTATAATAAATAGGAATAATTCCATCTGGAGTAAAAGGCAGAATATATATGGTGCAGTCTGTGACAACAATACACAGACTAATTCCCAATCAGTAAGGTACCTGATACGGTCTACTTAATTTTTTTAGAAGAAAGCTGAAAACTTGGTTGTTATGTTTAAACAATTTACAATCATATAAACATACATGCAGATATATACGGTTGGCTAGTACTTTTTACCTTCAGCATAACTAACAAAAATACAGAGCATTTACTGTAAATTCTAAATTAGTTTTCTTCTAAAAGAGGGGTTCTCAACCTATGTACTGTATAATTACAGACCACTATTGGGCTGCTCAATATGTGCCAATACCCCTCACTACAGACTTTCAAAATCGTCTTCAACATTTCTACTAGGTAGGTACGTTTTTGGCAATCAAAACATTGAATTTTGGCACAGTCACATCATGGTTCTAGAGCAGCACTCAAAATTTCAAGTAATGAGCCACTAGACAGGACTTACAAGTTACTCGCCACCAGTTGCCCCACCCAACCCCTCCCCTGCCCCACCCTTAAGTCCGCCCCTAAACACTCCCTTAAATTATCTCATGAAATTGCACTGTTAAATGTTTTATGCAGAATTAAGTTCCAAAAATAAATATTAACAACCTTAATAATATTAACATCACTGTGCCCATCAAATGCAGCCTCATTGTGCTCCTAAATGCAGCCTCACCATGCCCCATCAAATGCAGCCTCACTGTGCCCCATCAAATGCAGCCTTAGGCCCCATACACACGGGAGAATTAATCCGCGAATACGGTCCAGCGGACCGTTTCCGCGGATAAATCCTCTCGAGGATTTCAGCAGATTTCTATGCGATGGCGTGTACACACCATCGCATTGAAATCCGCGCCGAAATCCTCTGGCGATGACGTGTCGCGCCGTCGCCGCGATTATGACGCGGCGACGTGCGCGAGGCTGTCATATAAGGAATTCCACGCATGCGTCAAATCATTACGACACATGCGGGGGATCCCTTAGGACGGATGGATCCGGTGAGTCTGTACAGACCAGCGGATCCATCTGTTGGGATGGATTCCAGCAGATGGATTTGTTCTGCATGTCAGCGAATATCCGATCTGCTGGAATCCATCCCAGGGGATAAATATCCGCGGATAAAGATCCACTGGCGTGTACACACCATAGGATCTATCCGCTGAAACCCATTTGCTGGGATTTATCTGCGGATGGATTCTATGGTGTGTACGGGGCCTTACTGTGCCCCATCAATGTAGCCCTCACTGTGCCCCATCAATGCAGTATCACTGTGCCCCATCAATGCAGTCTCACTGTGCCCCATCAAATGCAGTCTCACTGTTCCCCATCAAATGCAGTCTTACTGTGCCCCATCAAATGCAGTCTCACTGTGCCCCATCTTCACTCCAGACTCACCATTGCCTGGATGATTGATCTCATACACAAAGCGGGTATCTCCCGTTGTGTGTCACGGAGCTGGGTCTGTGTTCAGCGGCGTGGTTTAACAAGGTCCCGCCCCCCCAGACTGGTTCCTTTCATAGGCGGAAACCCTGAATCAATCTACTATCACAAGGGGGGCGGGACCATGTTACACCATGCCGCCGAACACAGACCCAGCTCCGTGACACAAAGATGTGTGATACAAGAGGAGGAGAAGAGAGAGGGAGGGGAGCGCTGCATCTTCTGCTCAAATCAGCGCCAGGGCAGTCTAGCCCTGCCCCTCTGTGTCCTCCGGCTGACAGTTTCCTGGCTGATCCCTTCAGCCAGGAAATGGTCAGCCTGGTCCGTCTTTGCATCTCACTCGCCCTACACTAAATTCCACTCGCAAAATGCGAGCATGTGAGTGGAATTTTTGAGGGCTGCTCTAGAGTTTAAACTCATCAATTTATATGCCACCCAAAACAGTTAGATTCAAGGCATTCAGTGAATGATAACAACAGAACTGTCAAACTCTTAAACGGATGGTGTCATAATTGATCACATGCACCAAGACAACTGCAAATCAAAGAGAGGCTAAGATGGCAGCTTCCTTGGCTGTAAAGGATAGATGGATTTAATTCTCCTTAAAGTTCCCTGGCAGCCATTCCTTTACGGGTGATGTCTCTGGCTAAGAGCATGGTGGCAGAAAACGAGGAGCTCTACGTGTTCTGCATGTGGTACCACTGAGTTGTGGACAAACTTCTGTGTTTCCGTCCCCCATATGTCTTGCGAATGTTTTCAGGACTACTCTGCTGAGATTTCAGCCCATATCGTATGATACCAGTTTCCCATCATATGCATTTAGTATCAGCCTACAGTCAAATCAGAGATGAATTATGTCAAAAGAAGCCACTAATGAGATACAACAGGAAGTAGGAGTAAATCTCTCCAAAGGACGTGGAATTGCATTATTATTGTAACATTTCTCCTCATCTCCTGTTCCTATAACAACTCTAAAGTTTTAGATTTCTCATTACTTTGATGATGGTCACATTACAAATATAAAGAGCTAATCTCCTCAGCAGACACGCAGACTACAAAAAAACATGACAACTTGATGCTTCTATAATCTAATTTAAAAACTTATAAAAAAGGCTTTGGCTTTACCATAGTTTAATGTCATAACAAAGCTCAAATTAAGCTTAAATCTGAACTCCAGGCAACAAAATTTAATTTAAAATTTTTCCTTAATAGCCACTAGGGAAATAATTTAATTTGCGTGTACCAAATACCTTTGCAAACTCAATTATTACCTTGTAAAAGTAGCAGTGACATTGTCACTGTCCTGCTCGTAACCTATACGGAGAGCAGTTATGTGTAAAGAAACCAATAGCCTCACAGACCCCAGGCTGCCTGCAGAAAACTACAGAAGAGGGGCAGATACAAGACCAGTCAATCTGCACAAAAAATGCATCAGTGCTTGGTCTTTAATACAAGTAGCTCCTGCACAGAGGCAGCGTTTCACAATGGACTATTGCACAGATCTGGAAGAAGTACACAAACTAAAGCACACCTTTGGGTGACATTTGGTTTCTTATTCATATATAATGTGTACTGCCAACACCTGCATTCAAATTTTCAAGTGAGAGAAAAATTGTAGCGCTGTGAAACCATAGAGACAGTGATTTCTCTTGGAAAATATTGATGATCACTGTGCTGGGATAGTGATAAAATACCAAACATAGTGAAATAATAATGAATAAAGTGAGAAAACTGGTGCTGTAATGAAACACAACCAAAAAATAATAATAATGATAAAACACTAAAGTCCATCCAAAACTGGTGAGATGAATAGATAGTAAAATGACCACGTGGATCCTCAGAGACAAAATATCACTATTAAATGAAGATGTAATTGCGCTTACCAGAAAGAGTGGATCTGCCTGTCAGCGACAGCAGATCAATGAGGCATGAACAATCACGGGGCATTTTCAGCTGGGCTTCCTCGAACTGGTTCTGCGAAGGTGGAATGGATCTTCAGTAGAGGGCCGTAGGTATACGATGTCCCGGATAGATGTCCAGATTGTCCCAAGATGTCCGCTTTCAAAAGTGGATGTAGGGGGATAATGGTGAACCCCTTAAGGGGTATGGTAGAATGAAAATGGAAGGCTCCAAACAATGTGGGGGAGAGAAGAAAAGTGCCCCAGTTGAAGTCCTTCTAGGACGAAACGCGTAGGACCTGTTTTTTTTACCATTTTCTCATATTGCTCCTTTTATATTATGTGATCACTTTTTATGTATCTGTTGGTTTTATTCAAATAAAACCTATATTTTTTGACCTGCACCATTGGGGCTGCGTTTTTCTTCTCTCCCACACATGTTGTTTGGAGCCTTCCATTTTCATTCTACCATACCCCTTAAGGGGTTCACCATTATCCCCCTACATCCACTTTTGTAAGCGGACACCCTGCCCCATCTAACTAACCATTGGTAATGGACTATACAAATGCCCATTTTATTTACCTCACAGTGATGTTACCAGCCTGATTCTTCTCTTTTCTTCTCTTTATGTCCTTACTTTGGTGTTCACATCACTGACTGAATTATGTGGACACCTCCTATTGGTGGAGGTGACACTTTCAGCTGCCAGGTTCTCTATCATAGGCTTCAGAGGCAGGAGAAATAATGGGGGCGGTGATTGAGGGGACGAGTGCCCAAGAAGATAACAAGTAGGAAAAAACATCTGGTCCCCAGGGCAGGAAATTAACTTGACTCATGGAGGACACTGTGACTTTTATCCATTACACTGCAGGATAGCTTAGAAAGAATAAAGATTGAAGAGTAAGGTAATTGATGCACTATTAAAATTAAATTGTTGCCTTTAAATTGACTTTAGACAAAACTGCATATACTACTGCGATGGGCGCAAGTACGTTCGTGAATCGGCGTATCTCAGTCATTTGCATATTCGATGTGTAAATCAATGGAAGCGCCCCTTGCGGCCAGCGTAAATATGCACCCAGGCCCCGACGGCGTAGGAGACTTGCGTAGTCGGATGAAGCCACATTTCAGGCGTATCTTGTGTTAAGAGTCAGGCGCATAGATACGACGGCGCATCTGTGCACTTACGCTGCGTATCTCAAGATACGTCAGCGTAAGTGTTTCCTGAATCCGGGCCTATGAATTTGGCATAAGTCCTTTTCGTCATCCTCTTCCGCCTCTATGGGGTGTTCCATGACCTGGTCTTGCTTGGTTTCACTGTGACTCTGCTGGATTGGTGCGCAGTTCTTGATGGCAAGGACCTCTGGATGTATTATGCTGTATGTCCTTTTTGTCTTCTGGCTGATACTTGTTCTCCATCAACTTTTGTCAACATATAAGTTTAATCTGGCTAAAACAATCAATGGGTGGATTCTCTGTCTACATGTGTTTTTATTGTATTATTGTTGATTTATTTATTTCCATTATAGATATAAAATTTTCTATCTACATATACACCCCTGAAGAAACCAGGGGCTCTAATTGGCTTCAAAAAAGGGTGGGCTTGGGACACAGAGCACTGTCTCTAGGAGCCTGCAATCTGCCCTCTGCCTGTAGGAGCCCACAACCGGCCGGAGAATTTCCAAACCCGGACACTGCCTGCCAACCTTAGGAGCCTGCAACCTAGATGGGGTAAGTCCCGGGGAGTGCCGCCGACCAAGTGGTGGTTGTTTGCGTTTTCCTTCACTGGAGAAGATACTGTAATTTCTCCAAGTTATGTGCCTGCAGCAGTAGAGAAATACTAAACTTTATTTTTACATTTTCGTCTTATATTTTTAGACATCAGTAACTGTAAAAAAAAAAAAAGTACTGAAATAATGTACTGAAATTTTCTTGCAAAGAAAGCATTTTACATCCAGGCAGCCCTTAAGAAACTGCTGATGCGATCAGTTATCTACACATTTAGTAATGTAGGGGGTGAAAGGGTTCAAATTACCATCGGCATCGCAGTGTGCTACCTAGTGTGTCAGTCATAAGTTTAACCATTCTGTGTCTTGTATTTGATAAGATATCAGACAGCTACCCATTTATCTAGCATTTAAGTTTCGGTATATTATAACTATTTTACAGAAAGTGTAAAAGCGGCAGAAGATGCAAAACATTACTGAATAAACATCAAAGCACAAGACAAGAGTGCACCCGCATAGTGTAGCAAATCTTTAACCAAAATCAATAAATGTACTCACAAATTAGGAGTAAAACAGAGGTGATGTATGCTAACCAGGAATCAGCATGGTCTGCAGCAGTTCTTGGTTATCAGCAGGGATGGACTGGCCATTGGGACTACAGGGAGTTTCCCGGTGGGCCGATGGCTCAGTGGGCCAGCTTCAGTGACAGCGGACCGCCGCCCTCCTCCACTCCTCTGTCTCTCCCTTCCCTCAGCGCTCACCTCCTCTCCCTCCCCACAGCGCTCACCTGGGGGGAACAGAGAAGCAGGGGGAGGACCAGAGGAGCAGGGGGATGACAGAGGAACATGGGGGAGGGGACAGACAGCTAACTCAACAGCTATGGCCTGGGGGTTTCTCACTTCTGCCTAATCTTGTCCCATAAGGGGGGGCACCGAACTGATTCTTTGCCCCGGGTGAAATAATGTGTAGCTTTCCCACTGGTACTGCCTATAAAAGTACCAGTACCAGCCATTCTACTCTAATAAAGTAGAACGGCTAGTGGCTAGTGAAGGGGGAGAGGGGGCTTGGGTGGCTGGGGGGGGGGGGTTGTGGGAGTTGTCCGGCCGCCATGGGAGAGACCTGTCAAAATGGGCCAGTCTGGATGAAGTCCAGGGCCAAATTCTTGTCCCAGTCCAGCCCTGGTTATCAGACCTCAACCCCCCCCCCCCACCCCGTATTACTTCTATGCAAGGATTTAAATTTGCAAGTGTATTACTTTTAGTCCTTTTGATTAAAGAGGGTTTGCTGCACTTTGCTCATTTTCTCTTGTTTTGTGCTTTGATGTTTTACAGTTTAAAGTGATTGCAAACCCTTACATATACCCACTGAAATGATAAACTTCTGGTGATACGCGAAGATGAAACAAATCATCCTACATAAGTTGTGCCTGTTTATCTACAGTCCTGTCTGCTTTACAGCCTTCTAAAACACACACTTGAAAGGCTTTTTCTCAACGCCAGAAGGCAGGGGTCAGGGATCTGATGGCATACACTGCACATCATAGAGCAGGGAGATGAGTGTAATCTCAGACCTGATTGGAACAGTGCTCATAGTGTATCTTTATTACAATAGTGGATTTAATTTCACAGTACCTAACCACATATTTTCAATGTCATCCCTTGCACATGTGTACACAAAATTACAGAAAAAGTTGGGCTTTTGCAGTATTATAGTACCAAAATGTAATAAATGTCTTTGTTTTCACTGAATGGCAATATTCATTGAAACTAATGCACCACAGCCGCAAGGCAGTTGTTTGGCTTGCGGTTAAGTTGCATTTCTATCTACTGGTGGTTCTTGTGGTCAACTTCATAAGCCTTGCTAAATTTGCCACAGTTGCAATACAAATCACTGTGACACAGGCATGTGTACTGTCCTCTTTGACTCATGTTATAATTTAGGTGGTCGAGTTGGTAGTAAAAAAAAAAAGCTCATCCACCTGTTTTTACCTTCCCTTTGCCACCCATGTGAAAGAGACCTGATTGCTGTTGAGTACTGCAAAACGTTATTGAATTATTTTCTGTATTTATACTGCGCTAACTTCATAGTTGTGCGCAGCCTATTGCATTAAGGTGTGCACCCCAAAGCCCAAACACACACTACCGATCGCTCATGGTGTTCATTCAGAAAGGGAAGGGGCCAGTAAATTACAAAAAAATGATCAGTCTTTTTTTCATTTACAGGCAGTCCCGGAGTTCCGAACGACTCCTACTTACGAACTGCCTCAAATGCTGGCCACTTGTGCTCCACACTGGTCCTAGATACCTTTCGAGCACCTCTGGACACATCCCACACTGCCGTACTACACCCCAGATAACATAACAAGGGCCCGGAATGTCCCACATCCATGCACAGGCGGCAGTTACACTTACGAATGCAGTGTTTGACCGGAAGTTATACTTAAACATGCAAACCTACAGTCCTTATTGTGTTCGTAACTTGGGGACTGCCTGTATTGCACAAAAAATAACAAAAACACAGTGTTTATCAAACTCCACCAAAAGAAAGCCCTATTTGTGTGAAAAAATTCTATCAATTTAATTTGTGAGCAACAATTTTGAAAAAAAAAATGTTTATAAAATATATAAAAAACACATTTATTCATCAGTTTAGGCCAATATATTTTCTTCTACATATTTTTGGGGAAAAAAATAGCAATAGGCATATATTGATTGGTTTGCACAAAAGTATGGGATAGATTTAGGGACTTTTATTTTATTATTTTTTATTGTTTTTTACTAGTGATGGCGGCGATCTGAGATTTTTAGCTGGACTGTGACATTGCGACAGACAAATCTGACCCCAAATTACCCTTTTTGGGGACCAGTGACATTATTACAGTGATCAGTGCTATAAAAATTCACTGATCAATGTAAAAATGACACTGGCAGGGAAGGGGTTAACACCAGGGGGCGATCAAGGGGTTAAATGTATTCCTTCAGCGTGTTCTAACTGTAGGGGGATTGGCTGCCGGGGACATGACAGAGATAGCTGTTCCCAATGACTGGGAACAGTAGATCTCTGTCATGTCCCCTGTCAGAACGGGGATCCGCTTTTTACATAGGCAGATCCCCATTCTGCCTCTGTAGTAGGCGATCGCGGGTCGTGGTGGACATCAAGTCTGCCCGTCCCGTGGACACGCTCCCACAGCATGCAACGGGCGTGAGCACGCCCTGCCGACGGTGTGGGCCCGCCCGCAACTGCGCGAGCCACCATACAGCTATGGCGATTCGTGCAGGAGAGCCGACCCGTATAATGACAGGAGCTGGTTGGCAAGTGGTTAAAGTGTGGCGCTAAGTGAACAAGTGAATAGCGTGTGAACCTGGAAGGGTAAAATAGACAATGCAAAATTGAATGTGAACAAAACCAAAACATACAAGTTCACAGTGAATAATAAACATCAATGCTGAAGGTCCATTAGAGTTCAGAATAAAGTGAAAGTGAAAGGTCTTTCTTGGATAATTTGGGATGAATCTTGAAAATACAGTCAAAATAGCAGTGTTACCACTTACCGGATTCGCTTACCAGATTCGATGGACACGCGTTCTGTATAGCACGTGGGTCAAACATGCACTCTTGAGGGAATGACCTCAAACAGGAGCTCCCACCACTGGAAAAACTGTAAGAGAGGTTCCACCCAAAGTTGAATGAGGACCTTAAGATATCCTTGATTGATTTCAAAACATTTGATAAATCACATCAAATGATATGCACGAAAAACAAATAATCCACACATAGTGTGATACTGTTTGACATTTAATGGTAAAAAAGGGGAGTTTACACGTTTTGCAAATCCAATAAAACAAGCTTGTAATTAAAATTGAGTATAGGTAACGATTCCAAGAGCCTCACCCGACATCTTTCGTCCTATTGGACATCATCTGGGGTATCAAACATGTGACAGCTGCTGATCGTCCACTATAAGTGATTGACAAAATTCTGTCAAGTAATCTTGCATTCCTTTCTTGGTATATAAAGGTTAATGGAGGCCTCTGGCATGCAGATGGGCAAAAGATGGCAGAGGGTTAAAACCTTAAGCAGGAAGTTTGTTAATCTGGGAGGAAGAGGCTGGGCAGGGACTCGTGTTCTTGGAAAGCAACCTTACGAGCTGTGATTAGGGGCATTTCTCTACCAGTTTTGGATGTCACCATTCTCTTCGCTGCTCTCTATCACTTGGCTTCAGTGTCAATGGGATTGATTTACTAAAAGCAAATAGGCTGGTAACTTTACAAAGAAGGGTGCATTTTGCAAGGGGATTTTCTCCAGAGCTTATTGAATGAGGTGAAGCTCGGCTGACTGTTATTAGCAAATCATCTGTAAGTAAAATGCTGTTTTTTATTCCTTGCACATGATTGGTTATTCTTTGCAAAATGAAACTTCACCACGTTCGCAACTTTCCTTGAAAAGTGAACAGCCTATTTGCCTTTGGTACATTAACCCATTATTTTACAGCTCATGTGTTCCTAAAATGTTAGCACATCAGCAGAACACACAGGACATAATCCATAGTATAGCTCACATATTTATCCAGGCAGTGCCAGGACAAGGCAGTCCAGTACCCAGGGCAAAGATGCCAAACTGCCAGTGCACCCACATCCCTGCAATAAACTTTTACACCCAGGGCAGTCGTCCCTTCTGCCCACCCCTTGTCCCGGCCCTGCATCCAGGAAATATGTCTTCAAATTCATTAAAATAGTGACTACTTCCTGTTCTGTTATAGCATACCACAACACAGGGAGTTCATTTTCTTTTAGGTTTTCTAGTGATATTTCTCCTTTTTCAAAAGTAAAGTTTTCTTAGTAGTATAAATATTCATGATAATTAAACATCTTTCTATCTCCAAAAGAAAAATGATTTGTTCATGTATTCATCTCATTGCCTAAATTGATTGTCTTTATTTTTTGATCCAATATCTAATTTTGCAAGGCTCTCACTTTTTCGTGTAGGAATATTGCTTAGCAATAACATACCAAATGTTGCAATAAATGATTATGGTCTGCAATATGCAAAATTGGCAAAACCCACGGTTATGACCCCTGCTGCAGTACTAACTCTTTAATTGCTACTGGTCTAGAGAAAGATAGCTTTTAACCTCTACCTAAAATAACATTTCATATTTACAGCTTAACAATGACTTATCTCTAGCACACTCTAATAAACAGAATACATACTTTCATATTACTACATCCACCAGGGCCACCATTAAAAGACATCACCTAAAAAAGAATGCAAAGCGAGGTAAAACTGCACTTATAAGATAAAGTAGCATGTTTTTTTTTTACAGAATAAGGCTAGCCATACATGCATATGTTCCCCTTGTTTAGCCCATGGGAGGGAACTCTATTAGAGTGTGGATGGAGAAATTTCCCCAGCAGGCTAATGCATTTGGACAGACAGCACCCACCACTGTCTGAATCCCTGAACAGTGACTGCAACTGATTGGATATAGTCAGTGTTAAGCAGACAATTATAGATTCAAAGTTTGTCAAGCTGGGTTGTGCCGCAGGATCACCCATGACTCAAGTTTCAAGCCATTGTAGTGGATGATTCTAAAATCCCTATTTTCAAATCAGGCTAATTCTTTTTATGATTAGAATCACTGAAATGTTTCTCTTGCCTATATTCCTTATACTGTTTGTTTTTATACACATTATGCATATGTATGTGTGGGAATGATCAATACTGCTTATTTTCCTTGAGGATTTTTTATCAGATATTGTTTTAAAGTAATGAACTCAGCATTGAAAATATGAAGGATAAAGAACTAAAGATTGGGAACAATGTATATAAATTAATTTGCGCTGAATATTAACTTAGAAAATGCAAATCGTGCTGATAGGTGATTTAAAGAAACTATTAAGTGTCAAATTAATAGGCAAAATGATACAAATAAAGTCCAATTGCATAAATATACACCAGTGGTTTTCAATGAAACAACACCCAGATCAGTGTGATGATTAAAGGAAGGTGTGATGTGATCTCAAACAACGTGCTCCTGCTTCACAAGTAGAACGCCTCTTCCACATTAACCACAGCTCATGGAAAACAAAAGAGAGAAACTCTCATAGCGCAGCTGAGTATTAAACAATACAAGGAGGATAGATGGTCTCTAGCAATGGCACACTCACGAATCCACCGATTAAAAGCCGCATATAGCAACAATACACCGATCCTTCATTAAGCAGCTCAGCTCATATGATGTTTCCTCTCCTCATTCGAATCCTAGATCGAATCCTAGATCCGTCCCGCTCGTAACTCCTCCCCCACGCGTTACGTCAATAGTCACTTGACTTAGTCATGGGTCACTGCCTGTCCACTCACCGCTGATGTTATTTATAGTCAGCGTGGGAATCAGGCAGAGACGGGATTGATAGTGAGGGAGTATTAGACATCTTACATCATTGCAAGCATAAACGAAGGATCATACACTGTTCATTAACATAGTGCATGTAGGCAATTTAATACAAAGAATAATAATTATTAAAATAATTCAAAACATCGTTTAAAAATATCCAAGAACATCTAGTGGCATTATTAAACTGAGGATATGCTTATATGCATAGCAGCTTCTAGTGGCCACAGTAAATAAAGCACTTAAAACTCCAGCAAATGCTGCACTACATCAATCCATGAGCAGATATAGTTGCAATATAACAATGTATATAAATATATCTATAAAGTGCATTTATATAAAAATAAAAATACAATTATAAATATAAATAACAACATACCATTTAAAAAATTCAAGAATTAAAATATTTAAAATATTTAAAATATTTCAAAGAGAGGAATATATGGAAAGATAAAACCATCACGTGAGGAATCATCTTGTACACACTTAATAATCAGAGATAAAACAATTAAGGTCAAATTCAATATTTAACCCATTGGGCGATAGAGATCTCATCTCATGAATCCATTTTGATTCAGATTGACTCAATGTCCGTACCATGTGGCTACCCCTCCAATGTGGGTTATATTTGGCAATGGCCCAAAATTTTAATTCTTTGGGGTCCCTATTATGGCACAGGTCAAAGTGTCGTGACACATTATGTTTAGGGAAGCCCTTTTCAATATTTTGCACATGCTCCCTAAGACGTTTCCACAGGGGCCTTTTGGTGCGGCCAATATATTGGAGGGAGCATGAACATTGTAAAGCATACACTACTCCCTCCGTCCTACACGTTATTAGATCTTTAATTTGATATTCTTTTTGTGTAACATTGGACACAAAACTTGAACATTTGTGTCCATTGAAATTGGTCTTTTTGCAAGCAAAGCATCTTTTACAAGGAAAGAAACCTTTTCCTTGGAAGAAGGTTAGAGTATTGGATTTGGTGGGAGGATCAGGTACATTCTTTGCCACCAAATGCCTCAGGGAAGGAGCACGTCTATATATTATTCTGGGCATACTAGGCAGTATACATTGTAGTTGTTTATCCGCCTGTAATATAGACCAATGCCTTTTGAAGATGGTTTCCAATTGTTTATGTTGTACGTTATAATTTAAAATAATTGGTACTTGATCATCCATAGCTTTATTTTTTATCCTATCTTCTATTAGTGTCTCTCTGGGTATTTCTAACACGTTTTGGATTTGTGTCTGTATGAAACTATCGTCGTATCCTTTATTCACAAACTTTTCCCCAATCATTTTGGCTTGCTCCAAAAAAGTCTGTGGGTCAGTGCAATTCCTGCGGATTCTGACCAATTGGCCTTTCGGGATGTTTATTAGCCATGGGTCATGGTGGCAGCTATCAACCGGTATATAGCTATTCCGTTCGACCGGTTTGAAATACGTTTTTGTGGTAATCAATTCTGCTTCGAGTGTAATTTCTAAATCCAGAAATTGTATAGTTTTTTCATCAATAGTATATGTAAGTACAATATTTTTCTGGTTTAAATTTAATTTATTAAAGAATTGGATTAAAGATTCAGTGTCACCCCTCCATATAAGAATACAATCATCAATAAATCTCTTGTAGAGTATTAATTGATCCGGTGGGTCTTCATAAATGGCTGTTTCCTCCCACTCTGCCATGAAGACATTGGCAACACTAGGTGCGTATTTGGCCCCCATGCCAATGCCATTCAAGTTTTAAGTGCTGTATTTACTGTGGCCACTAGAGGCTGCTATGCATATAAGCATATCCTCAGTTTAATAATGCCACTAGATGTTCTTGGATATTTTTAAACGATGTTTTGAATTATTTTAATAATTATTATTCTTTGTATTAAATTGCCTACATGCACTATGTTAATGAACAGTGTATGATCCTTCGTTTATGCTTGCAATGATGTAAGATGTCTAATACTCCCTCACTATCAATCCCGTCTCTGCCTGATTCCCACGCTGACTATAAATAACATCAGCGGTGAGTGGACAGGCAGTGACCCATGACTAAGTCAAGTGACTATTGACGTAACGCGTGGGGGAGGAGTTACGAGCGGGACGGATCTAGGATTCGATCTAGGATTCGAATGAGGAGAGGAAACATCATATGAGCTGAGCTGCTTAATGAAGGATCGGTGTATTGTTGCTATATGCGGCTTTTAATCGGTGGATTCGTGAGTGTGCCATTGCTAGAGACCATCTATCCTCCTTGTATTGTTTAATACTCAGCTGCGCTATGAGAGTTTCTCTCTTTTGTTTTCCATGAGCTGTGGTTAATGTGGAAGAGGCGTTCTACTTGTGAAGCAGGAGCACGTTGTTTGAGATCACATCACACCTTCCTTTAATCATCACACTGATCTGGGTGTTGTTTCATTGAAAACCACTGGTGTATATTTATGCAATTGGACTTTATTTGTATAATTTTGCCTATTAATTTGACACTTAATAGTTTCTTTAAATCACCTATCAGCACGATTTGCATTTTCTAAGTTAATATTCAGCGCAAATTAATTTATATACATTGCACTAATTTGTTTGACCTACATCACTTTTTGCTGCGTTTATTATTTGGTAATTTTGTTAATGCTCCATAATTTGATATTTAATTAGCGCTGTAGTACCTATATATTTTTACAAAGATTGGGAACAGATGTAATTTCTTTCCCTCATGTTTCAAACGTGTTCAACCCTTCCCCCTACTACATTCCTAAATGGCTTCACTTCAAAACCCCCCTCCTTTCTACTGCATTCTAAAGTGGGCTTTAACCTTTCCTCCCCCTTCCTGTCTTCAGCCCACCAAAGGGATTTGGTGTCTCGTGAAAAGCAGAACTGTTTTCCAAATAAGGACTTTCATTCCTTACACCCTTGCTCCTAGACAAGCTCTTTCCCTAGCTCATATCACCGTCTGAAATAAAGATGGCTCCTGGACTTTGGAATGTGCCATGTGCTACAGACGTCACAGGGTGAATGGGAGGAGCAGTGGGTGATTGGGAGGACAGAGTGGGTAAAGGGGCTGGGATGTATGACGTGAACCAATCAAATGCATGTATTTGTGATTCTATGCTTTTAATAAAGCTGTGTGGGCTATAGCTCGCTCTCTTTTGCTGGTGAACGTTGGAAAGGTGAGATGTGGTCTGTTTTGTCTATAGATTACACTGTCTCACTATATTAATTTGAATCAAACGGCAGGATAAGTTTCACCCTGAGAAATTGTGTCAGGAAATGAATTAATCCTTTACACTGTGTATGACCAGCTTTAGTGTTGGGTATTAAGTGTTAAGGGCTCCTTTAAGAATTAAGTGGTTAGGTTATATTGAGGAAGTATAGAGAGAAAAATTCCCAATGGAACACAGAAAAAAAAGGGCTTTAACTCTTCCCTACTCTATCAAAAAAAGGTTTGGCTTTAGGCATACCTCCCAACTGTCCCTGATTTTGAGGGACTGTCTCTGATTTGGAGCAATGTCCCTCATTCTCCTCATTTGTCCCTCATTTTGGTCTGTTCTATATAGATGTATATAAAATGCACTTTTTATCTATCAAAAAGTGTTTTCCAGTGCTAAACCTTTCATCTGATTTCTAAATTACTGCATTTTTAAATTCCAAGAGCCAATATAAAGGAATAGTAGTGGTAAAAAGGCACTTGTGGGCTTAACCAATCGTATGTTTTTGTACAATTCTCCTTTTAAGGGGGCGTGGCAAGGGGTGTGTCCTATGCCTGCATACTTTTGTCGATAGGTGTTCCTCCTTTCCAATCTCAGAAAGTTGGGAGGTATGGCTTTAGGTTTCGCAGGTCCAGTTAAGGGTTAAAGGTTGGTGGAGATGTAAAGTCGAATTCCAGGTTTACTTTGACTTTGTCCAAGCTGGCCCAAATAAATGATTAGTAATTCCATTACTAACTGGTGCAGCACACTGTACCACATTGTAGTAGCATCAGTTACTGTTGCTGTGATCCACAGCAAAGCAGATGACTTACCATTGGCTGCTGAAACTACATACAGTTGGGCTGAATGCTCCTCTGCCATTCAGGAGAAGCCTTGCATTTTTATCTATGAACACAAGGCTTCCTGCGATTGGCTGAGATGGGGGCAGATAACATAAAGTCAAATTAAACCTGCAACTGCACTTTGAAGGTTACTTGTTAGAGTAGAACAGGGATAAGCAATTAGCGGACCTCCAGCTGTTGCAAAACTACAAGTCCCATCATGCCTCTGCCTCTAGGTGCCATGCTTGTGGCTGTTAGAGTCTTGCTATGCCTCATGGGAATTGTAGTTCTGCAACAGCTGGAGGTCCGCTAATTGCATATCCCTGGAGTAGAATATAGATACATTTTAGGTTGGCTTAGTCTAGGGCATATTTAGATTTTGTGCCAGAATCCCTGTACCAGAAACTACCAGTATGTGACTATAAGCATCACCATAACAAGGGTATTCCTTAAACATAACCCTTATCTTAACCGCAGGATAAACCTAGTGCCCTGTACACACGACCGGTTTTCCCGTCGGAATAAACTCTGAAGGTTTTTCAGGCGAAGTTCCAACGTATTTCCGCTCAAGCTGTCTTGCATACACACAGTCACACCAAATTCCGATCGTCAAGACCATCAAGGTGACGTACAACACTATGGCGAGCCAAGAAAAGTGAAGTTCAATGCTTCCGAGCATGCGTCGACTTGATTCTGAGCATGCATGGTTTTTAGTCCGTCAGAATTTCATCCAGACGAATGGAAATTCTATCTAATTCTGTCAGAATTTCCGACGGAAAAAGTCAGATGGGGCATACATACACGGACGGAATATCCGATGAAAAGCTTCCGTCTGACTTTTTCCATCTGAAATTCCACTCGTGTTTACAAGGCAAAACCCAAACCCTAAACCTAACTGTTATCTAACTCCAGCCTCTAAAGAAGCCCAGTGGGAGAGTGAAACGCATTAGATAGGGACTTCCGTTGATGTTACTATCAGCACTTGGCACGCACGCTACTCTGCTGGTTCTGCATCGGCTTTACATGCTTGTTTGCACAGGAAACATGTAAGAGGGAAATTTGTATGTTTTAAATCTTTTTAACTATAAAATGGAATTGCACTATGGAGATTTCTCTACCTCTTTATATGACCATTAACCTGCCATCCTACTGAGAGAAGTGGATGAGCTGGAGAAACGGCATCTGATCATCTACCTATGATAGGTGTATTCACAATCTGTGGAGAAGCTGGAGAAACGATATCTGAGCACTCATCTGTGACAAGCTCATTTACATTCATAATTTGGTAAATTAGGGCACAAAAGCGGAGCACGGCACCTTATCATACATTAGAAGATTTGGAGCACTGATTGCACTTTAAAAAAAGCACTATTGTACTTTGTTGGGAGGACTTTGATGATTTTTTGCAGAACTAAATTTTATGAACTAATAATTTTTTATGATTTATGGTGTATATGTATGGAAAAAGACAGTGCAGCGCTAGACAAAATATAACATCAAGTGTGAAAAGTGTGTCAATAGAATATTTAAATAAATAAATAAACCATGAATAAAAAATTATATAAGTGAAATATAAAAATAACTCAATCTAATATGGCAATTATCCTCTGAAGTAAACAGGACTGTTGCAAAAAATAAACATGATAACTAAACCTGTGAAGGTAAGTGATGCCTAAAACAAATGTATTTCTGCAGTGAAGCCAGAGAACCTGTCTCAGTGTTCCAACAAATCAGTGTGAATTATGCCACATAAATAATCACAGTGATAATAATACACAGTGTTTCAATATAAGTCCATGTTGCATGGAAAGTATAAATAAAGTTGAATAAAGGTGAGTAAAATTAAATAGAGTCCACAAAGGAAAAAAAAGTGAAGGAGGGGTTTTGTAGTCCCTTCAGGTGAAGATGGTAAAAAAGCAGAAGATCCACCAAAAGACCGCAGATGGAAATAGGAGGAAGCAATCCACAGACAATCCAATGTAAAGAGAAATGGAGGCTTACCGGAAAGCCTGTGACCCGACCTTCTCAGGAAGGATCTAAACAGGCGTGTTGGGATACAAACGTCCCTCAGGCAGTGGAGATGGATCGATATCCTTCACGAATCAAACGTCAGGGTCCACAGCGTCGTAGCTCCTCATATGGGTCAGGGATGACAGCACTCACAGAGATATGTAGCAACGGTGGTCAGCAGATGTCATATGAAAAAAGGAAAAATTTCCATGGTATAGCCTGCTTGATATTGGTTTATTTAAAAATTCAATTAAAAATCCATTAAAAAGATTTCCCATACATAGGGAACAAATATATAGAGTCCTTGCAAGGAAAAGAAAAAGCTCCAAAATATAAACAGACCGCCTTGGGCCGTTAGCGCATGCACAGTGCGTGTGTTGCAGCCCGACGATCGTTTCGTCGTAATGACATCATCAGGGGCACGCACACCTCACTGTGCATGCGCTAACGGCCCAAGGCGGTCTGTTTATATTTTGGAGCTTTTTCTTTTCCTTGCAAGGACTCTGTATATTTGTTCCCTATGTATGGGAAATCTTTTTAATGGATTTTTAATTGAATTTTTAAATAAACCAATATCAAGCAGGCTATACCATGGAAATTTTTCCTTTTTTCATATGACATCTGCTGACCACCGTTGCTACATATCTCTGTGAGTGCTGTCATCCCTGACCCATATGAGGAGCTACGACGCTGTGGACCCTGACGTTTGATTCGTGAAGGATATCGATCCATCTCCACTGCCTGAGGGACGTTTGTATCCCAACACGCCTGTTTAGATCCTTCCTGAGAAGGTCGGGTCACAGGCTTTCCGGTAAGCCTCCATTTCTCTTTACATTGGATTGTCTGTGGATTGCTTCCTCCTATTTCCATCTGCGGTCTTTTGGTGGATCTTCTGCTTTTTTACCATCTTCACCTGAAGGGACTACAAAACCCCTCCCGCGCGTTTTTTTCTTTTGTGGACTCTATTTAATTTTACTCATCTTCACCTGAGGGGACTACAAAACCCCTCCTTCACTTTTTTTTCCTTTGTGGACTCTATTTAATTTTACTCACCTTTATTCAACTTTATTTATACTTTCCATGCAACATGGACTTATATTGAAACACTGTGTATTATTATCACTGTGATTATTTATGTGGCATAATTCACACTGATTTGTTGGAACACTGAGACAGGTTCTCTGGCTTCACTGCAGAAATACATTTGTTTTAGGCATCACTTACCTTCACAGGTTTAGTTATCATGTTTATTTTTTGCAACAGTCCTGTTTACTTCAGAGGATAATTGCCATATTAGATTGAGTTATTTTTATATTTCACTTATATAATTTTTTATTCATGGTTTATTTATTTATTTAAATATTCTATTGACACACTTTTCACACTTGATGTTATATTTTGTCTAGCGCTGCACTGTCTTTTTCCATACGTTTTTTTTGTTTTTGTATCTAAACATTTGTGTTCAGCTGCAGGACGTCCCTCCCGGGACCCACCCTTAATTGCTTTATTATTGCTTTCACCTAGCGCAGATTTCCCTATCCCATTTCCCTTCCTTATACCAATGGTGTATATGTATGAATTGTATAATTTAAGGAGACATTGTCGGGGACCTGCATATACAAAAATAGATAAAAAAAAGAATACTTGTTCGTTCATATAATGCAGAACCAATATACGAATGACATTTTTATGCTCTGAAATGCTTTATACTGGAAATTAAACTTGTGCTGAAATTAGCAATGATATGTGTCAGTGATAGGTGGCACTGATGGACATTAATGAGTACTGATAGGCAGCACTCATAGGCTGCACTGATGGGCACTGATAGGCAGCATTGATGGGCACTGATAGGTGGCACTGAGCACTGATAGGTGGCACAGATAGGTGCTGATAGGCAGCATTGATGAGTACTGATAGGCGGCATTAATAAGCATCATTGATGAGCACTGATAGGCGGCACTGTAAGGCGGAATTGATGGGCACTAATGGGCATTGAGCACTGATAAGCAGCACTGATAGGCGGCACTGATGGATGCTGATAGGCGGCACTGGGCACTGGTAGGCAGCATTGATGGGCACTGATAGGCAGAATTGATGGGTACTGATAGGCAGTATTGATGAGCATTAAAAGGCAACACTGAAATGCAGCACTGATTAGGCAGCACTGATGGGCACTGATAGGTGGTACTGATAGGCAGCACTGATCGGCGGTACTGATAGGCAGCATTGATGGACACTAATAGGTGGCATCGACGAGCGCTGATAGGTGGCACTGATAGGCAGCACTGTGTAAATCAGTGTAAACAATTTACTGACATTCTTGGCAGTTAACGCCTCTCCTTTCCTTACACAGGCACAGCGTGAGAGGAAAGGGCTGCCGATACCTAGCAAGTCCGTTTACATGTGATCAGCTAACCAAATGGTAAAGGGCCTCCATGATTGCGATGGATGCACATCCCAGAAGGCATGCGGGAAGCAGAGTTCAGGGAGGATATCCATGGACACCCTCCCAAAATTTGAAGCCCCAGGGGTCAGATGGAAGGGGGGTCAGGGGGGGCCATCATGGTTTCTTGCATCGGGGCCCTGACGGTTCTAGTAATGCCCCTAGCTTGATGGGAAATGTGTGGTGCACTGAATTAATTGTAGACAATTGTTCTAGTAATAGCCCTGAGCATAAAGACATTGCTATGTTTCAGTTTCTTGGTAAAAGGCAATACTTAAACATTTCTTATTGAGGGCAATGCATCATGCAAAAGCTTCTTCAAAACATAAAGGAAGAGGTGAAACAGTCCACATGCAAAGTTGATTATACGGTATAACTAATCTGAAGTTATAAAATATAATCGGTGGAGTTGACTTTCTATCCAGAACGTGGCATACAAGTCTTTTATTTTTATGCAATATACAATAATATTTTATAAAATAAAAATGTTGATTGCAAAGCAGGTGTATACAATTGTTGTTTTATGGAATAAAACAATAGAAGGCTATATACTGTATACAATATGTGGTAATGTACAAGGTCTTTCAAGTACTACCTACTGAATACATCTGAACATGACAATCATATGGAAGTAGAAGAACTCAGATTTTATTAACAATACAGATAGATGTAGTGCCCACCATTATTCCAGATCCCATGTCATTTCTTCATGTCTAGTATGTGACATGCTGAAAGCAACATGCCTATGAGCTGTCAGGACGTGTTTAAAGTTAATAAGCCGAGTAACTCTCCCAGACACAATTAGTATCAGAGAAAAATAGACACGGGCATCAATTTCATAAAATTGCATAAAAGTGACACTTAATCAATGAATAAAGAACTTGGCGCTTTCATATCCTGATATCCTTTTCCCTATTTCTAACAATTACACCAATAGCAGCCGCATGGAGAATGACTTGATATATCCCTCAATTTGGCCAAATTTAACTCTAAACCTCCATCCTGTTATTTATTCATAGCATGCCAGCCTTATACTTACATTTACCATGTTCCTGTAGTGAGATACAGCTCTCATTAGTCCTTTTGACATTCGGGGTTGATTTACTAAAGGCAGGTAGGCTGTTCACTTGGCAAGGGAAGCTTCAGTTTGCAAGGAAATTTGCCCCAGTGTTTAGCGGGTGGAATAGGCACATCCTCAGAGCTGTATGCACAAGAGCCTTTTATTTACATACAGTATGGTAGCAGGATTTTAGGAGTTAGCAGTTAGGACAGCAACAGGATGTTAGATGCACACTGAATTTCTGGCTTATCAGAAACATGCTTATCTGCATGTTACAGAGATGTACTAAATATGTATTTTTGCCAACGGTACCTGACGCTACCGAAACATTATGGGGGTCTGGCTCTCCCAGACGTGAAACATTACTACCAAGCGGTACACCTACGGAGGATCATCGACTGGAACCGACATGAACAAACTAAACTTTGGGATTGTGTAGAACACACCCAGGTAGGTGTCCCCTTAAAGGGAGCAATCTGGTGCTATGATCGACTCCCCCCAGTCATGACTACACATCCTATCATAGGCGCCACGCTATTTGTGGGCTCGGTAGTAGTAAAGACCACCTCCCTAACCTCCAGACAGTCCCCTCTATTCCCCATTTTAGGCAATCTGGCATTTGCGCCAGGACTAGACCACTCGTATGACATGTATGGACGGCGGGCAAAGACTGCACATTGCATTACATAGACGGGGACCATTGGGCCTCGATCCAATCACTGACAAGTGAGAATGGGGGTTTTCAGCAACCTTTCTGGAAAGCGATCATACTGCACCATTTCGTTAACTCAATACCAGACCCTGCACATTTCAAACGCGATCTGACAACCCTGGAGGACTACTGTAGGGATGACAGTACACTACCCCAGGTACTCTCCAAAACATATACTCTGCTCAACACCCCAGCGGAACAACTAGATTTGCTGTTTCTGCAGAAATGGGAAAATGACCTACAATGTACTTTCACAACCTTACAAAAACAAAACATTCTTAATCCACGTACACATGATCGGACGTCAAACAAACTTTTCCTTGGATTTTTGTCCGAAGGGAGTTGGCCAGGCACACCCATAGCATACACACGTCTGACTTTTCTGCAAACTTTCCTAAAAATTTCCCAACATCACGTGGTTTTTCTGCTCTTTTCTGCTCTTTACTGCCACCCTTTGGTCAACTTCTGCTATTGTTGGTTGATTTTAACATTGGTTCTGGGCATGCGTATTTGCACTTCGGACAAAAGTCAGATGGATTTCTGTACACACGGTCGGACTTTGCACCATTGGACTTTTGTTGCCGAAAAGTTTGACCGTTTGCAGAGCGAACTTTTGTCCGATGAAAACCAAAAAGGTTTGTCTGACGGAGCGTACACACGGTTGGATTTTTTGGCAAACTTGCTTGTTTTGAAGTGTGTTGGCAAAAAGTCCGACCGTGTGTATGGGCCTTTAGATTCTCCCTGAAATCGTCCATTTGCACAAAAATTCAAGAGACAAATTATAAGAATCTAAATAGGTGGTATTATACTCCTCAGTTGCTGCACAGATTCTTCCCTACTACATCAGATAAGTACTGGAGGTGCCAGGCAGACAAAGGGACACTCCTCCATGTCTTCTGGTCCTGCCCACTACTAAAACACTTTTGGACAACAATTGCAAAAATCGTTCAGAAATTTACGGATCATACAATTCAGAGATACCCTGCGTTCTTTCTGCTACACGCCACCGCAATCCTGGCACAGTTGTACAAGAAATGGGTGGTTAGACACTTGCTCATGCTCAACGCCACAAAGTCTTGCAATTCAGCTACATGGAAGCAAAACGTGCCCCCCTCCGTTGGATTGTGGTTGCGCAGAGTAGAAGACATTAAAAAACTGGAAGACTTAGTCCTCACGGCCCAACACAAACAGAACAAGCATTCCAAAACTTGGATGTTATGTAATATGTTAATTTTCTCTGATGAAGTCCAGGGTTTACTGAACTACTGAGGGTTACGCTGGTGTAGACCCAATGTGGGACGACGCCCTTGCCATGTCCATCGCACTCGTGAACAAATATCCCCCCCCCTTTTCTTTCTTATTCTCTGTCTGTTTCGCCCCCTATCTTTTCAACTGATGACTTTGCCTCCCATTCTGAGGCCGTTCTCATCCTTCAGCTTGGTTACGGTCATAAGGTAGTTAGTAGCCCGATGGTGTACGCTAACCAGTTGTTATAGCAATGTTGAGTATATATAATTATTATATATTATTATACTATATATAATTAGTATATGTAGTATGGACTGGTTCTCAGGTTGAATAGTACAATTTATACACTGAACTAACATGTCCTTTCTTTTAGTTGACATACTGTATGCTACCCTCCCTGGAGACTGAATGCAAGTCTTCTATTGTAGACCTCTATATTTGTTGAAATGGCGAATTTGACCACAGTTGTACTGTATCTTTTCTGTACCCCTTTTCCTTTGTACTTTTCAATAAAATGTATATTTGAAAAATAAAAATAAAAAAATGTCTGTCTGCTCCAGTTTTAGTAAATAGTGGAGGACTGAATTTACGATTGTGTACATACTACAGGATTGTGTGTGTGTATGTGTCTGGGTATTGTGCTCTGTTACACTATTTAACCTGATCTTCAGTAAAAGTGATTAAATATTCATCTTCAGCTCACTAGCTACTACATTGTGTCCCATGTCATGTCCCAAGCCCACTAACTTGATACCAAGGTCCTAGGCATATTCTTTTCAGGGAATAAATCTTTCCTCAGGGTGTTAAGAATGATGGGTGCCAGTCACTTTATTTAAAGGGGTTGTAAAGGCAGAAGTTTTTTTTATCTTAATGTACTCTATGCATAAAGATAAAAAGCCTTCTGTATGAAGCAGCTCCCCTCTGCCCCCCTAATACTTACCTGAGGTCTCTCTCTGAACAGCGATGTCAATGAGAGTCGTCCGAGATTCTCCCTCCTAAATAGCTGAGGCACAGCAGCAGCGCCATTGGCTGTCGCTGCTGTCACTCAAAGTTAGCTAGCCAATCAGGGGAGAGAGTGGGTGGGGCCGGGTCTGGGCTCTGTGTCTGAATGGACACAGGGAGCTGTGACTCTGCTTGGGTGCCCCCATAGCAAGCTGCATGCTGTGGGGGCACTGAACAGGATGGAGGGGCCAGAATCACAGAAGAGGGACCAGAGAAGAGGATGATCTGGGCTTCTCTTGGCAAATCCACTGCAACAGAGCACGTAAGTATAACATGTTTGTTATTTTTATGGGGGGAAAAACGAGACTTTACACTTTAAGACTTATGCAGTTGTATTGCACATGCACATGGAGAACAGGAAGTAGGGTAGAGGAAGCACAGTATACCTGTAGGTTTCTACTCAAAAGAGTCCTTGATCTACTGTAGTGATGATTTATTCAAGAAAAGTTTGGTGCACAGGAGGTTCCGGAATCCAACAGGAAGTCTGCAAACCTTTAAGGCCCCGTACACACAAGAGGATCCATCCGCTGGAATTGATCCGCGGACCGGCTCCAGCGGATAGATCCCCTGGTGTGTACACTCCAGCGGATCTGTTTCTGCGGATTTTTATCCCCTGGGATGGATTTCAAGCGGATAAAAATTTGAAGACATGCTTTAAAATCTATCCGCGGATGCGCGCAGCTTTCAAGATGGCCACCGGCGTCTGAAGCTCCGCTCCACCACGGCCTAACGCTGCACACCGGAGCTGACTGAGCGCCCCCACAGCTACCACACCGGGCCGATCAGGTAGGGGAAGCACCCCCGAACCCGCGGATGTCGTTACCGCCAGTCCTGAGGGACTTAACAGGCCAAATGGCGGCGTCTCCCGGCCCCCTCAGCTATGCCAAGATGGCGGCTCCACGAGGCCCAGAAACGGAGCAGAAGGAGGACTCCATAGCCGACCAGGATCATTCCCCCCCGCAATCCCCAGGCACTGGATTCCCCCCCTTAGCAGCAGCAGCTTCCCCATCATCCACTGAATCACTGCTGGGCAGGATGGGATCTGCATTCCCCACTACCCCCATGCTGGACCCACATACAGGCCTGCTGCTTACTGTCAGTGAGGTGCAGGAGGAGGCCCCCATTCCCACTGACTTTCCCTCTATGATGGCTGCTTTCTCCCAAATGCTGTCCAGGAGCCTGGCACTGAACGCAGCACAGATCACATCATCCATCCATGCAGACTTGCTGCAGCTGGGGATGAGGATGGACACAATAGAGCAAAAGGCGGACCAGGCAGTGGCGCGAATCAATCAGAATTCCACAAGGTTGCAAGAGGTACAGGATCAACTGGAGATGGCTTTTTCTAAGATCGACGACCTCGAGAACCGTTCGAGACGCTATAATTTTAGGGTGCGGGGGCTCCCGGAGTCGGACAAGGAGGTGCAAGCGGCAGTGAAAACCCTGATTAAAAGCCTCATCCCTGATATCGCTGAGCACCGTCTTGAGCTAGATAGAGCACACAGAGCCTTACAATCCCCCCGATCGGATGGCCTGCCCAGAGACATCATCGTGAAACCGCACTACTATGCTGTCAAAGAAGAGGTGATGAGGAGAGCTAGGAGATCAGACAACCTCACTTTGAACGGCCACAACATCCAAATTTTTGCGGATCTGTCACCTTACACAGTGCAGAAGAGGCGCTCACTTAAACCGCTGCTGCAGGTCCTTATGGGAAAAGAAATCACGTACAGATGGTCCTTCCCGCTACGAGTGAACTTTTCCTACAGAAACAAAAATTTTGGCTTCTCATCATTCACAGAGGGGGAACGCCTGCTAACCCAACTAGGACTGATTGTCCTGGAACCGCCATCCTCACAGTCCGGCAGGGGGACACCTGGATCCACGAAGAGACCGCCGCCCGCAAGCCCGCTGCAGAAGAATTGGCTGACACAGAACCACAAGCGCTCCAAGGAGAACTCTTTCACATGAGATTCATCGGCTGAAGTACTACCAGTCCTGACTGGTCTGAACCACTGAAGAACTACCCATCCCTCACGGGGGTGGAGGGTCCCTCTTTCCCCCCCGGTCCCATCGTTGGCCCTTGTGGGAACTGACTTCCTATACCACTATTGGGTTGCCTTGTTGAGGCCTATCGGAACTCTGATAAGCAGTTTTATTTATCTTTTTATGTTACTGTTAGCGTATGTTGCTTCTTGGGTATGGTATAGGGACTGGGACTCTGGCCTGGGACTCTGGGGGGGGGGGTATAGTTTCGGGAGCTCTGGGGCTCCTGGGGGGACTATTTTCTTCAGCTTGGTCGCTAGGGATTGTTTAATATCACACATCTTATTCTTGCTGGGGAGACTAGGGGGAAAATCAAGGTCACAGTTTGATAGAGCGGGGGGGGAGGGGGGGGTCGCAGTTCTAGGAGACGTACTAGGAGAGGGGGGGGGGGGGGGTCATGGCCCACAGGCCCCACAGGCGGGCAGCTTTTAATACGGATTAAGTTACTGGATGCTGGCCCTTTTCCTTCTCTCCCTCCTCCAGTTAGTTCATGTTGGGGGCTCGGTTACAGTTTGTGGGTCTAGCCTACATGGTAGGGGCGTTCAGTTTATGGGTATCATAGGCTCCCGGTTAGCCCTAAGTGATAGAATAGAGGTGACGGGCCGTGGTGGACTCAGTGCACCTCCATTGGATCAGGATCACCCTTGGTGAAGCCAGATCCGTTACCGGTAGCCCGGCTTTAGGGTTATTTCGGTGCCCTAAACTTTTTGGGGTGAGGGCAGTATTGCCCACTACACCCCGGGGTGGGGGGGGTCAGGGGACCCCCGGAATACGGTCAAGAAATGTTTACCGAGTTTGAGGTTTGATTTGCTCGGCAGCAGCTATGTATTAATGTTATCTTTTCTTCTCCCTTCTTTCTCTTTTTCACCTCTTTTACTTCTGACTTCTCCACATTCCCCTAGGGGTGCTCCACGATTCCGGGGTGTGTTCCGGAGCCTCAGCCCAGACCCAGGTCTCGCGACGCTGCAAGGGCCAGAACTGCGGAAGGAATACTCCCGACAGGATCCAGGTAGGCAGCATTGGTATAGGGGGGCTCCCAAACCTCTGATCCATGGCTGACACATGTCCCCCCCCACCAACACTTAAGATCATCTCCCATAACACTCAGGGCCTAAATTCCCCCGTTAAACGCAGGAAGCTCCTCCAGTCATACCACTCTATGCACGCTGAAGTCCTCCTACTGCAGGAGACACATTTCCCGTCCACCTACAGACCCACATTCCTCCACCACAGTTACCCCCAATTTTATCTTGCCTCAGCTGACAATAAAACAAAGGGGGTGGCCATATGTTTCGCCAGACACATCAACCTGTCTCTGATGGAATCTATAGTGGACCCGCTGGGCCGCTATATCCTGGTTTCAGGCCATATCGACGGGGAACTATACACCTTCGTCTCCTACTACACACCGAATAAGGGCCAAAGACCCTTTTTTGAATCACTATTACGCAAACTACAACCACACTTGAGGGGCACCGTCTTCTTGGGGGGAGACTCAAATACGGCGTTTGACTTCTCACTGGATAAGACGGCTAACGGCGCTCCTAAACCTAAACGCCCCTCCAAACAGAGCGCTAACATAGCCAAGCTCCTCCATTCGGCGGGGTTGATTGATGTCTGGAGGGAGGTAAACCCACGCACAAAAGATTACACCCACTTCTCTGCCCCCCACAACTCCTATGCCAGGATTGACCACGTTTTCACCCACGCCACGACACTGCCATTAATTTGTAACGCCAGGATTGCTGACACCCCCCTGTCAGACCACTCAATGGTCACTTTGCTTACTAGAAGGCCAACGGGTTCTAGAAACCCGCCTCGCTGGCGCCTGAATGAGTCGCTTCTAAGCGATCCGGTCCAATGCTCCTTACTAGAGAAAGACATTAAGGAATATTTCCTTATCAATACAACGTCTGAAGTCTCCCCTTCCACGGTCTGGGCAGCGCACAAAACGGTCATCAGGGGGAAACTGATACAGGTAGCCGCTAAACTCAAAAAGGAACATAGGGCTGACATTATCAGGCTTACAGAGTCCTTTAACAAGTTGAAAAAAGCACACAAACGCCAACCCACGGCTGACTCTCTTGCCCGACTGGACGAAGCGAGAGCGCTTCTGAACTTAGCACTGACAACTGCGGCCGAGAAGCACCTCAGATGGTCAGGGGCTAGGTTTTATTCCCAAACGGACAGGATAGGCTCACGCCTGGCTACCAAACTGAGCCCCAAACAGCGGGCGCTTGCTTTTCCTAAAATACGGGTCCCCACAGGGGAGCTGACGCAGAACCCAACTAAAATAATGGACTCATTCCTTCAATTTTATGTGGGGCTATACAAGCCTGCTCAAACTCCACCCTCCCCTATAGGAAGGGATTTTCTAGACGATCTCCCATTGCCATCCCTGACGGGGGAACATAGGGACATAATGGAATCTCCTTTCACTCAAGAGGAAGTATTGTCCACAATAAAGGCCCTCAAACTGGGCTCATCGCCGGGTCCAGATGGCTTCTCCACTGGTTACTACAAGAAATTTGGGGCATGCCTGGCCCCACACCTGACACGACTGTTCAGTTCTCTCAGGGATGGAGCCCAACTGGGGACGGACCTAAACTCTGCCTACATCTCGGTCATTCCGAAACCGGATAGGGACCCGAGCGAGGTGTGTAATTATCGCCCCATCTCACTGATTAACAACGATATTAAAATCATGACAAAAATACTAGCGAATAGGCTGTCCGGCTTCATAGCCTCATATGTACACAAAGACCAGGTGGGCTTCATCCCTGGGAGACAGGGGACAGACCAGATCAGACGGGCCATAGACATCGTCTCCCTTCTGCAATCACAGTGGGACGGAGGACCGCGGCAGGAGGGCTTCCTGTTATCTATAGACCTACATAAGGCCTTTGACACTATAGACTGGGAGTACTTGAGGGAGGTTCTGAAAAAGTGGGGGTTTGGACCCAACTTCATGGGCCTCATTGGGTCACTTTATTCCAACCCCTCCGCCCAGGTGCGACTAATGGGCAGATATTCTAAATCCTTCCCAATTGGCAGAGGGACCAGGCAGGGGTGCCCTCTTTCCCCGCTCCTATTTGCTGTGGCTATCGAAACGCTGGCAGTGGCAATTAGGACGAACCCTGATATCAAGGGGGTATTCTGTGGACCAAAGGAACACAAATGTGCCCTGTACGCGGACGACCTCCTACTCTTTGTCACTTCACCCCTTACATCCACAACAAAGATACTCCAGACCCTAGGGGTATTCAGTGAGGTGTCGGGCCTGCGGGTAAATGTGGGGAAATCTCTAGCTCTTAATATTTCAGTCCCCCCGGACCTACTTAAACAGCTTACTGATAACTTTGATTTCCAATGGGCTTCCTCACATATTACGTACCTAGGCATTAAGCTCACATCCCATATCGAAGGCCTCTTTAAAGTGAACTACCCCCCGATGATCAGCAAGTGTAGAGGGGACTTGGGGAGGTGGGCCAAATGTGGGCTGTCCTGGCTGGGCCGGGTGAACGCGGTAAAAATGACCCTTCTGCCACGTTTGCTATACCTGTTCCGATCGCTCCCGATCGCGGTACCGAAACATTTCCTTAATAAATTCCAGGCAGAGATTACCCGGTTTGTGTGGGGGAAAAAGGGGTATAGGTGTCCATCGGGAGTTCTCTATCGATTAAAAACTCAAGGAGGTATGGGGCTACCAAGTCTATGGGGGTATTTTCAAGCGGCCCAACTAACACAAATCTCGACGGCCTTCCTCCAGGGACCGAAACCGGACTGGCTTGCAATGGAGAGGCAGTCCATCCCATCACATACCATTGATTATGTCTTGGGGTGTGACCCCAAACGCAGACCAGCCATCTTAGCGCCCACGCTATCTCACTCCGTAGCCCTATGTTCTAAACTATTTTCTCGTCCCGGACTGATTTCCCCTCTGAAACCCCTCTCGCACATATTCCATAACCCAGACTTTCCCCCAGGGATGGACATCAAGGCGTTCCGGTGGTGGACAGATAAGGGTATGTACAGGATAGGTCACTTCCTGGCGAGAGAGGGCCCACTGTCACTAAATCATTGCAAAAAACAACTTGACATGCCTGATGAGGAACTCTTTAGGTTATCTCAAATATCCCACTATCTCCACACTATCTGGAAGGACAAGTCAGCGCCCCCCAGGATATCGCCATATGAAAACTGGTGCGCAAACTCTAGGGATCAGAGGGGTGGGATCTCGTTAATTTATGTGACCCTGGAGTCTAAGACGGATAAGCCCTCGTATGCCTGGGTCTGGGAGGAGGAACTGAACACATCTTGGAGCACCGCAGTCTGGCACCGAGCAACGGAGCGAGCATATAAAGGTATTCTCAATACATGTCTCATTGAAGCTAGTCTTAAAGTGATGTTTAGGTGGTATTACGTCCCCTCTAGACTGGCTAGAATGTTCCCTGGGTCCTCTCCATTATGTTTTAGGGGATGCGAACTGGAAGGTAACATGCTACACACGTGGTGGTCCTGCCCCCGCATTAGATCCTTTTGGAAAAGAGTTTTCCGCACTATGGGCTCCGTACTAGAGAAAAGGATACCCCCTCAGCCTAACACGGCGCTCCTAAACCAGTGCATCCCAGGCCTACCTAAACACTCCAGGATATTATCAGTTTTCATTTTATTGGGGGCCAGGATGACCATAGCTAAAGCTTGGAAGAAACCCGCAGTTTCTTTCCGGATGTTTAGGAGGAAAGTAAACTGGATAATGTCACAAGAACAAATAGTAGCGAAGCGGGCGGATCAGACTGACAAATTCAGGTCTATATGGGAACCCTGGGCTACCTTCTGCAATGTTTCTCTCCTGCCTGGGGCACCGCCTGGAAGCGGGAACACTCCACTCTGATCTTATCTAGGCCTCTCTGTCATTTCTCTCTTTAACACGTTTCTCTATCTCTTTCCCTCTCCCCCCCTGTAGGCACCTCCCTTGGTTCTAGATGCTGCTGTTGGGTAAAATGTTAAAATCCAGGTGGCACCCCTTTTAGGGGGGTTGCCCTGAGAGCGGGCAGACCTCTTCCCCCGAGGGGGCAGAGCGCGGCTGATTTAAGCCTGCCCAGGCCCCTGACCCTGGTACGCGGGACGCAGCGTGATCCCTTGTAGGGGCGTACGGTGTGCCAGGGGTTACGGGAACTGGGCGGTACTAATGTATCAGGAGGCACCCTGAAGTGACGCTCACACTACTTGAGTTAACAATGTGGGCTGCACGCTCTTGAAGAGTACACTGAATATGTTTTTGTTTAGGGATAGGGGAGATTATCTCCCGACATGTATATGTGAGATGGAACTGTTGCTTCATAAACATGTACCAATGTTAACTGACATGTTGTGCTTTTGAAAAATCTCAATAAAAACATTTAAACACATAAAATCTATCCGCTTGAATCCATCCCAACGGATTGATCCGCTGGTCTGTACAGACTCACCGGATCAATCCGTCCGAATGAATCCCCCGCATGCATCGTAATGATTCGACGCATGCATGGAATTCCTTATATGACAGCGTCATGCACATCGCCGCGTCATCATCGCGGCGACGGCACGACACGTCATCGCGATTGGATTTCGGCGCGGATTTCGATCCGATGGTGAGTACACTCCATCGGATCAAAATCCTCGCAAATCCTCGAGAGGATTTATCCGCGGAAACGGCCCCGTACACACGAGAGGATCGATCCGCTGAAATTGATCCGCGGACCGGTTTCAGCGGATAGATCCCCTGGTGTGTACAATCCAGCGGATATTTTTCCGCTGATTTTTTTCCCCGGGGATGGATTTCCAGCGGATCAAAATTTCTTAACATGCTAAGAAATCTATCCGCTGGAATCCATTCCAACGGATTGATCCGCTGGTCTGTACAGACTCACCGGATCAATCCGTCCGAATCCATCTCCCGCATGCGTCGTAATGATTCGACGCATGCGTGGAAGTCCTTATATCACAGCGTCGCGTACGTCGCCGCGTCATCATCGCGGCGCGACGCGTCACCGCGGACGGAATTCCGCGGGGATTTTGATCTCATGGTTAGTACAACCATGAGATCAAAATCCGCCAGAGGACCGTTTCCGCGGATAAATCCTCTCGTGTGTACTAGGCCTAACACACACAATTTATTCTGAATGTTACATCTTGATATGCTTTTAGGGTTTCTTCGAGGTCAATTTTGCGGGGATGTTGTTGGACATGTGAAATATACAATGGGCAGAGATTTGGGTTTTAAGGCAACTTTCACAAGAGGCAGATTCCATTGAGATCAGCAGGGGATCTGTGTATTGAACAACTGCTGATCAAAGCAGAGTAGATGAGTCATCCCTGTCTCAGTATGTGCAGATTGGAAATGGAAACTGGGGCCCGGATTCTCAAACGAGTTACACCGGCAAATAATTGGTGGGTCCCAGCAGACATTGTGTCTGCTGGACCTGCTGATTGGCTCCCGCTGTGTCCAATCACAGCGGGAGTGGGTCACCAAGGTACATGATCTGGCACAGAGTGGTTGCCCTGGCACAGTATATGTGCTTGGGGCAGTACGCAAGCGGTTAACAACAACTGTTGTATCAAAATGGATTATGAATATTTGCTTTTGTAAAGCAAGTTGTATTTCATTTATTATTATGATGATTATACAGGATTTATATAGCGCCAACAGTGTGCACAGTGCTTTACAATGTAGAGGTAGACAGTACAATTACAATACAGTTCAATACAGTAGGAACAGGAGGGCCCTGCTCATGGAGCTTACAGTCTAAAGGGACTGTATTTTATTGAATAAAATTTATGCGGAGAACACTATGGATGTTTCTGTTTTCCCTTTGAGCTGATATGTGGGATTAAAGGAGAAGTCCAGCCTGCGCTTTTTTGGGCTGGGCTTCTTCTATGACTGATAGTCAGCATCGCTCTACTCGGGGAGGAGTGAGAACCGAGCCATCTGCGATGTTCGGTGGCTTGGTTCTCAGCGCACAGACGCCAGGGGATAGATGCATCATCGGTCTGATGCTCCATCCACGAGGTAAGTATAATTAGGGGGGGGGGGAAACATTTACTTATCTTTTAATTTGTTTGGGCTTGCATGGCTGTTTGATCCACAAGGCTGACCTGGGGCTAAAACTCTGTGCGGTTTGGAAGACTTCTGATACTTACCGGAATTCTGATGTTTTTTAACATGCATATTTGACCTTTGTTGAGAAGGTCTATATTGAAGGTAAGCATACACATTTAGAGGGTCGTGGAGGTTTTGTGCTTTGGGAGCACAGTTCTTCACATATTTTGGAAGATTTGCTGGATTGAGTGAACTTAGCACTATTTTTCATCAATGGGTGGTGCACACATTGATGTTGTTTTTCAAAAAAGAGTGACACAAATCAAACTTTATTGATTATTTGATGCAATGCCTTATCACTCTGATGTATGTTATGTTTTATTTGATCACATATATTAATGTATTAAGCACACCATATGTATTATACTGTTGTTGGGCATGGGTATCATGGGGGGATATGTATTATTATTATTATTTTTTTAATACTTTCAGTGGGGAGAGCATCTTTTAAGGTAATTTAGAGGGCAACACTGAATACACACAAACCTTTAAATGACATGCTTTGGGGAATACCTTAAAGTTCAGCGTAAGTTTTGGAACGCGACAAGTTAATATTTTAAAGTGACATTAAAGTGTAAGTTCACCCTAACACTAAAATCCCTGCATCTACAGACATCCATGATCTAACACTAACCTACCTAGCCCTGTAAAGAAGAAATCCGTATACATACTTTTTTTTTTTTTAAGCCGATCCAATCCAGTCTCCAGCAGTGGAAGCTCTGCAGAGGACACAGCTGACAACGGCTGTAAAATGGGGAGTGACTTCACCCATAGACCCGCCTCCACAGCAAAGCAACGGCTGACAGCTCAGCATGGAATCGGGTCGGATCTCCCTCAAAAAAGGTATGTTTACTGATTTCTTCTTAACAGGGCTTGGGACTTGAAATTAATAACGTTTGAAGTTTCAATGAGAGTGAAGAGAGAGTACAGTTTGCATTGACATTGAGAGTTAGAATCTACATAGGGCAGGGCCGTCTAACCGAGCGGGCACCCCTGGGCACAGCCCGGGGGGCCCCACGCTCGCCTGGGGCCCAATGAGGGCCAGACATTTCAAGCAGTAATCCGCCGCTCTATGGCATCTGCACTGTTTTTATGCAGCGGGAGTTCAGAGCGTGCCAGCAGACAGCAGGGATTCGGAAAAGGTGGCCAGAGAGGGGGGGAGTTGGATGTAAAAGCTCCCTGACCACCGAAGAGATGAGCTGCCTCCCCCCCCGCTCCCAGAACTTGGATGCCTCCAACTCCTCTCTGCTTCAGGAACCGTGCGCCGCGTGGCCCGGGCCAGAGGACAGGCTGGCTGGGAACCCAGAAGAAAGAACATGAGGAAGGTGGAGGCTGCCAAGGAGCCACTGGAAGGAGCAGAGCAGCGAGCAACCCCCGGATCTAGAGGGAGACTCGGCGCTGGCCATCAGGTACCTGGCATCCTGTACATACATGCCAGCACACTGAGAGGGGGCAGGGTGAGCAGAGGAGGGACAGCGCCTCTCAGACCCCCCTCCTCTGCCTCTCAGACCCCCCTCCTCTGCCTCTCAGACCCACCTCCTCTGCCTCTCAGACCCCCCTCCTCTGCCTCTCAGACCCCTCTCCTCTGCCTCTCAGACCCCTTTCCTCTACCTCTCAGACCCCCCTCCTCTGCCTCTCAGACCCCCCTCCTCTGCCTCTCAGTCCCCCTCCTCTGCCTTTCAGACCCCTCTCCTCTGCCTCTCTGACCCCTCTCTTCTGCCTCTCAGACCCCCATCCTCTGCCTCTCAGACCCCCCTCCTCTGCTTCTCAGACCCCCCTCCTCTGCCTCTCAGACCCCCCTCCTCTGCCTCTCAGACCCCTCTCCTCTGCCTCTCAGACCCCCCTCCACTGCCTCTCTGACCCCTCTCCTCTGCCTCTCTGACCCCTCTCCTCTGCCTCTCTGACCCCTCTCCTCTGCCCCCTCTCCTCTGCCTCTCTGACCCCTCTCTTCTGCCTCTCAGACCCCCATCCTCTGCCTCTCAGACCCCCCTCCTCTGCTTCTCAGACCCCTCTCCTCTGCCTCTCAGACCCCTCTCCTCTGCCTCTCAGACCCCCCTCCTCTGCCTCTCAGACCCCCCTCCTCTGCCTCTCAGACAGGGGACGGGTGCCAATTGATACGCTGAATTTAAAGACAGGTGACAATGGCAATTGACACAATGAATCTGGAGGCAGGTGACAGTGGCAAGTGACACGCTGACACAAGTGACACATTGTAAAGTAGGTGCGTAAATGGGGGCTTGTAGGGGCCCCATAGCATTACTTTGCCAAGGGGCCCATGATGCTTTTAAGATGGCCCTGGGTGCCCAACCTTTTGAAGCACGAGGGCCACTTAAGCGACTTGATAATCGGTTGTGGCCCACAATGAGCGGAGCAGGCGGACACGGACACAGCCCACTAAACTCTTTTTTTTTTGTGGATCGGATTGGAGGTAGGACACAAGTCGGTTTACATCTGCCACTCTTTGGAGGTGAATGGAGGGTCCAATTGGGTCAGACTGACCGTGTGAAAGGTGTCCAAGGCTGTTTTCACACTGATGAACTGTGGTTTACCCACACTGTGGGTGCAACGCAGTGTACATTTGTCTTTCCTGCACTACAATAGACTTCTATTTTATTCTGCAGGTTTGGTGCACTTTCAGAAAGCTCACAAACTCGCAGGTAAAAACAGAAGTTTATGACTCATTGAAGGTAACCCACAGGTAAACTGCTCTGCATTTGGTTTAAAAGCAGCCCAGTAACCACTGCAGAACAGATATGCCCATACATAAACTGTGATTTTAGTAATAAACTGACCTTTTTAATAACAGTATTCTATTCGATTCCATCCTAGAGCAGGAGGTCGCAGGCCACATCAGAGGGCTCCGCGGGCCACATGTGCCCCTTGGGCCACTAATTGGGCACCCCTGACATATGGTGAGGTGTCTCCCCTTCGCATAAAACTTGGACTTATGGAACATTTCATGAAAGCCATAAACAAGGAAGTTAAAGGTTTTCATTATTTGAGATAGATGTTTCAAAGAATAACTGATACCAAGATTAAGGAAGGCATTTGTGTTGTTCCACAGATAGGATACATCACATCATCAATGACAAGCAGGTGAAGAACAAATCACCAGAAAAGCATACAAGGGTAATGTTGAGATTTTTTTTGGCATCTACAGAGCACCAAACTACATTCAGCTGGTTGACAAACTTTATACTGCTTACAAGACAATGAAGTGTAACATGTCACTGAAGATTAATTGTCTGCATTCAGACTTGGATTTCTTTCCCGAAAATCTTGGTGCAGTCAGTGACGTACATGGTGAAAGTTTTCACCAAGACATTGCCACAATGGAAAAATGCAATCCATCAATGCTGGCTAACTATTTTTGGACACTGCAGCAATATGCACCAGAGTACAAACAAAAATCAGCAGCAAAACACCTTTACCTGTTGAACTCATGCAGCGTCTCACAAACATTATGTGATTAAATATGTCTAGCGCCTATGTACTTTACAGTACTGGTGCTATCTAAAGTTATGGGTAGATCAGAGTGTAGTTAAACTCTGATCCTGATTGTTAGAGCAAAATGCGGTCTCTGTCTCAGCTTGGCTGTGCTGTGAGTCCATTCTGCTGTACTGGGGTGTTCTTCCAGCCCCGGTGCTGCAGGTGGCAGCAGTGGAGTCGAGGTTTGGATGCTCTTTCCCAGCAGCCAATCAGAAGGGTTTGTCCTCGCTGTGCATGCTGGGGAGGGGTATTTATGGGGCAGACGCCATTGGTTTTGGGTCTTCTTCGTTCAGTGTGGCACCCACCTTTAGGGTGGCCACATCACGGCACCCCAGTGCCATGGCCTACCTGGCACTGAGCAAAGAGCAAAGAGCACCTGTCTGGAGATTCCTTTACTTCTACTAGATGTACCACACATCATTCACCCCTAGGAATTTCAGAGGAGCCAAGAGGTAACACACCACCCAAAAATCCAGCAGCTCCTCCGGGGGTAATGCTACATATGTTATAGTCAATAAAAGTTAATTTCAAATCTCTCAAATTCTGAAATGATTTTATTGAAGGGGACTATCATAATCACCAAAAGTTTTTCAGGAAGCAAAACTTTTGAAAAAAGTTTTTGCTTAGTATTATGAGCAGAACAGGAAGTAAGGGGAAATCTATTTAACGGAACTCCAGATCTAAAACTAAGAAGAAAGTTTTGGCTGAACATACTTCTAAGTGAACATTCCTATTACATTTTCATTAAAGAAGTAGCTTTGGGCCACAAAAAGACATTGCAGGCTACAGTACATCAATAGAGGAATTTTCCAAAGTCAGTTGTGTGACAATTTGTAATAACAAATGACAAGGAAGGTAGTCCATAAAAAGAAGTATCTTTCTTGGGTCCCAATCTAGCATTATTCTCTTATCTGGTCAGCACAGGAAAAGGATCAAAAGATTTAAGACTATATTGTAAACTGTTAATCCCTAAGGAAAATCGCCGTTGTTCATTGAAATGCATTTTTGCGGGATAGATGTAGTGTTTACAATCATCATTTCTAAAAAGGAAAGTTTTTTTTTTTTTAATGTTTGCAACTTTGCTGTTATTAAAACACTAAATGGAAAAAAGTCTTTGAAATACCTAGTAAAAATTGTATGATGGTATTTTCTCTCCACTGGGATGAGTTTAAAAGATGGTTAAAAAATATCAAATGATGTTATGGTACGTACAAAGTATTGCAATTTATACAGCATGCTTAATATTTAAAGCTTAATGCCGCGCAGATAAAAAAAAACAAAAAAAAACACTAATGAACGCCGTAATGTAGTCATAAAAATATTTATTGGTAATAAGAATAAGTATCTGAATTTGTCTTGAGCAAGCTCTGCTGCTACTGCAGTGAAGACTGGAATTTCCAGCAGTGCAAAGTTGTCTGGATCACAGAACTAGCACAGAAATACAAATCGTTTGGCAGGTAAAACAATTTTCATACGTGTATTTTAACTGTCTTTCAGCTGCTTGTCTAGAGTTTATCTTTATACCCATAGAGCAGTTTATAAGGATTATTATGCCTTGCACACACGATCGGAATTTCCGATGAAAGAAGACTGATCGTTTGTACAGGACATTACTCTTGCAGCTACTAGTCAGAGAGTATCAAAGTATTAAAGCTTAAACCTAATTGTTGTAGTCCATAATTATAATAATTAACGTTAATGGGCCAGATTCAGATACCTGAGCGTATCTGTCCGGCTGGCGTAACGTATCGGAGATACGTTACGCCGCTGTAACTTTGGGCGCTTAGTTCTGTATTCAGAAAGAACTTGCGCCCATATTTACGGCGGCGCAACGTATGTGTTGCGGCGTAAAACCGCGTAATTCAAATGGGGATGTTGGGGGAGTGTAATATTTAAATTTGTCTTGACCCCGCATTTTCTACGTTTTTATTGAACGGCGCATGCGCCGTCCGTAAAATATTCCAGTGTGCACTGCTCTAAATGACGTCGCAAGGACGTCATTGGTATAGACGTGAACGTTAATTACGTCCAGCCATATTCGCGAACGACTTACGCAAACTACGTAAATTTTTCAAAATTCGACGCGGGAACGATGGCTATACTTAACATAGGATACGCCGCACATACCCCTCATATAGCAGCTGTAACTTTACGACGGAAAAAGCCGAACGCAAACGACGAAAAAAAAAAGCGCCGGGCGGTCGTTCATTTCTGAATCGGCGTAAATCCTAATTTGCATATTCCTCGGGGAAAACATACGGAAGCCCCACCTAGCGGCCAGCCTGAAATTGCAGCCTAAGATCCGACGGTGTAAGACACTTACACCTGGCGGATCTTAGGGATATCTATGCGTAACTGATTCTATGAATCAGTCGCATTGATACGACCGAGCGCAATTAGAGATACAACGGCGTATCAGGATATACGCCGTTGTATCTCTTTCTGAATCTGGCCCATTGACTTTTTAAGCACTGCAAAATGTTAGGACTAGCTTTCTTTTGTAAAATGTGTAATGCCAGCCTATTGATAGCTGAGACCATTCTAATCAGAGCTGTTGTAAAGAGGCGGCAAATGGGGCACTTGACTATGATGGGCCTTTGTCACCCAGCTTGCATTCCAAATGCTGAAGATCATCTCTGTATCCTTTACATCCCCTCTGGACCTGAGTGCCCAGAAAGGAACAGCAGAGCATCCTTTCTCTTGCAGTGTCTTAACAGTGTTGCATGCAGTGAACAAAGTGTCTCCCTATACTGTGTGCTGCAAAAGAAATACACGTCCACAATCCTAGGATGGCAAGTCCCTCTTCTGCCGCTACCCCTTTCCTTCTCCAGGCTAACAGACTGAATCCACGCTTAACTGTTAACACGTTTCTGCAAATACCAGAAGTTCAGGGAAGAAGTACTAGGAGAGCAAGAGCCAGCAGTGAAAGTTGTAAACTGCAAGTTCTGGAATATGAATTGTAACATAGTTTGCTAGGGAATATTTTTTTTTTGTGCTCAATGTTAAAGTGGTTGTAACCCCTCTCACATCCAGTGAAGTGACTAGCCTTAGATTATACCTAGAGATAAAACAAATCATCCTACACAAGTTTTGCTTGATTATCTGCAGTCTTCTCTTTTCTACATCTATTCAAAAGTGGTGAATTGTGATAAAATCCTTCTGCATCTGTCAGTATCACAGAGGAGGGGGCAGAGAGCTGCAGTTATAGCTCTTATATACAGTATTGTGTGAGAGCTGATTGGAGAAAAAGGACACATCCCTCTTTACACACAGCACAGGAACCAAGGAAGGATACGGAGCTGTGTTCTGAATAGACAAGCTCTGTGCTAAGCTCTTCTTCCCCATCACGAATTTATCTTGTGGGAAAACTTGTTAGAAGTGACTAACAAGACCCAGAAACACAACAGGAAAAAAGAGGAATTCTCTCCAAAGTGACAGTTGTCACAAGATCAGGTGTCCCCTCACTTCCTGTTTCGGTGACAATTCAAAAATGTTGAATTTCACATCACTTTCTGTAGCAAAGACAATGATCACCAGGATAAATAGAGAGGTTAAATCTCCCCAGTAAGGATGAGCTAAGGTTTTAAACCCATAGGAGTTTTTCACATGATAAGAGGCCGCAAGTCAAGTTAGCTGTTACTGTGGATTTCCCAACAGCCACAAGTAAAAAAGGGGCAGGGATGCTTGTGACATTATTGTAGAGACAAAAATGGAGAAATCCCCCCCGGGGGCTTTTAAGCGACATATTGTGTAAGGTATATTAAATTCAAAGACATGGAAATATATAAAAAAAAATCTTTACTAAGTTTCTGTATCACGAGTAATAAAGATGCATATAGTTGTAATATAAAATACATTCAGGTTACAGACAGTTGGAGACCTATCTCAACAACAATTAAATGTTAAATGATACAATGGAATTATATATAGTGCCATTGATGAAGTAGCTTCCATAAGAATACCCCGACGCGTTTCGACCACAATTTGGTCTTCTTCAGGGGGATTTGTATTCGCTCGAAGCATATAGAAGGTGACATGTAACCAGAGATGATGGCCGTGGTGCAGACAAAGGATCCCAATATCCCCATGATGAACGTCCCCCATCACTCCAGGTGGGAGTCAACCAAACACAGGCTTGCAGGGAGTCTCGGGTGTGAACCTGCGAGAAGGGGGGGAGGGGGGATGGGCTCACATCCTGTCAGTGTGTGGAGGGAGCTCTTCTGGGATCATTGTGACATTATTAACCTCCCTGGCGTCTTCCCGAGACTGACACGGGGTTAGATTTTCTTGCTACTATCGGTAACCCCGAGTCAGTCTCGGGCTTGCCTCGCTAGATCCACAGGCACTTTTTACTTACCTTGTCCCTGGATCCAGCGATGCCACCGCGCTGTGTGAGCGAGCGGGACCTCGCTCGATTCACATAGTGCCTCCGTGTGACGCCGATCTCCGTTCCCTGCGACGTTACGACGCACGGGGACGGAGAACGGCGCCAAATTCAAAAACGTAAACAAACACTATACACACAGTATACTGTAATCTTATAGATTACAGTACTGTATGTAAAAAAAACACACACCCCCTGTCCCTAGTGGTCTGCCCAGTGTCCTGCATGTCATTTTATATAATAAAAACCTTTTTTTCTCCCTGCAAACTGTAGATTGTCCATAGCAACCAAAAGTGTCCCTTTATGTCAAAAATAGTTTTAGATCAGCTAAAAAACAGCGATAATAAATTATAATCACTTGCAGAATTGTGCGATAGCGATTTGTGGGGAAATTCGTCATAAAAAAATAAAAGTAATGACAGCGACAATTCTGCAACTGAGCAAATTTCAGTGATTTTGATTTGATTACATTATTGAATAATTTTTATTATAATTATATTATTATTTGTTATAATTATTTATAATTATTTATTATATTATAATTTATCATTTTGTTTTTAAAAAAATGTAATACACGGGATGCCTATTAGAATCTTGTTTGGTCAGATTTAAGTGAGTTATTTCTAAAAATTACAGACCTACAATATAAAACGCCAAATTTCCTTGCAAATAATGGTACCGCTTTTAGCATGTTTTTTCTGAAAGAATCATACCGCCAGGGAGGTTAACCCAACATGGCCATTTATAGTCAATGACATTATCCAAATATGGTCATGTGGCTATTATGGGACAGTTGCCCAAAGTTTGGGCTGAATTCAGTTCGTCCAAAACTTGAGCTAATCTCTACTCCTCAGCAGGTATACGGAGAGAGCAAGAAAAAACGGGGATTTAACATATACTCACACTTTCCTAAACAAAAGTATTGAATTTAATACGCCTTAGAGGGGTTGTAAAGACAAACATATTTTCCTCTTAAATTAAAGTCTGACAGTAGCTGATAAAGTAAAAAGTAATGTTTTGCATTATAACTAGTTTGATACCTGTTGAAATCGAGCCGTTTTATTCACCTCCAGCACTCCTGAATCGTTATTCTCTCTGACTTCCTGGTTTGCGGTGCGCATTCATTCTTGCTACATCACGGCCTAATGGGAACTACAGTTCCCATTAGGCTTAGCCTCCATTCCTGTGAGGGATAAGAGGGCATCTTCACGCAGGGCTGTAGTCATAGGGAGAGGGGGTGAGCACATTCTGCTTTCCACCATGCAAAACGGCTCAGATGCTGGTGGAAAGCAAGAAGAGGAGTGACAGGAAATTACATTTTCAAACCTGGATTACTGTATTTTGGAGGTCAAAAGGAAAAACGAGGTAAGTGATATTTAAATGCTCTAGCTTACAGCAATCAATTGATCTAATAAAAAACGAACCTTTAGTGTTCCTTTAAATTCATTTTGATTTAACTTACTTGCTGGACAGTATGGCTTTTAATGTATTACTTTTACAATCCATAGATTCTTCCTGTAGTGGCTATTTATATTTTACTTCACTCACTCGACCTCCCTGATCAACAACTGAGAACATAATATCTTATCCATACAAATACATTTATATTTTCAATCAGCCACTTGTGATTTATTTGTCCAAAGCAACGTATTTCTTTCCCTTGAATCAGAGTGGCAAGACTTAAAGTGTAAGTAAACCCACCTATCATTTTCAGGCTAGGAAGCTGCCATCTAGGCCTATGTTTAATCTTCAACTGCCATGATGCTGCACATGTGATCAGTTATGGCACCAGCCATTGGATGGTTTGACAGTTTGGTTGAGAGCACAACCAATGTGACAGTTAGCAATCCCGGCATGCCGGAAATGTAACTGCTTTTTGAAACTGTTAGATCGATTGGGTTTACTTCCGCTTTAAGCTTTTCTTGTAAAGGGTCAGCAATTTCAGAATAACTAAGGATCCAATGTCTGCAATATTCAGTCATCCTTAAAAATGTTCCCAACTGACCTTCATTGTAAAGCATTGGGTTTTGTGATGATAAATTGATCTAATATGGGAACAAGTGTCTAAGTTCCCAGGAAATGCAGTGACCTACATACTGAACTTTGTCCTTATAAAACTGTAGATTGTGCAGTAAGGCATCGTATCCTTTGTATACCCAAAATGTCAGTAAACAAAGAGGGCCATATTCTGAGTATAGTTACGATGGAGTATCTCTCTTTTTTGGCCTGCGTATCTATGCGAGTGATTCTTAGAATCATTTTCGCATTGATACGCTTAAGATCCGACATGTGTAGGTCACTTACACTGTTGGATCTTAAATGTAATTACCCAGCCGGCCGCTAGGTGGCGTTTACGTTCAGGACTCATTTGTTTATGCAAATGAGCCTGATACGCCGATTCCCGAACGAATTCGCGTCGCGTAACCGTCGCTAACGTCGTTTGCGTAAGCGTAAGGTTACCCCTGCTATATGAGGGGTAACCTTAAGCCAGTCCCACGTACGCCATGTTAAGTATGGCGTCGGGTCCGCGTCGTCTTTTCCCGTCGGGTACGTCGTTTCTCTAAGTCGATCTTGAATATGACTTTACGTCAATGACGCACACGTCGGCGTCATTGACGTTTTACGCCGAGAACTGGAGCATGCGCACTGGGCTATTTTAAGCCCGGCGCATGCGCAGTTCGTTCGAATCGGGGGCGCGCTTAATTTAAATACAAGCCGCCCCCTTGGATTTACGCGGGGATACGCCGGGCCAATTACACTACGCCGCCCCAAACTACGAAGCAAGTGTTTGGGCAATACAGCACTTGCTCCTGTAGGTTGGGGCGGCGTAGTGTAAATGGCTTACGCGCCGCCCGCCTATAAAGTACAAGAATATGGCCCAGAAGAGAGTCCTTCTTGCAAGCCTCCACAAACGTACCAGCCAACAGGATCATCAACATATAGAACAAGTACAGTGCCACTGGGCAAACAGAGCTCATACAGATCATCTTTAAAAAGCTTCAAATATTTCAAAATGCAATGTCCAGCATAGAGGCAACATAATTCTAGAATCTCACTTTTATTGGCAGCTGCGATTTGTGCATGGACCTACCTCCAAACTTTTTGAGATGGGAACGAGCGAAACTTAATAGAAAAAGTACATAGGACACACACCCTGCCAATAGGATGAGCACATTTCCAAACTACCATTCAGGGACACCCTCACTTCCCAAAAATCAGCTTGTGCTGTAACGAATCACAGCACAGTGATTGGACACAAGAGACAGGATTTATGATTTCCCCAATCACAAGCAGGGGGCCGGATTGTGCTCCTCCAGGCATTCCCGGGCCAGGACAAATACTGTCAGTGAGTAAAGCGATGATGTGGCGGCCTTTTTTGGGGGCATCAGATTGGCCCGGGGGGTGGCTGTGTCAGTTTCATTCCGGGACACTGTATTGTCCTGGAATTAATGTGCCCGGGACAGATCTGCAAAATGCGGGACTGTCCCGGGCAATCCAGGACACGTGGTCACCCTACCTGCCAAGCCCCCTTAAAGGAGAATTATACAAAAGACTAGTTAAACCCACAAGTGCTTTTTTTTAACCACTATTATTGCTTTATATTGGCTTTTGAAATTTACAAATGCAGCAATTTAGAAATTGGATGAAAGGTTTAGCACTGGGAAACACTTTTTGAAAGATAAATAGTACATTTTATATACAGCTATATAGATCAGGCCACAATGAGGGACAAATGAGACAGAAAGAGGGACTTGTTGCCAAATTAGGGACAGTTGGGAGCTATGCATGGGGGCTGCAAGCTGTCAGTAACTGTTTTCCAGTCCCCATTAAAAATTAAAGCGTACAATATGTAAACTTAACATTTCATATTCATGTGCCTGCTGTACCATTCACTTGTATGAGACAATATTGTGTTCTCTTTGTATTGCTTTCCCTATGTGAAATCCCTAGTGTTCCTGACAGTCCCTCTGCTTTCCTATTAACCACTTGCCGACTGCCTTGTGCATACATATTGTGGAAAGGCAGCTCGGCTGCACAAAGCGATGTACCCGTACATAGGTCTGTGCATGTGGTACTGCAGACGCACGCCAAGGGAGCTCACTCGCAAGTCCGGCGGACCCGCGATAGCGGGAAAGAGAAACAGAACGTGGATCTGTCAATATAAACAAACAGGTCCCCATTCTGATAGGGGAAGAGAGAGAGAGAGATCAGCGCTCTCTCTCTTCTCCTAGTCAGTCCGTCCCCCTGACAGTTAGAACACACACTGAGGGAACACATTTAACCCCTTACTTGCCCCCTAGTGTTAACCCCTTTCCCTGCCAGTGACATTTAAACATTGATTAGTGCATTTTGTTTAGCACTGATCACTGTATTGGTGTCACTGGTCAACAAAAAGTGTCACTTAGGCCTCGTACACACGGACGGACTGTCCGATGAAAACGGTCCGCCGGCCCGTTTTCACCGGACATGTCCGCTGCCAGATTTTGGTCTGATGGTTGTACACACCATCAAACCAAAATCCCTGCGTACAGGATACACGGTGACGTGGCCGCGCCGTTGCCGCGCTGTTGCCGCGACGATGACGCGGCGACGTGCGTGACCCTGGAAGGTCAATGCTTCCACGCATGCGTCGAATCACTTTGACGCATGCGAGGGCTTTCGGCCGAGCAGACATGTCCGGTAAGTCGTACAGACGACCGAACATGTCCGACAGACAGGCTTCCAGCGGACATGTTTCTTAGCATGCTAAGAAACATTTGTCCGCTGGAAACCTGTCCGATCCGCCGGAAAATTGTCCGGTCGGACGTACAGACAACCAAACATGTCCGCTGAAACTGGTCTGCGGACCAATTTCAGCAGACATGTTCGGTCGTGTGTACGAGGCCAAAGGGTCAGATTTGTCCCCCGATATGTTAGATTAAATAGAGGAAGCACTCACATTGCCTCATCCGTAATCAATTGGGGAAATACAAAAAAAGGGGACCCACAGGGTAACCCCAGGTTGGATCTGGGGTTACCCTATGGGTCCCCTTTTTTGTATTGTCCCCCAATATGTTACAGTCCTGCTAAAAATCACAGAATGCCGCCATTACCAGAAAAAAACTATAAAAAAAAGTAAAGTCCCTAAATCTTTCCCCTATTTTGTACACGCTATAACTTTTGCGCAAACCAATCAATATACTGTTATTGCGATTTTGTTTTACCAAGAATATGTAGCAGAATACATATTGGCCTAAACTGATGAATACGTTTGTTTTTTATATATTTTTTATATGTATTATAGCAGAAAGTAAAAAATATAGTTTTTTTTTTCAAAATTGTCGCTCTTTTTTTGTTTATAGCTCAAAAAATAAAAAATACAGAGTTGATCAAATACCACCAAAAGAAAGCTCTATTTGTGGGAAGAAGAGGACATCAATTTTATTTGGTTACAACGGCGCACGACCGCGCAAATGTCAGTTAAAATGACACACTGTCGTATCGCAAAAAATGGCCTGGTCATTAAGGGGGTAAATCCTTCCGTGGCTGAAGCGGTTAAAAACCGACCACAGCAGGAGAACACACCGTGGTCAGTTCTCTAGCTATGCTGGGAACTTAACCTGCTCTCATTCAATAATCAGACATGTCCTGAAACACACCCAACGTCCAGCCTATCACTGCTGTTTCTCCACCCCTAGCTCTTATGCAGCTGAGAACAGAGGGATGTGGTCACAAAATCTGTATTTATAATGTTTTGCCTTTTATTTTTATTTTAAATTGAATAAATTGTTTTACAAGGGTTTACAATCACTCAGCCACTCTTTCTCTGTCATTAGTGTATTTCCTTTTTCTTCTTCTTTTTTATTTTTTTTAAGCACGCGTACTTAGTTAAAATATGGCTTGAAGGCATTGGACAAATCCCCACTGGCTTATACCTGGCCTTTGGCGTTTTTGCTGGTGTGCTGCTATAGTAGTCTGTTTATTTTGCACCTTTGATATGTTCTTCTGTCACCTTTTCTTTTTTTGTTTCTAGTTAGTATAAAACCTAGCTAGATGCTCCCTGCTCCTTTTTTCTTGTCCAGTTTAGTTTCACTTTTGTTGCAGAGAAAGGGCTAGGAAAGTCATTGTCTTCTTACAATTCAAAAAACTGGAAAGACATCCTCTTTAATGTAGTTATATAACCTAAAACTAGACCAAGGTCCATAAAGACATGGATGAGCGAGTTTAGGGTGGAGGTACTTGAGTGTCCTGCACAGAGTCATGTCCTCAACCCGCCAGAACACCTTTGAGATGAATTCGAGCGGAAACACCAGCTCCTGACCTCACAAATGCCCTTCTAGTAGAATGGTCAAACATTCCCATAAACAGACCTCATTGTCAGCATTCCCAGAAGAGTTTAGGCTGTTATGGTTGCAGGGGGGGGGGGGCAACTCAATATTGAACCAATATTGAACCCTACGGACTAAGAATGGGATGCCATTAAAGTTTGTGTGCATCCCAATACCTTTGACAATATAGTCTGATCTCACCAAGGGGAGCAATCCCACCATGACAAAATGGAATGAAGAGGCGGAGATGGGCAAATGTCTCTTCTGTTGGCAAGAATTCTCCTTGAGATTTAATGAAGAACATCCAGTGGCATACCTCAGCCTAAAACTAACAGCTGGAAGGGAGTGCCATTATGTGGGCACTAGAGTCATTAGGGTATTACCTTTTTGGCAGACAGTTTCCAATTGATTACAGACAATTCCCCACTGCAGTGGATTGTTTGGAACAAAGGGAACAATGCAAGGGTCACAAAGACCCTGCAAGACTTCAAATTTTATGTGAAGCACACGCCAGGGACCCAGCAAAGATCACTGATAAACTATCAGTAATCCACTGGCAAAATATGTAGGAGGGTATGGGAGGCTGTCAGAATTGTAGACAGTGTGAGATTTCTCACCTAAACATTGTGAGGCCTTGTACACACGACCGAGTTTCTCGGCAAAAAACAGAAAGAAACTTGCTGGGAGATATTTTTGCCGCGGAAAGCGGTCGTGTGTACATTTTCGTCGAGGAAACTGTCCAAAAAGAGAGCAAGTTCTCTATTTCCTCGACGGGAGTCTCAAATTGGCTCGTCAAATTCCTCGACGGGCTGGTTTTCGATGAGAAACTCGAGCGTGTGTATGCTAAGAAACCCGGGCATGCTCAGAATAAAGTATGAGACGGGAGTAAAAGTAGCATTTGTAATGGAGATAACACATTTTTCAAGCTTTAACAGACTGAAAAGTGCAAATCGTCTCTTACCAAACTTTTACTTAACACGCAAACACATGAGATTAGCAAAAGCAGCCCCAAGAGTTGTGCCAGTGGAATCGAACTTCCCCTGCCGTCTTATGTGTTGTAGTCACCGCGTTTGAGAACGAGGGGATTTTGTCTTGACTGTGTGTACGCAAAGCAAGCTTGCCGAGTTTCGACAAGCCTAACAAGGAACTCGACGAGGAAAACTATGTGTTTCGCCCGTCGAGATCCTCGGTCGTGTGTACGAGGCCTGAGGAACTCCAGGGATTACAACAACTCTTGTACAACAGAATACAACTTTGGAAGTGATGTAATGTGTTGTATTGTATTGTAATGTATTCTTTAGTTTCCGAGCGAGCATGGTCTTGGTTTTCAGATTTTTTTGGGTGGAATACTGTACTGATTAAATCATTTGTTCTGTTATAGTACAAGAACATTTTTTGTGCGTGTCCCTTTGGATAATTTTGCATGAACTGACGTGATTGGCTCTCAACAGCTGTGTACTAATGATCAGATTATCGTACGATCGCTACGAAAGCTGTATTTCTCATCTGATTTTCCCATTGTGTGTATTAAGCATAAGCCTTTTACCCTGGAAAACTACAGCAAACTTTGGATCAAAGAAATAGCTTTCCCATGAATTGCAAAAGTGTAATGCAGATTCCAGTAGCAGTGTGTTATTCTAGTTCTTGACAATCATGCGTGAAGAATTGTTTAGTATCCATGTATGATTAGCATAAACACAGCTTTATTTTTTGCTTTACAATTGCTTTGACAACTTAAATCTAATAACACATTATTATAGTGAAGACAAAAAAAACAACCCATGTTTATGTTTATTACTGTAATGCTTCATTTCAATGGTTTTAAGGGAACTTTATTTATTTGAAATGTTCTGTAAGCAATTCATTGTTTCTGTCTTTGAACATGTTTAAAAACATATTACTGACAATGGCAGCTGGTACTCCAAATTTTTGGGGGGGCGTAAACGAACTGAAAAAAAACCATCAATTGCAGCCTCACTTTGCCCATCAAATGCAGTCACTGTGCCCATCAATTGCAGCCACTGTGCCATCAAATGCAGCCACTGTGCCATCAAACGCAGCCACTGTGCCCATCAATTGTAGCCACTGTGCCCATCAATTGCAGCCACTGTGCCCATCAAATGCCGCCACTGTGCCCATCAATTGCAGCCACTGTCCCCTTTAAACGCAGCCACTGTGCACATCAAATGCTCCCACTGTGCTCATCAATTTCAGCCACTGTGCCCATCAATTGCAGCCACTGTGCCCATCAATTGCAGCCACTGTGTCATCAAACGCAGCCACTGTACCCATCAAATGCACATTTTAAAGTGGCCTTTTATTGTGGCCAGCCTAAGGCACACCTACACAATAACCATGCTCTCTAATCAGCATCTTGATATGCTACACCTGTGAGGTGGATGGATTATCTTGGCAAAGGAGAAGTGCTCACTAACACAGATTTAGACAGATTTGTGAACAATATTTGAGAGAAATAGGCTTTTTGTGTACATAGAAAAAGCCGTATATCTTTGGCTTCATGTACACGGGACGTTTTTACAACCTCTCCCAAACTATTTAACTTGACAGACAGCAACCCATGTTTAAAACGTCTGTTTTGCTGCGTTTACATGCCGCCTTTAGCAGCGTCTTGCCGTTTGCGTTTAGAAGCTTTTAAAAAATATATATATATATATAAATATATATATATATATATTTTTTTTTTAAATGACCAAAAACGCCTATAAACGAAACGCGGCTAAATGCGGGTTACCGCGTTTAGACACATTTGGCGTCAGAAACTTTGGCGTCTGAACTCATTTTTTTGCCTTAAAAAAAAAGGCCTATAAAACGCAACTGCCTAAAAATGTCAGTAAATTAACCTGTGTACATGTACACATAAGATAACATTGAATGAGTTCAGGGGCAGTTGGAAAAAGTGTCCAATTGCCTCTGAACGTCCGTTTAGGAGCAGCAGTGTACATGGGGCTTAACAGTTCAGCTCATGATAAATAGGGGCAAACACAGTGTTGCGTTTATAATTTTGCTCAGTGTATAAACATGGTAATCTTTGGTTATTTAGATCAGAGGAATGAACTTTGGTGTGTAAATGAGGGAAGTTTAACCACTTATATATTCCACCCCGAGCCAGACTCGGGAATACCGCTGAGGGGGTTAATGTTTTAAAAACGGCAGTAGCATTTCATTGAGTTTTTTAACATTCTATTATGATTATTTCTTTCAATGGATCAAAAACGTTAAAAGATGCATTTTTGAGTGTTTATTATTGTTTTATTATACAGGATTTAAATAGGGCCAACAGTTTACGCAGCGCTTTACAATATAAAAGGGAGACAATGCAGTTATAATACAATACAATACAAGAGGATTAAGAGGGCCCTGCTCAGAAGAGCTTACAATTTAATAGGGTGTGGCAGGTGGTATAAAAGGTTGTAACTGTGGGGAATGACCTAATGTTTATCTGTATTTTATGACCTTAGAGCACTTTTCCAGCTGAAAAACACCTCTCAGAACCCACTAGTTTTGGGGGAGGAGGTTTTCAGCCAGAAAATGCCCCAGCCAAAAACAGTTGATAACAGCCTGTGTGTGCATGGACACATAGGATAACACGCTGGAGAGTTTTTTGACTGTAGAAAAAAAATGTCTGAAGCCAAAAACAGCAGCCATAAAAACACCCAAAAATGTCCAGTGTGCATGAGGCCTATTACTTTTGGACCCTGCCTCGTGCCTCCATAACAATTTCTCAGTGTGGGTCTATGTATGAGAGCTGCCTGAATAAATGAGCAGCAACACTAGTGTGTGATTATATATATAAAAACGTGCTACAGAAGACAGATGAATTAACAGCCTTTACCATATAGGGAATTATAAGAGCTTGTTATTTGTCAAGGTATAAGTGGGGTCATCCACCAGGCTGTATGTTGTATATAATTTATAGCATACTGTGCAGGCAAGCGTAAAAAACAAGAGTGGCTGATAAGAATAACAAGCATTTGAGTATATACTGCCCATATATATATGTATTACAAGTGTGTTTTTCCACAGATCTATTTAGGTAGACCATATTCACATAAAAAACACTTTACCATAACTACTGTTCTGTCCTCACTTCACATTTCCCTGTGTGTAACTTGACATGCAGCTAAATCCTCCTATTCTGCAATAAGCCAGACTGAGGCCCCATACACACGAGAGGATGGACCGTATCCGCGGATAAATCCTCTTGAGGATTTCAGCAGATTTCTATGCGATGGCGTGTACACACCATCGCATTGAAATCCGCGCCGAAATCCTCTGGCGATGACGTGTCGCGCCGTCGCCGCGATTATGACGCGGCGACGGGCGCGACGCTGTCATATAAGGAATTCCACGCATGCGTCAAATCATTACGACGCGTGCGGGGAATCCCTTTGGACGGATGGATCCGGTGAGTCTGTACAGACGAGCGGATCCATCCTTTGGGATGGACTTCAGCAGATGGATTTGTTGAGCATGTCAGCAAATATTCATCTGCTGGAAATCCATCCCAGGGGAGATTTATCCGAGGATAAATATCCGCCGGAGTGTACACACCATAGGATCTATCCGCAGAAACCCATTTGATGGGATTTATCTGCGGATAGATTCTATGGTGTGTATGGGGCCTGAGTGTAATCTTGAAGCTTTATTAGCAAAACAGGGTGGGGTAAAACTATTGAGAAAAAAACAAATACAGATATATAATCAGTATATGAACTATACAGAAACGCAATAAATAAGCTAGGCTGTAGATAGCAATAAGTATCTCTCACCAACGATGCTGTGGTTTTTTTCAATCTCTAAGGCCTCGTACAGACGAGAGAATATCCGTTGGAAACGGTCCGCCGGACCGTTTCCAGCGGACATTTCTGCTCCCGATTTTGATCTGATGGGCTGTACACACCATCAGATCAAAATCCCCGCGGAAAACATACGTGGTGACGTGCCGCGCTGCGACGATGACACGGCGATGTGTGCGACCCAGGAAGGTAAATACTTCCACGCATGCGTCGAATCACTTCGACGCATGCGAGGGATGGGGATCGCTTGGACTTATCCGGTGAGTCTGTACAGACGACCGGATCAGTCCAACGGACAGGTTTCCAGCGGATAGATTTCTTAGCATGCTAAGAAATTTTTATCCGCTTGAAAACCGTCGGCTGGAGAAATCCTCGCCGAAAAATGTCTGCTAGGCCGTACACACGACCGGATTTGTCTGCTGGAACTGATCCGCAGATAAATCACAACAGACAGATCCGGTCGTGTGTACGAAGCCTTAGATGGAGTCTGAGTTGTCAGGATACACCTGTTTCCTTATACTGAGGAATGAAGGGAACTTTTGTTAAAGGTGAACAGTTTCTAGTTTCTGCAAAAACAGTAAATTCACCACCGGCTCCATCTTGTGGTCAAATCTGAAAACAACTTAATTAATATCCTGCTGGAGGCAGAACAACTATAGATTCCCTATAAGGGAATCATGTTATACAATGTTAGAGTTTTAAATATTTTCCAGTGCATTTAAGCATTATTAAAATGTTAATAGAGGTTCTACTGTTGTAAAAACTGAAAATATGATTGATATTTTACAGTAAAACTGTACCGACAATGCGTCCAGCTGTTATCTAAATAATATTTACTCTTTCTATATTGCTTTGAATTCCCCTTTCTTTGAATAAACTGTATATTATTGTGCGAGGTTGGGGTACAAATGCATTTAAAATCTGCTTTGCTGATACGTACAGCTAATTGCATTAGATCAGTCTTGGGATTTTGCCTCATGTGGCACCTATAACCACTTCAGCCCTGGAAGATTTGGCACTGCGTCGCCTTAAACTGATAATTGTGCGGTCGTGGGACGCTGTACCTAAACAAAATTGATGTCCTTTTTTTCATACAAATAGAGCTTTCTTTTGGTGGTATTTGATCACCTCTGCGGTTTTTATATTTTGCACTATAAACAAAAGAAGAGCGAAAATTTAGAAAAAAAACTCTATTTTTATCTTTTTGCAATAATAAATATCCCAATTTTTTAAAAGAATAAAAACTATTTTTTTTTCTCAGTTTAGGCCCATATGTATTCTTCTACATATTCTTGGTAATAAAGAAAAAATCGCAATAAGCGTATATTGATTGGTTTGCACAAAAGTTTTGGCGTCTACAAAATATGGGATAGATTTGTGAAATTTTTATTATTATTTTTTACTAATAATGCCGGTGATCAGCGATTTTTATCGGGACTGCAATATTGCAGTGGACAGATCGGACACTTTTGACACATTTTTGGGACCAGTGAAAATTATACAGCGATCAGTGCTATAAAAATGCTCTGATTACTGTATAAATGTCACTGGCAGGGAAGGGGTTAACAGTAGGTGGCGATCAAGGGGTTAACTGTGTTCCCTAGGTGTGTTCTAACTGTGGGGGATGGGACTGCCTAGGAGGAGAGAGAGATTGACTTAGCATGAACACACAATTGGTCTTCTCATCCCTGAGAGAACCGTGATCTGTGTGTTTACACACACAGATCACGGTTTTCGCTCTATCACGAGCAATCGCGGGTGCCCGCCGGTCATTGCATCGGCTCCGGCAGTGCGGATGTGCGCGTGTGCCTCTGGCAGATTGAACGCGCCCCCTAGTGGCCAAAAGGTAAAGCGACGTAAGGCAACGTCGTTTCGCCAAGGGGAGCCAACCTGCCGCAGTAAAACTTTGGCAGCTGGTCGGGAAGGGCTTAAAGGGTATTTCCACTTTTGCAGACAAATTGGGATAATACCCTCTATACATTTGTTACAAGTCCCCATTCACATAGCATAACTAACACTTAAAAATTGCAGCTTACTTTTTTAGATGCTCTTTTCTGAAACTTCCAGCAAGACAAAAATTCTACTTAGTTCTTTTTTTGTCATGAGGGGGATTGGGTAGTGGTATTTACCATATTTAACCTTGTCTGGAAGCCGATATCTTATCAGATGTACTAGATTTGAACACTCTCAGTCCGAACAAAACTTGACAAAAGGATAACGTTTCAGGCCCCGTACACACGACAAGAAACTCGATGGGAGACGTATTCTGACGAGAAAACTGGTCGTGTGTACACTTTTTGCCAAGAAACCCGTCGGGAAACTCATTGAGCCAAATAGAGAGCATGTTCTCTATTTCCTCGTTGGGCAATGGGAAAATTTGGCTTGACGGGTTTTCTGACAGCCGAACAAGGAACTCGACGAGCAAAAAGTAATTTATAAAAACTTAGGTATGCTGTGTGAATAGGAACCCATAGCAACCATAGTGGGGTTTTCTCAAATTCTACTGCAAAAGTGGAATTGCACTTTAAATATAGCATTTGGTAAAGGTGAGAAATTACGTGATTGCCCTAGGTTTTTTTATGTTTATATATTTTGACATGACATATTTATAATGATGTATCTTTATGTCACGTACAAAGCTGGAGCAACATACAGTAATTACCTGCAGAAGCGACCTATCTGGAAAACGCATTGACACAAGATATGAGTCATGGATTAAGTTAAATACTATCCTAAGGCACACTATTTATTGCAATGGTTTCCATGCAATACTTTCTCTTCGGAAACAAGTAATAGGCACAAGTTTATGGACTTTTCTGTGTGGCATTTAATCTTTTCATAAATATACAGTGAATTAGTTTATAAGGATTGAACTGTTCCTCCAGTGTGATTACAAAAAACCCAGTATTTACAAATTTCCCTTATTCATTTTTTTTTACGTTTGGTGTCTAAACACTGTAGGGGCATCCAGTACATTTGTCATAAGGATGCACTGATACCAGTTTTTTTCAGAGCGAGTACGAGTACCGATACTTTTCCTCAAGTACAGGACGATAACAATTTCAGATACCTATTTTTTTTTTGGTGGCGCGATTTGAGCCCATACAAAATGAATGGGCTCAAATTGCACTGCAAATAATCATATGTGATTTGAACAGGAATGCAGTGCGATTCCTGCCAGAATCACACGTTGTTTTCTGCACTTCTCCTGTGTGAACCCAGGCTGAAGTCACTATGGGGGTTATTTACGAAAGGCAAATCCACTTTACATAGTTACATAGTTACATAGTTACATAGTTAGTCAGGTTGAAAAAAGACACAAGTCCATCCAGTTCAATCTCAAAAAAATAAACAAACAAAATAAAAAATACAATACAATCCCATACACCCAACTCCATACCCACAGTTGATCCAGAGGAAGGCAAAAAACCCCAGCAGAGCATGATCCAATTTGCTACAGCAGGGGAAAAAATTCCTTCCTGATCCCCCGAGAGGCAATCGGATTTACCCTGGATCAACTTTACCTACAAATCTTAGTACTCAGTTATATTCTGTACATTTAGGAAAGAATCCAGGCCTTTCTTAAAGCAATCTACTGAGCTGGCCAGAACCACCTCTGGAGGGAGTCTGTTCCACATTTTCACAGCTCTTACTGTGAAAAAACCTTTCCGTATTTGGAGGTGAAATCTCTTTTCCTCTAGACGTAAAGAGTGCCCCCTTGTCCTCAGTGTTGACCGTAAAGTGAATAACTCAACACCAAGTACACTGTATGGACCTCTTATATATTTGTACATGTTGATCATATCCCCCCTAATTCTCCTCTTCTCAAGAGTGAATAGATTTAGTTCTTCTAATCTTTCCTCATAGCTGAGCTCCTCCATGCCTCTTATCAGTTTGGTTGCTCTTCTCTGCACTTTCTCCAGTTCTCCGATATCCTTTTTGAGAACTGGTGCCCAAAACTGAACTGCATATTCCAGATGAGGTCTTACTAATGATTTGTACAGGGGCAAAATTATATCTCTGTCTCGGGAGTCCATACCTCTCTTAATACAAGAAAGGACTTTGCTCGCTTTGGAAACCGCAGCTTGGCATTGCATGCCATTATTGAGCTTATGATCAACTAAAACCCCCAGATCCTTCTCCACTACAGATCCCCCCAGTTGTACTCCCCCTAGTATGTATGATGCATGCATATTCTTAGCCCCCAAGTGCATAACTTTACATTTATCTACATTAAACCTCATCTGCCACTCAGTCGCCCAATTAGACAGAGCATTGAGGTCGGCTTGTAAATTGGAGACATCCTGCAAGGACGTTATTCCACTGCATAGCTTGGTGTCATCTGCAAAGACAGAAATGTTACTTTTGATCCCAGATCCAATATCATTTATAAATATATTGAAAAGTAAGGGTCCCAGCACTGAACCTTGGGGTACACCACTGATAACATTGGACCATTCAGAGTAAGAATCATTAACCACGACTCTCTGAATTCTGGCTTTCAGCCAATTTTCTATCCATTTACAAACTGATATATCCAATCCTGTAGACCTTACCTTACACATGAGCCGTGTGTGTGTAACTGTATCGAACGCTTTTGCAAAATCCAAATATATCACGTCCACAGCCACGCCTCTGTCCAGGGTTTTACTTACCTCTTCATAAAAGGAAATCAGGTTTGTCTGACAACTTCTGTCTTTCATGAATCCATGTTGTCTGCTGCTTAAATAGTTTTTTTCCTGCAAGAACTCATCCATGTGGTCTTTTATTAAACGTTCCAGTATCTTCCCAACTATAGAAGTTAGACTAACAGGTCTATAGTTACTTGGTAAAGACTTTGTTCCCTTTTTAAATATAGGCACCACATTGGCTCTACGCCAATCCAGTGGTACTATTCCTGTCATTAATGAGTCCCTAAATATTAGATACAGTGGCTTTGAAATGACAGAGCTCAACTCACCTAGGATCCGTGGGTGGATGCCATCTGGTCCAGGTGCTTTATCCACCTTTATTCTGTCTAAATATTTCTGGACCATATCACTTTTGAGCCATTGTGGATTTGGGGCTGTGTCACTCCCACCCCCATTTTGGACATGAGCTCCCCCATGCTCCATTGTATACACAGAGCTGAAGAAAGCATTTAATAAATTTGCCTTCTCTTTGTCCCCAGTCACCCACTCTAGATTATTTTGTAAAGGGCCTACATGCTCAGACTTCACCTTTTTACTATTAATATATTTAAAGAATTTTTTGGGGTTTGTCCTACTATCTTTTGCAATCTGTCGTTCATTTTGAATTTTTGCATCCTTGATTTCCTTTTTACATATCCTGTTATATTCTTTGTAACATTTAAACAACACTAGTGTTCCTTCATTTTTATATTTTTTACAAGTGCAAACTACAAGTGCAAAGTGCACTTGAAATTGCACTGAAAGTGCACTTGGAAGTGCAGTCGCTGTAGATCCGAGAGGGACATGCAAGGAAAATAAAAAACAGCATTTTATCTTGCACATGATTGGATAATAAAATCAGCAGAGCTTGCCCTCATTTCAGATCTACCCCTCAGATTTACAGTGACTGCACTTCCAAGTGCACTTTCAGTGCAATTATAAGTCAACTTTGCACTTGTAGTTTGCACTTAAAGTGCAAAGTGGATTTTCCTTTCGTAAATAACCCCCTATGGCAAGCCTGGGTTCACACAAAAGTGGTGCGGGAAACTGCATGTGATTCGGAAAGGAATTGCACCATGTTCTTGCAGTAAAGGTTCATCCTGTAAAGGAAAACACCATTTTCATTTACAGGGTGCAATATATCCCAGAAAACCACAATGATTCACAATGATGAAAGAATATTCCAGGGTGTGGAAGTACAAAAATCTAACAGGGTGCACCATAGCAAAGCATCGTAAAAAATAAAAAATTCCAGCATGCAATAGCATCACAGCAAAGCATCAAATAAAACTTTTTTTTTTCAAAGAAATAAAACCCCTTTCATGAAATAGCATGTATTATGAGAATTAAATTCTCATTCACTGCAATAAAGCATTAACAATGACTCCTCTGGTGGCAAAAGGCAATTTAAAAAATAGGAATACGGTACTTAAAATATTGTAGCCTGATGTCAAAGGATAAACCCGTACATAAGAGGCAACCTTCATATGCCCACTGGATCTGTTTTCAGACTCTGACTTCAAAACACACCAAGACTGGGGCTTTTTCATTGAAGTCCTGAGACAATTTTATCTACTAATAAATATAAAAATAAACTGGGCTAAAAAACATATAAAAACAACTGAAACACTAGCGGCTACACAAATTTCATGAAATTATATAGAATTGCAATACCATATGAAAAGCACTCTTGGAAAAGTTCGACAGGGGCTAAAACATGTAATCAACTTTAATGCCCTGTACACACGATCGGTTCATCGGATGAAAACGGTCTGATGGATTTTTTCATCAGATATCCGATGAAGCTGACTTTCATCAGTCTTGCCTACACACCATCAGTTAAAAAAACGATCGTGTCAGAACGCGGTGACGTAAAACACAACGACGTGCTGAGAAAAATGAAGTTCAATGCTTCCGAGCATGCGTCGACTTGATTCTGAGCATGCGTTGATTTTTAACCGATGGATTTCCCCACAGACGATCGTTTTTTTCTATCGTTTTTTTAACCATCAGATAGTTTTAAAACAGGTTGTACGTTTTTTCACCGGTGGGAAAAAAAAACGATGGGGCCCACACACGATCGGTTCGTCTGATGAAAACGGTCCATCAGACCGTTTTCATCAGACGAACCAATCATGTGTACGCGGCATAAGAGTAATACAAATATATATAATTTTTGTTCACAAAAGCATGCAAAGTGCAATTTCAGCATCATTTAATGGCAAAAGCTTTTATGGAACCTTATTTATTGTTGCCAACATCCTTTAAGACCTTTAACATCCTTTAAAGCCTTGTACACACGCTCGTTTTTCACAACAAGAAAACTGCTGGCAGAGCTTTTTGCCAAGAAAACCGTGCGTGTGTATGGTTTCTCGTCGAGAAAACTGTCGTGAATCTTGACGAGAAAAAAAGAGAACCTGCTCTCTATTTTCTCGTCGGGAGTCTCAATTTTCTCGTTGTGATTCTCGTCGGGCTGGTTTACCGCAAGAAAAACGTTTGTGTGTATGCTTCTTCGAGTATTAAAAACCCGCGCATGGTCAGAATCAAGTATGAGACGGGAGCGCACCTTCGGTAAAACTAGCATTCGTAATGGAGATGGCACATTCGTCACGCTGTAACAGACTGAAAAGCATGAAACGTCTCTCACCAAACTTTTACTAACATGCGGTAACACGAGAGTAGCAAAAGCAGCCCCAAGGGTGGCGCCAGTGGAATCGAACTTCTCCTTTATAGTGCCGTTGTATGTGTTGTACGTCACCGCGTTTGAGAACGACAAGATTTTGGCTTGACAGTGTGTATGCAAGGAAAGCTTGACAAGAATCCCATCAAGTTTGACAAGAATCCCGTCAAGTTTGACAAGAATCCCGTCAAGTTTGACAAGAATCCCGTCAAGCTTGACAAGAATCCCGTCGAGAAAAACTTTTTTTTTTACGACGGGATTCTCGGCCGTGTGTACTAGGCTTAAAACACATATTGCTGAACACAAGTTGACAGGTTGAAGGGCATCCTTTTAGTACACAGGAAAACGACCAGATGACAGAAGCAACAATAAAGATGTCTATGAAAAACCTAATGTAGGTGGGCACCTAACAGTTTTTCTCAATAGATTATTTGTAGCGTGACATTCTTCCATCGTAGGTTTTCATTAAACGTTTATAATGCAATACTTGATTCTTAAAATAGAACTAAAGGCAAACTTTTTTTTTTCTTTTTGGATAAAGTGAGTCCCAGTGGGCAGATTTTCCTTCAATTCTTGTCCCATAGGGGAACTTTTTACAAATCCAGGGAATTCTTGGTTGTCACCAGAACTAGTTTTTCCATTAGAAGATTTCTCCTTACTGTTCTGGGGACAACCCAAAGTTTGGCATAACATGAAAATTATAGATTATGAATCTCCCTATCAGGGACACAGGGAGCAATGAAAACCTTACAGGTGTTCTATTCCCTCTCCACTCTAGAACTTAAAAAACAAGTTTTGCTTTAAATTATAAATTATACTTTAGTGGCCACTAGTACATAGGAGGAATCCCTTCAGTTCTCCCATATAGAGGAGTTTATCTTCCCAAGGTTGAGACAGTAGGTTCTTTCATTCCATTAACAGGTTAGGACCCACTAATTTGGGGTACTTTGTCGCAGTAAGTGGGCTTAGCACTATATTACCATATAGTGTGACCAAACCCCCACATATTTTTTAATATGTTCAGGTGTTTTTAACTAGCCTTGCAGGATAAATGTCATTTTTGCAAGTGTGCGCTATAATCTGTTTTGTACCCATGGTCAGACTTCTACTGTCATGCCTCCGCCCAGCTCATCATAAATATGGACCAGGGTACACAAGCCTGCAAGCCTGTGAAGTACCTGCCTTTTTCACAGGCATGGCATCTCTGTACACTGTCTAGATTGCTGCTAACCGCCCCCCCCCCCCACCTTCATTGGTCACAAGGAATGACCCAATGTGCAAAAGCCAGTGAAATCTTTTCCCTTTACATAGACACAGATTGCCTGTACTCTGATTGGACTGCTGCTGCCATGCCCCCCATCCCTGTTTGACTGACAGCAGCTAGGATATGTGATATTGGCTGCTCGACTGGTTATCATAGGTAGGCTTCACCCGCGCGCCTCTAAGCCTGGAATACAGCAGAGAAAAATGGTCATGTGACTGCTTATAAACAATTAAAAAGATAGTTACAATTTGGTTTCTTTATTTATAGAAATGTAGTGTTTGCTACTAGATGTGAGTATGGGAAAAAATTATAATTTTTCTGGCCCAGGGATGAGCCTGGGTCACTGAGTCTGTGTCATCCTGGTGGTTCTCCGGCGCCTCCCCTTGTTTCTAGAAAATGGGAAAATTATCTGGAACTAGTGGGTGGAGTTGAGGAAAAGCTGCCTTGGATATGCGTGGGCTCTCCCCAGGAGTGGGCCTGGCAGGGAACTGGGTAACCCATGGTATAGACATGGGCCTTGCCAGTACACCACGAAGTGAGAAGCAGAATTCGTAAATAGGGAGGAAGTTTTCCCTGAAGTTCTGTTTGTTTTTACACTAGGAATCCCATAATTCCCTACTCCATCCAAGTTTTGATCCCCTAACAAAACAAGCCAAGAACTGTTTTCTGTGTTGAGTGAATGAAGGAAATACTGTGTGACTGGCTGTGCAGTAAAGGGGAGCCCTAGCTTCTGCAACTCCTACAGTAGTAGGGCCTTGTATTACAGTTTTAAACTGTATGGCATGATTTGCATCCACTTTAAGCATTTTCACAGCTTTACCTCTATAGTATGTCTGAAGTGAGATACACAAACCATAAACATTTTCTGTGTTCTATATGTATTAAAGTCACTAACACTAGAAGTAATACCACTAATTAGCTGTAAAAATAAATATCAATTATTCAATATTTTATATTTTCTTGTCAAAAAAGAAAAATATTAAATTTGACCATTATATATAGTTGTGAACATATATAAAGGAAAAAAGACTATACAAAAAAAAAAACACTACACATTTCCACAAATAGTGTATTTCATTAGCTGGTGTATAGATTGTTGCTTTCAAAAGTGTGAGTAGTGCAGAAAAGTGTTTTCAGCCACTAAGATCTCTTTGTACCTGCATGTCTTAGAAGACGAAAGAAGTGGCATTTTAACTGCAGCTAGCACCGGATTATATTTATCTTTCTGCCTCAATGAAAGAAGTTTATAAGAAAATCATGAGCGAGGCTCTCTCAACCGTACTTTGAACTATACACACCTGCAAAGTTATTTAACATGAATGGAACTCTCCTCTCGTATTCCATTAATGTCACAATTTTAGGCTAAGTAAGGACTAAAGCCAAACTCTAGCCAATAACTTTTTATTCCTTTTAAAATATGGAAGGTTTAGGTCCTCTCTGGAGTGTGCCACAAAGCTACTGATTTTGCTGTAATTGTAATAAGAGTATTCTGTAGTTTTACAAATTACTCAATTTTTTTCCACTCATTCCTGGTCATCAGAACAAAAAGTGCAGGGAAATATGCCCAACAAGACATAGTTAAAATGTACAGCTGATAAAAATTCTAACAAGTCCCCACTATAAACATTTCTAAAAAAAAATTGCAGGTGGGAACAACATTTGTGGTCTGTGAGTACAAAGATGAGGGGGCAACTCTAACGCAAGGAGGCACTGTGATGGGGAACCCGGTGTATGGGGACACCTGATGGATGGGGACATCTGATATAAGGGGACAATGTAATGGGGACACCTGATGTAAGGGGACACTGTGATGGGGGAATTTGACATATGGGGACGCTGTGATCCAATCCCATCTGATCCGCTGGACGGATAGCGAACATATCACTATCTGTCTGTTTTGAGCGGATCTTGTCAGATTGGATGACAGGCGGGTGTCACCAGACACATCTCCGCTGACATCTGCCTGCCCATAGAAGTCAATGGGTGGCCCGCTCGGATCTTGCCTGATGCATAATTATATTTAATAAAAGCTTCAGACAACTGCTCATTAAAGAAAGTCTCAAGGATACTGTCAAATATTTTTCTGTTACTGTCAGGGACTTACCTCTTGTTCCCGACGTGCGCGCCTGCGCACGCATGCCGCCACTCAAGTGAGACAGCAGCGCCTGCCTGTAACCGCACTCCGTCGCGCGTCTAATGCAAGCGCACATGCGCCAACGGCGCGCACATGCACAACGGGAGCCCGCGCAACGGGAGCGCACGTGTACACATTAATTCGGGTTTGGCGCCAAAACCCCTCTAAAAGCCCACTAGCTCCACCAACACATTTCTGTCTGATCTGCAGCTTCTGTGTTAGTACCCTGCATTTTGAACCTGACTACCTGTTACCGTTACGACCCGGCTTGCCTGACCATCCGAATCTCTCCGACCTCTGACCCTTGGCATATTATTGACCCTGCTCTTCTGATTGCTCAACCGTTGCCAGACCCCTCTGCCTGTACCTGTGACTACGCTCCAGCCCTCCGTATCTGCTACCTGATTACCCGTTGTGACCCGGCTTGTCTGATTCTGCTGCTACCTGTTGTCTACTAATCCAGCTTACTTCACCAGCTTGCTGTCGCAGTAGCCGCATCACCTGTTAGGGTCGCTGACCCACTTCCTCCGCTCCAGTGGTCTCTAGTCCCACCACTCCAGAAGGGATCTGCATCCAGTGCCGACTACTGCCACTACTCCGGCACTCCTACCTCGCTGTGCTTCTGAGCCCGCTGTTCCCATCCCAGGGCTGTAAGAGAGGCCTTCTCCTGCAACTAGGCTCTGACTATCAGCTACGTTGTACATAACAGTTACCTTCTATACAGACCTTCAGAAGCTAGGCAGGAGCCCATTTAACATGCTGTCTGCCTGTTGTATTTTTTAATATAGTTACTAAATGTTCACACATGTCTCTGTCTCCATGAGTTGCAGGTTGGAAAACACATATTACAAAGAAGCAACAAAAAAAATTTAAAAGGTGAAAAAAGGTTAATACTGAAAAGAAAAACATTCTAATTAGCTAATTAGTGCCTTTGAATAATAGCTGGAACTATTAAAGAATTTGTCAAGCTTGAGTATTTTGGACAATTAAAAATAAATTATATTGGATTTTCATTAAGAACATCTTTTATTAGTTTATTAGTACAGTGCTTACCCTAAAGCAACCCTGTCACCAAACTTAAAGGGGTTGTAAAGGTACCCATATCTCCCCCCAAAAAATTACATGCACAGAGCAGGTAAGTATAGAGATGTTTGTTTGTTTTTTTAATTACCTTTACAATATCTTTAAAGTGGTTGTAAAGGTTTGTTTTTTATTTTCTAAATAGGTTCCTTTAACCTCCCTGGCGGTATGATTCTGTCTGGAATTATGTACTAAAAGCGGTACAATTATTTTGCAAGGAAATTTGGCGTTTTATACTGTAGGCCTGTAATTTTTAGGAATAACTAATTTAAATCTGACCAAACAAGAGTCTAGTAGGCATCCCGGGTATGATTTTTTTTTAAAAACAAAATTATGAATTATAATATAATAAATAATTATAAATAATTATAACAAATAATAATATAATTATAATACAAATTATTCAATAATGTAATCAACTCAAAATCACTGAAATTTGCTCAGTTGCAGAATTGTCGCTGTCATTACTTTTATTTTTTTATGACGAATTTCCCCACAAATCGCTATCGCACAATTCTGCAAGTGATTATAATTTATTATCGCTGTTTTCTAGCTGCTCTAAAATCACTTTTGACATAAAGGGACACTTTTTTGGTTGCTATGGACAATCTACAGTTTGCAGGCAGAAAGAACAGTTTTTATTTTATAAAAGAATATGTAGGGCACTGGGCAGACCACTAGGGACAAGGGGGGGGGGGGTGTAATTTTTACATACAGTACTGTAATCTATAAGATTACAGTATACTGTATGTAATGTGTTTGTTTACTTTTTTGAATTTGGTGCCGTTCTCCGCCCCCGTGCGTCGTAACGTCGCAGAGAACGGAGATCGGCGGCACACGGGGACACTATGAATCGAGCGAGGACCCGCTCGCTCACACAGCGGGGATGCATCGCAGGATCCAGGGACAAGGTAAGTAACTTGTCTGTGGATTCAGCGAGCAGGTAAGCCGCGCCGCTGCACGCTCTGCACAGCTACCCCGAGCGTGACTCGGGGATACTGATCCTGGCATGGAAAAACCACCCCGAGTCACGCTCGGGGATACCGCCAGGGAGGTTAAGCTAGTGCATTGTTGGTTCACTTACCTTTTCCTTCCATTTTCCTTCTAAATGTTTTTTCGAATGTTCATATTGTCTCCCTGCAGGGATGTAGTCCCAAGGGAGGGGGCAAGCACGCTGACTAACCCCCAGCCAGAACGGCTCAGGTGATGGGGGCAAGCTTACTGAGGAGGAACAGGAAGTGAGAAAAAGAAAAAAAGAAAAAAAACATTAATGCCCTGTACACACGATCGGTCCATCCGATGAAAACGGTCTGATAGACCGTTTTCATCGGTTAACCGATGAAGCTGACTGATGGTCAGTCGTGCCTACACACCATCGGTTAAAAAAACATTCGTGTCAGAACGCGGTGACGTAAAACACAACGACGTGCTGGAAAAAAGGAAGTTCAATGCTTCCAAGCATGCGTCGACTTGATTCTGAGCATGTGTGGATTTTTAACCGATGGACATGCCTACAAACGATCGTTTTTTTTTTCTATCGGTTAGGTATTTATTGGTTAAATTTAAAACAAGATTGCTTTTTTTTAACCTATGGATAAATAACCGATGGGGCCTACACACGATCGGTTTGGTCCAATGAAAACGGTCCATCAGACCGTTCTCATTGGTTTGACCGTTCGTGTATACACGGCATTAGAAGGGAAATCGAAGGAAAGGGTTAGTGAACCAACAACAATGCACTAGCTTAAAGGAACCTATTTAGAAAATAAAAAAACTAACCTTTACAACCCCTTTAAAGATATTGTAAAGGTAATTAAAAAACAAACAAAGATCTCTATACTTACCTGCTCTGTGCATGTAATTTTTTTGGGGGAGATATGGGTACCCTGTTTTTACAAACACCCAGCTCCCACTTCCTCCCCTGGCACCTCGGTCATTCACAGTACGCAACGCGGCTCGCGCGTGCACAGTGCGCGCCCGGCTGTGAAGGCACAGCCGGGCGCCCACAGTTAAAATGCTGCCACCGCAGAGAGGAGGGGAACAGGAGCGGGGCTTTGTACGCCCGCATTGCTGGACCGTGGGACAGGTGAGTGTCTAATTATTAAAAGTCAGCAGCTACACATTTTGTAACTGCTGACATTTAAATGGGTGGAACTCTGCTTTAAGGCAGAAAATATTTTTAGGCTTTAGAACCTGTAACGCTGTAAGGCTGCATTCACGCGTAGGCGATTTGCGGCGTTTTTTACCGTGATTTGCCGCGACAAATTGCAGCGTTTTTTACCGCGATTTGCCGCGACAAAACGCAGCGTTTTTTACCACGATTTTCGCTGGAGGGGTGATTACACATTGTGTAATATGGCCGAACGCCGAAGACGCCTGAAAAAAAGGGTCAGGGACTTGTTTTGAGCTTCAGGCGTTTCGGCGTTCGGCGTTCCGCGTGGAGATGTGAACCATCTCCATAGCCGACAATGTTAAATCACCCCTCCAGCGTATTGCAGGCTACAATAGCGGCGGGCGTCGGGCGTGAAAACGCCTAGGTGTGAATGGAGCCTAAAGAAGATAGTAAATACTCACCAAACCTTCCTCCCATATTGCCAAACCCAATGTTCCCGATAGTGATCTTAGGGTTGGTGGGAGGAATCACTGAGCTCAGCAAAGGTTCAGGAGAGTGAGGCCCCGTACACACGACCAGTTTCCTCGGCAGAATTCAGCTTCCGACCGAGTTTCTGGCTGAATTCTGCCGAGAAACCCGGCCGTGTGTACACTTTCGGCCGAGGAAGCCGACGAGGAGCTCGGCGAGGAAATAGAGAACATGTTCTCTATTTCCTCGTTGTTCTATGGGAGCTCTTGGCCCGCCGAGCTCCTCGGCGGCTTCAGGGCTGAACTGGCCGAGGAACTCGATGTGTTTGGCACGTCGAGTTCCTCGGCCGTGTGTACGGGGCCTGACACTCCTCAAAGTGATGGTTCGTGAAAGAAACTTTAGCTGTTGATTTCTCTTCATTGAGGCAGTGTTCAGCAGTATAGGCTGCTTTTTTTTTGTTAAAATAAAAAGGAGGGTATACTTACTTGCTCTTTGCAACAATATTGGGCCCTTACCACCTCTTCTGCCAGTCCCCTGCCAGTGCTGTCCACTTCTCTTCCCTCCAGTTGCCTCCTTGGCAAGCTGGATTCTAAGGAGGCATCTGTGTGTGCATGCTCTGAGCCAGGCTATGTGCGTCTATAGACACACACAGAAATGGTAAGCCATGCTCTCTCCTAACAGGAGTTTGACTGACAGGAGCAGAAGCCTATGGCTTCCACTGCCCTCTCCTGTGAAAGCAGAAAGTGATAGGAGCAAGGCTGAAGCCAGGACAGCGCTGGAGCGGTGAGAGGACTGAACATTCTCAACGTCATTAGTAAATCAGCCTCAATATATCAACTACATTTGAAGTGTGTTTTTTAAGTGTGTCAACTGACTCATAAATAGTGGTCATAACTCATAACTACTGACTAGTAGTCAGGACACAAAAGCCATCAGGAGGGATTTGTCCATCTGCACTTTTTTTTGCATGGATGGAGGATTTTGTTAGATTTCTTTCATTCTGCCAATAGGCTGAATAAAATAGCTCTGTATGTCTATGGAGTAAACTTCCTCTGCAAACTTTTACCTATAGGTAAGGCTATAATAAGGCTTACCTATACGTATTGAAAATATCTCCTAAGCCTGTACAGTTTAGGAGATATTTCCAGTTCATGCAGCTAGTGACATTACTGGCGCATGCACTCTGAAGAAACAGCCCATGGATGCTCCCGTCCATTCGCGGGAGTGATGTCATCGCAGCTCCAGCCAATCAAAGGAAGCAGCTTTGGGAAAGATGTCGGCTGTGACAGCGGTGTGCTGTAACAGCTTCATTTTAAGGTAAGTATTTAAAAATGAGCTAGTATGCAAAACTTTTTTTGTTTTAAATAGTGTGGAGAGGTATAAAATCAGCACATTCATGGCTCAAAATTCATCCTGTTCAGCAGGGACTGCCCAAATTTTGATCCATGTACAGTATGAGCTAGGAGGTTGTGCAGAAGTGAATCTATTAATTTTCTTGACAACTACCCTTGGGAATTTCCCCACTTGATCACCACTGCCAGCTTTAGCCTGCAATGCTGATCATTCTATTGATGGTGGGAAAGTCTCTCTGCTGTCAGAATACAATAGCTCAGGGAAGAGGATTCCACCATCCGCATAAAGTGTGTGAAAGGGGGAATCAAGTTTTTTTTTTCTTTCAACCCTCTGGTTGAACAAAAAAATTGACTTGTCTATGAACTACCGTAGGACCCCTGTTGGGTATTTATTGCTGTCTGTGCTCCTAGTAGGGAGAGTCACTCCCCAGTGTAATCCTAATTGCATCAAGGGCCCCTGGGAAAATAAATTCACTGGGGCCCCTACCAGCCTTCATCAGGTGTCCCCATCACAGTGCCCCCATACATCAGTGTTTCCCCAAACATCAGGTTCTCCTATCACAATGTCTCCATACATCAGGTGTCCCCAAACATCAGGATTCCCCATCACAGTGTCCCAATACATCAGGTTCTCCTCTATATCAGGTCCCATCCTAATAGCATCATGGGCCCCTGGAAAAATAAATTCACTGGGGCCCCTACCAGCCTGAATCAGGTGTCCTCATCACAGTGCCCCCATACATCAGGTGTCCCCACCACAGTGCCCCATACATCAGTGTTTCCCCAAACATCAGGTTCTCCTATCACATCCCTCTATATCAGGTTCCATCCTAATAGCATCATGGGCACCTGGGCAAAGTAATGCACTTAAGCCCCTACCAGCCTGAATCAGGTGTCCTCATCACAGCACCCCCATACATCAGATGTCCCCAAACACCAGGTTCCCCTATCACAATGTCTCCATACATCAGGTGTTCCCTTACATCCATATACATCACAGGTGTCCCCATCACATTGTCACTTTCACAGTACCCATATACAGTATGTCACAAAAGTGAGTACACCCCTCACATTTTTGTGAATATTTTATTATATCTTTTCATGTGATAACACTGAAGAAATGACACTTTGCTACAATGTAAAGTAGTGAGTGTACAGCTTGTATAACGGTGTAAATTTGCTGTCCCCTCAAAATAACTCAACACACAGCCATTAATGTCTAAACCGCTGGCAACAAAAGTCAGTACACCCCTAGTTGCCTAGCTCCTCACATTGCTGCTTTTAACTGTAATCACAGATTTTATGTTCACATCTTTGATGTTTGTACTTATTTTAATAAATCCATCCATTTGACCTACACCATATGGAGGCATCTCTCTTCTTATGATCCCCATGTCCTCTTCGGATGAGAGTATTTGTGCACATTGTCAGGATTTCCAGTGACCAACACCGGAGTTCCAGTTTCCATTTGCTTCCGTTCGATTGAGTCACTGCCGCTAGCAGGTGAGTTTACAGTCTCTGGATTTCCAATGTTCAGCATCGGAGTTACAGTTCCCGCTCTCTTCAGCTTCATTGACTCACTGCCGTTGGCAGGTGAGGCAACATTTTCTGGTAAGAGTGTTCATTTCTTACTCCGGGTGGAGGATGTACCATCCCGGGTGATTTCATTGCTGTTGTGATTATTCCATCTGTCATCCATTTCAGAATTGCAATGCACCGCTGAGTCTTCTCCCAGCGTTGATCATTCAGCATATTGTGTTACCATTTGGTTTTTCATTGCACTTTATTGACATATTTGTGTGTTACTATTTTTGTACACTACATTATATTGCATTGTTGTAATATTCATTCTTTAAGTTTCAGCGCTACACTTTATTCTATATTCTGTTTCAATTTGTCCATTGTTGTGTTAGCTGCTTTAATTTAATTTTATTTTCACTATTTCACAGTGCCCATATAGATCAGGCATCCCCATCACATTGTCGCTATCACAGTGCCCATATACAGTAATACACCTGCTCCCCATTCACACTCGAGACCTTGTAACACTAAAGATTCACACTGGGGAGGAAAAATGGCCAATTGGACCCAATTTGGACATTTCCACTTAGGGGTGTACTCACTTTTGTTGCCAGCAGTTTAGACATTAATGGCTGTGGGATGAGTTATTTTGAGGGGACAGCAAATTACTACTTTACATTGTAGCAAAGTGTAATTTCTTCAGTGTTGTTACATGAAAAGATATAATAAAATATTTACAAAAAATGTGACGGGTGTACTCACTTTTGTGAGATACTGTAAACCAGGTGTCCCCATCAGAGTGTCCCCTTATATCAGTTATGCCCATCAGAGTGCCCATACATCAGATGTCCTTATTCATCATGGGTCCCCATCACAGTGTCCCCATCACAGTGTCCCCTTACATCAGGTGTCCCCATCACAGTGTTCCCATAAATCAGGTTTCCCCATCATAGTGCCCCCTTGCATCAGAGTTGCGTCTCCCCACCTTGTACTCACAGATCACAAATGTTGTTCCCACATGCAATGAAGGCAGCTACTCCTTCCTCTCCTACGCTGAGATTGAGGTGAGTTCTCAGTACTGACTCTCTTCTGCTCCCTGCAGAAGGGGGGGGGGGCTGAACCCTCTCTCCAACAGAAGCCGGCCACTGCTCCTTCTGACAGGAGTGACATTGCAGTTACTCCAGTCAAGGAAGAGCAGCATGCTACCTCCAGTTTAGGCATGCTTTTTCTGGGTCTTCCAACCTAGATGTGTGGGTTGTTGATCTGGATTCTTTGCTTAAAGACAAAGACCTCCCTAAAGCACTGTGGCCCGGATTCACAGACACTGGCGCATATTTATGTCGCCGTAGAGTATCTCCTTTATGCTACGCTGACGCAGCGCAGAGAGGCAAGCACTGAATTCACAAAGCACTTCCTCTCAAATCTGCGCTGGGTTTCTCAGGCGTAATTCGGCGTAAGTTGAAGTGGGTGTGAGCCATACTAATGAGGCGTGACCCCATGCAAATGATGGGCCGAGCGCCAGACAGATACGTATCGCCAACTGCGCATGCGCCGTCCCGTGGGCGCATCTCAGTGCGCATGCTCACAATCACGTCGGAACAACTGCATAAGATACGTCGGATCACTGCCTACGGCGTGAACGTAACCTACGCCTAGTCATATTCACGTCCTATGTAAAATACGTTGGCTTGTGTTCCCTGGTGCAGCCCTTTGCATTGATGCTGCTGATTTACACCTCCTTTATGGGGCATAACTTTACACCGGACGAATGACTTTTTTGCGCACTGCAGCGGACGGACGGACGTTCGTGAATCGGCGTATCTCCCTCATTTGCATATGTGAATAGAAAATCAATGGGAGCGCCAAATACGTCCAGCGTAAATATGCGCCCACTCTACGCCGGCGTTGGCAAGTTACGTCGGTTGGATGAAGCCTATTTTCAGGCGTATCTTAGTTTCTGAGTCCGGCGCATAGATACGATGGCGCATATTTGCACTTATCTCGAGATACACCGGCACAAGTGCTTTGTGAATCCCGGCCTGTATGTTTTTTATAAACAACTATTCATAGATACTACGAAGGTTTTGGCCTCCTGTCATGCTGCATGGCTGTCAGACTTTCTTCAGCTTGATAGCGATGACTGGGATGACGTGTGGAACTCTACCTTTTCTAGACTGGTGTCAGCACGGGCTCATCTGATAAAATTCAAATTTCTACATAGAATTTATTACACTCTAGCTAAACTTGCGAGAATCTATCCAGTGCAGCCCTCAAACTGTTGGAGGTGTGCTGCCCCTGGGGTGGATTTTCTGCACATTTTCTGGCATTGAGTACCCAACTTTGTAAATGTATACTTTGTTTTCCTTTTACAAGAAACTGATCACTATTAGAGCCGGTTTACACAGGGGCGGCACGACTTCGGGGGCGACTCGGCCAGGCGACATGAAGACGACATCTAAGGCGACTTGCAAAATTACTTCTGTATAGAAGTGAATGCAGGTCGCCCCGAATCACCCCCGAAGTAGTGCAAGAACCTTTTTCTAAGTCGGAGCGACTTGCGTCGCTTCTATTAGAACGGTTCTATTCACTAGAATGGGACACGACTTGTCAGGCGGCTGCGTCGCCTGACGAGTCGCCCCAGTGTGAACCGGGTCTTATGGTTTGGAGCTACATTGTTCACTGATGCTAGTGTATTGTAGTGCTCACTGTTGTCTCTGTTTTTAATGTTTGTAACTTGATTATGAAAATTTCAACAAATAGAATTAAAAAAGAAAGAAAGAAGAGCAGTACGAGCAGCCAAATTGTCAATTCGCCCCCCCCCCCAAACACAGCACCTGCCCCCTACCCCTTGTCCTGGCCCTGATCATGGGACCCCCATGCACCAGGGCCCCTAGCAGTGCCCAGGTGTGCCCATTCATTAAGACAGCCCTCTGGTACTGGCCTTTTTTGTCCAGTACATTTGTAATCACTGGTACCTATGCAGTTCTGGTGTTCACAAATGTCTGAAATCTATCAGCTCCTTTTGCAACCTTTCACCTGGTCACTTAGTAACTAATGAAGCAAGGATGAGCAATGATATTGACAGCGCTGAAGCTTGTTCCTTTAAAAAACAAGAAAGCAATGGCAGACATAATTTTATCCTAACACAGCCCCCTAATTGGTTTTTTTCTTGCATTCTGTCATTACTAGAACTCAAATTTGGTAGACAAATTGTGATAAGAACAAAACAAATGATGTGTAGTTCAATGTAAATCAATTTGCTATGTGCTGTCTTGATCAGCATCCCTTCCAATGCACATAATTGTTGGAAAATAGCTTTCTGTATTCTGCGCTATTACCCACATTATCAAATCATATGTAATTACATGGTAGAGTCCCCTGCAAAGCACTGTGTTCTGATACTGCTTTGAAATGTTTCAGAAGAAGCATCAATTGATCTTCTTTATAATTGTTTTTCAGTGAAATAAAAGAAATAGTGAAACACTATTGTATAATACATCAATTAAGACCAACCGGGCACAATTAACTGACTTGTTCTCATAATAAGAAACTAAAACAAACAGCAAACAGGTTTACCTGAAGAGAATAAGAATTTTCGGTTAATGCTATTGATTATTTTATGTTAACAATAACATTATAAAGTTTATATTGCTCATGTCGGTCCTGGGTTTAGTTCAGATTTCAACATTTTATGAAAAGACAAGCCTCCAAGAATGATAACAGCAAGCCACTTATCACAACAGTGCCAGGGATATTGCCATGGACAGCCAATTCAAGGATGCTAATCACCGGTGTATCTCAATTAAGGGGTCGAGTAGTGAAGACATTTTTTCTCTTAAAAAAATGTACTGAAACAACACCTCTTAAAATTAAAAACACAAGCTACGTGATCTAATGGTCTTAAAGATTTCTTCCCCCTTTTAAGACTTTAAGTACTGTTGGTCTGCAGCATGAACTACCATACTTATCCACCAATGAGCCACGTCTTCTTCTAAACCGACTGATTCGGTTCTTCTTTCTTTGCCATCATTACTGATGATCATCATTTATCATTTGCCTGCTTAATACTTTGGCTGCTGCCTACCAATGCAGTGATGCACTGGTGTGATAATACACCAATCTCTTCCACTAGCTGTTTTCTTCCACTCTAAGTGATCTCCTTAGTGGACTTCCATGTTAGTTATGATTAACAAGAACTGTTTGACTAGGTTGAGGCTCGGTTCACACCTAAACCAGCCGCGGATCGCACAGCAACGCTGTGCATCCCTGTTCTCCATTTCAGGGACGAATCAGAGCAGAATCTTTGCCTGAATTCGGCCCTGAAACAGAGCAAAAGACGCACACGTTTCTATGCAGTGCGCTCCGCAGCCACCCCGGAGATATGGGAACCGGCTCCATAGAGAGCCGTTCACATTCTCCTGCTACTGTATGCGAATTTGATGCGGGGAAATCCGCGTCCAATTTCACATAGCTGTGAACCCAGCCTAAGGTAGATCAAATCTAATTCAGCCTCTCCATGCACCGGCTTTATCGTATTATCCAAAAACCTATCCAACTCCACTTATACACAGTCTCCAAGGTTCTCCTGCTTTTTTTTCCCCACTGTTCCCATCCAAGTTCCTGGAATTTCATAGAAGAGACACTGAACAAAACGTTATCCATATATTAATTAATTTAAATAAATCCATATAAAACCATTTAAAATTATAAATAAAAAGCCTTCACAGCCCAACTGTCAGGGACTGGGTTTAGAACCTAGAACATCTGCTTGCTTCTGGTAGTAACTCTTTTTGTTAAGCCACGCAGAATGTTGTAAAGTTCCCTGAACAATTCCTTGGATAATTCTGCCTTGAACCTTGTTTGTCTTGAATCTTGAATTCTTTGCTATTTCTATGAACTTCCTGATTTAAGCAATGTCTCTGCACTTCCTGTTTGCCAGATTATTGAGCTCTCTTCAGCCAGTATCTCGCCTTTGTCCATATTGTGCTAGCACTCGTTATCAACCCTTGGCTTGTTCCTCGTCTACACTTCTGCCCGATCCCAACCTTCAACTACTCGTTACTGGCCTTTGGTTTGTTTACTGACTATTAGCTAGATTCAGAAAGAGTTAGGCCGGCGTATCAGTAGATACGCCGACCTAACTCGGAATCTGCGCCGACCTAAGTTTAAGTGTATTCTCAAACTGAGATATACTTAAACCTATCAATGCAATATTTAGGCTGGCCGCCGTTGAGTTCGGCGTAGAATATGTAAATGCATAGATACGCCGATTCACGAACGTACGTCCGCCCGTCGCAGTAAAGATACACCGTTTCCGTAAGAGATATGCCGCCTAAAGATAAACATGCCCCCTAGGTGGCGTAGCCAATGTTAAGTATGGCCGTCGTTCCCGCGTCGAAATTTGAAAATTTAACGTCGTTTGCGTAAGTCGTCCGTGAATAGGGCTGGACGTAATTTACGTCCACGTCGAAACCAATACGTCCCTGCGGCGTACTTTGCCGCAATGCACACTGGGAAATGTACACGGACGGCGCATGTGCTGTTTCGTAAAAAACGCCAATCACGTCGGGTCACAGTTAATCTACATAAAACACGCCCCCCACATCCTCATTTGAATTTGGCGCGCTTAAGCCGGCCGATTCACGCTATGCCGCCGTAACTTAGGAGGCTAGTACTTTGTGAATACAGTACTTGCCTAGCTAACTTACGGCGGCGTAGTGTAAATACGATACGATACGTAAATACGATACGCTACTTGAATCTAGCTATAAGCTTCTGTTTGACCCTTACCTGCTACTGGACCCCAGCTTGCTCATCTCCTGGTGGGGTGATCCTGAGGACTGCGAACTGGTAATAACACGCAGCAAAATCCATCTCCACCATCAGGAGCTCTGGTAAACACAGGTTAGTATTTAGACTGCGCACCTCAGGTGAGCCTGTGTCTTCCGCCAGGGTGACTGCCTTTGTACCTATCCTGCTGGTCGGTGGTAGTCCCGCTACTGCTATAGCAACTGTTTTGTCTTTTCAATATTTTCAAGGGCCCCTCTGGCTATGGACAACTTTAAGTATGATTTCTATGTAGTGGTCTCATAGTTTCCAGACTCTAAACTCATGACATATCATGTTTATGTGTCACTGTTGCACAGCCTGCCTCTCATTTTAATTGCATAATCAATTCATAACCAAGAAAATATTGGAACAAAGTGAAGAAGGTTTAGTGCAGCAACACTAAAAGTTGGAACCGGAAACAGGAGGGTTTACTGTAGTGGTTCCTAACAACAACAAATTAAATATTAAACATATTATCAGCTTTAAAGTGGAACTAAACTCTGCAAATACTTACCTGCCCTCCAGCAATCTCATGTCCACTGACATTCTCTCCTCCTGGCTTTTTTGAAGTGCCTGGCCTTTAGCAATCTTGATTTCCAGGTTTGGGATGACAAAAATCCCATATACATGCAGGGCTAAACTCATCCTGGAACCACAGCATTATGTCAAGAATGTACCCCGAGCTACACGTGTGCAGCTTAATGTACATTTTTCGTTTTGTCACATTAGTTTTGTTTTATATAGGCAGATACATTTTGTTTTGAAGAGCCTTTACACTTTCATTCCAACTTAAAGTAATATTACCCTGCCATACTGTACATTCTGCCTTACAAACCTAGTGGTCAGGATTTCAATTTTTAATTAGAAAGTGCGCCTGGATAACATTGTATATCAATTATTTGAGTCCTGAAGCTGTTTTTAAAAAACAAAATTCCTTTTTTACCCAGAGATGAAACTATTTGTTAGGTACTTGTGAGAACTTTTTACTTCAAACTTGAGAATCTTGGCTGAGTTAGAAAGGTAATGATATATTTTGAAAATAAGCATTATCTCTAAGGGTATGTAGTATGTCTTTGGATACACATATTTTTCTCAGCTTCAGTATCTAATTTTGTTAAAATTGCAAAATCTGTCATCTAGACAAACAATACAATATTCAGCAAAAAAAAGAAAAAGAAAAAGCAGAACAACCATCAAACAAAAATCTTTACAAACTAACTGAACTTTGCAGAACTGAAAATAAATGCTTTGAAGCAATGGTATATCAGTCTAGCTATAAAAGCATGAGTATCCAGCATATTAAAGTATATCCCTTGTTTTTTACCCATATAAATGTATGATTGTATTGGGATAGTTGGAGATTTTTTGTTTGTGGACAGTTTGATATACACTGCTCAAAAAAATTAAAGGAACACTTTGAAAACATATCAGATCTCAACGGGCAAAAATCTCATGCTGGATATCTATACTGATATGGACTGGGTAATGTGTTGGGAATGAAAGGATGGCACATCATTTGATGGAAATGAAACGTATCCACCTACAAAAGGCTGAATTCAAAGACACCCCGAAAATCAAAGTGAAAAAATGATGCAGCAAGCTAGTCCATTTTGCTGAAATTTCATTGCAACAACTCAAAATGGTGGTCAGTAGTTTGTACGGCCCCCAAGTGCTTGGATGTATGCCTGACAACATCAGGGCATGCTCCTAATGAGACGATGGATGGTGTCCTGGGGTATTTCCTCCCAGATCTGGACCAGAGCATCAATGAGCTCCTGAACAGACTGAGGTGCAACCTGGCGGCACTGGATGGACCGAAACATAATGTCCCAGAGGTGTTCTTTTGGATTTAGGTCAGGTGAGCGTGGGGGACATTCAATGGTATCAATTTCTTCATCCTCCAGGAACTGGCTGCATGCTCTTGCCACATGAGGCCGGGCATTGTCGTGCACCAGGAGGAACCCAGGACCCACTGCACCAGTGTAGGGTCTGACAATGGGTCCAAGGATTTCATCCTGATGCCGAATGGCAGTCAGGGTGCCATTGTGTATCCTGCAGAGGTCTGTGCATCCCTCCATGGATATGCCTCCCAGACCATCACTGACCCATCACTAAACCAGTCATGCTGAACGATGTTACAGGCAGCATAATGTTCTCTGTGGCTTTTCCAGACCCTTTCAAGTCTATCAAAAATGCTCAGGGTGAACCTGCTCTCATCTGTAAAAAGCATGGGGCACCAGTGGCGGATCTGACAATTCTGGTGTTCAATGGAAAATGCCAATGGACCTTCACAGTGTCCGGCAGTGAGCACAGAGCACACTAGAGGACGTTGGGCCCTCAGGCCACCCTCATGAAGTCTGTTTCTGATTGTTTGGTCAGAGAAATTCACACCAGTGGCCTGCTGGAGGTCATTTTGTAGGGCTCTGGCAGTGCTCATCCTGTTCCTCCTTGCCCAAAGAAGCAGATACCGGTCCTGCTGATGGGTTAAGGACCTTCTATGGCTCCGTCCAGCTCTCCTAGAGTAACTGTCTGTCTCCTGGAAATTCCTCCATGCTCTTGAGACTGTGCTGGGAGACACAGCAAACCTTCTGGCAATGACACGTATTGATATGCCATCCTGGAGGAGTTGGACTGCCTGTGCAAACTTTATAGGGTCCAAGTATCGCCTTGTGCTGCCAGTAGTGACACTGACCCTAGCCAAATGCAAAACTAGTGAAAAACAGTCAGAAAAGATGAGTAGGGAAAACAAAATATCAGACACCTCCACCTGAAAAAAACATTCCTGTTTTGGAGGTCGTCTCATTTTTGCCCATCTAGTGCACTTGTTGTTAATTTCAATTAACAGCAAAGCAGCTGAAACTGATTAACAACCCCCTCTGGGGAAAGAAATAAAGAACATCCATCATATAAGCGTGTACTAGAGCTGGGCAATTATGGCCCCAAAAAAACTCGATTCACGATTCAAATTGATTTTTTTTTTCTGATGGATGCCGAGCCGGTCCCAAGGAGCTGCGGGCAGGAGATTTTAGGCGAGGCCGCAGCTTCGGCCTAGTCCGCCGCGATCCTATTGAAAAGGCAGCAGACTAAGTTGAAACTGCGGCCTCGCCTAAAAAATCCTGCTTGAAGCACGCTGCGATCCTGGGAAAAGGCCGCGAGGCCAGACGCCGCAGACTAGGCCAAAGCCGTGGCCTTTTCCCAGGATCGCGGCGAGCTGCGGGCAGGATTTTTTTAGGTGAGGCCGTGGCTTCGGCCTAGTCCGCTGCCTTTTCCCAGGAAAACAAGCAGTTTAGACATTCATGGCTGTGTGTTGAGTTATTTTGAGGGGGACAGCAAATTTACACTTTTATACATGCTGTACACTCACTACTTTACATTGTAGCAAAGTGTAATTTCTTCAGTGTTGCCACAGGAAAAGATATAATATAATATGTACAAAAATGTGAGGGGTGTACTCACTTTTGTGAGATACTGTATATATCAGGGCTTGACAAATTTGCTTGAAATCTACGAGCCAGCTAAAAAAGTTAGGAACCAGGAATGCGCCCCATCCCACCGAGCTCGCACGCAGAAGCGAACGCATACGTGAAAGTGGTATTCAAACCACACATGTAAGGTATCGCTGCGATTGGTAGAGCGAGAGCAATAATTCTAGCCCTAGAACATGCAACCTGTAGAATTTTTTTAAACGTTGTTTATGGAGATTTTAAAGGGTAAAAGTTTGTCGCCATTGCACGAGCAGACGTAATTTTTTTTGTTGGGTATCAATTTAGTCGCGTAACATTATCTTTCACCATATAAAAAAAAATTGCTAACTTTACTGGTGTCTTATTTTTTTATTAAAACAGTGTATTTTTTCACAAAAAAAAATTTGCTTGTAAGATCGCTGCGCAAATACGATGTAACACAAAGTATTGCAACGACCGCCATTTTATTCTCTAGGGTGTTAGAATAAAAAATATATATAATGTTTGGGGGTTCTAATTAGAGGGAAGTAGATGGCAGTGAAAACAGACAGGGGAAGCTCCATTGGCATTGCTGGTTGTCTTGTCATACCAACGGCCATCACAGATCACAGAAGGAAACATAGGGCCAGATTCAGGTAGGAGATACGACGGCGTATCTCCAGATACGCCGTCGTATCTCTGAGTGTGCGGCGTCGTATCTATGCGCCTGATTCTTAGAATCAGTTACGCATAGATTTGACTAAGATCCGACCGGCGTAAGTCTCTTACGCCGTCGTATCTTAGGCTGCATATTTACGCTGGCCGCTAGGTGGCGCTTCCGTCGATTTACGCGAGGAATATGCAAATTAGGTAGATACACCGATTCAGAAACGTATGTCCGCCCGGCGCATTTTTTACGTCGTTCACGTTAGGTTTTTTCCGGCGTAAAGTTACCCCTGCTATATGAGGCGTATCCTATGTTAAGTATGGACGTCGTTCCCGCGTCGAATTTTGAAATTTGAAATTTTTACGTCGTTTGCGTTAGCCGTCCGCGTAATTTACGTTCACGTCGAAAGCATTGGCTTTTTGCGGGTTAATTTGGAGCATGCGCACTAGGTTACTTTCACGGACGCATGCGCCGGTAGTCAAAAACTTAATTTACGTGGGGTCATGTTTTATTTACATAAAACACGCCCACCTCTTCACAATTTGAATTAGGCGCGCTTACGCCGGCAGATTTACGCTACGCCGCCATAACTTAGGGCGCAGGTTCTTGGTGAATACAGAACCTGCCTCACTAAGTTACGGCGGCGTAGCGTATCGGAGATACGCTACGCCCAGGGGCGTTGCTAGGTGGCAAAAAGACTAGGGGCTTCAGCCCGAAGTCGGCATCGGTGGGTGGGGTGGGGTTTGTGGGCACGGTGGAGTGGCGCGGTGTGACCTACCTGAAACACATAATTATTGATTGATGGACATCACACGTCCCGCGGTCCTGGATTGGACCAGTGGGACATCAATCATAGGCACTGCAGGCTCCAGAAGGCGGAACAGAAGACAGAATGGTCCCTGCTCGGTGGCACTCGGGGGTTGGATTTTAAACACTGCATCCCCGAGACTCTGGGCTTTTCGGCGGCCCATTCAGGGCTCCAGCCTCCTTAGCCCACCCCTAACGACGCCCCTGGCTATGCCCGCATAAAAATAAGCCATTCTACGTGAATCTACCCCATAGGCATGCATAAGGGTGCAAAGCCGCGGCCTCAATCACCGTCCGGCGCGGCCCGAAGCGATCGCGCGGCGGGGGAGGTGGGGGCACGCGGAGACACAGGATACCCCAGCTGTGCCGCCCCAGGTTGCTAATTCTAGTTGCAATTTTGACCTGGCGCCCGGGGTTTGTCGAACCCTGATATATATATTGTGTTATTATATGTAGAATATACAGTATGTATATAGTATACTTATTATATTAATTAAAATTGCTTTACAATGTGAGGACGGACACTACAGTTACAATTGAATACAGGAGGAATCAGAGGGCCCTGCTCGCTAGAGCTTACAATTTAAAAGGGACGGGCAACATTATGTATACAGTATATATGTACATAATGTAATATATATACAGTAGAGAGAGTGTGTGTAACAATAATGCATATTCCCTGTAAAAAGAAGGTTTGATGCAGTTGCCACTATCAGTTTGGTTCCAAAGAAATGACTTTGCTATATGCAGTATATAATATGTCGATGGAAACACATATAGGAAATGACATAGCATGTACAGTATAAAAGGTAATAATGAGAGAAGCACATAAAATCGGAAAGCTCCTGGATGGGTTGTCAAGGGAAATGAGATAAACAGAAATTGGTAGGGGTAACGAATCTGCATTAATATTTTTCTCATTAACATTGCCTGGATCTAGTTGTATTCCCTTGCCAGCTTATCAAGTAAAAAGAATCATATGCGTTAAAGGGAGTTAAAAATAAGATACTGTTAGCACCGAATCCTAAAGGAAACCCAGTGCTCTTAATTAAAATGATTATACATTGCCTTGTGATGAAGTATATTCCAATTTGACACAATTTCAACTTTCTAACAGTGATATAGAGGGTGTAATCATCCGAGGTGTAAAGGGGGCATCTATTCCTCATCCTAGGAGGTTTAGGGAGCAAACATAAAATATTTTCTATTGAAAAATATCTTAAAAGAAGTTTACATGATGATGATACTATAAATATGTATGGAAAAAAACATCAGTGGGCTGGATATTTGGCCCACTTCCATCGGCAATTGTATGTGATTTTAAAGGGGTTGTAACACTGAATTGTGGAGACAGAGGAACAAGGATAAAGTTGTAGCAGAAACGTTAAAGTGGTATTAGAAACAAAACCAAAAATGCCATCTATTGCAGCATACCAATCCATGGGCATCAGGGTAGGGCATCATTTTAAGGTCACCCATGCTCCGCCCCTTTTCAACAATGTCATGATGGGGATATAAAGTTCAGGCATGCAAAGGTTTGAGAAACCTGATGCAAAGGCTTAAAAGCGTTGTAAAGGTCCAAAATTTTCCCCTAAATAGCTTCCTTTACCTTAGTGCAGTCCTCCTTCTCTTACCTCATCCTTCCATTTTGCTTTTAAATGTCCTTATTTCTTCTGAGAAATCCTCACTTCCTGTTCTTCTGTCTGTAACTACACACAGTAATGCAAGGCTTTCTTCCTGGTGTGGAGTGTCGTGCTCGCCCCCTCCCTTGGACTACAGGAGAGTCAGGACGCTCTCTACATTGCAGATATAGAAAGGAGCTGTGTGTTAGTGGGCGTCCTGACCAGGGGTCAAGTCCTGGGGGAAAAAGTGTGGGAACTCCCACCCAAGATCACTCCCCCAACAAAACAAAAAAAATGATACGCTCATATGCATAATTACTAAACCGCATGTTTTTTGTTTGCGAACAGTTCTTTCTAAATCCCGTGAAAACTCGCGGCAGACCTCCGTAATGTCTCCTGGGAACAATGACAAAAGCTCCCAGGAGACATTGCGGCATCGAGGAAGTGACGGAATACCCGCACACTACCTGATGAATCCATATCCAGTAACAAAGGATTACTAAGGTTCGCCTGCCCCTGATAGTGACTCGAGCTGGGCATCACCGCTTAGTGAAGGATTGGCTCGGGCGGCTCGGCTACTCTAGTCCTGCAAAGGGAACTGCGTTCCTGCTGTGAAAAAAGTGCAGGAACTCCGTTCCCACGCGTTCCCGCAGGACTTGAGCCCTGGTCCTGACTCTCCTGTAGTCCAAGGGAGGGGGCGAGCACGACACTCCACACCAGGGAGAAAGCCTCGCATTACGGTGTGTAGTTACAGACAGAAGAACAGGAAGTGAGGATTTCCCAGAAGAAATAAATGATTTAACACCTTGGCCGAAATTATACAAGTAGCGCAGTTAGATGAGCTCCAGAACATGGACACAGGCTGCCTCAGGCAGGTGCAGGTTCTCTCACCTATAGTTAACTTTTTTGAATTTGGTCGAATTTTTCGAATACGGATGATTTTTTTTTTTTATTTGATGTTTTTTTTTTTCAAATTCGGTAGATATTTTTCGAATGCTGAAGATTTTTTTCTAATTCGTTTGAATGTTTTCGAATTTTTATATAAAACGAATCCTGAAAACGAATGTAACAAATTTAACAAAACAAATTTAGTTAAATAACGAATCAAAACTTTTTTCATCCTGCACATGTCACCTCCCCGAGCAGAGAGCGGCTGACTGTGAATCGTCAGCTCTCCTGCTCTGCTCCTCCACGCTCAATGGAGCGCTGAGTTGTGGAGGGGCGATGAGTGACCGTCTCAGAGGCTCCCTTAAGCCCCGTACACACGATCCGAATATCGTATAACAGATCGTACGATTTTTTCAACTTAATAGTCGCAAGTAGAAATTGAATAGGTTATTAAAGTCACGAAAATTCTCGTAGGACAGAAAAAAAATCGGACGTGATGTCATGTGTTGTAATGTATTTGTATTGTATTTTCGGATGACAACTGTACTGACTAAACGAAAATCGTACGATCTGGAATCGTATGAGGAAAATGTTCGTGCTTGTCCAATCTAATAATATCGGATGAACTGTCGTGATTGGCTCTCGAAAGTAGTGTACACACGATCCGAAAATCGTTTGATTCTTCCTCGGATGATCGGTTTCGTCCGATATTCGGATCGTGTGTACGGACCATAAGGGGCTGAGACGGCCATCAGTTCAGGCACCTGACGGATCCAGACTCCCATTAATGACGCAGTGCTTGGACTGATTCCAGTGACATCAGCAGAGTTCTGATAGCTCTCTGCTAAAAACTGGTCACAGGAGTGCAAAACGAATTACACTCCTGTGACCCAAATGAGAAGACCAACCAAAAGAGCTCAGGCTGGACTTCTCCTTTAACCACGTGCCGACCAGCTCACATAAATATACGTCGGCAAAGTGTCTCGTTCCCGCAAATCACTGTATGGGTACGTCAGCTCTTTTAACACGCGCGGCCGCTGCACGGCGGGGGACCCAACGAGCGTGACCGGCGGCACGAGAGTCAGGATGGGGATTTGTGTCCGTAAACACATATAGCTAGATTCACAGACGCCGCCGCAACTTTAAGGCGGCGTAGCGTATCGTATTTACGCTACGCCGCCTTAAGTCAGAGAGGCAAGTACTGTATTCACAAAGTACTTGCCTCCTAACTTACGGCGGTGTAGCGTAAATAGGGCTGGCGTAAGCGCGCCTAATTCAAATTAGGATAAGGGGGGCGCGTTTTATGTTAATGTGGTGTGACCTGACGTGATTGACCTTTTTTACGAACGGCGCATGCGCCGTCTGTGTACATATCCCAGTGTGCATTGCTCCAAAGTACGCCGCAAGGACGTATTGGTTTCGACGTGAACGTAAATTACGTCCAGCCCTATTCACGGACGACTTACGCAAACGATGTAAAATTTTCAAATTTCGACACGGGAACGACGGCCATACTTAACATTGACTAGTCCAGCTATTTGATGGAATAACTTTACGCCTGAAAACGCCTTACGTAAACGGTGTATCTTTACTGCGACGGGCGCACGTATGTTCATAAATAGGCGTATCTAGTCATTTATGTATTGTACGCCGAACTCAACGGAAGCGCCACCTAGCGGCCAGCCTAAATATTGCACCCTAAGATAGGACGGCGCAGGCTGTTGTATCTTAGCTAGGTTTAAGTGTATCTCAGTTTGAGAATACACTTAAACTTAGGACGGTGCAGATTCCGAGTTAGGTCGGCGAATCTACTGATACGCCGGCCTAACTCTCTCTGAATCTAGCTAATAAATCCCTGTTCTGATAGGAGAGACAGATCTGCTGTTTGTAGTAATTATGAACAACGATATGGCTCCTCCTTTAGTCAGTCACATCCCCCCCAGCTAGAAACACACACGAGGGAACACATTTAACCCCTCGACTGCCCCTAGTGTTAACCCCTTCCCTACCAGTGACATTTACACAATAATCAGCGTGTATAAAAGTGAATGGTCCCAAAATAGTGTCAAAACTGTCCGATCTGTCCGCCGCAATGTCACAGTTCCGCTAAAAATCGCAGATCACGGCCATTACTATTAAAAAAAATCCATAAATCTATCCCCTATTTTGTAGATGTGATAATTTTTGCGCAGACCAATCATTATACTCTTAGGGCCCTTTCACACGGGTGGACCGTATGTCCGCTTTTTCATCCATCCATGTACGAATGAAAAAGGGTCATACTGTACATTGGTCCCTATGAGATAGCAGGTGTCAGCGGATGAACATCTGCTGACACCCGATCTCACCCGCCTCCGCATTCCTCCGATTCTGGAGACGGAGGAAAATGTGATTTTTTTTTTTACCGAAAATATGTGGAAGAATACATATTGGCCTAAACTGATGAAGATTTGTTTTATTTTATTTTTATTTGGGGGATATTTATTATTATAAAAGTAAATATTTTTTATTTATTTTTTAAATGGTCGCTCTTTTTTGTTTATAGCGCAAAAAAAAAAAAAAAAAAACGAAGAGGTGATCAAATACCACCAAAAGAAAGCTCTATTTGTGGGGACAAAAAGGCATTTGTTTGGGTACAACGTCGCACGACCGCGCAATTGTCAGTTAAAGTGTGAGATGTTTACTATTGTCTTAGTTTTGTCTCAATTGTTCTCACTATCAGACCATGCCCCTAAAAAGTGCCATTTTTTTTATCCTTCAGACATAGGGACAAGACTATGGCCAGTGGGAGTAGAAAATGCTCCAGCATTAGTAGGAATAAACATGGTCTCAGTGACAGGAATAGTGCCCCATCATTGGTATCAGTGTGAGGAATAGTGCCCAATTGTTGGTGTCGCTAAGAGGAATAGTGCCCCATCATTTGCATCAGCGGGAGGAATAGTGTCCCATAATTTCTATCAGTGTGAGGAATAGTGTCCAATTGTTGGTGTCACTGTGAGCAATAGTGCCCCATTATTGATGTCAGAAGGAGGGAATGTCAAGTAGAAGAAAAGTGCCCATCGTTGGTATTAGTAGGAGGAATAGTGTCCCATCATTGGTATCAGTGGAGCAACAGTGCCTTATCATTTGGGAGAAATAGTTCTCCAATGTTTGTATCAGTGGGAGAAATAGTACATCATTGTTGATATCACTGGGAAGAATGGTGCCCCATTGTTGGTGTCAGTGGGAAGAACAGTGCCCCATCATTGGTGTCAGTGGAATAGTTCCCTGTCATTTATGCTAGCGGGAGGAATAGTCCCCAATAGGTGGTATCAGAGGGAGGAATAGTGCCCCATCATTGGTGTCAATGGGAGGAATACTGCCCCCTCATTAGTGTGGTTGAGAAGAATAGTACACCATCATTGGTGTCAGTGGGAGGGATAGTGTCCCATCATTGGTGTCAATAGAAGGAATACTACCCCATCATTGGTGTCAGTGGAAGGAATAGAGTCCCCATCATTGGTGTCAGTGGAAGGAATAGAGTCCCCATCATTGGTGTCAGTGGGAGGAATAGAGTCCCCATCATTGGTGTCAGTGGGAGGAATAGTGCCCCATCATCGGACATTGGTGTCAGTGGGAGGAGTAGTGCCCCATCATTGGTGTCAGTGGGAGAAATAGTGCCCCATCATTGGTGTCAGTGGGAGTAATAGTGCCCCATGATTTATGCCAGTAGGAGGATAGATGGTATTAGTGGGAGGAATAGTGCCCCATCATTGGTGTCAGTGGGAGGAATAGTGCCCCATCATTGGTGTCAGTGGGAGTAATAGTGCCCCATGATTTATGCCAGTAGGAGGATAGATGGTATTAGTGGGAGGAATAGTGCCCCATCATTGGTGTCAGTGGGAGGAATAGTGCCCCATCATTGGTGTCAGTGGGAGTAATAGTGCCCCATGATTTATGCCAGTAGGAGGATAGATGGTATTAGTGGGAGGAATAGTGCCCCATCATTGGTGTCAGTGGGAGGAATAGTGCCCCATCATTGGTGTCAGTGGGAGGAATAGTGCCCCCATCCTTTATGCCAGTAGGAGGAATAGTGCCCCATCATTTATGCCAGTAGGAGGAATATTGCCCCATCATTTATGCCAGTAGGAGGAATAGTGCCCCGTCATTTATGCCAGTAGGAGGTATGGTTCCCCTATCATTTATGCCAGTAGGAGGAATAGTGTCCCATAGGTGGTAGTAGTGGGAGGAATCGTGCCCCATCATTGGTGTCAGTGGGAGTTATAACCCTCTTTTATTCTATAGAATAAATAACAATAAAGACGTTTTGCCTTTAGTTTTACATTAACACATATTCATAGAGATTACTCTTTTCAAAACGTTATTATGGTCTAAAAACAAGGCACAGCATAGTAAATACATTATGATCATATCACTGTACATAATAGATCATTGACATTAGTATATTCATCCTAATCCAGATTTTATTTCACTATAATTTCAAAGTTCTGCTCCGTTCTACCCCCTTGCCCCAGCACCGTTGATCGCATAGGAATACTGATACTCAATGACTGCAGAGAACTACATTTCCCGTCATTCCACACACCACGCCGTGCTAGTCCGTGTGATTTGATTGGGCGCTAGAGAAAGGGGCGGGACAGAAAGGCGGAAGTGTTGCAGTTGAGGTGTATGTGCACGCTTTACCTGTACATAGCGGGGATGCAGCAGACAGGATCTGTACAGCAGAAGATCCCATGTGTATTCCTGACTGAGGTGAAGGATGAGCCGTCTTCTAAGCGGGAACATCAGGTGATGGACTCATTTCTGTGAATGGTCTTTAGCTAACTAGGGGCTGACTGGTTGTGATTGCAGCCCTTCCAATGTCAGGAATGATCTACCTGTGTCATCATGAGGCAAGCAGAGAGGACACGTCTAATACATGGAGCTTTATGGGGGTTTGTAACTTGGGTAAATGGTAAACGTTCAGCCTGAACGAGAAAGTGCAAGTAAACGCCAGGCTATGACCAGTGAGGAGAGATGTAATAGTATGTAGGGGCAGAAGGGAGTGGAGCCCCCCTGTGTTCGTACAAGGGCGCAGAGCTCCCCAGTGTCTGTAGGTGGGTGCAGAACCCCGCCCTTTCCTGTAGGGGGGTGTGGAGCTCCCCCCCCTTCCAAGAAGAAAGAGGGTATGTGACTTCTTTACCCATAAGAGGGCACAGCGATTCTATACCAATAGGAGGGTGTGGAGCCCCTGCCCCTCATGTGCCTGTAGGAGGGTAAAGAGCTGCTTCTATACCCATGGGAGGGCGTTGAGCCCCTGCGGACCTATAGGAGGGTATGGAGCTTCTTTACCCATAGGAGGGCACAGAGCGCCCCCTATGCCCATAGGAGTGCGCAGAGCTCCCCCTATACCCATAGGAGAGCTTGGAGCCCCACTCCCCCTGTGTCTATAGGGCGTGGATCTTTTATACCAAAAGGAGGGCGTGGAGCTTCTCTTCACATAGGAGGGAGTAGAGCCCCCCCCCCCCCATGGCATTTTAACTGTGGGCAACCCACTGAACCTTATTGCAGATTCACGACTGTCTGTCCATTGTGCATGCGTGAGCCACGCTGCGCCAAGTGAATGGTCCTGCACTCTCCTGGGACCTGTAATGTGTCCAGAGAGGTTGTGGGAATAGATTGGAGCGGAGGTTCACCCCCCCAAACAACTAGGCATGGTTGGAGCGGGTACCTATCAAAATCAGATACCTGCTCCCCCAAAAAGACATTCCAAATATGGGGCATGAGAAGGAGAGAAAGCAGAACTTTTCCTTTTGGGGGAAGTTCCGTTTTGTTAATCTGGAGGAAATGGCTCTTAAAGCCAATGGGCCATATTCTCAAAGGGCTTACAACGGCGCAACGCCATTTGCGCCGCCGTAAGTCCTAATCTGGCCTGGCGTATCTATGCGACTGATTCTTAGAATCAGTTACGCATAGATATCCATTAGATCTGACAGGCGTAAGGCTCTTACGCTGTCAGATCTTAGATGCATTTTTTTTCCCCGCCGCTAGGTGTCGCCGACGTCGTTTTCCCCGTCGTCTATGCAAATTAGCTATTTACGCGAGATTCCCGAACGTACACACGGTCGACGCAGTGAATTTACGACGTTTCCGTAGCTTTTGTGACGCGTAAAGTTGCCCCTGCTATATGAGGGGCAACCAATGTTAAGTATGGCCGCCGTTCCCGCGTCGAAATTTAAAAAAAGAACGTCGTTTGCGTAAGTCCGTGAATGGCGCTGGACGCCATTTACGTTAACGTTGAAACCAATGACGTCCTTGCGACGTCATTTAGCACAATGCACGTCGGGAAATTTTAGGGACGGCGCATGCGCGGGAACGCGCCTAATTTAAATGATCCACGCCCCCTACCTGGATCATTTGAATTAGGCGGGCTTGTGCCGGAGAATTTACGCTACGCCGCCACAACTTTACAGGCAAGTGCTTTGTGAATCAAGCACTTGCCCGTAAAACTTGCGGCCGCGTAACGTAAACGAGATACGTTACGGCCGCATAGTTTAATGCCGATCTACAAGAATCTGGCCCAATATTCAATAATGGAGATATCTATTAATGTATTGTTTATTGGTTTAATATTGCTTTAAAGGAGTTCTCTGACCTAAAACTTTAAACCCCCGCTGTGCCCGGGCTGTAAAAAAATAAAAAATAAACTGTCACTTACCTGCCTACGATCCCCCGTTGTTCCGATATCGCCATCCCGTTCTCCGGTCCCGGGCCCCTTCCGCTTCCTGTGTGTCGGTGACTCATAGTGCGCTCAGCCTATCAGCGGCCGCAGCAATGTCCCGTCGCGGCCACTGATAGGCTGAGCGCACTATGAGTCACCGACCCGCAGGAAGCGGAAGAGACCGGGACCGGAGAACGGGACGGCGATATCGGAACAACGGGGGATCGTAGGCAGGTAAGTGACAGTTTATTTTCTATTTTTTTACAGCCCGGGCACAGCGGGGGTTAAAAGTTTTAGGTCAGAGAACTCCTTTAAGCCAGAGTCCGTATAACAGACGGGCAACTAGCATTTTCAGAAGCAGGTCAGTAAAGCCATAGTAAACTTTTTTTTTTTTAAAACGTTCCCCCTGCAAGGTAAAGGTATCATGTGCTAGTATGCAATGCGTACTAGCACATTATGAAAGACTTGCCTTGAAACGAAGACCTCCAGTGGTGCGATATCACCGCTGCAGAGGCTTTTATCTTCACCTGGTCTTCCTTCTGGGCTTGCGGGCTGTGACCACTTGAATGGCTGAGCTGTGATGACGTCCGTCCCACGCATGCATGTGGGAGCCACGGCAGAGAGCTCTAAAGGAACGGCACGAGTATGCCATCCCGTCATAGCGTATGCACCCGCTGCCAACCAAGTGAATATCTTCTAAATAAGGCATGTCCAAAGTCTGGCCCGCGGGCCAATTGCGGCCCGCATTCCGGTTTTGGGCGGCCCGCCTGGTGATATTGACATATATCTTTTGTGGCCCCCAATGAATCCCCGGGGGCCACAAAAGATAGTATGCTGGCTGCCTTGGAGTGGACGGGACGAGTGCCGTGCATACAGGAGAGTTTTTCCTGTTTACATGGCGTCCTGTGTAAAAGGAAGTCCCGTCTCCTGCGCTGCCATTGGACAACTGTTCTGTCCATCACAGGAGGCGGGGCTTTCAATTAAAGAGGCCCATCGCGAAAACAGGAGTTTCTCCTGTTTGTCTGCTGGCGCTCGTCCCCTCCCTGTCTCCTTTGCAGGCTGCACTGACGAAAATGGTGGGTGCCGCATTCATGGGTGAGGCTGCAGATGGGCACTGATTAGGCTGCATTGATGGGCACTGACCCTTATTTTGCTTCACAGTTCTTTATTTAAAACAGGGGTCAACAATATCCGGGCGCCAGGTCACATTGCCGACAAGAAATTGTGACCTGGTGCCCGCCAGTAATTAAGGCCGTGGCTTACCGGCCGCGATCGCGCGGTGGGGGCGCACGGAGGCACAGGATCCTGTGTCTCCGTGCTCCCCCGCCACGCAATCACGGCGGGTCCTTGATGGCCGGTAATTGAGGCCGCTGCCCTGTGAAGTCCCAATTTTTTTTGGAAGCTTCTGTGAGCTGGCGCCATCTGGTGGAGGTCGTTGGCATTACATTACATTGGCATTGCAGCAATTCTAATGTGTGTCATTTTTCACTATTTTCACTGCCATCGCCTTCCCTCTAATTGGAACCCCTAAACATTATATATATTTTTTTATTCTAACACCCTAGAGAATAAAATGGCGATCGTTGCAATACTTTCTGTCGCACCGTATTCGCGCAGCGGTCTTACAAGCGCACTTTTTTTGGGGAAAAAATACACTTTTTTTAATTAAAAAATAAGACAACAGTAAAGTTATCCCAATTTTTTTTTTTATATTGTGAAAGATAATGTTACGCCGAGTAAATTGATACCCAACATGTTACGCTTCAAAATTGCGTCCGCTCGTGGAATGCCGACAAACTTTTACCCTTTAAAATCTCCATAGGCGACGTTTAAAAAATTCTACAGGTTGCATGTTTTGAGTTACAGAGGAGGTCTAGAATTATTGCTCTCGCTCTAACGATCGCGGCGATACCTCACGTGTAGTTTGAATACCGTTTACATATGCGGGCGCTACTCACGTATGTGTTCGCTTCTGTGCGTGAGCTCGTCGGGACGGGGCGCATTTTCTGGCTCCTAACTTTTTTTAGCTGGCTCCTAGATTCCAAACAAATTTGTCAACCCCTCATTTTTTTCCTGAAAGGTCCTCCTTTTTAAAGTGAAGGTGTGTGTTATAAGCTGATAAATACGGTATATCCAAATAACACGCCCAAGCTCATCTCTTCACCACAAAGGCAAGAGAATTCTTGTTCGGCCGTGTATTAGTTGCTCGGAGGAACACACTTAGACTGAATTTTAATGGTTTAAAGAATGTCCGGCAAAATGGTCGGCCCTCATGCATGTTCACTTCATCAAATCTGGCCCTCTTTTGAAAAAAGTTTGGACACCCCTGTTCTAAATGGTGAACGAGTACAGAGTTTACTACCACTTTAAATCAACTTCTTACCTTTGTGCTTATAAACTCTTGGCATTAAATTCTCACCATCCCTGGCACACCCACTGAAACTTGAAATATTCCTCTTTTCAGATGTTTAAGGTGGTGGCTACAGAGACTCTCCATCCTTTGGCACTGAATGCAGATATTCACAATGCGCTGCCTACCGAGAAAGTAGACGGTACATGCTGCTATGTTGCTAATCACAAAGGTAATACTATACAGATTCCGCTTTGTCCTTATTCAACTTTGTGCCTTCTTGTTATGTTTTCTTGACTGAATGTGACCGTGTCATTAACCATTTAAGGACCGCCTAATACCAATATACGTCGGCATAATGGCACGGCTGGGCACAGGTACGCACTCGCGACCCGGTCCGAAGCTCCGCCCCCGCAGGACCCATGGACGCGATCAGGTCACTTTAGCTGAAGAACAGGGAGAGGCGAGTATAAACACACCTTCCCCGTTCTTTTCTGTGGCAGTGTCGCTGATCGTCTGTTCCCTGTTATAGGGAACGACGATCAGTGACGTCACACGTCCAGTCACGCCTCCCTACAGTAAGAATCACTCCCTTAGGGCACATTTAACCCCTTAGCACCCCCTAGTGGTTAACCCCTTTACTGCCATTTTCATTTTCACAGTAAACAATGCATTTTTATAGCACTTTTCGCTGTGAAAATGAAAATGGTCCCAAAAATGTGTCAAATGTGTCCGCCATAATGTCGCAGTCACGGAAAAAATTGCTGATCGCCGCCATTACTAGTAAAAAAAAATATATTAATAAAAATGCCATTGCGCAAACCAATTAGTAAACGCTTATTGTGTTTTTTTTTTTTAACCAAAAATAAGTAGAAGAATACATATCGGCCTAAACTGAGGGAAAACATTGTTTTTGGGGATATTTATTACAGCAAAAAGTAAAAAATATTGAATTGTTTTAAAATTGGTCTTTTACCTGCATAATAGTCTGGGTCTTAAGTGGTTATAAATGAAACATTCACCAACCTCAGGAATTATGACTGATGTCTGGATGCACAGGAATTATGTGGGAGCTCTTTAACTCTGTGTATGTAGGGTAGCCTTCTAGGACTAGATTTATAGTGTTGGGGATAGCAGTTTGTATGAGACAACTGCATAGTAAGCTGTGTGCAGACTTTTTGTGGCCTTTGGTTTAACCATTTGCCGTCCGCCCCATAGCAGATTTACTACTACAGGGCAGTTCTCCTGTGCAGGATCACGTGTCTGTGTGATTCTGCACTTCCGTCTGCAGAGGGCGCACCGCTTCTGCTGTGATTAATCACAGCAGAAGCCAATCTGCGGGTGTTTGGGCACTGGCTGTCCTCCAGCACCCACTGATCGTCGGTAAAACTCACTCAACTGAGATTTGTAAACAATGTTCTAATGAGGGAAGGAATGGATTTTGTATTCCTCCAAAGCAAGGGATAAAATCCACCCCCCCCCCCCTAGTAAAAGCACCTCACACAAGCACTGGCTAGTGTCACAGTTAACCCTTTGGTCGCCCTAGATGTTTAACCCCTTCCCAGCCAGTGTCATTCATACAGTGACAGTGCATAGCACTAATTACTGTATTGGTGTCACTGGTTCCTGCAAAGTGTCAGAATGTCCACTGCAATATCGCAGTTCTGTTGGAAGTCCTTGATTGCTGCCATTACTAGTTTAAAAAAAAAATAATCCAAAGTTTGTAGCTGCTATTACAAACACGTAAACCAATCAATATACATTTATTAGTATTTTCTTTTTACCAAAAATAGAATACTTAATGGTCTAAATTTATGAAGCAATTCAAAAAAATAAAACATTTTGGGTACAGTGCCGCATGACCATGCAATTGTCAGTTAAAGTAACGCATTGCCGTGTTGCAAAAATGGCCTGGTCATGAAGGGGGGGTACATTTTCTAGAGGGCAAGTGGTTAAATAGCACATTTTACATATTTTAAAGGGGTGTTCCAGCCAATTTTTATGTTTAGTGTAGCTGCTGGCTTTTAATAAACATACACTTACCTGTTCCAGCGATGCGCCGGCCGGGGCTCCGCTCCTCTCCCCCCCCCCCCTCCCCGGCCGGCGTCTTCATTTCAACTGTGGGCACCCGGCCGTGACAGCTTTCGACTTCACGGCCGGGCACCCACTGCGCATGCGCGAGCGGCACTGCGCATGTGCGGCCCGGCGCTGCGCCGTCTGATTGGACAGGAGATCGTCTAGGACCTGTGACGTGTCCTAGGCGATCGCCTACAGGGAGGGGCTGTAGGCGATTAGGCTTAATCGCCTAACCAGCCTCTCGCGGAAGGAGGAAGTGGAACAGGAAGTCCCACTCCTCCTGAAGCCCCCATTCCCCCCCCCCAAAAAAAATTACATGCCAAATGTGGCATGTAAGGGGGTGAGGAGTGGGATAAGCGGAAGTTCCAATTTTGGGTGGAACTCCGCTTTAAATAGCTTCTTAGCATATGCATGCAAGACCTTTGTTTTCACTGGTCCTACAGCCCAGCTCTTTATTACTGCAGGACTTGGACTACAACTGCCCTCATTTACCTAAAGCAGAACTGAGCTGTATCTGAGCCGCACAAAGAGAAAACACCATCAATTTAATTCATGTTTAATATTCAAAGCAAACTTGCCCGTCCATTGTTGTCTCCATGATTTATTTTGTAGATAAATCACTTTGGGCAGATGATTTCTGGAGGCAGGAGGGTGCACTTAGTGGAAAAACTCCTCCTCCAAATGAAAAAAAAAAAATCCCCACAAAGACCTTATGGGATCATTTTGTCCTAGGCTAAAAACCGAAGAAACTTAAAAAAAAATGTTTAAAACGAATATAAAATACTTTCCTATCTTTCTGAGGCTAGCAGCATAAAAATAGTTGATGTTGATTTTGGGAGTAAAGTTCCTCTTTAATTGGAAGATCTATTTTATTTCATTCTTGTTTTCATTTTTTTTTCTCTTGCAGGTTGCCCATATTTGTGGGCTCGTTTTGATAGGAAGCCAACAAAGCAAGCTGATAAGAAATTTAAAAAGCACATTATTTCAAAAGGAAGCTCCACAGGTATTTATCAACGTTATCAGATTCTAGACTCCATCACCCAATGTGCTTAGTCTATCATTTATACTTTAAATTCTAGGGCCTGGAAATAGGCCTGATTGCAGCTGTTCTTATCTTCCCGTGGTAAACTGGTAATAGTTATTGTTCACCTACTCTACCCGTAATTGTAATGCAGTTAGGCTATTCCTAATAAAAAAAATAAAAATAAATCACAACATTGCTCAGCGCTGAGATAAAAAGAAACATTGTATCATTTGGTTCTTTTAGATCAAAGGGATATTTGGTCAGCAAATGAGGTCAGTTTAACCACTTAAAGACTAATGCTTCGTACACACGACCGTTTGTCATGATGTGAAAAATGAAATTTTTTAAAATGGTCATTTAACCACTTCCTGACCGCCGCATGTACATATACGTCGGCAGAATGGCACGTACAGGCACATTGGCGTACCTGTACGTCCCTGCCTTTCCGCGGGTCGGGGGTCCGATCGGGACCCCCCCCCGCTACATGCGGCGGTCGGATTCCCTCGGGGAGCGATCCGGGACGACGGCGCGGCTATTCGTTTATAGCCGCTCCGTCGCGATCACTCCCCGGAGCTGAAGAACGGGGAGAGCCGTATGTAAACACGGCTTCCCCATGCTTCACTGTGGCGGCGTATCGATCGAGTGATCCCTTTTATAGGGAGACTCGATCGATGACATCAGTCCTACAGCCACACCCCCCTACAGTTGTAAACACACACTAAGTGAACACTAAATGTTACAGCGCCACCTGTGGTTAACTCCCAAACTGCAACTGTCATTTTCACAATAAACAATGCAATTTAAATGCATTTTTTGCTGTGAAAATGACAATTGCCCCAAAAATGTGTCAAAATTGTCCGAAGTGTCCGCCACAATGTCGCAGTCACGAAAAAAAACGCTGATCGCCGCCATTAGTAGTAACAAAAAAAAAAAAATAATAAAAATGCAATAAAACTATCCCCTATTTTGTAAACGCTATAAATTTTGCGCAAACCAACCGATAAACGATTATTGGGATTTTTTTTTTTTTTTTTTTTACCAAAAATAGGTAGAAGAATACGTATCGGCCTAAACTGAGGACATTTTTTTTTATATATGTTTTTGGGGGATATTTATTATAGCAAAAAGTAAAAAATATTGGATTTTTTTCAAAATTGTCGCTCTATTTTTGTTTATAGCGCAAAAAATAAAAACCGCAGAGGTGATCAAATACCACCAAAAGAAAGCTCTATTTGTGGGGGAAAAAAGGACGCCAATTTTGTTTGGGAGCCACGTCGCACGACCGCGCAATTGTCTGTTAAAGCGACGCAGTGCCGAATTGTAAAAACCCCTTGGGTCATTTAGCAGCATATTGGTCCGGTCCTTAAGTGGTTAAAAACGACCGTGTGTGGGCTCCAGAGCATTTTTCTCAACGTGGAAAATGGACATTAAAAATTTAGAACATGCTCTAATTTTTCACGTCGCGAAAAAACGGTCGTGTGTAGGCTTTAACGACGTGAAAAAAATGCGTATGCTCAGAAGCAAGTTATGAGACGAGAGCGCTCGTTCTGGTAAAACTAGCGTTTGTAATGGAGATAGCACATTTGTCACGCTGTAACAGACTGACAAGCACGAAGACTGAAAAGCGCAAATCATCTCACCAAACTTTTACTAACACAAAATCAGCAAAAGCAGCCCAAAGGGTGGCGCCATCTGAATGGAACTTCCCCTTTATAGTGCCATTGTTCGTTACCGCGCTTTGCTCGAGCATTTTTTTTTTTTTTCACGATCGTGTGTATGCAAAGCAGGCTTGACAAGAATCGCATCGAAATTTTTTTATTTTTTTTTCTAGAACATTAAAATGGTCGTGTGTATGTGGCTTTAGCCTTTTTCTGACATTTGTTGCACACGAGTTAAAATCAGTATTTTTTGCCAACATATATGTTTTTTTTATACGTTAGTGTAATATTATAATTTTCCCACAGAATTAAATGTCAGTCGTTGCAATATTGTCACACTTTATTTGTACAGCGGTCATTTTGATAAAAAATACACCGTAAAGTTAGCCCATTTTTTTATTTTTTTTTGTATAATGTGAAAGATGTTACGCTGAGAATCGCGAGAGAATTGTGATGTTCTAAGAGAAAAAAAAATAGTAATTTTATCCAGAATCGTGCAGCTCTAAATTAATACCAGAAACTGTCTACAAATATCGTACAGTGTATATGCAGACTTAACAGGTGTTTAAAAAGGCTAAGTTCACTCTATGGATCACAAGCTGGATAGTACTTCTGGTGCACTGGATAACAAAAACAAACAATTAAGAACGATTAAAAAAAATAAAAAAAATACATGAACGTCAACTAGTTGTTTGGAGAATCCAAAATCCAAGTACAAAAAATGACACGTATCATTCGGCACGATACGTACTCTAGGCTGGATTATATATTGATAGAGCACAGAGCCCTGGAAGTAGTTATGGAAACACTAATTGGAAAAACTACGATATCGGACCATGCCCCTGTGATAATGAAGATGAAATTAAAAGGAGAAGCTCTGGGGAGAGGACCATGGAGAATAAATTAAGATTTAATAGAAGACATTGAAGTAGAAAAGATCGTAATAGAAGAAATTGAACAATATTTTTTGAGGAATGAGATGCCAGAATTAACAAAAGCAACTGTATGGAAAGCGCACAAAGTCGTCATAAGGGGAAATTTGATTGCCATCGGGGCAAGAAAAAAGAAAACGCAATGAGAAAAATCATAAAAGAAATATACGACTTGGAACAAAGGCATAAAAACCAAGTGGAAGTCAAAATTCATCGAACATTAATAACAAAAATAAAGGCTAAGTTCACATTTTCTGGCAGAATTTCACTTCACTATAGAATCCTTTTTGTAATATAATTTATGGCCCGGCAATCCCAATGTTCTCATCTCTCACCTCATCCACAGAGTTTGAAATTTCATGTTTCTGTCTGAGTTTAAAACATCTTTTCTGCTTGGATCACTTCCTGTAGGTCACCTCCCATCATTCACTGTGGTTTTGCATCACAGAAAAGGGTGTGATAGGGCGTGTATTACCAGTCTGGACCACACCTCCCTTATTACTATACCACCACCTACTTCTTGCCTTAAGGGTGACCATACACATTACAATCTCCTTTTTAGATCTACTATCAGCTATCTAGTGCAAGGGCCTGTCATCTGATTTGATAAAAATTGATTGTTCAGGGCTTCCTATTCCATAGTTCTGGTAAATATATAAGACGTTGTACACTCGGATTACATAATGTATGGTCATCGTTATACAAGTACCTAGGAGGGAGAAGACACTCGGCTGTCAGGCCCCCGATCACATCTTCATATGGCGGGAACACGTTCCACTCGCCAAGCATAGGGCAGCCCATTCACTTGAATGGGCTGCCCTATGCGCAACAATCACCCCACAAAAGCTTCAAAACTTTTTTTTTTTTTTTTTTAAGAGTGGAGTGTTTTTTACAGGGGTTTTTTTTTTTGGGTGCATTTTCAGCATGCATTTTTCGTGCGGTTTGCCTGATGAGGTCAGCTAGTAAACGCCTTCCTGTGTTTTACTGGTTTCTTTCCTTCCCAAATCCACATACCAGCAAGTGATGAAGCTTTCTAAGAAATACAGCAAGGGCTAAGGTAAGGCCTTGTTCTCAAAATAAGAGAGCGTTAATTTTTCTGCAACCGAGGTACATTAATGGAATATTGGTACATAGGGGAGCTGAAGTTTATAAAAAAGTAAATTTGGCCTTTAACCAGTTAGCAACCGCCCTATAGACGAAATACGTCTACAAGGCGGTTGCTTAACTCTGGGAGGGCGTCAATGTACGTCCTCCCAGAATCGCCTTTGGGGCGCGCACACGGGAATCTCCGTGACCGCCGGGTCCTCCGGACCCGACTGATCACGAATCACGGTAAATCGCCGCTGATAGCGGCGGTTTACCACGTGATCGCTCCGTCCAATGACGGAGCGATCACTAGTAAACAAACCGGCGTCATGTGATGACGCCGGTTCCTCCCTCTCCTCTCTGTACCGAACGGTACAGTGTGAGAGAGGAGAGGGCGCATGCAGCAGCAGCTGCTGCGGGCTGGATCTGTGACACATGCAGTCACAGATCCAGCCAGCCATCCATCCCTCCCTGTGCAATACTCTGCAATGCCCCAGCAATACTCTGCAATGCCCCAGCAATACTCTGCAATGCCCCAGCAATACTCTGCAATGCCCCAGCAATACTCTGCAATGCCCCAGCAATACTCTGCAATGCCCCAGCAATACTCTGCAATGCCCCAGCAATACTCTGCAATGCCCCAGCAATACTCTGCAATACCCCAAAATACTCTGCTGCAATACCCCACAATACTCCACAATACCCTGCAACGTTGCCTATGGGGATTCTTAGGTAGCGAAGTTTGGCGCCATTCCACGAGCGTGTGCAATTTTGAAGGGTGACATGTTGGGTATATATTTACTCGGCGTAACTTCATCTTCCACATTTATGCAAAAGAATGAAGAAAAAATAAAAAATTTACTAAATTTTATAACAGAAACAAAGAAAAATTCATTTTTTTTACAGAATTTTCAGTCTTTTTTCTCTTATAGCGCAAAAAATAAAAAACCCAACGGTGATTAAATACGACCAAAAGAAAGCTCTATTTGTGTGAAAAAAAGGACGAAAATTAAATTTGGGTACAATGTTGTATGACTGAGTAATTGTCATTCAAATTGTGAGAACACCGAAAGCTGAAAATTGGTCTGGTTATTAACCACTTGCCCACCAGGTTAATTCTGGCACTTCTCTCCTTCATGTGAAAATCAAAATTTTTTTGCTAGAAAATTAATCAGAACCCCCAAACATTATATATTTTTTTTTTAGCAGACATCCTAGGGAATAAAATGGCAGTCATTGCAATACTTTTTGTCACACCGTATTTGCGCAGCGGTCTTACAAGCGCACTTTTTTTGGATAAAAATCACTTTTTTGAATTAAAAAATAAGACAATACATTTTGCCCAATTTTTTTATATATTGTGAAAGATAATGTTACGCCGAGTAAAATGATACCCAACATGTCACGCTTAAAAATTGCGCCCGCTCGTGGCATGGCGTCAAACTTTTACCCTTAAAAATCTCGATAGGCGACGTTTAAAAAATTCTACAGGTTGCATTTTTTGAGTTGCAGAGTAGGTCTAGGGCTAGAATTATTGCTCTCACTCTAACGATCGCGGCGATACCTCACTTGTGTGGTTTGAATACCGTTTTCATATGCGGGCGCTACTCGCGTATGCGTTTGCTTCTGCACGCGAGCTCGTCGGGACGGGGCGCTTTAAAAAATTTTTTTTTGGTTTTCTTATTTATTTATTTATTTTTATTTAGTTTTATAATTTTTTACACTGGGAAAAAAAAAAAAAAAAAAAAATTGATCACTTTTATTCCTATTACAAGGAATGTAAACATCCCTTGTAATAGAAAAAAGCATGACAGGTCCTCTTAAATATGAGATCTGGGGTCAAAAAGACCTCAGATCTCATAATTAGACTTAAATGCAAAAAAAATAATAATAAAAAAAAAGTCATTTTTTCAAATGACAAAAAAAAAAATGTTTCTTTAAGAGGCTGGGCGGGACTGACGTTTTGACGTCACTTCTGCCCAGCAGAGCTATGAGGACGGGTGAAGGAGATTTCTCCTTCAGTCCCGTCCCCGCTCAGCTGCCGGACACATCCGATCCCCTCCGCCGCTACCGACGGCTCCGGTAAGCGGCGGAGGGCGCGGGAGAGCGGCGGGAGGGGGGGGCCCCTCTCCCGCCACCGATAACGGCGATCTCGCGGCGAATCCGCCGCGGAGACCGCCGTTATCGTGTACACCACCGCCCCCTGAAAAGATGAATATCTCGGTTGTGGCAGCAGCTGCTGCCGTTATCGAGATATTCAACTTTAAAAAGAGGACGTATTTTTGACATGGGGCGGTGGTCAAGAGGTTAAGTGGGTTTACGTGCCCAGTGGTCAAGTGGTTAATGTCTCACACTTTGTAATTAAAAAATGGTTGAGTTTGAGATGTATATATTGATCCAGTGTAGTCAGTTTACACCTTTTTGCTTCACAAATGATACCCCATGTAGTTTTAGTGATGTTTCAAAGCCTCCATAGAAGTCTATGGCAAAGCTCGCTTGAAGTGCCAGCAAAGGCTCATTGAAGCTCCACCAAAGCATCGTCGGAGCACCAAGCAAAGGCAATGCAAGGCATTTTATTTAGTGACAGGGGCTTTGACTGGCATTCAGAGAGATTTAACAAAGCGTGTTCGAAGCCTTGTTTTGAAGCAAGTGTAAACTAGTCCTTAATATAAGGTGGTGTTTAAGGGCTTATTGAGACTATACAGTAGGTATTTGTGATATTGTGTTTTTAGCACGACAGCATCGCGCTGATTCTCGGCGACATGGTGCCGAGATCTCGCCGACATCTCGCCCTCACTGGAATAGTGACAGCACATCCCAGCAAGCGCGTCATAGAAGCGACGGGAGATCCGACTTGGATTCCCGCCAATTCTACACGTGTGCGGCGTTTGTTATGAATCCTGAGGGGGGAAGTCCCCGCCGGATTTTAAATAAAAATTCGGCATGGGTTCCCCCCTCAGGAGCATACCGGGCCCTTAGGTCTGTTATGGGTTGTAAAGAGAGCCCCCCCTACGCCGAAAAAACGGTGTAGGGGGTCCCCCTACAATCCATACCAGACCCGTATCCAAAGCACGCTACCCGGCCGGCCAGGAAAGGAGTGGGGACGAGCGAGCGCCCCCCCCCCCCCCCTGAGCCGTACCAGGCTGCATGCCCTCAACATGGGGGGGTTGGGTGCTCTGGGGCAGGGGGGCGCACTGCGGCCCCCCCCACCTCAGAGCACCCTGTCCCCATGTTGATGAGGACAGGGCCCCTTCCCGACAACCCTGGCCGTTGGTTGTCGGGGTATGCGGGCGGGAGGCTTATCGGAATCTGGGAGCCCCCTTTAATAAGGGGGCCCCCAGATACCGGCCCCCCACCCTAAGTGAATGGATATGGGGTACATCGTACCCCTACCCATTCACCTGGAGGAAAAATGTCAAAGTTAATAAACACACCACACAAGGGTTTTTAAAATAATTTATTTTTCTGCTCCGGAGGCCCCCCCTGTCTTCTTTATTAGCTCTGTTTACCAGGGGGGGCTTCTTCTTTGACGTCTTCGGGTGGGTGGGGGCTGCCGTCTGGTTCTCTTCCACCGCCGGGGGGGGTCGCTTTTAAAAAAGCCCCCACCCCCCAGCGGGTTTCCTCCGGCATCTTCGGCGGGGGGGCTTCTTCTTCCGCTATCCCGACGGGTCTTCTCCGCTATCCGGGGGGTCTTCTCAACTCCCTGGGGGTCTCCTTCTATGTTCGCCGCTCTCCGCTGTTGACTCGGCGCACCCCGGTTCTTCCTCCAGCTGTCCGGTGCCTTCTCCTTCAGCGCTGAACGTCTATCTTCTTCTTCCGTGCTGTGAAGTATTCTTCTTCTTCCGGGCTGTGACGTCATCTTCTTCACTTCTCCAGATGTTGACACGCCGGCTCTTCTCGCTGAAATGACGGATGCGCGCCTTGCATCGGACCTATATAGGCCTCACAGTCCCATCATGCTCTGTACCTACCCATGTGATACCTACCCACGTGGGTAGGTATCACATGGGTAGGTACAGAGCATGATGGGACTGTGAGGCCTATATAGGTCCGATGAAAGCAGCGCACCTGCCATTTCAGCGAGAAGAGCCGGCGTGTCAACATCGGGAGAAGAGAAGAAGAGAAGACGTCACAGCACAGCGGCCTGAAGGGAGAAGTAGAAGTCGTCACAGAACAGTGGAAGAAGGAGAAGGCACCGGACAGCGGGAGGAAGAACCGGGGTGCGCCGAGTCAGGAGCGGAGAGCGGCGAACATAGAAGAAGACCCCCCGGAGCGGAGAAGACGTCACAGAAGAGCGGTGAAGACCCCGGAGAGCAGGAGAAGACCCCTGGAAATCGGAAGAAGAAGCTTCCCCTGGTAAAAGAGCTAAAGAAGACAGGGGGAGCCTCCGGAGCAGACTAATAAAATATTTTAATACCCTGTGTTTTTTATTTGTTTTTACCACTTTTCCTCCAGGTGAATGGGTAGGGGTACGATGTACCCCATATCCATTCACTTAGGGTGGGGGGCCGGTATCTGGGGGCTCCCTTATTAAAGGGGGCTCCCAGATTCCGATAAGCCTCCCGCCCGCATACCCCGACAACCAACGGCCAGGGTTGTCGGGAAGGGGCCCTGTCCTCATCAACATGGGGACAGGGTGCTCTGGGGTGGGGGGGCCCCGCAGTGCGCCCCCCTGCCCCAGAGCACCCAACCCCCCATGTTGAGGGCATGCAGCCTGGTACGGCTCAGGAGGGGGGGGGGGGGCGCTCGCTCGTCCCCACTCCTTTCCTGACCGGCCGGGTAGCGTGCTTTGGATACGGGTCTGGTATGGATTGTAGGGGGACCCCCTACGCCGTTTTTTTTTCGGCGTAGGGGGGCTCTCCTTACAACCCATAACAGACCTAAGGGCCCGGTATGCTCCTGAGGGGGGAACCCATGCCGAATTTTTATTTAAAATCCGGCGGGGACTTCCCCCTCAGGATTCATAACAAACGCCGCACACGTGTAGAATTGGCGGGAATCCAAGTCGGATCTCCCGTCGCTTCTATGACGGCTCTGTCTCCATCGGGGCAAGCCAGCTCGGCGCTGGCTCCCGCGATGGCGCTCGTAGGTGGTTAATCTCGCCGAGAAAGGGAGCGAGATTGACACAATATCGCGTTCACCTACTGTACATTAGGCAGTCTTTTCATTTTGAGGGGGCTTTAAATGAGAGTGCCTTTTGTGATCATTTTCAGACTTCGTTTGGAATGTTGATGAGGACTTCAGACCTGTTCCTGATTTCTGGATTCCAGCAAAAGGTGTGAAAAGGGTAAATGGAAAGCCATACCCTGATGAAAATGGTCATATACCAGGTACCACTGGGAAAATTTAAAGTAAAAGATATCTAAATCTAGCATGTCAATCGAGTATTGTTTGTACTAATAGGGGTTGGTTTACGAAAGGCAAATTGTTGTTTACTGTGCATGAGATGTTGGACTATGCAAAGAATAATCAGTCACGTGCAAGGAAAATTTAAAAAAAGTAATAATTGTTTTGTACATAATTGGATAATGGCAGTTAGCAGAGCTTCACATCACTTACTAAGCTCTGAAAAAATTCCCTTTCAAATGCAACTTCTTGCAATGTGAACAGTCCATTTGCCTTTAACCAACCCCGGTGTCTCCAAATATCTCCATATAGAGAAGCTGGCATCCTGTACTTGTCCGCCCCCTTTTAATAGTAATAAAGTTAAGTTGTAAAAATATTTTTACAATATATAAAATATATATAATCTCACACAATGTATTGACATGATGGATATAATGTTGAGGTCACTATGCATGGTTAACTCTATAGTGCTGAGCTGTGAAGGTTTTTTAAACAGTTGTCCATGGACCATCTTGGGTATTGTAAGTTTCTTCCATCCCACAGGAGCGGGCAATTTTTAAGATTTTAGTCAATTTTTATTTTTTACCTGTATTAAAGTGCATCCCACATTTTGCAGCTCAACTTAAATGTAATACTCTCTTAATCAGACTTGGGTGGATGCAGCATCGGTCCAATGCTTCATTTGTCCCTTGCCGGCTCTAACACTGAGAACCAAGCGATCAAACACTACTGATCGCTCGGTTCTCACAGCTCCCCGAGCAGAGTCCTGATGATTGTCAGTCAACAGCTCTGCTCTGCACCCCCATGCTCACTGGAGTGCTAGGCTGTGGAGGGGACGGGAGCCGCTGGGTGCAGGTCCAGGCATGTGGGCAGATCCTGACATATGGTTGTAATCTTGCCCGAGTCTGGACCGGCTCTGAGACGTCACCCGGCTTCAACCCGCTGTCTGTTGAAAATGGGTCACAGGAGTGCAGCACAAACTGCTCTTTTGGCTGTACATCTCCTTTTTAATAGCTTCTATGAGCCGCAGCAAACAAAATTTAAACAATCCCTCTATTGAGCAGAAACCATGCGTTGATTACACTGCGTGTACACGATAATTTGTGAATTGGTGGGAAAATCTTTTCATTTATCATCTATCAGTGCTCTGATGACCACTTATATGCAGTGCAACCAAGTGGTGATCAGAGCACATGGTGAAGGAAAATCTTTTTTTTTTTTTTCACAAGAAAGTGAAGGAAAATCTTTCAGGCTTAATACACACCGACTTGCAATAAAATGAATGTACATTTCTATCCATTTTATGCGTGTTAACTTGCGCAGATGTGTTTTGACATGCATTGAAATGCACTGCATTTTGCAGGATTTCCTTTGACATCACATGCTGCATACATGTTGCATTTTAATGCAATGCAGGTCAACACAGCATTTTAGTGTGAACAGGACACACACACAAATGTTTTTTTTAGGTGTCCTTGCATTGACTGCACTAATATGAAGATCAACACACTAGCGTGAATTGGCCCTCAATGTTCTTATAACCGCTTTCTAGGATGGGAATTCTGTTCACTTTGCAGAGATTTCCTCTAATTTTCACTTGTGTCTCAATTGCAGGAAGTAAAGAGAAATCTCATACAGGTACCAACAAAATGTACCAAAGTGTTTTTTAATCCTTCCCAACTGTTTAAAGCAAAAAAAAAAAAATTACATACACCTTAAAAATTCTTTAATAATGAAAAAAAAATTTCCATCCCTTTTTTAAGTATGATTTTCTGCACAAAAAAAATGAAGGCAGAGAGCTTCTGAGACTACATACATGAAAACATCGTTAAAATAGTCAAGGGCTACTTGGTAACCAGCAAAAGCCGAGACTGCACATGCTGGTTGAGAGTATCGTGTACAAACCAGCGCAGTTCAATGGCCAGGAGTAAAAGTAACTGTAAAGTGCAGGGATCAGGAGTAAGTGTGTTATGTACTGAATGCAAAGGTCTGGAGTTTGTAATGTATTAAATGAAGGGGTAAGTAGTATATACAACTCCGAGTACAAAATCCCCAATGATTAAATTCTTGAGACACTTCAAAAACTCCCCCTCCATAAACAAACTTTCTGGTGGCATGACTGTCTGTCCTGTCTGCCTCTTAAGTTCTTTGTGTCCACGTTTCTGTGTGGGAGCTGTGATTCTGAGGAAAAGCTGTAGAAAGGGCTCTCGGATATGCCCTATCTTAAAGTGGAAGTTCACCCTTCTATACAACATTCTTCTAAACAAACGGGCTCAGTCAGTCAAAAACGATTCCGCAGTAAAAAAAAAATTGAAACGCTTCCATACCTGTGTTTCATGTATATCAACCAGGCACTTCCTGGTCTATGTGCAGTGGGGCTGGGCGTGTCGCTCTGTCCTTCCTTTGCCGCAATGCTTCCTGGGTTTACAGCGTCATGCTGCCCAGGAAAGCATTCACAAGCCCCAAACTCCAAATCGCGCGTTATTTCCGCTCGTCACATGACTCATGAAGCCAGTCATGTGACGAGGGCGGGTACAAAAGCGCCAGTTTCAATACTGGATTCGCTGCATCCCGGAAGACACGGACGTAGGGCTTCAGACTGCCAGGAGCTAAGATGGGAACGTCCATCGCTCTATTTTATAAAGTTGACTTTCGGATGAATTCAGAATGCTGGCGCGTAGATTCCTGGGACGGGTGAGTACATTATTGTACATGTACTAAGCGGGAGAAAGGATTTAAAAAAAAAAAAGAAAAAGAATTTCGGGGGAACCACCCCTTTAAGGTGGCTTTCCTCATTTCAACACAGAACTTTAGTCTGCCCCAAACATCAGTCAGTCGCAGTAGAAAACATGGGCAGCAGTGGCCATGGTTGGGGCATCAGGCAAGACATACGGGACATGTGCCCTGGTATCTGGTTCTCGCAACACCCATGCAAATAAGCTATGGAAGCTCATTCTATTTGAAATTATGATTATAATTTGTACTGGCGTGTGTCTTTTTTTTATTTTTTAGGTTGGGTGCCTGTGGAGAATGGCAATAAGCAGTACTGCTGGCATTCAAGTGCTGTAAATTACACATTAAGTGTTGCTTTAGTACTAAAACCACAGTTGGAGGATCCAGAATCTTTGGAGATCTGTCTTGTTCACTTGACGGATCTTCTTGAACAAACTCTGGAACTTGTAGGAACCAATATAAATGGAAACCCATATGGCAAGTATTTTTATATAAAGACTTTTGTAGTTTAAATCTTATAGTGATGTTTACTTAAAGTGTTAAAATTGAAAAATACTTGGCAAAGTTGACCTGGCCTTTGTTTTTCGTTGCAGAGGAAGTATAATATGGTATTTCTCAAGTCCTCCTCCAGGACAGCACACCTGAGAGATGATTGGCTCCTCCTTAACAGGAAACACAATCAAACCAGCTGTAAAACTGCTTGTCCAATTGTGTTTCCTATTAGGGAGGAGCCAGTCAGCTCTCAGGTGTGCTGTCCTGAAAGATTTCGGGAAATAACATTACCATTAAGTCTAACTGGGAATTACCCCAAGCACTGGCTCTCATAAATTACTCCTTCATAGTTTACATGGTGAACAAGAGATTCAGAGTTGCAAAAGCAGCCATTATTTCTGGTCCCTGGAGTGGACAGATAGGCGTGTTTTGTGTCTGACTAGCATCTTCCCATAAATCGGTGTAACCACTTTTTATAAAGGCGACTCTCTTCTAGGAATTCAGTATGGTGGTACAAAAGAAAAATGGACACAGAATGTGTATATGTGCAAAATATTCTCCAGACTGTTGACCCGATGACCTGGCTAATTTCGACAGGTCTGCAGTAGGAGCCTTTTGAGGACTTTGCTTATGAAGGTTTATGCTGCATTCCTTCTAAGTGGATCTGTGACCTATAAAAAAGTAAAGGTGGTGCTGTGTTCAGTACAACTTCTCTATTCTCTCTACAGTTTGGTGTTTGTTAGACCTCACTGTCACAACCTGTTCTTGCCATTGTGTTAGAAATTGTTTTCATAATGTTTATTTTTTTTATTTTTTTATGCACATATTTTAACTGCTTGCCGACCAGCCGTTATACGGCGGCAGGTTGGCTCTGCTGGGCGAGATCACGTAGCTATACGTCATCTCTCCCAGCAGCCAATTGGGGCGCTCGTGTGCCCCCCGCTTGTCCCTGATCCCCGCTCATAAACACAGCTCCCGATCCTGTCAGGGGAGAAATGCCTGATCTTCTGTTCATACAATATATGAACAGCGATCAGTCATTTCCCCCAGTCAGTCCACCCCCCCCCTTCAGTTAGAACACACCCAGGAAACATACTTAACCCCTTTCTCGCCCCCTAGTGTTAACCCCTTCCCTGCCAGTGGCATTTTTATAGTAATCAATGCATTTTTATAGCACTGATCGCTATAAAAATGCCAATGGTCCCAAAAATGTGTCAAGTGTCCGCCATAATGTCGCAGTACTGAAAAAAATCGCTGATCACTGCCATTACAAGTAAAAAAAAAAAATATTAATGAAAATGCCATAAAACTATGCCCTATTTTTGTAAACGCTATAACTTTTGCACAAACCAATCAAACGCTTATTGCGATTTTTTTTTTATTTTTTTTTTTTTTTTTTTTTTTACGAAAAATATGTAGAAGAATACGTATCGGCCTAAACTGAGGAAAATAATTGTTTTTTATATATTTTTGGGGATATTTATTACAGCAAAAAGTAAATATAATTTTTTTTTTTTTTTTCAAAATTTTTGGTCTATTTTTGTTTATAGCGCAAAAAATAAAAACCCCAGAGGTGATCAAATACCACCAAAAGAAAGCTCTATTTGTGGGGAAAAGACACCAATTTTGTTTGGGAGCCACGTCGTATGACCGCGTAATTGTCAGTTAAAGTGACGCAGGGCCGAATCACAAATCATTGACCGGCAATATGGTCCGGGGCTGAAGTGGTTAAGCAATCAAATCATACTTTAGTTAAAGTCCATTGCATTGTTTTTTTTTTTGTTTTGTTTTTTTGTATGAGTAGTGCATCAAGCATATAAATGTTTTAAGTATGTGTTTAAATTATTTTCCTATTGACATTCTCCCAAACATAATATGGCAAAGGTGAAAGATCAATCCAATTTGTATTGCCATATCTGTTAAGATCTAGACCAGTGGTCTCCAAACTACGGCCCGGGGGACCAGATGTGGCCCTTTGCTTACTTTTATATGGCCCTTGGAGCACTATTTCATCCACTGATACCAACAATGGGGCATAGTTTCACCCATGACACCAATGAATGGGGGGACATTTCCGCCCAATGATACCAACGATGGGGCACAATTCCTCTCAATGACATTAATGATGGGGCACAATTCCTACCACTTGCACTAATAATGGGGCACAATTATTTTCACTGAAACAAACAGTGGGGTATTTTTTTTTCTCACCGACTTTTCCACTGGCCTCAGTCCGGCCCTCCTAAAGTCTGAAGGAAATAAAGTTGGGAGATCCCTGATCTAGACAATATAGCTGCCTAGTGGGCCTTCTCAAAGTGTCTGTAAGAAGATCTTATTAAGCCCACATTTTGCTTTTCCTTCCATGTTCCTGTAAAACAAAAATCGGTTGGGTAACCAGAACAATTTTGTTCAAACAGTGATGGCTTTGCTATCATTGTTAAAGTGAGCATGGCACATATACTGTATATGGTGGTATAAAGCTAAATATACCCTGTTTAAAGCAATTGCCAAAAGAAGCCTACAATATAAGGCTAAATGCATCTCTTATAGCAGTCTTTCTCAACACAAAAGAACCATTAATATAACTTTTCAATCTTGGGGAACCCTCTTCTAGAAATTACTATATATACAACTCCTTATACATCAGTGTGATGGGGAAAATGACCTGTGGTCATTGGGAGGAATTCTCCCCTCACAGATGGCTGAATGGATCAATAATGTGAGTTAAACCATCTCTTTGGAAGTTTCTCATTGCTCAAGGAAGCCCTAAAGACCTCTGTAGGAACCCTAGGGTTCCCCAAAACCCTGCCTTCTGGAAATCATCAATAGCTTAATGTATCCCCTTTATAGCCAGCACCAAAATGGACCTGTAACCATATTAAGAGCAATATGTCTGTGTGCCCAAAGAACTTCTTACATCTGTGGACATTAGTTATCTTGTTTTTACAATTTGCCCAAGTTGGCCTTCTGCCCCTGTTTGCATCTCACATTGCAGTGCTGCCATCCTCAGCATTTAACAGGAATGTGCAATATGAAGCTCAAGTCGTGGATTTGTTTTCTGCCCAGGTGTACAGGAAATGCAAAGGTATATGTGCTTCGGTTAAGTTGGCTTTATGTAGTTGGATTTATGTCAAGTTCCCCCTTCTTTTTTTGTTTTCCACTTATGTATTTTACAACACACTGTGATACTTGAGCGGCTAGATGGGTAAAAGGCATTGATATTTATTTTCCTGTTCATGAAATCTGGCTTAGAAAAATGACTTTATATTTGCTCTGTGTAGACCAAACTATTTTTATAGGATATTCATATGTACTACACTAAAGTGTCATGTGGTTGAAGTATAAAATATAGTTTACGTGCAAATGATGACTTATAACATGCATGTCATTCATTTAGGTATTGGCAATAAGAAGAATCCAATTCATTTCCTTGTCCCTCATGGCACATTTCTCATTAGGAATCTCCCAGCTCTGACTCGTAATAGTCTTATATCCTGGTTTAATCATTGTCAGGAGGGAAAAGTTGAAGGAATTGTATGGCACTGCAAAGATGGATCTTTAATAAAGGTACACTTGGTGAATTATTGAGAAATGAAAACATTTGATGCTACAAATTCTAGTAAGACTTCAGCTGTAATCCTTTTATGAACTAATGTTGTTACACTGTGGTCTAGGATTTCCAAACTTTGTGCCCTGTGGTGTTTGATCCATATTAGAGAGAAGTAGCTGGTGGTTATAAAATGTGATCCTAAGGCTGGCCATACTTTAAACAATTTTCTTGTACAATTTTCCTTTTTAGATTTACCAAAACCATATAATAAGAGGTCAGACTTAAACGTTTTTAATTTGTATGCAATCAGGCAGGCCCTTGCACTACATAGTTGAAAGTAAATCTAAGCCTAGGTTCACACTGCTGCAAATTCAAAATCGCGGTATAATGCATGATTTTACGGCTGCGATTTTGGCCGCAATTTAATGTAAATCGCGGCCCGAAATCGCAAAAAGTAGTACAGGAACTACTTTTTGAAATCGCAGATGCGGCGTCGCACTGATTAGGACAGTGCCATTGCCGACAATTGCTGCCGATTTGACATCGCATCCCAAATCGTACCCAGTGTGAACCAGGGCTTAAGGAAATTAAATAAGAAAATTGTATTATGTATACCCAGCTAAATTGATGGACTACAACAGACTGTCAATTGATCAGTGACTATTTTATGTAGATATGATGGTATTGGCTTAAATGGCTATTAAACAGTTTGCTTTATGGAAAAGATCAGAATTCAGTATATTTTGAAATACTAGTAGCATAGACAAGAAGCCGTGACTGTCTGTGATTAGCCGAACACCCCCCATTTGGTTCACATCAGAACTCCTAAACAGGAAAAAATGTTTGGACCCGAGCCGCAAACCCTCGGGGACCCAAACATGAAGTTCCTATTTTGAAGGCTTATATATACAGCTGGCTATTTCCTACTTACAAAGCATGTAGAGGTCTGTAATTTTTTATCATAGGTAGTCTTTAACTGTGAGAGTTGGGATCTAAAATCCAGAAAATCACATTTTGAATGATTTTTAAGTAATTAATTTGCATTTTATTGCATGCCATAAGTATTTGATACATCAGAAAAGTAGAACTTAATATTTGGTACAGAAACCTGTGTTTGCAATTAGAGAAATTTCCTGTAGTTCTTGACCAGGTTTGCACACACTGCAGCCAGGATTTTGGCCCACGCCTTCATACAAAGCTTCTCCAGATCCTTCAGGTTTTGGGGCTGTCACTGGGCAATACGGACTTTCAGCTCCCTCTCTTTCAAATAGTTTTTATTGAGCATTTTTCAAATACATAGCTATGACAGTACAAAAGTGAAACTTCATACAGTGAAGAATACAGTAAAGGATCGTATAGGCGCGCAGTGGCAAATTGCACACTATAGAGGACTAATAGTCAAGATACATACAATGCAAACGGTAAGCATTGCTTTAACAGAATACATCTACACTAACAAGAGTGGTGGGCAGGGGAGAAGGGGGTATAAGTAGGGGGGGGGGGGATGAGAGCAGTGTAGGACAAAAGTGGGGGCGAAGTAGTTTGAGAGCATCAATAATATCCAGCATATTCAAAGGGTGTGTCAATGATTCCAATTCTTGTTGTACACTTTCAGCTCCCTCCAAAGATTTTCTACTGGGTTTAGGTCTGGAGACTGGCTAGGCCACTCCAGGACCTTGAGATGCTTCTTACGCAGCCACTCCTTGGTTGCACTGGCTGTGTGTTTTTGGTTGCCGTCATGCTAGAAGACCCAGCCACGACCCATCTTTAATACTCTTGCTGAGGGAAGGAGGTTGTTAGCCAAGATCATGCGATACATGGCCCTATCCATCGTCCCCTCAATATGGTGCAGTCATCCTGTCCTCTTTGCAGAAAAGCAACCCCAAAGAATATTTCCACCTCCATTCTTCATGGTTGGGATGGTATTCTTGGGGTTGTACTAATCATCCTTCCTCCAATCGCGCAGAGTGGAGATTAGACCAACAAGCTCTATTTTTGGCTCATCAGACCACATGACCTTCTCCCATTTTTCCTCTGGATCATCCAGATGGTCATTGGTAAACTTCAGATGGGCATGGACATGCGCTGGTTTGAGCAGGGGAACATTGCGTGCGCTGCAGGATTTTAATCCATGATGGCGGTGTGTTACTAATGGTTTTCTTTTGAGACTGTGGTCCCAGCTCTCTTCAGGTCATTGACCAGGTTCCTGCCGTGTAGTTCTGGGCTGATCCCTCACTTTCCTCATGATCATTAATGGCCCAGGAGGTGAGATCTTGCATGGAGCCCCAGACCGATGTCCTTACACAGCTCTCTGGTCTTGGCCATTGTGTAGAGGTTGGAGTCTGAGTGTGTGGACAGGTGTCTTTTTTTATACACTTAAAAAGTTCAAACAGGTGCAGTTAATACAGGTAATGAGTGGAGAACAGGAGGGCTTTTTAACCAATTTAAAGCGGAAGTAAACCCATCAATTTAAGTTTCAAAAAGCAGTTACATTCCTGGCATGCCGGGAATGCTAACTGTCACATTGGCTGTGCTCTCAACCAAACTGTCAAACCATCCAATGGCTGGTGTCATAACTGATCACATGTTCAGCATCATGGCAGTTGAAGATTAAACAGAGGCCAAGATGGCAGCTTCCTTGCCTGAAAATTATAGGAGGGTTTACTTCCACTTTAAGGACCACCTCCTGCACATATACGTCGGCAGAATGGCACGGCTGGGCACATGTACGTACAGGTACGTCCTGTACTAGTACCCAGCTCCCGCGACCCGGTCCGAAGCTCCGTGGACCTGATTGCCGCTGGAGTCCCGCGATCGGTCCCCGGAGCTAAAGAACGGGGAGAGCCGTGTGTAAACACGGCTTCCCCGTTCTTCACTGTGGCGGCTGCATCGATCGTGTCATCCCTTTTTATAGGGGACACAATCGATGTCACACCTACACACATAGCCTCATCAGCGCCCCCTTGTGGTTAACTCCCAAACTGCAACTGTCATTTTCACAATAAAAAAAGCATTTTAAATGCATTTTTTGCTGTGAAAATGACAATGGTCCCTAAAATGTGTCAAAATTGCCCGCCATAATGTCGCAGTCATGAAAAAATCGCTGATCGCCGCCATTAGTAGTAAAAAATAAATAAAATAAAAATGCAATAAAACTATCCCCTATTTTGTAAACGCTATAAATTTCGCGCAAACCAACCGATAAACGCTTATTGCAATTTTTTTTCCAAAAATAGGTAGAAGAATATGTATCGGCCTAAACTGAGTAAAACATTTTTTTTTATATATTTTTGGGGGATATTTATTATAGCAAAAAGTTAAAAATATTGCATTTTTTCCAAAATTGTCGCTCTATTTTTGTTTATAGCGCAAAAAATAAAAACTGCAGAGGTGATCAAATACCACCAAAAGAAAGCTCTATTAAGGAAAAAAAGAACACCAATTTTGTTTGGGACCACGTTGCACGACCGCGCAATTGTCAGTTAAAGCGACAGTGCCAAATCGCAAAAAAAGCAAGGTCCTTTAGCTGCATTTTGGTCCGGGGCTTAAGTGGCTAAAGGAAAAAAATAACAGGTCTGTGAGAGCTGGAATTCTTACTGGTTGGCAGGTAATCAAATACTTATGTCATGCAATAAAATGTGAATTAATTATTTAAAAATCATACAATGTGATTTTTCAAAATTTTTGTTTTAGATTCCGTCTCTCACAGTTGAGTACCTATGATAAAAATGACAGACCTCTACATCCTTTGTAAGTAGGAAAACATGCAAAATTGGCAGTGTATCAAATACTTGTTCTCCCCAATGTAAGTTATTGGCCATAAAGTGTATGATGGGGGGGGCGCTGGGTACTGCCATGTATCAATGCAAAAAAAAAAAGTTTAAAGCGTGAGCAACGGGATGCCCGTGGTGTGTGCGTTTATTTGCTTATAGTTCAACTTTAGGGTTAAAAGGGTTCATTTCTGTGCTATGCATGCATTCATCTGCTCCTTCTGTGTTTTTTCTTTTTTTTTGCCATAGCAAGGAGATCCAGTAACTGAAACGGATCCCATTCAATAAATGGTGCCTTTACCCCAAAACTGCAAACATTGTGTGCAGTGTGGATTGACAGTTCTTCATAGCAGTAAATATAATATTAGAATTTGGCTTTTGATTTGACTGCTTAAAGGGAACCTGTAATAAAAAGAAAGACGGAGGATGTCATTACTGACCACCTTCTGAAAAGGATTTTTGTATTCACCATAAAATCCTTTTCTGGGAGATGAGAATCATATACGTACTGGCAGTGGAAAAAATAAATAAAAAAATCGGACCAGCCCAGGACAACCCCTTCCCTACTAGTCATGCCTCAGTTTGTAGCAAACAGAACCAAGACATTGATACAAATGCGAGGTTGGGACCTGTGTCCCTAAAGGGATTTTACAGTATGTACAGAACTACAGTTTTCATTCTCACCCATTAAGGGACACATGAATTGAGGAATTGGCAGGTGGTCAAAAAGCAGGCCAACAGCAAAAATACATCTAAAGGGCTAGCAGTTTGCCTGTTAAAGCAGTAGTGAGTCTGTTCAGTATAAGCAAGGGAGTTAAGTGAATTTACTGCAGTCATACAACACTTTGTGGCTAGAGGCCCTTCATGACAGGATAAGGGACTTGGCCTAACTTTAAAGTCACTAGATTCCAGAGTAATTGATTACAGAGTAACTGTCACCAAAACTGTTTGGAAAGTGTAAGCTGGGGGTCACCTTCAGCTGTAGAACTCTCCCCATTTGTGTCTAGATACAAAAACATGGTGGCGATATATGACTAGGCTCAAGGTATGAGGCAAGGCCTCGGGTACTCAAACCCAGATGGCTGTTGGTTGACCAGGGTCACTGTAGGCAGGCAATAGAAACAACCAAGAGGAAATCTCCTTGCTTCTTTTGAAAAACAGGGGCAGCAGTGGGACAATTCTTCCTCCAACACTAAAATGCAGAAAAATGAGCATGGAGCACACAAATCTCCACTCAGTGGTTGACCTTGGTATTCATGTTCAATCACTGAACTACGGTAGCCTTTTGTGCAGTAGGTGGAAATGCAAAACACTCCCAGCAGTACAAATAACATGGTAAATCCTGATGCTCAGCCCAGTGAGTCTTTATTGACAATACCACAGCTCTGCGCCTAGAAAGGACTCTGTGGCTAACTTTAACCAATACTTGATATCTAAAAAGCTCTGCAAGCAGAACCCAGTGGCAATGTAGTGAAGAGTCTTGGTTTTAAGTCTACGGAAGAAATCCAAAAAATAAAACCTATTCTCCAAAGACATTAGCAAAAAACTGAGGCATGCTGGGTAGAAGATCGGGTTATCCTGAGCGGGTCACAATTTGTCAGTGTCCAGTATTACTGTAGGTGATAGTATATGACCACCTTTGTCTCTTAATAGATGAGAAAGAAAATGCTTCTGGCTTCAATTATTTGAGTCACTGACCCAGAACAAGCATGCAGATTAGAAAATGAGATTTGCAGACTTTTTCCAGATCTGTGGATCTGGACATGAGAATTCCATCATCATGTCAGCCAAGTAGCTAGCATTTTCAGAAAGAGGAGGAGGCATTAGCAGTTTCTCAGGACAGGTTTTATATAAATCCGATTACTGTGTTGGAAGTGGGGGGCAACCCACAGTGGTTGCAGTGGGCAGAGCCAGTTCTGCCCAGACATTGGAATTGGGGAGGTATGTGATATCCAGAAGATAAAACTGGCTAATGGGTGTGGGGCCTAAATCAGAATATAAAAATACCTCTATGAAAGATAGAAGCTTCCTTACATGTAGTCTTTTGAGATTTGGGGGCTACAATTTAGCAGTTATGACAAGTGTACCCTTTTTATCTTTTAGCTTCATCGCCATCATCTTGGATTACCCTGGCCACTTAAGGATACATACCTGAATTCAAAACCCGTTTTCATTCGAATGAATTTATGTAAATATGAAGAGGCTTCCCACTGTTTAACACAATTTGCAAAAGTAGATGCTCTGCAATACGACAGCTTAAAAGATGTTTTATTGGACTGATAAGTAAATACTGATGAGTGATCAGGTTGGACCAAACTTGTATGATAAACACGTAAAGTTTGAGCACGTTATATTGCCACTTGACAACAAAGCTGCCTTTTTGAAAGGTAAATATGAGGTACACGAAATAAAACATGTAAAGTGTTAATGGTTTAAATTAAACTTTTTTTTTTTTGCTGTCATTTAGTTAAGGCCTGCATGTAGTTAATTTGACAATTGCCCAGCACTTTTGGCGATTTATTTATTTTTTAAAGCTGCATGTTACAGGGAAGGTCTGTTTTGAGTATGTTCTCTATTAAAGCTTACCAGTCCTTGTGTCTGCATTTGTTTGTTTTATTTTTTTCATCTAGTTATTCTACCAGTAACACACTATCCTGTCTTTGGGTGGAAATCTATAAAGGAGCCGTGTTGTCATACTAGGTTACTCTCACAACTTGGACTACAAGCACCTCTGCCCGTAATCTCTGTAATATGGGGGAGTTATGTAGTTCACAGAAGAGAACTGGGAAGGTTGGTACCATCTGGGCTGCCTGGGACATGACACAGATCGCTGTTCCTGATCACTGGGAACAGAAGATATGACATGTCATTAGGCAGAACGGGGAAACGCCTTGTTGACAAAGGCAGTTCCCTGTTCTGCCTCTGTACACTGCGATCGCAGGTCGCCGGCAGACATTGAGTGCCTGCTGTCCTCCTTGCATAGACCGACTCACACCTACAGCAGTTTGCACAGGAGAGCCGCAGTATAATGATGGTGGCTGGACGGCAAGAGGTTAAGAATGCTTTCAGAAATAATAGTTCATTTACTTCCATTTGGTTAATTGATAGAAATAAACAGAAGAGCAATCCAAATCAATTCAATATGTGTTGTGACCACCCTTTGCCTTCAAACCAGCATCAATTCCTCTAGGTACACTTGCACACAGTTTGTTCCAAACCTCTTGGAGAACTAACCACAGATCCTCTGTGGATGTGGGCTGCCTCAAATCCTTTTTGTTTCTTTATGTAAAACCAGACAGACAGTCTGGATAATGTTGGAATCGGGGTGCCTCCCTGATGGGATGATGGATAAAGTATCTGCCTGTATTTCTCAGCATTAAGGACACCATTGGTTCTTAACAAATCTCCAACTCTATTTGCAGAAATGCAGCCCTAACTTGTGAGGAACCTCTGCCATGCTTTACTGTTGCATGCAGACGCTCATTGTACAGCCCTTTGGTAAACAAACTGTCTCCTGCTACAGCCAAATATTTCACATTTTAACTCCAGGAGCACCTGCTGCTATCATGCAAAGTTGAGTCACTTAGCCTTGCTTCCATTTTGAGGGTATGACTTGTTGGCCACAATTCTTCTATGAATGCTGATTGTGGACAGTAGATGGTTGTACCTGGGTCTGATAGTTCTGTGCTGATGCACTGCTGGACATCTTCCAGTTGTTGAAGGGAAGTAAGCTCGACATGTTAGTCATCTGCTGCATTGTTTCCTTGGCCAACCATTGCAGCTACGGTCCTCAATGATGATAAATACAGGCAGATGCTTATCGATCAGGGAAGTGTGAGATTAGCCTCAAATTTATTCTGCAGCAGAACAACGACCCCAACCAGACAGCCAATGTTATTAACCACTTGAGATCCGCGCTATAGACGAAATACGTCCGCAGCGCGGCTCTCAAGTGCCAAGTGGCCGTTTAAACACGGCCTTCTATGTGCATTACCCGCGCGCGCCACTGGGTGGCGCGCGGCGGGTAAAAACTGTCCCGGCGCATCGCCGAAGACCCGATGCGTGTACCTGGCGGCCGCGATGTCCGCCGGGTACACGCGATTGTCGGAGACACGGCCGGTAACAGCAGGGACGTGGAGCTCTGTGTGTAAACACAGAGCTCCACGTGCTGTCAGAGGAGACCGATCTTTGTCCCTTGTACATAGGGACACAGCATCGGTCCCCTCCCCCAGTCACCCCCCTCCCCCCACACAGTTATAACACACCCAGGCTACACAGTTAACCCCTTCCTCACCCCCTAGTGTTAACCCCTTCACTGCCAGTCACATTTATACAGTAATTCGTGCATTTTTATAGCACTGATCGCTGTATAAATGTGAATGGCGCCAAATTTGTGTCAAAAGTGTCCGATACGTCCGCCGCAATATCCCAGTCCCAATAAAAATCGCAGATCGCCGCCATTACTAGTAAAAAAAAAAATAATAAAAAAAATCATAATTCTGTTCCCCATTTTGTAGGCGCTATAACTTTTGCGCAAACCAGTCGCTTATTGCGATTTTTTTTTTTTTTTTTTTTTTTACAAAAATACGTCAAAATACGTATCGGCCTTAACTGAGAAAAAAAAAAAGTTTTTTAAAAAAAAAATTGGGATATTTATTATAGCAACAAGTAAAAAAAAATATCAATTTTTTTTAAATTGTTGCTCTTTTTTTGTTTATAGCGCAAAAAATAAAAACCGCAGAGGTGATCAAATACCACCAAAAGAAAGCTCTATTTGTGGGGAAAAAAGGACGCCAATTTTGTTTGGGAGCCACGTCGCACGACCGCGCAATTGTCAGTTAAAGCGACGCCGTGCCGGACGCTGAGATTTCGCCTGGGAACGAAGGGGGTTTATGTGCCCAGTAAGCAAGTGGTTAAGCACTATCTTCAGTGTAAAGAACAGAGCTCTAAATTCAACATCATCAAATCTGCCTGGCAGTACATGAAGAGACAGAAGTATTTGAGGCAGTCTACATTCACAAATGTAGCCAAGATCTGTGGTTACTTCTCCATGATGTTTGGAGAACAAACCTCAAAAACTGTGTGCACCTAGAAGGATTGATGCTGGTTTGAAACCAAGGAGTGGCCACACCAAATACCCATCTGTAGAAGACTAGTGTGTTCTGCCTGCTGACAATCCAGGGAGATGTGGGGCCTGCAAGGTCTGACATGTGTCTAGCTGTTTGAACCTCTCCTGCATGTTCAGAGGCTACCAGTTGAGAGGAAGCGGTTACCAGTGTATTTCCTTTAAAGGGATTTGTGCAGGTAAAACTCATATCATTTTTTCATAATGTGCAGGAAGGGCTCCCATTTCTTCTCAGTAGTACCTAGGTGAGTGATGGCGAACCTTGGCACCCCAGATGTTTTGGAACTACATTTCCCATGATGCTCAACTACACTGCAGAGTGCATGAGCATCATGGGAAATGTAGTTCAAAAACATCTGGGGTGCCTAGGTGATATCCCAACTGGGTCTGAACCAGAACATCTTCTGAAACCACCATATACAGGGAGAAGCATCCTTAACAGCTGAATGATTACACCCAATTCAAAGATGTTGGTCTGCTTAACCACTTGCTTACTGGGCACATATACCCCCCTCCTGCCCAGGTGAAATTTCAGCTTTCGGCACTGCATCGCTTTAACTAACAATTGCGCGGTCGTGCGACGTGGCTCCCAAACAAAATTGACGTCCTTTTTTCCCCACAAGTAGAGCTTTCTTTTGGTGGTATTTGTATGCCTGTGCGGTTTTTATTTTTTGCGCTATAAACAAAAAAGTGAGACAATTTTGAAAAAAATACAATATTTTTTACTTCTTGCTATAATAAATATCCCAATTTAAAAAAAAAATAACATTTTTTTTTCTCAGTTTAGGCCGATACGTATTCTTCTACATATTTTTGGTAAAAAAAAAAAAAAAAATCGCAATAAGCGACTGGTTTGCGCAAAAGTTATAGCGCTTACAAAATAGGGGACAGAATTTTTTTTTTTTTAATTATTTTTTTTACTAGAAATGCCGGCGATCTGCGATTTTTAATGGACTGCGACGTTATGGCGGACACATCGGACACATTTTTGGCGCCATTCACATTTATACTGCGATCAGTGCTATAAATATGCACTAATTACAGTATAAATGTGACTGGCATTGAAGGGGTTAACACTAGGGGGTGAGGAAGGGGTTAAATGTATCCCTGCTTAGTGTTCTAACTGTAGGTGGAGGGGGGGGGTGACTGGGGGGGTGACCGATCTATGTCCCTATGTACAAGGGACACAGATCCGTCTCCTCTCCAGAGACAGCACCGCTGTCTCTGTGTAAAACGGCAATGAGAGATGATCTCATATGTTTACATATGAGATCCTCTCTCATTGGCCGCACAGATCGCCTCGCGAACGGCCACTCTGATTGGCCGTTCGCGGCGATCTGTAATTGGCTGTGTCCGAGGGACACGGCCAACACAGATTTTCCCCGCAGCGCGCTCTGGAGCGCGCGCGGGGAACGCCCAAAGAGGCGGCCGTCAATTGACGGCGGTTTGGAAATTGGGATCCGCACTGTAGCCGTCAATTGACGGCAGGCGGATCCCAAGTGGTTAAAGGACTAGACCAGGGATATGCAATTAGCGGACCTCCAGCTGTTGCAAAACTACAAGTCCCATCATGCCTCTGGGTGTCATGCTTGTGGCTATCAGAGTCTTGCTATGCCTCATGGGACTTGTAGTTTTGCAACAGCTGGAGGTCCGCTAATTGAATATCCCTGAACTAGACCCTCAACAGCAGAGAAGAGATGAAAGAAGACTTCTTTGAGAGGATGGTCTCTACTCCATATATGACGAGCAGGGGTATGGAAGTGAACATGCTGTGCATTTTTGCACTGAGGATTTCTGTTGGTTATCCTCACCTACAGGTGACCAATTTATAGGAATGCCTACCAGAACCGACATCCACTTACTGCACAACATAGTATTGCAGCATAAGATCAGGTCTTTGCTTAGAGTTCATTCGTGACTGATGCAGAGCCTTAGCTCTGACCCACTTCATAAAGTACAGAATATTCTGCTCCTATCCGCCTCTTTACCTTGCTCATTTAACTCACTTATCTGATAAATAAATTCCTTTTCTGACAGCTTGTTCAGGAGCAGAGTACTTTATTTCTAATGAAGTAGGTCATAGTGGAGGATTTTCTAAGGGCCACACAAATGAAATGAAACCTTGAGTCTTTGTAATGCTACACAATAAAAAGAATGCAATATATAGTTTCTGTGAATTTTTTTTATTTCATTAAAGTATAAAAAGTCTTCTCTATACAAATGCATCTAAAAGAAACCTACAATATATTATATGTACAGAGATGTATAAATTAAAACTATCCAAAATCCTGACAGTGAGATTTTCTTTAGTAAAAAAATAAATAAAAAATAAGCGCTCATTACAGTAGTAGATACAGCATAAAACTGCAATCTAGTATAAATTAAGCAATGTGACATCTTTTATTGAAATATTGAGACCTGTTTTTTTTCACCACCATTTCCATCCAAAACAAAATATTCTGAGAATTTTGGCTTGATTTTTCTATCCATCTATGGCCAGTTTTAGGGCATACAAAACAAGTGCAAAGAGAGAATTGTTCGCCTCCAACCAATAGTAACGTGTTTACACCAATTTCAATTTATGTGGTTTGTTAAGTAGTAAAATATACAAAAAAAAATTGACTAACTGTTCTAGTCAGCTGTCCAGGATTGCAAGTACAAGGTTGGCAAAAGCACACACCACCTACAGAAGATTCTGTCCTGAATGAGAGGCAGTATTAAATGCACACAACATGCTTGATAAAGCTCTCATTTATTGCTCTTTAACCATTTGGAAGTTGGTGTGTACTAAAAGGTGTCTTACAGTTGATATAATTGCAGGTTACCTTCCTGCTAGTGTAAGTCATAGTGCTGAACCCATAACTTTCTGGAAGTTATCGTCTTCAGCAATCCACATTACCTGGAAAGTCTACATGAACCCCAAACTGCTCTGAAAGAGCTTTAAGCTTTTCCTCCAGCAGTATATTCTTTTTAACCTCTTCATTGTAATTATACTTTAGATCTTCAATCTCTTCAAAAAACGAAGGGTCAAAGTGTTCAAGCTCATTTTTCAACTTTTTGATCTCTTCCTGAAACAAAACAAAAAAGTTCTTGATATACTGTATAATTGGTGCTAGAATATAGTACCTGGTAAAGGGCTTCACTCAAGATTAATTTAATTTTGGTGGAGTGTAATAGTCTTGCATGCAAATAAAACCGTACCCAAATGCCATTGTGCCACATGTTCTTTTCCTAAATTGTTTCCACCTACCTTAATACTTTTTTTTTTTTCTCAACAATAAATTTTACTCTACCATAATGCATTGTGGAAATAAGAAGCCATACCTACTTTGAAATGTATATATTCTCTGTAACAGATACCCAGAGTCCATTACATGCATACTTTTAATCTGGTTGTAAAAAAAAAAAGCAAAAAAAAAAAAAAATTCTTCTAGATCAACCAAGAGAAAACAACTTACCTTATGTTCAATTAAGATATGGCAATCAAGCATATATAATGTATTGAACAAGTATTTATACCCCTCTACATTTTCCACAGTTTGTCATGCTATAACCAAAAATGTGGCATGCATTTAGCCCCCTTTAGGCTGGGTTCACACTTGTCCTACAACGGTCCTACATTGGGAGCTCATGTAGCATGACGTGTGAAAATCAATGTTTCCCTATGAGAGCTGTCTTAACTGGTCCGACACAAGTCGGTCCGACTTTGAAACTACTCCCTGTACTACTTTGGTCCTACTTTGATCCTACATCAGCCCATTGAATATCATTAAAGTAGGATCAAAGTAGGAGCCTTGTCCTAACCATCCGACTTTTGACATCCGACTTGTGATTACAGCAGCAGTAAAAGGAATTTATCTCACTCTGGGATTGTTTTGATTGGTCAAAGAACAAGTCAGACTATCACAAAGTCGGATCAAAGTAGTATCCTGTTCATGAAAGTAGGACCGATGTAGGACCAGTGTAGGACCAATGTAGGACCAGTGTAGGACCAGTGTAGGACCAGTGTAGGACCAGTGTAGGACCAGTGTAGGATCAGTGTAGCAGAGCAAAGTAGGATCAAAGTAGTGTAGTAGTGTGAACCCAGCCTAACTCTCATTCCCACTAACTAAAATCTAGTAGAACCAATTGCATTCAGAAGTTACCCAATTAGTAAATAGAGTCCACCTGTGTGTAATTTAATCTCAGTATAAATACAGCTATTCTGTGAAGCCACTAGTCTTCTCTAGATGGGTATTTGGTGTGGCCACCCCTTGGTTTCAAACCAGCATCAATCCTTCTAGGTGCACACAGTTGAGATTTGTTCTCCAAACATCATGAAGAAGTAACCACAGATCTTGGCTGTTTTGTGAAAAAACATGAAGGCCAAGAAACACACCCGATAGATCAGGGATAAATTTATGGAAACGTTTAAAGCAGGGTTAGGTAATAAAAAAAATTCCCAAGCTTTAAATATCTCGCACAGCACTGTAAAACCCATCATCCGAAAATGAAAGTATTGCACAACTGCAAACCTACCAAGACATGACCTTCTGGCTAAACAGACAGGCCGGGCAAGGAGAGCATTAACCAGAGAAGTAGCCAAAAGGCCCATGGTAACTGGAGGAGCTGCAGCTATCCACAGTTCAGGTTGGAGAAAATCTGTCCATATGACAACTATTATTCATGCACTCCACAAATCTCGCCTTTATGAAAGAGTGGCAAAAAGAAAGCCATAAAAAGTCCCATCTGCAGTTTGCGAGAAGCCATGTGGAGGACACAGCAAACGTGGAAGAAGGTGCTCTGGTCAGATGAGACCAAAATTAAACTTTTTGGCCTAAAACCAAAATGCTACATATGGTGGAAAACTAACACTACCACCCTGAACACACCACCCCCACCGTGAAACATGATGGTGACCAAATCATGTTGTGGGGATGCTTTTCTTCAGCAGGGACAGGGAAGCTAGTCAGAGTTGATGGAAAAATGGATGGAGCTAAATACACAGCAAACTTAGAAGAAAACGTGTTAGTGTCTGCAAAAAAAACTTGGGCGGAGGTTCACCTACCAGTAAGACAACCACCCTAAACATACAGCCAAAGCTACAATTAAATGGTTTAGATCAAAGCATATTCTTGTGTTCGATTGGTCCAAACCTAAATCCAATTAAGAAACTGGCAAGACTTAAATTGCAGTTCAAAGATGCACTCCATCCAATCTGACAGAGCTTGAGCTATTTTACAAAGAATCGTGAAGGAAAATACTGCGCAACCACACTCAATAAATGAGCTGCTGACCCTGCAATTGGACAAATTGTGTAAAGAGAGTGGTAAGGATTTAAGTGCAGCGCTAAGTAACATATGTAATAATACAAACACATGAGTGACAGTGCACAAACATCCATTAATGGAATTTCCTATAAAGCAAGACTAGTATGCAAAATAGTAAGACAATATAATAAGAACCATAATGTCCTTTAAACTGTGTCAAGACACTTGGATGAGTCCAAAGTGAATTTTTTTTGTTTTTTTTCAAACAGTGCAAGATTTTGACTTTGGCTGGAAGACTGAATATTTACTTAATTGTGCACCGTCACACATATGTTTGTATTATTACATGTTACTAGTTACTTAGCGCTGCACTCAAATCTTTACCACTATTTTGCAAAAAAGGATGGGCAAAAATCTCACTCTCTATGTGTGCAAAGCTGGTAGAGACATCCCCCAAAAGACTTGCAGCTGTAATTGCAGTGAAAGATGGTTCTACAAAGTATTGGCTCAGGGGGGCGCATTACAAATGCCCACCACACTTTTCACATATTTATTTGTAGAAAATGTTGAAATTAATTTTTCTTCCACTTCACAATTATGTGCTGCTGTGTGTTGGTCTATCACATACAATCCCAATAAAATACATTTAAGCTTTTGACTGTAACATGACAAAATGTGGAAAATTTCAAGGGGGTATGAATACTTTTTCAAGGCATTGTAGATGAAAAAAAAGATTTATCCTTTAAGGTCCATTTCACACCATCTATTTATGGTATTGCATGCCAAAGCACATTAAATGCATTGGTGAAATGTTGTGAATGGCAGTCCACACTCCTGTAAATAAGCATGCACTGCGACCTTGATAAGGGTCTATTGGAACATTCTTTGTTAGTTTAAACTAAACCACTTGCTGTAGCTGCTAAGAAGGCCTTTGCTTCCATAAGGGCCGGTTCACACCATACCTGAATCTGTGTGATTCACTTGCAGTTCTGTGCGATTTCAGCCCATTAATTTTGAATTGGGCTGAAATTGCGCCGTATCAAAAGTAGTGCATGCACTGCTTTTTTAAATGCACTGTAACCAAATTGCATGATAGAAAAGTACTGTGCGGGGGAAAAACACACTACATTTGCTGCGTTTGGGGTGTTATTAACTTTTTATTGACACCCTCTGCAGATCGCAAATGGAGATGTGGTTTAAATCGCTCAGGAACAAACAGCGCGTTCCTTTGCGATTCAGATGTGAGGAAGGTTTGAATCAGCCCTTAAAGCAGAACTAAACCCACCAATTTACCTGTTTCGATGAGGGTAGGCCGAGATGGTTGTTCATCATGTAAATTACCCCAACCATTGGAATAGGATGCTCCTATTCCTTCTGTATTGAACTGTATTTTAATTGTACCCCCCCCCCCCCCCCCTTTTATTGTAAAGCGCTACATCAACTGTTGGCACTATATAAATCCTGTATAATAAAAACTGAATACATCTGAGGATCAGTAGGGTAAGGATAATCATGTCTGTATATCTGGAATTTCAATACTTGTGGCTATTTTAAGATTTAGATTAAACTCTCTTTATTTTCCTTCATTTCTATCATGCAAGTGCTTTTTTTTTTTTTTTTTACCTTCAAGTGCTGTTTCTCCAAATCTGAAGTCTTTATGTGTGTTTGCAGATCCACGACTTCTGCCATCAGGTTGTGTGTTCTCTCTTGTTCAAGTACCTCATCAGACCCTAGAGAACAGAATGGAAGAACAGTTACATCCAGTCACTCATGTCTAGTGTAATATACAACACAGAAAGCAGATGGGAAAAATAATGCCTGTGTTAATACTTCACATCCAGATGAAATCCAGTACTTCCTTTTATGTGGATTTACCAATAAATGTTGAATAGAGCCTGTCGTCTTAGCGTACCAGAAAAATCCCCTGGCAATGGCCCCAGCAATAAGGATTACATAGTAATCTGACTTTAACACTATTTTTAGAGAATGCATGCTGGTTGTCTGGGTTAAAAAGTTCCTGTGGGGTGGTTTTCATTATACTGTGTAATTTCTTAACAAAATACACACATACACTGTGGCACCTCTCTCTCTCTCTCTCTCTCTCTCTCTCCTATTCCTTAACACATGCAGAGCCTACCTATTACAACCTACTGTAATTCTAAGGTTATGGTCAACATAAAGCAGGCATCTAACATTATGTTCTCCTCGGGTATTAACTGCAAGGAGGCTTCTGAAGAGCAGAAAAAAATTATTTGCTTAAAGTGAAACCGCAGTTAAAAAAATAAATAAATCCCCTGTAAGGCAATCTCATAATGTGCTACTTGCATCCCTGGACGCCTTTCAAATTTGCTGCTTTTGTGGGTTTTACCACATAAAAGCTTAATGTTGAGGTACTGAGTGTTTACGTCATTCACTTTCCTCCCAATCAGCGTAGAGAAAACACCATCCTGCTGCTGTTCCTACTGCCCACCTGCAGACTGGCAGCTGGAATCCGTCTCTATATCCCAGCATGAGCTGGCAGACTTTGCCTGTGTTTCCAGTAATCTGTCAAACTAGCAGAAAGAAAGGCTCTCTCTTAAAAAATATCTCTCCAGTGCTGGGTAGACCTCTGTCTAATTAAGTATGTGGAACAAATGGCAGTAATTTTTGCTTCTTTTGTGTTGGTTTGGTACAAGTGTCCCACATAGGTCTGAAAGTCCATACAGATGCACAGAGCACCTCGGTTTCAATTCTAGGAAGCTAATGCTACATTTATAGAACATGTGACCTGCTTAATCTTTGAGTGATGTTTTCTTTGACCTATACTGGATTTGTGATTAGGGAATGCCATAGGGCTCAAAGTAAGAGACCAACTAAGCCTTCTGCAGGAAGGTGCATCCCCACTTCAGGAAGCAGATTGTAAACCCAGGTCAGGTGGAGCCTTGGATAGTTTGCATCTTTCAGCACCCATCTTTTTGTCAATGGTCTAGGCCAGGCATGTCCAAAGTCCGGACCGTGGGCCCCCCTGTTGATTTAATCTGGCCCCCCTGGGGATTTGGATTTATATATTGTTTGTGGCCCCCAGGGCCTTCCTTATCGGTGCTTCCTTAAAGGGGACAGGGAGGGGACAGGATGAGCGCCGTCAGATTACATGAAGAGAATCTCCGGTTTACTCAGCAGCATCTGTATTGGAAGTCCCCTCTCCTGGGATGTCATTGGACGAATGTCCTGTCTATCATAGGAGGCGGGACTTTGTATTAAAGAGGCCACAGAGTAAACAAGATATTCTCCTGTTTGTAATCTGTCGGCACTCGTCCCGCCCCCCTCCCTCTGAGGCTGCAGATGGTCACTGATCAGGCTGCACTGATGGCAATGGTAAGGTTGCATTTGTGGCACAAGTGAGGCTGCATTTATGGCACAAGTGAGGCTGCATTGATTGGAGTGGTAAGGCTGCATTCATGGCACATGTAAAGCTGCATTGGTTGCAATGGTGAGGCTGCATTCATGGCAATGGTGAGGCTGCATTCATGGAAATGGTAAGCCTGTGCGTGTTATACGCCGATAAATACAGTATATCCATATAACACGCCCAAGCTCATCCTTAGTCCTGAGCAGCGCTCTGGGATTCATTGGGGCCACAAAAGAAATATATACAGTATATCAAAATAACATGCCCAAGCTCATCTCTTCACCACACACAGCCACAAAGGCAAGAGAATTCTTGTTGTATTAGTACTTAGACCGAATTTTAATGATTCAAAGAATGTCAGGCAAAATAGTCGGCCCTCACACATGTTTACTTCATCAAATCTGGCCCTCTTCGAAAAAGTTTGGACACCCCTGGGCTAGGCTCTAAGCAAGCCAATGGGTCTGACTCTGGACCATACTAGGTAGTCCCTAGTATCCACTTGCGAACCAGTCACATACCTGGTTCATCACTGGACTTCAAGTGGTTGTACCAGTATAATGGCTACAGCTGCAGGCATCATCATGGTACAGTTTTTTAGAGCCAATTTATTCTCTAGGGCAGGGGTGCCCAACCTTTTGAAGAGCGAGGGCCACTTAAGCGACTTGGTAACCAGTCGCGGGCCACAATGAGCAGATCGGGCGGATAGCAGGTCCGTGTCTGCTTTCTATACGCAGCGCGAACACAGACACAGCTCAATGTACTCATCTTTTTTTTTTGCAGATTGGATTGGAGGTAGGACACAAGTCGGTTTACATCATGTAAAGAATATGTTTGGGATGGCTTATGATGAACTGACACTATTTTCACACTGGTGTTTATTCTTTGTTCACTATTTATTATCTCTCTAGTTGTTGCGGTATATTCTTTATTGAAGGCTGCAGTGATTTGTATTTGTATTTTTGGTGAGCCATCAGCAGAAGGCATCTCATCCTGATCTCATTCCTCAGAAGCAAAGGGGCTTGATTGTGACCCCCTGTGATCTATGTCCTCCAATAAAACCAAGCTTATGCCCATAAGGTCAGATATGGTGTCTGAAAACTCTCCAGACAATCAGACTGAGGACAGTGGTCAGAACAGAGAAGAATAAGGCCCTTTGGGGCAAGACTATAATTCCCAACACACACCTCCCAGATGTTGGCCAAGTCTGTATGCTGCTGGAACCAAGGAAGTGTTCAATGATTGCTGTGCCATCGCAGCCAGAAGTGCCATTTGCCGACTAGAGAGCGCGTTAAGAGGAAGAAAATGGCTCATGCATGTGCAGAAGGGTCAGGGAAACCGAGGCTGCACAGGTACAGTGATGGGCCCATGGGACAGATACTGAGACAGAAGTAGGCTATGAAAAGGGTGCCAAATTCAAAAGAGAAATATAGAGTAGAAGAGTGATAGGAGAAAAGAGACCGAGTGGTCTTCCCCATTTTTTTTTTGTATGTTTTTTTTTTTTTACTTTTTTGTCAGAGTAAAGATATATGTTTGTCCCAAGCATTAGTGAATCCACATACTGTTGACTGACTCACTACCTCTACTAGAAGTCTATGCCGAGCACCAACTACTAAAACTATGTTTTATCCATCAGACCTTTCACCATTTTTGTTACCTGTCTCTGGACTTGTTCTATCTAATCGATATCTTTTTGAAAGTGAGGTTTCCAGAACTGGACACGGTATTTTAAATGATGAACACCATTTTCCTTCCCACTAACTACCACTATTCCTACTCCCACTAAGCACCAGTGCTGGGTTATATTTAACTTTCCCTGACCTAATATACTGGTCACAGTCTGACCCTTTTTAAAAAAAAGTTGTAGAACCCTGAACTAAATTCAAAAAGATGGGTATTTGTTACTGCTAGGGCTAGAAGTGAAGGCTGAACACTATTCCCAGCCAATTTGATAGGAAACTATGTCTATGTTGCCTATGGCTTTTAAACATACCTTATTCATAAAAGGAAAATATAGTTAAAAGCATTATTTGCTTTCTGCAATTTCTTTATATAACAAATTCTATGTACCTGATATACCGTTTCTCTGTTTGCGCATTTCCAATTGGTGAATCAGCTGGGATTTTTCATCTTCCAAGCGTTTATTGGCTAATCTGAAACAGAAATATTGAGCATTTACAAACTGAACTGAATCCAATAAAAATTAAAGCAATATTTGATGCCATACACACTCTGTACTGATTTTTTAGATATAGAGAAATTTGACCATTTAAAATATCCTCCAATATTGTCTTCCTAAAACCCACAACTAGTTTTACCTAAATCTAACTATCAGTTTTCAAACTTTCAAAAAAAGATTTTGAATAATTGAACATTCTACTTTTAATTGAAATGCTGACGAAAAAAACAGGATAGTGGTTATGCACATGTACAAACAGTAGATTGGATCCTGTCCTGGGCAGAATTTAATGTTCCTGCCTTGTCCACCCCAGGCATAGACAACTGCATACAAACTTCCCCAGTCGACAGTGCCTGTCCTGAATTCGAGAACTATGTCATACACACCATGTGCAACTCCCCAGGCATGGGAAAGCTCCAGAAATGTTATGCTAGAGGACATCTGCCCTGCAAATGCCCATGTGCATGAGCCCTTACAAAGCAACTCCTGGCTGAAGGAGGAAACTTTACAGCAAATGCAGGGAAGGAGGACAGGGGTGCCACAGAAGCCCCATGTAATTTGATTAAAGTTTTCTGGGCTTGTGTAGCACACCCATTGTCCACTGCCCCGATAGTTACTGCATCTAAATACAAAACTTAAGTAACTTGAAAACCAAAATTATTTTACAATTACCGGAGAATCTGAAACTCTCTTGTGATGCCTTGGTCTGTCTTTGCATCTTCAGGAAAGTGCTTCAGAAGCTCAACCTTGTTTTAGAAAAGATATTTGGTGTTACAAGATAAACTATAATGGAAACATGTCAAATTGCTCATTAAAAAGATCTGAAAATAGAGGAAATTGTGCCATCTTGGATGTTATTGTATGGAACTCGGTAAAATACTGTCTGTAATATTCAAGCACAACACAGTTAAAAGGCATTAAAAATCTTTCTACCTGCACATCGCATTTTTCACCTGAATAAGATATGCACTGATCTTGTAGACTCATGGTATCATTTGTTGCATTGTATGCACAGCGTATAGTAGAGTAAATCTTAACATTCCTGTTTCAGAAGTTTATGTATGGGTTCAAACAAGAGAGATGCATGGCATTGCACAGGTTAATGCATGACCTCTGTCTCTAGTGTAAAATCTGAACTTCCTGGGAAGAAAGTACACATCCCACAATCCCTGGGTTTCTCAGTCTAGTGCTCTGTAGATTAGAACTACACAGTAATTAGAGCCGACACGGGCAGAACATTTAACAAGGATCACCATGCTGGAAGAGATGCATTTTCATCACATTAGCACTCCCATATTTGGGATGCAACACAGAGGAAATGGTGAACACCATGTGACTCGGAAAAAAGGTGCCTGTTCTTCTGGTGAACTGATCAGCCATGACACTACAAACTGCAGCCATGATATGCGAGTCCATCATTACAAGGTAAGGCAAACAAACAGCACAGGGAATGTAACTACACTAATATGTCATTAAAGCAAAAACATCTGAAAGTGTACGGTGCCTTTACGACAATACTTGGCCGAAATAAAAAATGATACTTTTTCTCACTTGTTTAGATACCAGCTTAGAATAGGCAGAAAACATTGGAAGAATAATTAAAAAACACACAATGTATGCAAATGCATCAATTTTAACACAGATAATAAAGTAATGATATAAAATATCAAGTCTATAAGCTGTTGTACTATAGTTTGCAGTTAATAAATTGTTTTAAAAAACATTTCCAGTGATATCTGTCTTCCTGTCTTGTGATGGTTCTTTTTTCAATAAATTCCCGGTCGGTTTTTCATTAAATACTCTGTTGTTGCTTTCACTATGGGTATAATTGAATTAATCTTGAGATTCATTATAGTAACTGAAGAGTGAATTTCAAAGAAATTCTCGCACTTCTGTGCTCCCTAATTAAGTTTATTCATTCCATAGAAAAACATGGCATCACAGCTATTGTATTCTTCTTTAAAATCACAGAGTATCATCACACACCAATATATCACAATATTACCTGAAATATTCAATGTGTAATGTATGTATGTGACACTGCTGTTAAATATATCAGACCCTATTTATCTGTGCCCACCCCTGCCTTGCATCGTATGAACATACGTTTTTCAATCAGATTTTTTTTTTTTAAATGGGTTTTATATTGTAAAACATATAAAAACAATCAACCAAAATCCAACTATCATTTCTCTGTTCCACACTATAAATGGGATCAAATAGTGTTCCACATAGCATTAAAATATTTATGGGCTAGGGTACAGAAAAGGGTGTAGTAGTAATTCGTGATTAGCCAAACATAATTTTCAGTTCTGGGCAGGTTTGGTGAACATGCATTAATGAATTAACATAAAGCAAAAATTATATTTGGCGGTGAGCTGCAATTTTTGTAATGCTTAAAGTGAAACTTTAAAAATGCATAATTTCTTTAATCCTCTCGCTGGCAGAGCTGCTTTGCACTTTTTTGCACACGTTTGATAAATATTGCTTAACCCCTTCATGCTGAGCATAAGCAAATATGCAGCCCCCCCCCCACTGGGATTTTTTTCCGTGGGGCCACATAATTGTGTATCTTTCTTTGTGCTTTTAGCATGCCGCACAGAGCGCTGCCAGCACAGAGACCGGGCTCTCAGTAGAAGCCCTGGGCCCCATACTAATGATTTCGGACCCAGCACTCCCGATTCTGGGTCACCTGATCACTCATAGCCTCTAATTGGCTGTCACAGTGATTAGTCACTGTAAAGCCCATCCCCATGTTTTCTCATACATTGTATTCCCCTCCTTACAGAGAAAATATACAAAATACATAGATCAAGGTTTTATCTAGGTCAGTGCCAGGGTTAGTGTTTGGGTCAGGGTCAGTATTTTTTTCTTTTTTATAAGTATCAGTGTAAATTAGTTTCAGTGTGTTTTAGGTAGGATAAAAACAAAAAAAAACAATGTGCACTATTGTTTTTGGGCTGTATGTAATACAGGTACAAACAACAACTAACATACACATGAGGTATTGCTGTGATTGTCAGGAACAGGAGAGTTTAATTTTGGTTGTTCTTTGGTGGAAGGTTATGGTAGTAGCAAGAAATATACAGCTAAATAAAAAAAAAAATGTTGTTATTTTCAACTATTTTGGGCCAGCTTTCCTAAGATAATAAAAACTAAAAAAAATCAGGGGTAACCCCATTACCATTTACCACCAAATGAAAGCCCAATTTGTCCAGAAAAAAATGCAGTATAATGCAGCATTTAACCCCCCCCCCCACCTCCAAACATACGTTTTCTAAAAAGAAGCCCTGGAGAATGGTAGTTACAATTTATTCTGTCACACAATAGAAGCAGAATGGTTTATCCAGTGCAAAATTTTAGTGAAAAGTACATTACATTTTGAACACAAATGCTATATATTACCCAATTTTTTTGGTTACATATAAAAGATGAGGTTTTCCCACATGAGCTAGATAATAAGGGGCATATCTGTCAAAATATGTTTTTTGAGTTTGGGTCTGACAGCACAGAACACATCACAGTTGTAGGTAATAGAAAAAAAAAATTCACGTAGGAAGCTGAAATTCAACTTGTAACATAAGAAACACTTTAAATAGACTGTTATATAATTAATATATAAACCAAAAATCATGAGTATACACCCATCAAATCCTGGTAACTTATTACCGTAGGTTTTTTGTAGTTCATATTATTCCATATTGGTACAAACTTATTTTAACCTCCATATCGCTTTTTGTAACATCCCATAACCGATTCAGTAAAAAAAGAATGGGACATAACAGTGACAGCGCGCAACTGACCGATTGAAAAATTAGGGAAACTCTAGGAAAGACAGATGATAGGACAACTTGAGTAGGAGGACCATTTCTATCAGCTAACCTGCCATCCAGCTAGGTATTATAGTTGTGAAGTTAGAAAATAAGATTTAGCCTCCTGTAGAGAGCATTTGCAAGGTGGATAATTTGATTTGCTGTTGCGTCTAGATTAAATCGCAAAACACAGTTGATTTGAATACCATTTTGTGTGATCTAAATTGACAAACTTATGTAGGACACAGCAATTGGGAGGCCCAAATCATTAAACTGGTCCCACTTACTGCCTGCCCTAATGTGACAAGAGATTGTTTTAGCCATAGGAGCAAAGCATCTTATCTGTGGCATGTACACACCCCCCTCCGCTGCCTTTGCAGCTTAACCTCCTGGGCGGTGTTCCCGAGTCTGACTCGGGGTGAGATTTTTGGGCTAGGATCGGTAACCCCGAGTCAGACTCGGGCTCGCCTCGCTGGATGTACAGGGAGTTTTACTTACCTTGTCCCTGGATCCAGCGATGCCACCGCGCTGTGTGAGCGAGCAGGACCTCGCTCGATTCACACAGTGCCTCCGTGTGACGCCGATCTCCGTTCCCTGCGACGTTACGACGCACGGGGACGGAGAACGGAGCCAAATTCAAAAAAGTAAACAAACACTATACATACAGTATACTGTAATCTTATAGATTACAGTACTGTATGTAAAAAAAACACACCCCCCTTGTCCCTAGTGGTCTGTCCTGTGTCATGCATGTCATTTTATATAATAAAAACTTTTCTTTCTCCCTGCAAACTGTAGATTGTCCATAGCAACCAAAAGTGTCCCTTTATGTCAAAAATAGTTTTAGATCAGCTAAAAAACAGCGATAATAAATTATAATCACTTGCAGAATTGTGCGATAGCGATTTGTGGGGAAATTCGTCATAAAAAAAAAAAAAATAATGACAGCAACAATTCTGCAACTGAGCAAATTTCAGTGATTTTGATTTGATTACATTATTGAATAATTTTTATTATAATTATATTATTATTTGTTATAATTATTTATTATATTATAATTTTGTTTTTAAAAAAATGTCATACCCGGGATGCCTATTAGAAGCTTGTTTGGTCAGATTTAAGTGAGTTATTTCTAAAAATGACAGACCTACAATATAAAACGCCAAATTTCCTTGCAAATAATGGTACCGCTTTCAGCATGTTTTTTCTGAAAGAATCATACCGCCAGGGAGGTTAAGAGGAGGCTCTTGGGGGACGCAAAGTACCTATCTCAACCGTGTGTTTTTAAAGCCCAAGTCTAAACAAGCTCTTAAAGTCTGGGTCTAGGCCAAAACCACTCAGAACTTTCCAAAGATAAGAGCATTCAACACTATCAAATGCCAACACAGCATCTAATGACCACATAACTCTTTTTATAATTAGTTTTGGACGTTATCTGGATATTCAGTAATAAACTCTTGATGTTGATGTCTGTTGATGGAAAGGGAGTAAAGCCTAATTGATCTGTGTGTCAATTTATAATTTATTCTGGCAAGATAGTTTTTGCCAGTGCTCTAGCCAGGATTTTGAGGTCAGGGAGATGAATGTGTAATGCCGCGTACACACAATCATTTTTCGGGTTCTAAAAAATTAAGTTTTTTTTAAATGTCATTAAAAACAATCGTGTGTGGGCTTCAGAGCATTTTTCGGGTTCTAAAAAATGTGCAAAAAAAATTCGAACATGCTCTATTTTTAACGACGTTTTTAACATTGTCGTTTTTCGGGTTGTAAAAAATGGTCGTGTGTGGGCTTTAAACAACGTGAAAACTTTACGCATGCTCAGAAGCAAGTTATGAGATGGGAGCGCTCATTCTGGTAAAACTACCATTCGTAATGGAGTAAGCACATTCATCACGCTGTAACAGACAGGAAAAGCGCGAATCGTCTTTACTAACACAAAATCAGCTAAAGCAGCCCCAAGGGTGGCACCATCCACATGGAACTTTTTTCACGATCGTGTGTAGGCAAAACTTTGTTTTTTTCTAGAGCCTGAAAACGTCATTTTTTAGAGCCCGAAAAATGATCGTGTGTACGCGGCATAAGACTCTGGTAAAATCCCTTTCCTTGTTGAAGTAAGACTATGATGACAGCTTCAGTCATAGAATTTTGTAGGATACCCAAATGCTTTCTCAAAGACATTTAACAACTTAATAGAATGAGCCATGTCTTCTATATATCTCTGACAGAAGCCTATCTAAACCTGGTGCTTTTATTAGCTGCCATTGTTGAGAGCTCTTGTACAATGATGGGCATCAAGTCTATCTATTCTTGCCTCTATTGACTGACCCCAAAATTGTTCTAATGAAGAAGGGGAATAAGAGACCCCTAAATTATAGAAGTGACCATGATGGGATTAAAACCTGGCTGCAATATCCAGAGTACAATATTGTCTCCACCATCACTAATAGCTTCTATATAGGTTGAATCCTGCTGGGAGAAGGCTATCATAGCCTGTAAATGGCTTGTATTTTTACCCTCCTCATTATATTATATATTAACTATTTTCAACCTTTGCTAAAGCAACAGTTTTATAAATCTGATGAGTGTTTTGACGAGCGGAGGAGGGGTCAGCTATATAATTTTCTGCAGCAGAACACAATTCCTCCATGAATAAATTCTTTTTTTTTTTTTTTATTAAAATACCTCACAGGTAGGCTTTCAGAGCATCCCAGGTCACTAGATCATTTGCTGCATCTTTATTAAACTGAAAGAATTCAGAGATCAAAGCCCTGATCTTATCTTCCCTTGTAAATTAAACTTCGCTATCACAGTTTCACCTTCCAGTGATCTCATCCTGTTGGGGAATTACACGATAAATGAAGCACTTACAGAGTAGTCCGAGAATCCCATTTGCCCATAAACAGAAGAAATAATATGAGGAGTGGTAAATATCGTGTTCAATGCTAAATCTTTGTGAGACAGGGATGAATATGTATTAGAACAGTGCTTCTCAATCTTTTTTCCATCAAGGCACCCTTTAAAACGACATGCACTTTATTCCTCCACCTTTGCAAACTAGTACTGACTAGTAACCTAGTGTTTCTCTTCTCCCTCAGTTTATCTCCCTCTGTTAATGTGACCTCAGGGCTGACTGGATGAAAAGGCTGTAGTAAAGCAACAAGAAAATGGTTGTATTAATGGGTGCTATAGCCTCCCTATATCAACCAGTTTAAGTTGTTCCAAGACCCTAGCCCAGCAAAGGGCATAACCATTGGTAGAGAGGGAGTACCTGTTGTATTATACCTATATATTCGGCTATTCAAGAGACAGTATTGTAATATTCTAGTGCAAAGACTGGAATCCCTGTATAATATGCAACAAATTGGAAGAACGGTTTCAAAACCTTACCCCGAATAGGGCGGAATTGGCACCATTCACAAGCCATTTAGGGTACCCTCATTTTCCCAGTTAAAACGTATAGGTTTTGGGCTATACTCGCCGTATAAGACTACTCCCCTTCCGAGACAACGCCATTTAAAAACTTTTAGATTACTTAAAATCCTCATCATGTTCATCCTCTGACATAAGTCCATCAATGACATCTTGTGATACATTTGTAAGACAGTCATCATATGGATCTAATTCCGAATCAGATGATGTGGCTTCAGCTTCCCCTTCATCTTTCCACAAGTAGTCGTCCTCCATACCATTCAATGAATTTGATATGCCACACTTCTTTAAAGACTTGATTACTGTTTCTGCATCAATATCATTCCAGGCTTTTATGAAAAGTTACACAAAACATCCAACTGTGGAGCACCTGTTTCCTCCTTTTGTTAATGACTTTTATCATGATGCTAATTCCACTGTTCTCAAATGCGATCTTTAAATGGCTTGTTTAGACACACATCCAGTGGCTGTACCAACAATGTCAATCCTCCAGGAATAACTGCCGCATCTGTGTTTATTCTTGCCAGCCTTTTCTTTGTGCTTCTAGTTAAATGAGCCCTGAACATATCCCACACCAGTAGGCTACGTTCTTGACGAAGTCCACCTGGCTGTCTACTCCATACATTTTCAAGCCATAGCTTTACCCCTTCTTCATCCAGCCACCCTTTTTCATTCACATATACAAAAACTCCAAAAGGTTACTTGATTTTCGGCATTGTTTTTTTTTTTTTTTATAATCATTGGCCTTAATTTGGTACCATCAGCTGTACATGTTAAATCCACTGTAAAACTGGACTTATCATGTCCTGTTGTTTTAATTAACACTGTTTTTGCACCTTTTGAATTGACAGTCTTATTTCCAACCATATTCAAATTCATGGGAGTTTCATCCATATTTCCAATATGACTTAATGCATAACCGAGTTTCTTGCGCTGTTGTATTACAGATCGATGGAAATTACTTACTTTACCGTCAAGATCTGCAGGTAATTATTGTGCAATTTTAGTATTTTGCCTCAGTACCATATTATGCCTTTCCAAGAACCTAGTACACCAGGATACAGTGGCCTTAAATCCTTTGCTATGATCTGGGTTAGATTTGGCCCACTGAAGTGCAAACATACGTATGTTGTTTCGTGTCACTACATAACCATTTTGACGTTGCTCATGCACCATGTTTCCTACATGATTTTCGAGTTTTGGCCAATGTGGGGTGCCTCTTCTTAATGCACACTTACTTACCCCTTGGCATACTCTTTAATGCATCTTCATTTGTTTACCAGTCTCGGACCATCTTTTCTGTTACTCTATATTGTCTTGCAGCAGCACAGTTATTATGTTCCTTGGCAAAGTTAACAACGTTCAGCTTGAAACTGGCTTCATATTTCCTCCTCCTTGCAGGAGCCATGATGGGGTCCTGTCTACCAGCCATTTTTACACCCACCAATCTGTCAGCCCGCTGGATATGCGGTAATACCGTATGTACAGTAGCTTTGGGTACATACAGTATACCACGCTAAGCCAATCATGATCGCAGGATCATCTGTCCAATTACTTAGTACATCCTTCCTCTGATTTGGATGTACATACCCTCAAATTAAACCTGAGATATAACTATAGCTTAATAATGTTTTGGCTAACACCTGAAAAAAACTAAAATTGTGCCTGTGTCCAAATAGATATAAACCGAACTGTATGTCTGCCAAAGATCTCAATAAGCCAGAGTTCAATAAAAGTAACAGGGTCCTCTGCCCAAACTCAGCCTCTTCCTTCATATGCATCAAGAAGAGATGTGTTATGTACATCTTTTAAAGAAGCCATATCATCCTCCATAGTGTTTACTATGCACTCAAGGGCCACCATAATTCTCTGATCTTCTGCAGGTCCTGGTACACTAATGCTACATCTGCTTTATTGCCCATGACTTGCCCTATAAGAGTCTGTAGAGAAGTATTACAAGCTTGTACTGCCAAAACGTCACCTAATGTACACTCAAATTTTCCCTGTGTGGTCTGCAATGCATCATCTGTTGTTACCAGTCTCTTATAGAAGTGGGAGCTGACCCAAGCCTAACTTACAGCAGGCCTCCTCTCCCCTTGAGATGCAGATAATGGGTAGAGAACCGGTGCCATCTTGGGCAGCACAATCTGAAACAGCCTGTTCGTCCTTATTTTGCTTGGTCAATTAATTGGCAAGGTTTGGGAAGTGTCCACGTATTCCTCACCCTTCATAAATGCCACATGGAAAATTAGGTGGTAGCAAAGTTGAGATAGAATGCCTGTCTGGTGATATTTATGTGGATTTTCGGCAGGAGAATTGAGATCTGCGGCTGCTCGCATAGGCTGCCAAGCCACACCCTACTTGTATATTTCTAATTCCATTAACCTTTACTAACAGATCTAAATTACAGCGTGATGGGCCTTAAGCAGAAGTATTTAGATCTATGCTAGTGAATAATGTCCTATAGAGGATACGTACCTGTGGCAGTGTACACGGCAACATGTATATAAAAATGTCTGTGTATTGGCACTGTATACTTACTATATCCAGGCAGTTACCAACAGCCACGGTCACAGTGAAGGGGCTGGGAAGCTGGTCATATCGACTCCCAACTAGCAGTCATTGTCATTTGACAGTGATAATTTATAGAAAAATGGCTGGAGCCTCGTGACCAGAATTATATCAGACCAGAATTATAAAGGCACAAAATACTCCTGGGTCACAAAGGGATTGATAATACAGCATTTAAGCTTCAAGTAGTCTTAACTGTACTGCATATGCTCCACAATCTATCCATTTTCAGCACCAAAGTACAAAAACAAAATGATCCTAAATCAAACTTGAAGTAGAACAGTACTTTTTCTAAAACTTTTACATTTATACTCTTCCCAGCAGCCTCTGATAAAATGCCAATATGACAGGTTACGTTTCCTTAAGATAATTCCTGTTTTCAGCAATCCTGCCAGCAGCCCACGTCACAATGGCATTTTTAGATTGGCTGCATGGACAAGTACAAATTTATTAAGTTTAGTGAAGGAGCAGGTATACTTTAAAGAAGATGTTGATACAATAGAAAACTACTTTGCGTCAGCTAAACATACAACGTTCTGATTTTAAACGGTGTAATTGCAGATCACATTGTACTGGTACTTTGGAGAAAATTATTGTTTCCTCATTTTCTTACCACTTCGTTTAGGTGTTGAATGGTTTGTTCGTTTTTATGTTCACGCTCAGTTGCTTCTTTCAAAAGCCTTTTCAGATCAACAATGCTGTCATTTTTCTTTATAAATTTAGTTTCCATCTCCTTCATTTTGGTTTCATACATCCTTAAAAAGGCAGAATAGATCATTTTGAGTTAACCTCAATTACCCACAAAGCACAAATCTGTGAGAACATTAAGATTGCAATATAATTATTTAGCAAAAAATTATTATTATATTTTACTGATAAATCTGTTTAAACTTCCCTCAGCTAGACATGCAATGTGTCTGCAGACACAGGTGATAGTCCTCCTCTCCATGTATTTTCAGCCTAACTGGGCATAAATCTCAGAATTATGGACACCCTACCCTTTCTGAGATACACATGGGGGCATCTCTACCAATCTCCTGAAGATGCCATATGTCTGCATAGAACACTGACCGGTTGGGGCAATAAGGAATGAACCACTGACTTGGAACAAATATGCATATAAAGTCAGACATCCCCATCTGCATGCATATTCCAGGTTAGGGCCTTTTTCGCACAGAATTTTATGACCAGTGGCAGCAAGAATCCAGCAGATTCCAATTCTTGCAGCTGGATTCACAGGTGGATGCAGATAGTTGTGGCTGTTCAGCCTGTACACAGCAATGAACAGACTCAGAGGCTGCCAGCTGTCTGTTAGTGTTTGGATATATTCACACATCGAGCAATACCTACAGTTAGGAACAGGTGATTGACCTTGCATCCACCAATGAATCCAGCCACATAAACCTGCTGGATTCTTGCCACAGCTGGCGCTAAATTCTGTGAAAAAAGGGTCTTAGTGATTCAAGATAGGGGAGTTTTTGTTAAAACAAAAAAAAAAAAATATTGTCTGACTACTGTTTCTTTTAAGATAAGCTAGCTCTGGTAGTGCACAGCTGCCTCTCCATGCATAATACACATTCAAGGCTGGGTTCACACCTATGCATAGCAGGAGAATGTGACAGACTCTCCATGGAGCCGGTTCACATATATCCAGAGCGGCTGCGGAGCACACTGCACAGAAACACTGTGCGTTTTTGGCTCCGTTCAGGGCCAAATTCAGGCACAGATTCGGCCCTAAAGGTTTATAGGACATTTGACCAAGAGCAAGACAGAGCAGTCACATCAAAATGTTATTTGTAAGCTGAAACATATGCAAGATCCTCCAATGTCCAGCTCAGCTGATGACAGAATGTAGTTTCAGATAAAGCTTGATCAGAGAAAACTATGTTTCCAGTATTCTGTGTATTTATATAACTTTGCAACATATATGCTTACGGCCCCATTTGCAAGGGTGATTACACAAGCTGTGATTGCCAGTGGCAAATTGCATCCAGCTATGATCACCGCAGGTGGCTCTGCGAACAGTCATGAATAACTGCAGCTGTTGACAACCTATCATTGCACTGTATACAATCTGCAGCCACAGCTATTAGCACAGATCTGTCAATTCAAACCGCAGGAATCTGCAGGTACATGCCACGGGAAATCAAAGCCCATGTAAATGAAGCCTATGAAGAGATCGCTATGACTAGATATAACAGCCATCTTTGAATCTGTATTTTCCAAATAGTGATTGTGTTGTGGAAAGTGTACATTTGGTTGAAATTAAAAAAAAAAAATGATTTTTGCACTTACCCTTTTCTTGGAGTCAATTGAGATACTGTTGGTTATACTGCCACTTATAGAAGGATTGGATACTGCCTAACAAAAAAAAAGCTGTAGGCCAGCCCAGGACAACCCATGCTCTACCCAGTATGCCTCAGTTTGCAGCAAACTGTACCAACAGCATGAACATAAACAAGGTAGGGTAGAAATTGTGTCCCTTAATGGACTTCATGAAAAGGATTGAGTACAAAAATCCTATTTTCTTTCTTGTAGTTTGAGGGACATATATATTCAGTTCCTGTGCGGACCTCTCAGCAGGTCAGCTGAAGAATGGGCAACACAGCAGCAACAGAAATGGGGACTGCCTGTAGCCCATGAGCGACCTTAAGGACCCATGCCCAAATCTGATACCGGATGAGGCCAAGACATAATGATCCTCCAGTGAGAAACCCCCCTGATAAGGGGAGAAGAATCCTTACCAGTCACTACCAGGAAGAGTGGTTACGCCACTACCTGGACCAAAGGGGCAGATGTGTTAGACTGCTCAAAAAGAAGCCCATAGCAGTGTTGAGGGCTGAGGTAGACTGAGAGCAAACATTGTTAAGATATTTCTCATCAGAGCTGAAGAAAATAAGTCCATACTTCAAGGACACTAGCAAAAAACTGAGGCATGCTGAGTAGAAAGGTGTTATCCTCGGCTGGCCTTTTTTTCTTTTGTTTGCCAGTGTCCAATTCTTATGCAAGAATCTCTATAATCCAGCAGTATCTTGAATTAATTTATACTTCAATGGACGAAAAAGTAAAAAATGTTTTTGTTTATCTAAACACATACATTCTTTTTTTAGGCCCCATGTCCGGTTTACACTGGTGCAACATACGTTCTGGCTTTAGGAGAACATGTAGCATGACATGTACAAATCAATGGCTCCCTATGGCAGCAGTCTTAACTGGTCCGACACAAGTCGCCCCGACTTTAGAAAAGGTTCCTGCACTACTTTGGTCTGACTTTGGTCCGTTTTCAGCCCATTCAATATCATTTAAGTCAGATCAAAGTCGGATCCTCGTCCTAACCAGCCAACTTGTGACGTTCAACATGGTGATTACAGCAGCAGGAAAAGGAATTTAGGTCACACTGTTTTGATTGGTCAAAGGACAAATCGGACTATCTCAAAGTCATAGCAAAATTGTATCCTGTTCATTCAAGTTGGATGGAAGACTGAAGTAGGACCGATGTTGCAGGGCAAAGTAGGATCGTCAGTCGTACAACAGTCATGTCAAACCAGTGTGAACCCGGCCCTATAAATAAACATTTAAAGCCCAACTAATTTATTCCCAAAAATAGACCAAATTAAGTCAGACGGGCCCTCTGGTCATAACCCCTCACTCTGCAGTCAGCAGCTCAGTTCGTCTAAAAGCAGTACAAACTTAAAAAGGAGGGGTGGGTGCTGCGTCCATCCATGAACTTCAGAGAAAAGGATTTTACTGCGAGTACAAAAATCCTATTTTCTCTTTCGTTCATGGATGGACACAGCTCCAAATAATCTTGACAGTAGGGACGTTCCCAAGCAGTGTCAAAAAACGAGGAGTGGGCATAGCAAGCAAACCAACTTCCACCCAAAAACAAACAGTGCTCACCAACGGAGGAGTTGCAACCTTAAACAGGCGCCTGCAAAACTTTGCGGCTGAAGATCTGCAGATGCATGTGCATCAACCTTGTAGAATTTAGTGAAGGTGTGAATGGACGACCAGGTCGCCGCCTTACACACCTTTGAGACAGACGCTTGATGTCGGAAGGCCCAGGAAGCACCTATCGCTCTGGTCGAATGCGCCGTGACAAGAAAGGGAGGCGCCCGCCCCTGTAGGGCATAGGCCTGAATCACGATCTGTCTGATCCACGAGAAATGGTGGCCGACAAGACCGCCAGGCCTTTCGTTGGACCAGTCACCGATACAGTGAGTCTGACCTCCGGAACGGAGCCGTAGCAGAGAGATATACTCGCAGAGCTCGGACAACATCCAAGGAATGTAGAGCAATCTCTTTTGGATGTGATGGCCGAGGACACAGGGACGGATGTCCTCATTAAGATAAAAGGCCGAACAATCTTTGGAAGAAAAGAAGGCTGCGGGTGTAGCGCCGCCTTATCCTTGTGGAGGATCAAGTAGGGGGACTTGCAAGACAAGGCCGCTAATTCAGAAACCCTCCTGACCGATGTAATGGCCATCAGAAAGGCCACCTTCTGAGAGAGTGTCAAAAGGGGAATCTCTCCGATGTTCTCAAAAAAAAAAAAAAGGTTTCTGAAGTCCCGAGAGCACCAGATTCAAATCCCACGGGGGTAGGGGTGGCCGAACCAGAGAGGTCACATGTCGAACCCCTTGCACAAATGTTTACACCAGTGGATAAGCCAAGAAAACAGCCAAGGATGAAATCTGCCCCTTTATGGTGCTTAGAGCAAGACTTTGATCCACCCCATGCTGCAAAAACAGCAGGATTCTGGAAACCGAATAAGCCTGTGGGCGCCACTCCATCTCCTCATACATGGAGATGTAGGTCTTCCACGTGCGATTGATTTTCCTAGAAGAAGATTTCCGTGCCCTCAGCATGGTGGAAATTACTGAGTCAGACAGACCCCGGTCACATAGTACCTGACTTTCAACAGCCATGCTGTTAAAGCCAGCGACTGTAAAGCAGGATGAAGAATAGGACCTTGCGACAGAAGGTCCTCCCGCATTGGCAGTCGTCACCAGGCGTACAAGGTTGGAGCAATTAGAAATCACTGGGATCCCCTCGGTCTCCACCCTGAGAAGCAGACGAGGAAGAAGCTTCACCGGGGGGCGGGTGGGAAGGCATAGATCAGCCGATACTGACCCCACGGAGCCACCAACGGATCCGTCGCGTCCTTTTGACCTAGCCACAAACCTCAATACCTTTCCGATTGAGTCGAGAAGCCAGGAAATCCACGTCTGGCGTGCCCCATCGCTGGCAAAGTAGCTGAAAAACATCTGGGTGTAGTGACCATTCTCCTTGGTCCTCCATCTGGCGACTTAGGTAGTCTGCTTGCCAGTTTTCTACGCCCGGAATGTATAGGGCCGACAGGACTGGCCCACCGAAGGACGTGAGCGACCTCCAATGCTGCAGCCGAGCTTCTTGTTCCTCCTTGGTGGTTGACATACGCCACATCGCCGTGGCGTTTTCCGACTGGATCCTGACTGGATATCCCTAAAGCCTCAGAGACCAAGTGGAGAGGCACAGTCTGATTGCCCGAAGTTCCAACACATTGATCAGTAGACGGGATTCCTCCTGCGTCCACCGACCCTGTGTTAAATCGAACACCCCAGACACCCCCCCTCCAGTTAGGCTGGCGTCCGTCATGATCACCGTCCAGTGAAAAGGAAGGAACGACTTCCTGGACTGAAGGGCCGGAGACCAGGGAAGCCCTGACTAGTTGACTCACCCGGATTTGACAATCCAGGGACAACGGAGACTTGTCCCTTTTGTACAGGATTTCCTTCTGCAAGACACGAGTGTGGAATTGAGCATATGGTACCGCCTCGAAGGTGGCCACTATGAGCCCCAAGACTCGCATGCAGAAGCGCAGTTTTGACCACCTGCGAGATGCCAGTAGCCTCACTGCCCATCAAAGAGTTTGCAACTTCTCCAAGAAGAGGTAAACTCTTGCCTCCAAGGAGTCCAGAATTAACCCCAGATACTCAAAGCGATGAGTCGGCATCAACACCGACTTTTGTAGGTTCAGTACCCATCCGAACTCCTGAAGAGTCTGACTGGTGATCGCCACTCTAAGTCTGAGCCCAAAGCGGCTCTGAGAAGGAGGTCGTCCAAGTAGCCCACGATAGCGGTTCCTCGCTGTCTCAGCAAGGCTGGAATCGGAGCAAGCACCTTGGTGAAAACCCTTAGTGCTGATGCCAGACCGAAAGGGAGAGCCACAAATTGGTAGTGGCGGTCCCCTACTGCAAATCGCAGACATTTCTGGTGCTTGGAATATATGGCAACATGCCAGTATGCGTCCTTGATGTCCAAGGATGCCAAAAAGTCCCCCGGATGAAGTGCAGCGACCACTGAGCGACTTGATTCCATCCTGAATTTTATTACCCTCACAAAGGCGTCGAGGGCCTTGAGATCCAGGATTGGACAGACCCTGTCCTTTTTCGGGACTACAAACAGATTGGAGTAAAAACCTTTCCGGCAGCGGCACAGATTCTACTACCCCGTGTCTCAGCAGGTCCTGCACTGCCCCCAATAGGGCTGTCCGATGAGCCGGAAGAAGATGAAGGTTTGAGGGAAAAAATCTGTTTGGTGGGCAAGAAAGAAACTATTTTGTACCCTGATGAAACCATTTCGCAAACCCACTGGTTGGAAAGTAGGGAGGTCCATCTAGCTGCAAACTCGCGAAGGCGACCCCCCACCCGAGAGTCGGGCGGGGGCAAACCTTCATGCTGTCGCAGAGTTGTTTGCAGGCTTGCTCTGCTTGCGAATCCAGGGACGCTTTTGTCCCTCAGCTGGCCCCTTGTCAGCCTAGGAATGCTTACCTGCGGGCCCAGACTGATGAAAATACTTCTTCTGAGCAGAGGAGGGCCCTGGCCTACATCGTGGCTCCTTACCCGTTTTGGATTGTGGGAGTAAGGTACTCTTACCCCAAGTGGGATTTTTAATAATGTCGTCCAGTGAGGCTCCAAATAGCCTCTCACCCTGGAAGGGTAAATCTGACAGAGCCTTCTTGGAAATCTGGTCCATGGACCAGCATTTTAGCCAAATTAGGCGACGTAGTACCACCGCAGATACTGAAGCTCTGGAGAGCAAGGGAGCTGTATCCAAAGCTGCATCGCAGACATACGCAAGACCATGCACCAATTGGTCAGCCAACTCCACACAGACCGGGGAAGCCTGTTGCTTCTCCAGCTCACGGTGCAACAATTTTGCCCACTTGGTAAGAGTCTGACACCAAGGCCGAGGACAATACTGGTCGCAATGCAGACCCCAGCATGGTGAACATGGATCGGGCCACCGCTTCGGACCTCTTATCAGTAGGGTCCTTAAATGCAGGGGTCCCTTCCACTGGAATTGTGGTGAACTTGTTTAACCGAGACACTGGGGGGGGTGTCCATTTTTTCAAAAGGCTTTTCTTTAAAAGGGTAACGGACCGCAATGCGTTTTGGGACCGCAAAGGTCCTCTGCGGCCGTTCCTATTCCTGGTCTATAAATTTGTCAAAATAAGACAGATAAGGAAAAACCTTAGTAATTCGGGTTGACTTGCGGGACCCAAAACGGACCCGAACCTCAGCAGATGCCTCAGGCGCATCCTCCAATTTGAGTGTTTCCCACACCACAGTGATAAGTGCCCCCACAAGCACCTTCTCCTGCGCTGCCCTGGACACTGGAGTCCTCCTCACTGTCCGAAAGGTCATGGTCCGTGTCCTCTGAGACCTCAGAACAGGGGCCCTGCACCACGGCCAGGCCCGAGTCTGAATCACAGCTGTCCCCAGATGATGGTGGGGGAGGGGGTGCTTTTTATCCCCCTTACGCCAGCACACCGCTTACACCCTGGCAACCAATAATTACAGGACCGCTGACAAAGCATCCACCTGTATTGCGGGTGCTGGGGGACCAGTTGCTATCACTGGTATTTCTGGGGAAGCAGCGCTAGCCTCTGATGCCATACCACTCATCTGACAACCACACAGGGATCAAGTCAAGGTATCTGAAACGAACACCCCACCCTCCTTACTGCCAGAGACTGAGGGGTTAAGCCCAGAGGACTCACCGCCCCGACCTGGTTACTGCTCAGCGCTGCGGTCTGCCACTAGCACACACACACACAGTGTGTGCCAGAGGAGTCTCTGAGGTGATCTGCCTTTCGCAATGTGTAGAAAGAGCCATATGAACACCAGAGACCAAAACCATGTTAAAGCCACAACAAAATGGCCACTGTTCACCTCATGAAAAAAAGAGCGCAAGCTACAAGAAAATGGCCACCGACTGCAAATTACAGTGAGGCTACAAGAAAATGGCTGCCAGGTGCATTGAAATAAATAGTGTGGGCCAAAGAAAATGGAGCCGGCGCGGTAAATAATGTAAAATAAGGCCGCAACGCAGAGCCTCCGAGCGGAGGCACCCCCTAATGGCAGACCACCCCACACAGTCAGCGGACCCCACCACAGCACACAGCCCCCAGTACAGGACCCGAAGACCCCCCAGGGACCCCGGAAAACAGCACGCCCAGCAACGCATGGAAACGAGGGGAGGACGGGGTGAAAGGAAATGGAGGGCAAGAGACCCACCAAACGACCACCCCAGGAATGCCCAGCTACTCCACCCTGCCAGAGCAGGAGGAACCTACTTACCCGTCCCTGCAGGGACTGCTGATAGTAGATGAAACAAAAATAAAAGTTCTCCTAGGACCAATGGGCTCCTAGGGAGCCAGGTCCTTCTATGCTAGGAAGAAAAAACGGAGCTGCTGACTGCAGAGTGAGGGGTTATGACCAGAGGGCCCTCCGGGGCGGTGCTGTTCGGCTTTGCTGTATTACATGTTTAACCATTTAACATGTCTGCCTAGTCCTCTCCTGATAGACGGAACATAACCCTACTGTCAAGATTATATGGAGCTGTGCCTGTCCATGAACGAAAGAGGAACATGCCCATCTGGTGCCTACAGGTAAAAACTGCTGCTGTCACACAAAGGTCAGAGATACCCAGTGCATTATCATAAATACAATACTGCATCCCGGTATCTTTTTATTCAGCCAGCGATTCCCTTTAATGTAAAAGCCATCCTAGCAGCTAATTAGCCACTGGGTTGCTTTTTACAGGCAGCAGGAGAATTTTCTCCCCTCCCGCCGCCCACAAGGGCCTCTCTGGGCTCTTCTGTGAGATCGAGGAGCCCAGTAACCAATCCAGCGTGCCAGTGTCTTAGCTTGTTAGAGCTGACCATGGACCGCATGGCTCACAACCATCTCAATGGTCTTGTGGGGCCAGAAATGACATCATGATGTCACTTCTGGTTCCGGCAGATATAAACACTGACATTTTTTTTCTGGAAAGCAGAGATCAATGTTTTTTTTATTTTTATCTCATGTTTTTCAGGGTAGAGGAAAGATCTGGGGTCTTATAGACCAAGATGTCTCAATAAAGAGGACCTGTCATGCCTTATTTATATCACAAGGAATATTTACATCTCTTGTGATAGAAATATTCATGATAAAAAAAAATTAAAGGTAGAGTGTAAAAAAAAATAAAAAAAAAAAATAAAAAAAAATGTTTAAAATCGCCCCCGTCCCCCCATGCTCACGTGCAGTGACAAATGCATACACAGGCCACATATCTAAATGGTGTTTGTACAACACATTTGAAGTATCACTGCAAATGTTATAGTGAGAACAAAAATTCAAACATTCGGCCTCCTTTGTAACTCTAAACTGGTAACCTGTAAAAAAATGTAAGCATCACATACGGAGATTTTTAAGTGCCATAGTTTGGCGCCGTTCCACGAGCGTGTGCCATTTTAAAGCGTGACGTGTTCGGTATTTATTTACTCGGCACAACATATCTTTTATATTTTACCAACAATTAGGTTATATATATATTTATGCATTACAATTCTTTAAAAAAAATTGTGTTTGAAAAAAAGTGCTGCGTAAATACTGTGTGACATAAAAATTGCAACACCCACCATTTTATTCTCTAGGGCCTCTGCCTAAAATATATATAATGTTTGGGAATTCTGAGTAATTGTCTAGCAAAAAAATTATACTTTTTACATGTAGGAGAGAAATTACAGAACTGGCCTTGGTGGGAAGATGTTCAATATAAAAAAACAGCAAGCCATTCAGCATATGTTCATCACTTTCTTAATGCAGCAGGACTTCATTGATCTACTTTTTATAGTACACTGCTCAAAAAATGAAAGGAACACTTTGAAAAAAGACATCAGATCTCAATGGGGAAAAATATTATTCTGGATATCTATACTGATATGGACTGGGTATGGACTGATGGAAATGATAATTATTAACCAATAGAGGGCTGAATTCAAAGACTCCCTGAAAATCAAAGTGAAAAATTATGCAGCAGGCTAGTCCATTGTGCTAAAAATTCATTGCATTAACTCAAAATGGTACTCGGTAGATTGTATGGCCCCCACATGCTTTTATGCATGCCCGACAACGCCAGGGAATGCTCTTAATGAGACAATGGATGGTGACCTGGGGTATTTCCTCCCAGATCTGGACCAAAGCACCACTGAGTTTTTTTAACAGACTGAGGTGCAAACTGATGGTGTCGGATGGACTGAAGCATAATGTCCTAGAGGTGTTCTATTGGATGTAGGTCACCACCAAACTGGTCATGCTGAATAATGTTACAGGCAGCATACCATTCTCAACAGCTTCTCCAGACCTTTTCACGTCTGTCACATGTGTTTAGGGAGAACCTGCACTTACCTGTGAAAAAGCACAGGGCACCAGTAAAGGATCTGCCAATTTTGGTGTTCAATAGCAAAATGCCAATTGAGCTCCACAGTGCTGGGCAGTGAGCACAGGGCCCACTAGAGGATGTCGGCCCACTAGAGGACGTTAGGCACTCGAGCCGTTCTCATGAAGTCTGTTTCTGATTGTCTGGTCAGAGATATTCACACCAGTGGCCTGCTGGAGGTCAGTTTGTAGGGCTCTGGCAGTGCTCATCCTGTTCCTCGAACAAATGAGCAGATCCTGGTCCTTCTGATGGGTTATGGACTTTTTAAGACACTGTCCAGCTCTCCTAGAGTGACCGCCTGTTTCCTGGAATCTCCTCCATGCTCTTGAGACTGTGCTGGGAGACAAAGCCAACCTTCTGGCAATGACACGTATTGATGTGCCACCCTAGAGGAGCTGGACTTGCCTGTGCAACCTCTATAGAGTCCAGGTATCACCTCATGCTACCAGTAATGACACTGACCCTAGCCAAATGCAAAACTAGTGAAAAACAGTCAGAAGAGTAGGGAAAAAAATGTCAGTGGTCTCCACCTGTAAAATCATTCCGGTTTTGGAGGTCGTCTTATTGTTGCCCATGCAGTACACCTGTTAATTTCATTAACACCAAAGCAATTGAAACTGATTAGCAACCCCTGCTACTTAACTGACCAGATCAATACCCTAGGAGTTTAATTAACTTTATCCTATACTCTGATTAAAAAGTGTTTCTTGAATTTTTTTGAGCAGTGTATAATTGAACATTAACACATAATAAAGGATTCCCAAAGCACTGGGTTAGCTAACAAAGCCGAACAGCTGAGGCACCATTTTCTTTGATTGAAAACTCATACTGAGCTGTCTGTTCTGTAAGCAACTGGATTATTTTTAGCTTTGTGACAAAAAAGCAAATAGAGCAAAACATGAAGAGAGTAGAAGAAGTAGGGTCCCCTAAAAGAAAGCAACTTATCAATATTTCCTAGCAAAGAAATTTTTAAATGTTATTTTAGTCTAGACTATAATAAATAAAACATGTACAAACACGCTAAACACAAACCTAGACCATAGACAAACTTTCTAAGTTAACAAAGGTATACCTGCTTTTACTTTGTGAACATCACCTCAATCTGTTACTGCAGCCCATAAAAACCCTATAAAATACAGACTTTCTGTATGTTTTTTTTTTTTTGCATGGAGCCTAGAAAACACCAAATCCCCCACAACAATGTTGGCAAGTTGGAGGCCAAATAGCCTGTACATGGCTACCTGTGCACAGATTTTTTTTACTAGGGTGGATAAGGCCGTTGGGCAGCACTAACAATGAATGATCAGACAATGCATGGTACTTGATATGCAATGGCTTTGTAACTTTTGAGAGCCTAGCTAAAGCACAGTTTTTTTTCTATTAAATTGAATTGAAACCATCTCTTTGCTGAATGCACTGGCCAGTATATGCTTTTTTTCCCAGCTTTGTAAAAGTGTTTATGCTCTTTATGCATTGTATAATTGAATTTAGTGCCATTCAGCATGCTAACATTAAACATTGAAGGAGCTAAGCACATTAAATGTGCTGTAGTCTCACAATTCATTGTTTAACATTCTGCCTTTGCTTCATAAACAGTGATATATTTTATAAAATCTGATGATCTTAGCTTGATTTGCATATCAAATGTAATTACAGCAGCTAGGAATACAATGGAGCAACTTGAGAATATGAAGAGGTTTTCATATACAGAAAGAGGTAAGAAGTCATTGACGGCATCTGCATTCAGAAGAAGCGACATGCAATTTTCAAACTTAAAGCGGGATTCCACCCGCAATTATTTTTTTTTTTAAAGTCAGCAGCTACTAACAGTGTAGCTGCTGACATTTACTAAGGACACTTACCTTGTCCTACGTGCCCGCGCTGATGGCCCCCCCGATGCCAATCCCACGATCGATGCAGGTCCCGCGCCGCCATTCCTACTACGCCTGTGTGAGTCTCGTGCCGGCTTGTGAATGGGCGGCTGCTCTCTGAGAACACACACAGTTCCCAGAAAGCAGCACGCCCCATTCACTAGGAGAAGAAGAAGAAGAAAACATTCCGCAGTGCCGAAGAGGCAGATTACGGACTTCCGCATAGCAACAGGTATTTCGGGTGAGTATAATTTTTTTTTTTTTTCACTTTTATTTTTTTTTTTTAGTACTTTTGGCCAAATGTTGTTTTCCTGGGTGGAACTCCGCTTTAACCCTGCTTGTACAAGTAATGACAGGAAGGCAACACCAGAGGGTGACACCAAATAAATCCACCAGGCAAAAAAGCCAAACGGTCACCTGGTTTAACCAAGAACCATTTTTTTTAGCTGGGTAAATATTAAATATTGCATACAGTATTAAAATGAAATTTTACAGTTTTCTATCCATACAGAAGGTGGAGCTCTAGCCTCCTTTTCATATGTGAAGTAATTTTATTGCTTTTACCAATGCTGAAAGAAGCCTGTAGTTTTACAAAAAGCCAATATCTAACCTATTCTATCTAAACAGACTAAAGAAACCCTTACGATTTAGAGATAATTTAATTTAAAGAATCCACCGGGATGTATTGACCTGGATATTAAAAAGGGGTTGTAAAGGTTAATTTTTTTTAAATAACAAACATGTTATACTTACCTCCACTGTGCAGTTAGTTTTGCACAGAGTGGCCCCCGATCCTCCTGTTCTGGGGTCTCACGGCTGCTCTTGCAGCTCCTCCCCACAATAGCTAACCCCCTCTGGGAAGCTCTGTCCCTAGGGGGGTTACCTTGCAGATAAACTCCCGTGTCACACACTAAGAAGGGGGACGCCGGTGGACGTGCAGAGTAGGTAAACTGGCTCAGGCAAGTAAAACGAGGGGGGGGGGGGGCTGGGGGGCCCATGACAGCTAGGTGTTTTTTCACCTTAATGCATAGGATGCATTAAGGTGAAAAAACACGAACTTTACAACCCCTTTAATCTTTACTTTTTGGTATACAGTATTTAGTATCACAATAGAGGAATTCGTTATTCCAAGATAAGATACAAACAAGCTAAAATCATCTTTAACTCTGTTTAGTTCCTTTCTGTTCACAAAGTATAAAGCTATGGGAGGAAATTCACAGAAAACGGCTTACTGGATATTGCACTTGTATATGCATATATATCCAGATTATTTTTTATCTAGTGCTCAACAACAAATGCTTCCATTTTATTTTAGACCCCCCCAAAATCTGATATTTAAACATTTCTTAAACAGAGTATAATCCATAAAAAAAACAAAAACATACATACTTGCTTACAACAACTGATTTCCAGGCCTTTCCATCTGCTCCTTCAAGTTGTGGCCCTCTGCTTTCAGCCAAACTCAATTTATTTCTCAATTCTTCTAGGTTTGTAGTCAGTTTTTCATTGATCACCTCTAAATTTCTTTTTGCTATCCGCAGCTTCTCTGATGTTTCAGTTTCCTTTGCAAAAAGATGTTCAGACAACATGACAAGTTAAAGAGGTTGTAAACCTCTGAAAAACAAACTTGCAAGATAAAAAGGCACAATGAGCTAGTATGCATTGCATACTAGCTTATTATAAAATATAGGGCTGCAACTAACGATTATTTTCATAATCGATTAGTTGACCGATTGTTTCGATTAATCGACTAATCGGATAATCTTAAAATTGAGTGTGGTGTACAATTTAGTTAATATGTAAATAAATAAAAAAAATGCAATTTATTCTTAAATATCCATATGCAGTGGTAAATATAAATAACCAACTACAGTAATTGTAATGCCTTCTATTACCTCCACTTTCTCTGGGTTCAGATGCTGATCTTCCCTGCACAGTCTTTAAAGTGATTTTTTTTTTTTTAACAAACTTGTTATACTTGCCTGCTCTGTGTAATGGTTTTGCACAGAGCAGCCCAGATACTCTACTTCTGGGGTCCCTCGCCGATGCATCTGGCACCTCCTGCCTTCAGAGTGCCTCAATAGTAAGCTGCATAGTATAGAGCGCCCACTATAGCAAGGTAAACAAAACTTCTGCCTCTAGAACCACTCACTTCCTGCCCAGGACTACATGTCCCATGATTCATTGCTCCTCAAACTTTCACATCCACAAATTCTCAGGCACTTAGTGACATGTATGGACGGTAGGGGTGTAACGGATCGTCACCGATCCGTGATCCGAATGGGCCACCCCGTTCGGATCGGCACACCCCGCGATCCGCGGAGCGCTCCGGAGCCTAGGCCTAGGAAAGTCCCCGGCTTTGGCCTAGCTCCGGAGCGATCTTGCTCCACCCAGTCTGCTTGCCAGAGCCCAGCGTGACACGCCTCCCCGCCTCCCCGGGGAGGCGTGTCACGCTGTGCACTGGGCTCTGGCAAGCCGACATGGAGAGGGAATAGTAGCAGAGAAGCACTAGTGTGAGAGGAGGAGGGGGGGGGGGGAGAGCACATTTCACGGGTGGATTAAAGAGGAAGCAGGTGAGGCTGTTTGGGACTTGTTAAAAGTACAATCTTGATGTTTTTACAGCTCTATATATATATATATATATATATATATATATATATATATATATATATATATCTGTAAAAACATCAAGATTGTACTTTTAACAAGTCCCAAACAGCCTCACCTGCTTCCTCTTTAATCCACCCGTGAAATGTGTGTGTGTGTGTGTGTGTGTGTGTGTGTGTGTGTGTGTGTGTGTGTATGTATGTATGTATGTATGTACGTATATATATATATATATATATATATATATATATATATATATATATATATATATATATATATATATATATATGTATATATATATATATATATATATATATATATATATATATATATATATATATGTATATGTATATATATATATATATATATATATATATATATATATATATATATATATATATATATATATATATATATATATATATATATATATATATATATATATATATATACACACATACATACATACATACATGTATATATTACACACACTTTTTTTTTTTTGCACTGATCCGAAAATGATCCGATCCGTGACTCCTGATCCGAGGATCGATCCGATCCGTGAGTTTTTTGATCCGTTACACCCCTAATGGACGGTGTACTGAGCTGTATGTGTGCTGCACTGTATTTCCTGATATGTAAACAAATAATGCATTCTATATGCAGGCCAACTAATCAACTGGCCGATTAATCGATTATGAAAATAGTTGACAACTTTTTTTATAATCGATTAGTTGTCGATTAATCGATTAGTTGTTTCAGCCCTAATAAAATACTTGCCTCAAAACGAATCCCTGCAGTGCCGTCCACTCACTGCAGACCCTTTCAAAAAATGTTAGGGTTGCGGGCTCTGGCACTACGATTGGCCGGAGACGTGATAAAGTCCCTCTCACGCGGGAGCGGCAAGGGCCCTCAAGGAACGGCTTCCATATACATAACTACTTGGGATTATGCTGCCACCATCAAGGGAATTAACACTGTCAAAAAAAAAAAAAAGGCAGGGATTCCTGCCCTGACATAACCCCTTCCCAGCTCAGCTAAAGTTTTTTCTTATCCAGCAATGAGAAACACAAAAAAAGAAGGGACAGATCTCTGTGCCCTGTGCTAATTCTAAGAAAGGGATTTTGCAGGTAAACCAAAAATCCTAAATTTCTTAATCAGGGCGAAATCCAATACAATGCCACATGCAAGACCTTTCACCCAAAGTTGAAATCCACAGAAGCATAAACATCTACCTGGTAGAACAAAATGGCACTGACACTCCTTAGTAAATTGGCTTTAACCAGGATAGGAGAAACATGACCTTCCACTGCCAGAGAACCCAATTTCTTGTAGAATTCCCCCATCCATGAGCTACTGTTGAGCAAAGTTCTTCAAGGGCCAAAACACCTTCTTTGGGTGAGCCCAAACAGCCTTCCTTGCTCTGTTTGTGGGGTCCGGCTGTTAGAAACAGGCCGGTAATTAGGGGGATTAAGCCTCTTACAAGAAATCAGAGAAACTTAGAGAGGCATTTATCACCTAAGGAAACTAGTCAATAACTGAGGCTTGGCTGAGCAGAGAAGGGTTATGCCAAGGTGGGGATTGCTGCCTTTTTTGGTTAGTGTCCATTCACCTAAAGGTGGCAACATAACCAAGTAGTCATGTTTATAAAATCCTCTTTGTCTTGTCATGTAATAAATCCATTTTATTAAGGGACACAGGAATTTAGAGTGTGTTATAGGGTCCACAAGCAGTTCAACTGAGGGATGGGCAACAGCAACCAAAGTGCTAACAGGCTGACAAAAAAACAAAAAAACACCCCCATAAGAACAGAGAACTATCTACAAGTATCTATCAAGAAGCACATATTGATTTCCTTTCCAGCAAAACAATGTTACAGTTTTCACTTTCAAAACATGTCCACACACTTTGTGTAATTAATGGGCTCTTGTGAGATGTAGTTCTGGGGGTAGTGCCTACTTCATTAGCAACTAAGCTACCAGCAGTTTCCCCTGTAGGAATTTTAAGAGCCTGGTGATAAAGTAATAAAAGCGGCTTTTTGCTACAGGGGCAAAAGAATAAAATAACGCTGGGCCATGCCCTAGAGGGAAAAACTGAAGTCTGGGATATACTTGAACAATGCATTTAACCCACCTAAAGCTGTAATGTGTTAACAATCATTCCCCGACCTGGTGATAAAGTCATAGAAGTAATAAAAACTGCTTTATGCTACAGGGACAAGGCAAAATAATAAAATAAACCTGGGCCATGCCCTAGAGGGAGATATTGAAGTCTGGGATATACTTGAACAATGCACCTAAAGCTGTAAAGTGTTAACAATCATTCCCCAAACTACACTAGAAAAACTAAAGCTAATGCCCGACAAAAAAACAACCCCTTTATTTTCTACTCATAAAAATAGGGCCAACTGATCAGATGTTTTTGAGACAGGAAAATACAAAGGCACAAATATAGGGCAATGAGCATGCTAGCTGCAAAATGGATCATTAGAAGGGACAGGTAGGTAGCGGTTAAGCTAAAAAAAAAAAAAATGATAATTTGAATATTTGCCTTCAACATAGGTGAAAAATTGTTTTAGTGATTCAGTAGTAAAGTGACGTATGCAAGTCTAATTAAAGCCAAACAGCACCTGCACAATTAGCTTACACACTGTTTACACTAGAAGTTATCCAAATGACTTAATCATACATAACGGATACAATTTTAAAAGGGTTCAGATCATGGATATTGTATTCTTACCGTTTTCAGTTCCTTACGAAGTCTCTCATTTTCCACAATTACTTTTTCAATGCCTTTCGTCTTTGCTTCATATCTCATACTTAGCTGTCCACCCACATGCAGCTGCAGCTTTTCAAGTTCAGACTAGGTGTAAAAAAAAAAAGCGAGAAAAACACAATAGGGATTGATCTTATACAAAAACACAGTAGTGATCGATCTTAAACAAAGCACAGAGCTGTATCAGTGCAATGTGCGTTACATGTGTTCATGGCAATCTTGTAGGATAGCTGTAAAATAAAGGCTGCACATAAATCATAGTTGAAGGTATTTCAACGCTGCATTAAAAATTAAGCTTTATCCCCCAGCCTGGATCTTATGCTGATGTGTCAGCAGAATATCTCACTAGCAATGTCCAAGGATTTTGTATTATTTACACAAGCCATTGTCCAAGTAGTATGTGTCTATATTAGTTGTAAAGTCCGTTAAATATACACGCTGAACAATTGTCAGGTTAGGGAGGGAATTTTTTTGTCTACGCATAAATGGATAATGGATGTAGGTCATCCAGCTCCTAGGTTGTTTCAGTCGGGTTCTGACCCATATTGCAACATTAGCTAAATGTTGCATGCAATGATAAAATGGAGTTTAAAATGGAACTTAGCATCACAAACTGAAAACACTATTAAATGTGTTTGTAATATTCAAAGCAAAAACGCAACCATCCATCCATGTTCCCATGCTTTATTTTGATGAGCAATTGCCTTGAAAAACACCACTAAGCATTTCTAGCCACCACCATCAAAATTAAGAACAGATGATTCATATAGCATTTATGTTCTGGAATACATCTGCCCTTAGCTCAGGCATGTAGGCTGGAAGGTGTGCTTTTAGTTGAGAAAGCCCCTCCAGATGAATCAAAAAAAGCCCGTGAAGACTTATGGGATGTATGATATAATTTGGCTTAGGCCAGAAAGCAGGACGCAACTGAAGAAATGTAAAAATAAATGTGTAATGCAAGCAAATATAATTCTGTACTTTACATCATCCTATCTATTTACTAAGCATAAGGATTAAATATAAATATTAATTAAAAAGGAGAAGTATGGGTTTGGGCTTTTTTCCCTAATCATACTTCCCTAGGTAGATGCAGCATTTGTCTGATGCTGCATCTGTTCCCTGGTGTCTCTGCACTCAGAACCGAGCCATCGAACACTGCCGATGGCTCGATTCTCACAGCTCCCCAAGCAGAGAGCTGCTGCCTGTCAATCCAGCAGCTCTCCTGCTGTGCTCATCCACACTCACTGGAGCACTAAGCTGTGGAGGGGTGGGGAATGGCCATCTCAGTGGCTCACTAAGAGGCCAAGACTGCCATCAGTCTAGGCACCTGGCGGATCCAGACTTCCAGAGTCAGGATGACGCGGTGCCTGGACTGATCTTGGTGAAGTCAGCAAAGAGCGGACTTCAGCTCACTCTGCTGAATACGGGTCCCAGGAATGCAAAAGGAATTGCCCTCTTGTGACCCATAGGAGAAGCCCAGCTAAATGAGCCCAGGCTGGACTTCTCCTTTAAGAGAGTTTAGTGCTGTTTTAAAGAGGAGGTCCACTCTGTAAAAAAACAAAAAAACAAACCTAAAAAAAATCCTATAGCTGTTGACTTTTAATAAAAGGACACTTATCTGTCCATGGATTTAGCACCAGCCTCACCTGGGCTAGCCTTCAGGTTCCCGGTGCCAGCATCTTAACTTTGGGCAGCCAGCTATGTGGCAGGCTCCACACAGCCAGATGCCCACTTAGCTACTTTTCTTCTGGGACATGTTACTTGTTCCAGAATACTGTGGGGGGGGGGGGGAGCCCTTCTGTTTGGATTGCCTAGGCATTCCAAGCAGAACTCAGAGCGGGTACCTGTCAAAACTAGGGACCAGCTCCTACGTAATAAAATAAAAACAACAACCCAAATGTGGCAGGGGAGGAGTTTCACTTTAACACTGGTGAACCTCTGCCCATCTTTACTGAAACACTCTGACACTCTTTTTATACCCAATCATGTTATTGACCTGTTGCCGATAAACCTAAATAGTTGCTTTCAGCTTTTTCTCGTTAGTACCCCTTTGCCAGCTTTTTGTGCCTCGTCCCAACTTTTTTTTGAGACATTTTGCTGCCATTAATTTCAAAATGATACATTTTCTTAGTTGAAACATTTGATATGATTTCTATTTTCTATTGTGAATACATTGTGGGTTTATGAGGTTTGCAAATGATTGCATTCTGTTTTTATGTGGATTTTACACTTTCCAATTTTCTTGGAATTTGGCTTGTATACGCATCTCTATTGAATTTACTCAACAATAAGGATGTTCTAAAAGGTCTCTTCTTAAAAGGATGGATAAATCCTGGAAAATTGCCTTGCCTGAGTTCACTGGGCAAATGCAAATTAAAGTACGGTATATTGATTGGGAAAAGTTTGGTTCTTGAATATGAGGCATTAAAAGCCATGTTGCATTATAGTAGCTAAGTGCCCCCGCTGGGGAGATTCACCCTCTTTTTTGTCCTGGAGTCCACCACCACAAGCACTAAAAAGTGAGGTAAAATCTTCCAACGATAAAAACTATCTGAGGCCCCGTACACACGACAGAGTTTCTCGGCAGAATTCAGCCAGAAACTCGTTCGGAGCTGGATTCTGCCGAGAAACTCGGTCGTGTGTACACTTTTCAGCGAGGAAGCCGACGAGGAACTCGTCGGGCCGAATAGAGAACATGTTCTCTATTTCCACGTTGTTCAATGAGGAAAGTCGGCCCGCCGAGATCCTCGGCGGCTTCAACACTGAACTCGACGTGTTTGGCACTTCGAGTTCCTCAGACGTGTGTACGGGGCCTGAGAGTTACTTTACAGCACTTTACAGAGATTTCCCCTTACTTCCAGTTGTGTCTACAGAACAAGAAGTGAAGAGAAAACTATCAAATGGGACCCAGATTGCAAAAAAAACTAAAATAATACTAATATAACCCCTTAAACAGGCTGTAATTATTATACATGCTATCTAAATTTTAAAATGCAAAAAAGGTGATCTATACAACACATGAAGCCAATACGGTGGGTGAGGTAGGCAAAAGAACCTTTCGATTCTCTTCGGAAATTCAGTTCAGACTTGCAAATACAGCAGCCAATACAAAATATTTATTTGGCATTGACAAGTGAATGTGCTGGCAGATTTTCTTTACAAATCAAATGAATGATTCATTGCCAAATGTGTGCTCAATCTTGGGTGGGACTGATAGTGCAAAACAAGTGCAGAGATGCAATGCAACAAATACTGTATTCGCCTAAAGATGGTTTCTTTTGTAAATCACCCCCTCTTGTGGCCAGTCTGTTGCAAATCTTTCAAAAAAAAATGTGTAGATGGGTTTACAGATTTTACAGTTCTCAAGAAAGAACATATTGCAATTTACTTGGGAATAATTCAGATATTCTCCTTTTTACTGCCCCACTGCAGTAATTGTTTTAGTATAATAATGCAATGGTCCTTTGCAAACCAGTATATATTTGGTGGGTGCGATTTCTCCTCATATCATGTTGGAGCGAAAGATAAATGAACATTTTATTGACCACTGAAATGTGCAATGTACATTTTGTGCAGTTCTCTGCCATTACAGTCATTTTAAGCAGGAGTACTGCTTTAGGTACTTAAATGATCATTTACATCACATGTGGCCCTCGCATCCAGGGCTTTTTCAGTCGGAACATCGCAGAACTCTGTTCCACCACCTCCAGCTCTCACCCACCGCAGGGCTACGGAGGGAGATGTGGGAAGAAGTAAGGGATGGGGGAGCGTGGTGCAGAGGGCAGAGCCAAGGAGGAGGGGTGGCAGTGAGATGTGGACATCCTGTGAAAGAGAGAAGCTCTGCATTCTGCATAGTTTACCCCTAAGACCTGCACTCAAAATGAATGGACTGCTGTGGCAAAGCATGCCTTACCCGCTTGCCAACTGCCCTGTAGCACAGTTACTGCTACTATAGGGCAGTCGGCCCTATTTTATTATATCTTTTCATGTGACAACACTGAAGAAATTACACTTTGCTACAATGTAAAGTAGTGAGTATACAGCTTTTATACCAGTGTAAATGTGCTGTTCCCTTAAAATAACTCAACACACAGCCAATAATGTCTAAACCACTGGCAACAAAAGTGAAAATGTCCAAATTCGGCCGAAAGCATCAATATTTTGTGTGGCCATCATTATTTTCCAGCACTGTCTTAACCCTCTTGGGCATGGAGTTCACCAGAGCCTCACAGGTTGCCACTGGAGTCCTCCTTCACTAGATGACGACATCACAGAGCTGGTGTATGTGAGAGACCTTGCGCTCTTTCACCCTCCATTTAAGGATGCCCCACAGATGCTCAATAGGGTTTAGGTCTGGAGACATGCTTGGGCAGTCCATCACCTTTACCCTCAGATTCTTTAGCAAGGCAGTGGTTGTCTTGGAGGTGTTTGGGGTCGTTATGTTTGAATACTGCCCTGTGGCCCAGTCTCCGAAGGGAGGTATCATTTTCTGCTTCAGTATTTCACAGTATGTTGGCTTTCATAGTCCCCTCAATGAACTGTAGCTCCCCAGTGCCGGCAGCATTCATGCAGCCCCAGACCACGACATTCCCACCACCATGCTTGACTGTAGGCAAGACACACTTGTCTTTGTACTCCTCACCTGGTTGCTGCCACACACGTTTGACACCATCTGAATCAAATACGTTTATCTTGGTCTTATCGGACTACAGGACGTTCCAGTAATCCAGGGATCCGCAACCTTTTTTCACTTAAAGGATCACTAAAGGATTTTTTTTTTTTTTGCTAAATAGCTTCCTTTACCTTACTGCAGTACTGGTTTCATGTCCTTATTGTTCGTTTTTGCTTTGAAGTAGCTGTAATTCTGCTGTGATCTCCACACTTCCTGCTTGTCTGGCTCCTTATGAAAAATCTCATGGCAGCTTTTCACTGTGGTCCAAGCTGTGTGTCTAAAACTCCTCAGAACCAAATCAGATTCATTTTAAAAACAAAACACTGCCCTGGATTTGTTTGTTTTTGTTCTGTGGGTCTCTTTACTTCACAGAAACATGAAACCAGTTTAAAAACGAAAGTGAAACTAGAGGCAAATTATATGATTGATTTTTATCTATTTTTAATCATTTTTAAAAGGAATCAGTTAACTTTCATGTCTATACCCTGTAAACAGTTTGTTTCCTTTAGTGACCCTTTACGAGCCGTATTCAATGCATGTGAATGCAGGGAGGGCCGCATTCACCTGCTAATAAATGAAGATGATAATACTAATCCCAACATAGTAATAAAAACAGTACAGGTTTACCTCACTTTAAGGTGCTTCACTAATACAAAGCCAGTTTACCCAAGGGAGCATGTGGCTGGGGATTTGGATTTTACTGTCCCCTTCCCCATCCTGGCACTCAAGGGTGGCTGACTCCAGCATGACAGCCAGCATGGTCTGGAGATGGGGGCACATGTCCCTAGGGGAGATACGGGGCCTGTCCCCAGGGGTGATAAGGTCCCTGTCCTCAAGTGAGAAGAGATTCCCTGTCCCCAGGGTAGAAGTCCCCAATAGTGTCCTCCCCCATTGCAGTGTCCTCTGTCCACATTTCACATCACTTCCATAGTGTCCTCCGACCCCCTCCCCCCATAGTAAGTTTCCTGTGCCCCCCAAAGCAGTGTCCTGCATCCCTGCACCCTCCCACTGTAGTGTCCCCTGCCCCCATAGTGTCATCTGCCATCTGCCCCCATAGTGTCATCTGCCTTCTGCCCCCATAATGTCATCTGTCCTCTGCCCCCATAGTGTCCTCTGCACCCCACACACAAAAACACACACACTGTGTAGGTAGAACTATCCTACCTTACATAGGTGTAGAGCAGAGAGTGGCTGGTATCACAGGGCTGGATGGGGGCAGGAACTGCTGAAGTTAACTTTTTACATGAACAGGCTGGTGATTGGTTTCTAGGATCACCTGGCAACCAATCACCTGCTGTTTAATGTAAAAAGTTATCAGCGGTTCCTGCCCCCATTCAGCGCTGTTATACCTGCTGCTCGCCGCTGTCCAATGAAGAGGACAGCGGCGAACATGTCCACCGGCCAGGTGCCCGTGAATTAATCACAGGCACTGAAGGGCTGGACAATTAGCGGTGACGGGCTGGTTGCGGCCCGTGGGTTTCCGACCCCTGCAGTAATCCATGTCCTTGTCTGCTTGACTTCAACAAACTGTTTGCAGGCTTTCTTGTGCATTATCTTTAGAAGAGGCTTCCTTCTGGGACGACAGCCATGCAGACCAATTTGATGCAGTGTGCGGCGTATGGCCTGGGCCCCGACAGGCTGACCCTCCCCACCCCTTCAACCTTATACATCCATTTCCCAAAGACAACCTCTGGATATGACGCTGAGCATGTGCACTCAAAATTTGACCATGGCGAGTCCTGTTCTGAGTGGAACCTCTCCTGTTAAATCGCTGTATGGTCTTTGCCACCGTGATGCAGCTTAGTTTCAGGGCCTAGGCCATCTTTATTTCCAGCAACATTTCATTTTTTTAAATCCTCAGAGAGTTCTTTGACATGAGGTGCCATGTTTTACTTCCAGTGACCAGTAAGAGTGAGCGAATAACTTGTATATCGCTACAAATGCAAACTAAATCACCTCAAGGCGCTTTTTCGATCCGGTGTCGTCCTTATCCTTCAAAAGAGGTAGGTCTTAAGTTTTTTCCTAAAGGCCCGATGGTTTTCTTCCATGCTGATGTTCATTGGTAGAGCGTTCCATAGCTGTGGTCCTTGGACTGCAAATCTCCGTTCTCCCTTCGATTTGTAGTGGGACTTGGGGATGTAGAGGAGGTTTTGGTTAGACGATCGGAGAGTGCAATTGCGTGTGTACTGTTTTATTTTCTCGCATAAGTATTGAGGAGCCTTTCCTTGTGTGCATTTGTGGGTGAGGCAGAGGGTCTTGGATGTGACCCGATCCTTTACTGTTAACCAATGAAGGGTCCTCAGGGATGGGGTGATGGATTCCCAGTTTTTTTTTTCCGCTACCAGCCTGGCTACCGTGTTCTGGACGACTTGTAGGCGCAAAATCTGGTATTTTGGTAGTCCTAAGTAGAGGGAGTTTGCATAGACGAATCGACAATTGATGATTGTTCCGACTACTACCACTGTATCCTCTTCCGGGACGAAGGGGATGAGTCTACGCAGTAGGCAGAGAAGGTAATGGGATCCGCTGACTACTGATCCTATTTGCGCATCCATCGACATCTGAGTCAAAGGCTACTCCAAGGCTTCTGACCTTGGTACTTGGGGTGATGATCTGTCCAAGGATGGTGGGTGGTGTCCATGAGGTCCTAGCTTTAGTCTTTTGGTTTGCGTGGAGGAGAAGAAGTTCTGTTTTGGATCTGTTGAGTTTGAGGGAGCTCTCAGTCATCCACTCGTCGATCAATGCCAGGCATTTTTCTAATCCCGTGATATCGATAGTTTTTTCCGTGATCCAAAAGTAAAGTTGAGTGTCATCCGCATTGGAGTGGTAGCACAAATCCCGTTCGCTGATGATTTTGAGGAGAGGGCGGAGGTAGATGTTGAAAAGCATCGGTTACAGGGGTGATCCTTGAGGGACTCCGCAAGAAATGGTGTGCGTTTCTGAAGGTGAAAACTCCTAGTTTCACTGTTTTGGCGATAACACCAAATTTAACACACGTTCTCCCTATTCACACCTGAGACCTTGTAACACCAACGAGTCACATGACACCGGGGAGGAAAAATGGTTAATTGGGCCCAATTTGGACATTTTCACTTGTTTTGTTGCCAGCAGTTTAGACTTTAATGGCTGAGTGCTGAGTTATTTTAAGGGGACAGCAAATTTACACTGTTATACAAGCTGTACACTCACTACTTTACATTGCAGCAAAGTGTAATTTCTTCAGTGTTGTCACGTGAAAAGATATATTAAAATATTTACAAAAATGTGAGGGGTGTACTCACTTTTGTGAGATACTGTATATACGCGATTCTGTGCTCCCTGATATCAGCCTCGAGTGCACAGATCTATGCCTTCCACTAGTACAGGCACCTCCCCCACTATACTGAAACACCAGCTATGCCCACATTTAACCCTTTAATCACCCGATGTTAACCCCTTCCCAACCAGTGTCATTAGTACAGCGACAGTGCATATTTTCTAGCACTGATCACCATAATAATGTCACTGGTTCCAAAAAAAGGCTCAAAAGTGTCAGTTAGGTGTCCGATTTGTCCGCCGTAATATCATGGCCCTGCCATAAGTTGCTGATCCCCGCCATTACTAGTAAAAAATAAATAAAATATTCCATAAATATATCCCATAGTTTGTAGATGCTATAGCTTGTGCACAAACCAATCAATATACGCTTATTGGGATTTTGTTTACCAAAAAATATGTAGCAGAATACATATTGGCCTAAACTGATGAATACATTTTATTTTTTAATTATTGGATGCGTTTTAGAGCAGAAAGTAAATTTTTTTTTTTTTTTTCAAAATTGTCAGTCGTTTTTTGTTTATAGTGCAAAAAAAAAAAAAAAAGGCAGAGGTGATCAAATACCACTAAAAGAAAGCTCTATTTGTGGGGGAAAAAAAGGACATGCATTTTATTAGGGTAAAGTGGCGCACAACCAAACAATGGTCAGTTAAAGTAACGCAGTGCCATATAGCCAAATATACCCTGGGGAATCTTCTGGAGGTTAAATGGTTTATGCAGCATTGTGAATGAGCCCTAAATGCAACATATATTGGGATAGACTCATCTTTTATGTAGAGGCCAAAAAAGTCAATCTAAAAAATGACAAAACAGATTAAGGCATCTTTCCTCTACATTTAAATCTATTGACGGCCCTGTGAAATATTGGAACTGTCCATCAGTATGAGAAAATAGACTAGCAGCTTTATGTCTGTATGTTGGACAGCTAGGTCAAATGTCTTGTTTTCTAGCTGCTGATTATTGTATCTGGACAACAGATTGGCAGACACAAGAGACCAAAGCCACAAGAAAAAAAGCCGATACCTTTAGTCTTTCGTTTTCCAGTTCTAGATTGGATAATTTCTCATTTGTCACAACACCTGGGGCCTTCTTTAGATCCTCATTCTCTTTCTGCACTCTTTCCACAACTCGTTTCATCAGACCAATAGTCTTCTCCAGCTCTGGCATAGTCTTTCCACTTCTTCCAGACTTTGGGTATTCATAAATGATGCACAGAAAATTTTAAAACGTTTAATAAAACGATTTGTATGAAAACAAGAGTGAAATGCTTCTGCTAGCACAAGATTTACAGGCGGGTTTCATTCAGTATGTCTTATATAAAATAATGAATAAAAAGGAGAAAAGCCATACACCAAGAGTACAATAATTACTTTCCATAATGTGCACAAAGCCATGATTTACCAAGATAAATCAGAGCAATGAACAATTCCAGCTACTGGTCAGATTGAGGTGCCTGAGAGCCTTAGCAAGTAACATTTATAATATATTAGGAAGGCTTTATATAGCTGCATGCAGGGATATTTATGTCATGTTAATTAGTCAAAGTTGGCAAAATGTAGTAGAAAGACTGACAACTTCATTATTGTTCCTATAACAATTGTGTAATCACCTAAATTGCTTGAATGTAGCTGAATATATGTCAAATGTGTTATTAAACTTCTGACACAGTTATTGAATCAAGGAATTAAAATATCCATTATGGGTAATTATTCCCCTGCATCAGAATCCTACTGCACAATAACTTAAGTGAGCCAAAAGGGAACAAAAAAATCCAAAGGTTGGCATTATTTGGGCATTTTAAAGTCTTTTCTTGTAGCAATTATGAAAATGCTTGAACAGAGTGAACAGCATAAGAATTTTTTTTTATGTGTTCAGCCAATAATTTGAATTCTCCATGGATGTTTAATTCAACCTGATATACAAGATCATTTTAGGCTGCATTATCAGTAATACCCATCTATATTCATATACACATTTAATGCCGATATTAAAACAGGGGACTGGAAAATAAAGCAATCTCTACAGCCAAAGATAATCACATTCTGTACAGAATAATTTACTATATTAAACTACACTGGAACTTAAAGTTACATTAAAGTTTTGTTTTTTAAATAACTAACATGTCAGAGGGTGTGTCCAAGATGGCCACTATAGCGGTAGTGCACCGAGTGAGCTCTATACAAACCTCTTGCTCCAAGTCCCTTTTCCCTGCACACTGGCTATCCCATCCTGCATCAAACGATCGGCCCATCAGCGGTGACCAGAATGGGGGAAAGGTGCCCTGACCACCCGCAAGTCCCAAAAAGCAGATAAATCTTCCGCTGAGGAGGGCCCTCTTCCCACCGCTACGACCAACATGGCGTCCCAGATGGAGGACACTGACATGGATCCCCCCGCTGAGGGAGCAGTCCAACTGCCCTGATGCAGACGACTAACACCTGTCACTCGACCCTCACAGGTAAGATTGAAACTATGCAACTAGACATTAGTCTGATCCATCGGGGACATGGACTGCTTCCATTGTTATCTCACTGAGGCAGAGCACCACGTAGGGGATGTTGAGGACACGCTGCATGACCATACTGCCTCCCTTCACACACTACAAACCAAGATTAAGACCCTGGAGGCCCGTGCGGAGGATGCCGAGAACCGCAATAGGAGGAATAATCTCTGCATCATGGGGTTACCAGAGGGGCCAGAGGGGTCCGACCCGACATTGTTTACCGAGCACATACTGTGCACTCTCCTCCCACGGGCCCCATTCTCCAATTTCTTTGTGGTGGAGAGGGCACATAGAATGCCTGCTACCCAGGGGCTCCTGGGAGCTCCTCCATGCACTTTCATCCTTAAGTTACTGAATTTCAGGGACAGGGACCTAATCCTACGCGAAGCCAGGAAGGTTCTGCGCCATGAGGGAGCGAGACTCATGATCTTGCCTGATTATTCGGTGGACACACAAAAGCTTTGTCGCTCTTTTGATCATGTGAAATTCAACCTGTGCAACAGGAAAATCAAGTACAGCATGCTGTTCCCCGCCCGGCTGAGAGTACAAGATGGTGAGACGGTACACTTTTTTACCCTCCTGAGGATGCATCCCAATGGCTGGAGACCCTATCCAGAGGCCGACACTAACTGTAAGCTGCTTTGCTTAGTTATTTTCTACTTCCCTGTCCCCTCTGTTTGCATGGCTGCCCCATGCTCCTGCTGCCCCCCCCTTTTTCTTTCTGCTGCTTGCTGGAGGATAAAATGCCTGAGCCTGCAGGGTACCTAAAACTTTGAATACCTGGGCGAATATCTCCTGCAGAGCATTACACCAGTTGCCACACATCCTCTGGCGGTAGGGGGTAGTCGCACAAGTTCAGTTTGTAACAGGTTTAAGAACTGTATCCCCGGATTACTTCTGGGCGACTACTACATTTGCAGGGAACGTTAATCCTTCTATTTGTGGGAGGACTCTCTGTATGTACTGTGACACATAGGTGTCCCGCTGTTCACGACCCCAATTGCCAGTTGCCATGTTCTTTTCTGGGATGAAGGCGCACCAAAGTTTGGGGGGGGGGGCTGCTGGGGGGTTTTGTTGGAGTAACTGTTCTTGCTCCATGAAGGTTTTTCATTTTTTTGTTGTTCTCTAGGGAACACTCACCACATCACACATTGTCAATCTTAAAAATGACAATGGGGAGCTACAGTCTGACCCCCTCTGGATTAATGCCCAATTCGCCAAGTACTATCAAGACCTCTATACTTCTAAAGCTGACTTAACCCCAGATTTCTGGACCAGATAGAATTTCCAACGCTTTCAAATGAGGCTCGCACGAGCCTGGATGCCCCAATAACCTTTAAGGAGGTGCAGATGGCCGTGGCCGCACTCCAAACCCCAGGCCCTGATGATTTACCGGCAGAATTTTACAAAACACATAGCAAGCTCCTTGTTCCCCAATTTCACAGCCTGCTGCTAATAATGTTGGAGGAGGGATGCCTCCCACCCTCTATGTCTGAAGTGGTGATTGTGGCAATACCCAAACCCAACAAAAACCCTGAATTATGTGCTTCTTACCATTCCATAACACTTCTGAATGTTGACGCCAAGACAGTCACTAAAATCCTATCACATAGACTTAACTTGGTCATTCTCTCTCGAATACATGGTGATCAAACAGGATTCATACCGTGCAAAGGTACCGATATCAACCTTCGCCGTTACACGAATGTGTCGTGGGTGACAGATGAGGTGGTCTGAGGGAGTCGTGGCCTCGCTGGATGTCGAGAAGGCTTTCGACTCAGTGGAGTGGGAGTTTCTCTGGAGAGTCCTTGAGTCCTTTCTCCCAAGTTTGTCTCCTGGATACAGCTGTTGTATAGACAACCCTCTGCTAGAGTCAGAACAAACGGTATCCTCTCGCCTTCCTTCTCCCTGGGGAGGGGAACTAGGCAGGGGCCAGGACCATTTACCCTAGCTATAGAGCCCCTGGCCCCCTAGATTGTCTTCGGCAGTCAGAGGGATATCAGTGGGCCCACTGACTGAGAAGCTCTCCCTGTACGCAGACACACTCCTTTATCTCCCTGATGCGTTAGCTTCCCTGGAAGCAGCTCTGGGAATTATCAACCAATATGGGTCCTTTTCAGGTGTCAAGATCCACTGGAATAAGTCGACCCTCTTCTCGCTATCCCAGACCCCCCCTCCACTGGTGCACCAGCATTAAGATAAAAAACCTTCTGTGTACAGCAGCCCTGAGGTGCCCCCCTCATACTTACCTGAGCCCCATCTAGATGCAATTAAAGTCAGTGAGCCAATGAGGAGAGAGAAAGGGTGGAGTCAGGCCCCAGCTCTGCGTCTAAATGGACACACAGAGAAGCAGCTCTTCTTAGGTGCCCCCATAGCAAGCTGCTTGCTGTGAAAGCACTTGACAGGAGGGAGGGGCCAGGAGCACCCGAGAAGAGGAGGATCTGTATTGCTAAGGTAAGTATAACATGATTCGTATATAAAAAAAACAAAACAGGGCTTTAGCGCTTTAAAGTCATATTAAACCCAAAGCAAACATTTATTATACTGCAGCCTACCTATTCTTGGATGCGATAGCTGCTTTAGTTTTCCAGGCTCTCTTTCTTCTATTTTCATCTGGTCATCCAGCCAGTAAGTCTGTTGTTTTTCAAAAGAACAAGCTCCCTTTCCGATCAGTTACAGGAATGAAACAAACCATCTACCTCTGACAGGGATGCTTACAATAATTAGCTTTTATTTGCTCATGTAAAACCTTTATCCCAAAAGGATTTTTTTTGCTGAAACCGATTATAAAAAGTGTCTGCTGGAGTTTGTTTTACATTTTTTAAATGTATTTAAATCTCTAATATATCCAACATGCCCCTCCCTATAGACGGACAATGCTGTCCAAAAGTGTCCCCTGTGCTCATTTATCAGAGTGGAGGCACTCTAAGACAGACGGTGTGGTACTGGCCAGATCACCTGGTGAAAACAGAGGGGGAAGAAAGCCTAAAAAAACAAATGCAGGTGCCACATCTAAGGACTGGTAAGCTGCAATATATTACACTTTTGGTTTTGGGTTTAATACTGCTTTAAAACTAAAGTTCAGCAAATGGGTAAATAAAGATAAAATACATATATGAGAGCTGTTACTGTTTGTTCTTGGGTTTAGATATTTCACCTTTTACAGTCATATGTAACTATCAACATGTTTCATTGTGAACCAATACCAAAATTGAGGGTGCTGCTCCAAGCTCCGACAGGTCCTCCTCTAGGAGATCCTTTTCATGTAGATCCCCATGACTAAGCTCAGGGGTGGAACGAAACACATTGGGAGTGTGGCCTGGTTGGAGCCCGGGCTGCGGCTGTTACATACTTACACACAGGGTCTTGCAGAGGTGTGCAGCTTACAGGAATTATTTTTCCCCACATTGCCAACATTTTTATTTGTTTACAATGGTTTCCACACTTACGTTGTTTGCTAACATCTGAACTTAATGGGCCAGATTCACGTATCGGAGCGCATCTTTGTGCGGGCGTATTGTATCCTATTTACGCTACGCCGCCGCAACTTAGACAGGCAAGTGCAGTATTCACAAAGCACTTGCTCCATAAGTTGCGGCGGCGTAGCTTAAATTGGCCGGCGTAAGCCCGCCTAATTCAAAGTAGGCCTATAAGGGGCGTGTTGTATGGAAATGAATCGTGACCCCACGTAAATGACGCGCCTAACGAACGGCGCATGCGCGCGCATGCTCAGTATCACGTCGAATTTTCTCCCTAAGTTAGGTCGGCTCAATGCTTTGTCGACGTGAACGTAACTTACGCCCATCTCCATTCACGTACGACTTACGCAAACGACGTAAAATACGACGCTGTTCCGACGACCATACCTGAACAGTTACGCCGGTCGTACGCCTTACGTAAACAGCGTATATTAATACGCCGGGCGCAAGTACGTTCGTGAATCGGCGTACCTAGCTCATTTGCATATTTATAATGGGAACGCCGAATGCGTCCAGCGTAACTATGCTCCCACGATACGCTGGCGTAGGCAAGTTACGTCGGACGGCTGAAGCCATGTTTTTGGACGTACCTCGCTTTGTGAATCGGCTTAAAGATGCGACGGCGCACATTTGAAATTTCGGCGGCGTATCTGGAGATACGCCAACGCATATTCTTTCTGAATCTAGCCCCTTGATTTTAAATTTGTGAATGAAAAGATTTCCTACAAATTGAAAGTAATCTACTTATGCACATAATACCAAGAAATAAAGAAACCTTACTTACGCCTCTGACATTTCCAAGTTTACGTTCAGCTTCTATTTTATCTTTTTTGAGAACTTCACACATTTCTTTTAAATTTGCAATCTGATCCTAAAAAAAATAAAAAAAAAATCAAATACTATTTTGCACCAACTAAAATGTCTTTGGTTTGCTTTGTGTACTGGAACCTAATTTTTTTTTTAAATTAAAGTAATTTTTTTATCTAGAATCATACTTTACATTGCGTAAATATACTTTACTTTTATGCAAGTCCTACTTCAAAGTGCAACTCCACTCCAAACATTACATTCAAGGCATGCTATAGTGAGAACTGTCACAAGTACTTGTGCTCTCAACTGAATTGTCAACCCATCATGACTGGTGTCACAACTGATCACTTGATCAACATCATGGCAACTGCAGAGCAAACAGAGGCTAAGATGGCAGCTTCCTTGGCTGTAAAGGAGGGGAGAGTTTAATTCCACTTTAAGTTTCAGGGAAAAGGTACATAAACCCTTCAGCCAAGCTTTAAATTATGATTTGAGTTCTTGTCATAGTGAAGTATGTTGCAGAGAGAGGTCATTTGTTGAATGAAAAGACAGACTGCACTTTTTTAGTAGGAACATTTTAGAAACCAAAGTCAAGTCTCATTCTGGGTGTTCTTGTCGGTCCCCATTTCACAACATTTTTGATCCTGGTGTCACTATATATATATATATATATATATATATATATATATATATATATATATATATATATATATATACACACACACACATACACACACACACACATACATACACACACACATTTATATATATATATATATATATATATATATATATATATATATATATATATATATATATATATATATATATATATATATATATATATATATATATATATATATATATATATATATATATATATATATATATACATACACATACACATACACACACACACACACACAATGTTTAAACGATCCACAACAATAACACAAATACCAATAGAAATAAAACAGGGATTATAATCGTTCCCGTCTAGTCAAAACTTAAAAAAAACTTTGCATTAAGTTGAGCTTTAGGGTGTATTCCTTGCAATCTATGTTTCGCAAAATGTTGACTAACCTCTAATGTCCTAATATGTTGTATGTAGGTACGCAGTCTCCTTCTCCTTCAGGTTATTGTTGAGAGGTACTAGGAAGTTGTTTATTGTTTGGTGTTTCCTAGTTACAGTAGAGCTTCCTGAATGTGCATTAGATCTGTTAAAAGTTGTACCGCAAGTATAGTGTGAACTCGCCATCTCTACCCGGCTAGATTTGTTTTTATAATATTAGGTCTGAGGGCCAGTTTACACCACATGCAGTCCAGGTCGTTTTTTTTTTTTTTTTGCATCAAAAATGCAAGAAAGGCGGCTCTCAATTGCATAGTTTACACCAGTGCATTCCAGTTCCAGGAAAAAAAAAAAAGGTAGAATATGCTGCATTTTTCCTGCACTGGACTGTAACACTGTAAAAAGCATCAAAAATGCACCCAAAATGCACTGGAACTCACCTGTTTTTAGTTAAGGATAAGAAAAAAAAAAAAAAAGGAGGGAGAAAGATGCAATGGACTCCATCAAAAACGCAACAAAACCACACTAGGAAGTATCAAAAACGTGCATGCAGAAAAGCATCTAGAACGCATCCCGACTGCGTTTCTATGGTGTGACCTGGCCCTGAAAAAAAGCCTCTCCTACAAAGCTTAAAAATTAATTCATAGCTATTTAAAAAAAAAAAAAAAAAAAAAAAAAAGTTCAAGCCCATCCTGTTAATGTGCACTGTATGACGTGCGTTTAACGTGTATTAAACTTCCTATGCGTGTGACACAAATTAAAAGGCACTTATAAACTCACCCCCAACACTTTTTTTTGTAAACAAGACCTGTTGTGCCACAAACGCATTCTGGGAACCTTTATGATGCATTACTATAGACTTTTGAAGTGCAGCGATGCAACGCAAATGCTTCATGCTTTGATTATGGCGTTGATCCGTAACTTATAGTGGGACTGTGATATTGCAGCAGACAATTGGACACTGACACTTTGCGGGAACCAGTGACACCAATACAGTGATCAGTGCTAAAAGTATGCACTGTCACTGTACTAATGACACTGGCTGGGAAGGGGTTAAACATCTAGGGCGATCAAAGGGATAACTGTGTGCCTAGCCAGTGTGTGTGTTTACTATGTGTGCTGATTTTACTAGGGAAAGAGATGGATTTGAGTCCCTGCTTTGCAGGAACACAGAATCCATCCCTTCCACTTGTCAGAATGGCAATCGGCCTTGTTTACATAGGCAGATCCCTGTTCTGTGTAGTTAACTTATGATTGGTGGTTGCAAGAGATCATTGAGTGCCCAACACCAGCAGATTGGCTTTGCTGTGAATTATCACACCAGAAGCGGTCCATGCGCGCACCCCCCTGCAGGCAGAAGTGCATATATATGTAATTCTGCACTTCTGCCTGCAGGGAGGTGCACGCATGGGCCGCTTCTGGTGTGATAATTCTGCTGGTGTCGGGCACTCAATGTTCTCTAGCAACCACCAATCATAAGTTAACCACACAGAACAGGGATCTGCCTATGTAAACAAGGCAGATTGATGTTCTGACACGTGGAATGGATGGATTCTGTGATCTTTCGCAGAGCAGCCACCCTGCAGCAGTATACGTGCTAGAGGAAGGTCAGCAAGTGGTTAAAAAAAAACCACATATAAAAACGTAAATAACATGATACATACTTATCTGTCAAAGAATAAAAACCCTCTATTATACCTTTAAACGTGGCAAGTCTTTGTTTGCTTGTTCCAGCTGGAAATGCAGCTCGACATTCTCAGCAGATAATCTCAGGTTCTCTTTCTGAAGTTCCAGCTCTCTTGAGGATTGATCTTCTGACCCTACACCGGATGTCTGATTGGTTAAAAAAAAAAAAAAAAGGAAAAGTAAAACTACTAGTACTCGAAAGGCATCATGCACTGCGTTGCTAACTTTAAACCTAGGGATAAAAGAATGGGAGGAAGGGCATTAAATTAGCTAAGCCACTATACACTTCTAATAGATAAGCTAAGTACCCTATTAGCGAAAATCTAGGGCAATGGAGGGTAGTATAGGTGATGGGAAATCTCACACCTGTTGTAAGGCATTGTTAGGTTCTGAAATCCGCTCCAGTTTTTCACAGTTCTGCTCAAACTCCTTTCCAATCTCTACAGATTCAGCTTGACCAACCCCAGAACTAAAATCATGTTCAACATCTGACTTGTTACCAGTACCACTTAAAGTACTTAACCCTGGCATCTTGTCTTCTCTAATTTCTCCAGTTTTATTCTGATGTCCACCATGGACATTGTGGGTTTCCTCTACTTCATGTATTGTAGTAGTCCTGCTGACATTTGAAGATGTTGTGCCACAGATTATTTGTTTATCATCATCATTAGACTCCTGCTCATCCGTAGCTTGAGTGCTTGTAACACATGATGTGTCGCCCAGTCCAGGGGTGGCTGTTGTGCTAACAGGAAGTGAGGTATCACATGGTTTTGGAGACGGTGTTGCACTGATGGGCTCTGATGCATCATATGATCTTGGCGAGATTGTCAAAGGAGTAACATGAGCCACATTATCTGTTGTAGAGTTATAAAGCTCTTCTATATGAGTTGCATTTTCACTGCCTTCTGGAAACACATGAGATATATCCCCTTGGCCTCTTCTACTTTCTATTTCACATGTTGATGGCTCTGGTATGACCTTCATAAGTTCATCTGCAATGCCATCATTTGTTTCCAGAAATATTGTTTTAATTTGCTTTGTTCTTTTTAAAAGGTTTCTCTTTTTATTAGGAAATACTGGATTGTGTAGTTCACGATAATCAGCTTCAAATGAAATAGAAAAAAGTCTGGGGTCCACTGCGCCATACTGGTTTGGTGCATGCAGCATTGTATACAAAGAAAACAGTTATCAGGTAAAATTGTACAGTAGGATGAAAGCTTGTGCAATTCCTTTGTGAGAGTTTCACACTGGGAGAAATTCAGTGATTTTATACATAAAAGCTGCATTCACATGGTAGAAAATATTTCTGTACAAATTACAGGTGCAGTCTACTGTATGATTACCAAATCAAATGAAATTATGGTGTGCTTAAGGTATATTGTATAGTACACAATGCAGTACAGTGTCCAAGTAACGTGGCTCTAAATTAACAGAAAGCCTTGCTACCACCTACTGTAATAGCGTTTTTTTTATGTAGTTTGCTACACCCATGTGTTAATGAGTTTGTGTAGAAAATAAGCAAACCAACGAAAGCATGGAACAGAAAATGTGTGACTTTAGTATAATTTCAATACAGTAATAAAAGAGCCAAATATTAAGTTGCAAACCCAAACATATTCACAATACTAGAAATTACATCGAAAATGTGTGGTATTCAATACAAGCATGATTGTCCCCAAATAATTTGGAGAGCATATAAATGTGTCCTGGCTCCATCAAGGAATTTTTCAGGTGAAAGTAATTCCAAACAGAAGTCCCAAGGTAATTAACCGATTAAGCAGACTGAATACACTGACCCACATGATGTTAGATTTTGACTACCGTATTTATCGGCGTATACCGCGCACTTTTTTGCCCTTAAAATCAGGGCAAAAGTGTAGGTGCGCGATATACGCCGATACTCGCTTCCCGCGCTGTGTTTGAATCCGCCGCCGACATATACCGAGCGCAGTACACTCGGACAGGCTCGGCTCCCCTCGTGGTTATGCGAGAAGAGCCGAGAGGAGCCGAGCGTGGCCGAGTGTACTGCGCTAGGTATATGTCGGCGGTGTTGAAACACAGCGCGGGAAGCTGGGATCGGCTCAGAGACAGCGCGGGAGAAGCGGGGAGGACACCACGAAGGCCGCAGACGGACGCCGGGCAAGACACCAAAACTGTAAGTAATAAAAAAAAAAAATCCAGGAATTTCACGTCTAGATTAGGGGTGCGCGCTATAGGCAGATAAATACGGTAGTTTGTGGTTAGGTCTTCATACATGAAAATTCAAAATCAGGCTATTCTTGAAAGTAACCCCGGGGGACTGAAAAAATAACTAAGTTTAAAAAGGTATAGAAAGGTAAATGATATATCATGGAAATTATGTAAAATAATGAAATAAAATAAAATAAATAATACTTACAGAGGGCCTGGACAGATTTTCCCTTGAGAGCGGATTTTCTAGTGCTTGAAGCTTCTCTTGCAGATATCGATTTTTTAAGTGCAGTTCATCTACTATGGAATCACGAGGTAACGCCTGCTTTGTTCTGTGACCATGTTAAAAAAGAAAAAGAAAAAAGAAAATCTTTTTCTAGCTGCATTCAGTTAAAACTAATGTGAACAAAAATAGAGAGAGAGAGAGAGACTAAAGTTTATATGCTCTTTTAAACTTTCCCACTTTAACAAAATCCTTGAAAGGTCTAAGTCTGCTTGACAAAGCAAGTGCTGAAGAGAAGCACTTTCTTTCCTCCTTGTATATGTTACTTTGATACGAGGTTAATAATAATAAATTTTCCCAGCCTGCTTGCAAAGGTTAGATTTTCCCAACCAAATTATTACATTGTGCATCCGAGTGTAATGCCTCTAATTAGTTCAAGAATTGTTGGTACCCTCTATTCTTCAGACATTAACCTGGCAAATTAATTCCACTGATGCATTAAAGCTGTTATTCTTAAGCCCATTATAGCAAGAAAGGTTGATTTTTCACAATGTGTCTAACGTGTGCAGTGACTTTATAGGACAGATTGATGGGAGGGTTATACAATATCAGAATGAACTGTGTGACATACTGCTAGCTATGGTAGATTAAATTGACTGATTTTATCTTTTTTTTTTTTTAACTACATATACAGTTTTTACAATAGAAGAAACCAGGCTGTAGATGTCAAAAAAGTTAATGATGGGCTGTTAGCTTTACCAAACAGATTTAAAAAAAAAATTCCATAGACCCAGAAACAGCACAGGTTATAGGTTTAGTGACGGTATCAAAATAAAACAGATAACTCTCAGGCCAATACAATTCCTTACCACCAATCTTCAGCTACTCTTGTTATTACCAACTAAGTATGGTTTGATTTGATATTTTTAGAACTCATATTCATAATCTTTTTCACCCATTTAAACCAAATCTGAAGTCTCACCAAATCACCACAAAGGGAAATAATATACTGTATTTTTCCAAACTAATTCAGAAAGTCTCCAACCCTTTACAGTAAAACCTTGGATTGCGAGCATAATTTGTTCTGAAGCATGCTTGTAATCCAAAGCACTTGCATATCAAAGCAATTTTCCCATAGAAATAACGGAAACTCAAATGATTCGTTCCACAACCATTTAGTCATAAGTCCTTCAGTCTATAGTCCATATGAAAAGATTATAGCAATGTGATAAGTTGTGCAACCATAACATGTCCATCCACAAATGGCAGCCTCCCCAAAGGGGTTAGAAACAAAATCCAGCAGGAGCTACAAAATAAAAGAGAATAGAGTCGCCTCTAAGTGTAGCAATATAGTTAAATTTAATTAAAGTACAACATTTAGCAACTCACATGGTTGATGATTAAAAGAGGCACATCCAAGTATGCAGGGATCTGGGGTAAAGCGATCCACATAGACCGTCCTCCTCACCGCTGGCTCTTAACACTGTCAGTCTGCAATCGTGACCGGGAAGACTACCCTGCAGTAGAGCGATATGAAAGCGTGGCTTGAACCGCTCGTGGAAGGGACGACATAAATGGTGGTGCGGAGGACGGTCTATGTGGACAGCTTTACTCTGGATGCCTGCATACCTAGATGTGCCTGTTTTAATCATCAACCATGTGAGTTTCTAAATGCTGTACCTTCATTAAATGTAACCATATTGCTACACTTAGAAGTGCCTCTCTTCTATTTTATACTCAATTGTGACATGACGCTACTCTTATATCAAGACATCACTTGTACAGTATATCAAGTCAAAATTTATTAACATTTTTTGCTGGCCTTGCAAAATGCTTTTAAAACAAATTACTCTCAAACCAAGGTTTTACTGTATTTTGCAGGATGTCTTCTACGTGTGAAGTTTTTTTTACAGGTTCCTAAAATCCTATGATGCAAAATGTTAAACTTTTACAAAAAAATGTAAGGTTACCAGATTTTCAAAATTAATTCGGAAAAAACCCTACTAAACACACACACACAAACACACACACACACACACACACAAAACCACACCCATTTTTGTAGACTCAGCCACAAAATTACACCCCCATTTTTAACACGCCCTCAAACAATTGGTCACAGACTTTTGGAACAAGGGGCATAACATTTAAGGTAAGACAGAATGCATTGGGAACAAAGACCAGAGGAATGATGTAGTGTATGTAGAGCATGGCAGCCAATTGTGGTCAGTAGTAACACACAGCTTGCAAGGGTTAGGAGTAAGAAACACAGTTTTAAATACACAGTGCAGGGGGTAAAGGGGTCAGGAGTAACTAACGCAGAGAGAACAGAGGCCAGGACCCAGTAACGCAGAGAAAACCAAGGTCAGGTCAGCATTAAGTAATGCAGAGAGTGCAGAGGTAAAGAGAAAGTAATCCAGAGAGAGCAAGGGTCCAGAGTAAATAACACAGATTGCAGCAGTCAGACATAAGTAATGCATGGAGAGTAGAGATCAAGAGTAAGTATTATTGAGACAGCATAGGTCAGGTCAGCAGTAATGCAGAGAGTACAGAGGTCAGCTAGAGTTCAAAGGTCAGTAATATGCAACACTCTGAGTTCAGGGGTCAGAATAAAGTAACACACACAGTAGTAGCCAGATGCAAGTAAGGCAAGGGGGGCACAGGTCAGAAGTAACACAGAGAAAGCAGTGGTCAGGAGTAACACACAGAGAGCAGAGGTCAAGAGCAAGTAACAAAAAGAGAGCAGAGAACAAGAGCAAGTAACAAAAAGAGAACGGAAGTCAGGAATAAATAATGCAGTGCAGTGGTCTGATCATTCCAGAAAACAATTAAATTATGTTAATGCAAAATTATTTTCTAGGGGTCTATTGGATGACAAGGAAATATGTCCACCTACAGAAAAACTGGACGCTGGCAAACAAAAAACTGTGGGATTACCTAGAAAAAACCCTCCTACTACCAGCATACCCCAGATTTGTAGCAAATCAACAATGAGAACATGATCATAAACAACAAACTCCAAGAAATTGATTTAATTTTTTTCTATTGAGGGACACAGGAAGCCTTCAAACTTCAGGATGTCTAAAAGTAGTCCAACTGAGGGTTGGGTAACACATTAATCGGTAACAGGTTCAAGAAGCAAATCAACAAAACAACTGGGGACTTCCTGAAGCTCAAAAGAACCACCCAAAATAATCGTATGTCAGAAGCTGGTCCTTTTGGTAGAACTTAGCGAATGTGTTAACAGAAGACCAGGGGCAGATTTGGAAATCTGTTGAAAAAAGTTACTTGATGCCAAAAATCCCAGCAAGCAATCACAGATTCATTCAAGTGCACCTTAGCAAGAAAGGATGGATCCCGATTCTTGAGACCGGAAGCTTGGCTGGGGGTATCTCAAAGCGATGGTGAAATGAGAAGCCCGTTATTCTTTTCAGGGAGAATCTGGGATGACAAAGGGGGAATCAGTGATAGAAGCATGGGCTGACACAGAGTGAACTTGAGTCACGAAGAGGGACACAAGAACAATGTTCTGGCTGAGACAAACTGATACTCAGGCTGGGTTCACACTGATACAACATTACTGTTGTACGACTATCATCCTACTTTATAAGATATTTTGGGTCTGAGGTCCCTGAACCAGAGAACCAAGGGGGGAGGAATGGGCCAATTAGGACTATCGCGGTACAGGTCTACCAACGCTGGGTCCCGGGACTGCTGCGACTTACCCAGTCCACAGTATTAGATGCTAGCATCACTATCCTGATGCTACCATGGGTCATTGTTTGGCCCCCCCTACTACATACAATTGTACTACTCTCACATGTTGTATAGAACTCACAGGCACCTCCACAGGTGCCACCATTGGGCTCCTGTTCCCGGGATCCCCTTACATTTTACCACCTATCTTGTTACCAAGACTAGCAGGACATTCCCTCCGTGTGTCCACCTTGGCTACCGCACGGGACCCTGTAGGGCTACGCCCGCTGTTTCCATCTTGGCGGGACCTGTCTAGAATTTCTCCTGAGGAAGCGGAATATTCCGCGAAACTAGTTGAGACCGTCATAACCCTCAACCCATCGTGTCTTTCTCCTTATCGGGGGTTCCTCAATATGGTGTTGTCATAGGTTATGAGTATTTTAATTGTGTGATGATGTATGTCTATGTTTTCAATACAATTTATTTTTTGTTCTTTTAAAATGTACCCTCACTTGTTCCTATTTTTACCTGTACCGCGATAGTCCTAATTGGCCCATTCCTCCCCCCTTGGTTCTCTGGTTCGGGGACCTCAGACCCAAAATATCTTATATGATCTCAGGATGATGGTACTTCCAATATTTGTATTTACATACCTTACCCAGAGGCTCCTACTTTATCATCCTACTTTGCCCTGCTACATCTGTCCTACATTGGTCCTACTTCCATCCGACTTGAATGAACAAGAAAAGATTTTGCTCCGACTTTGAGATAGTACGACTTTGACCAATCAAAACAATCCCGAGTGACATAAATTCCTTTTATTGCTGCTGTAATTACCATGCCGGATGTTACAAGTCGGATGGTTAGGGCAAGGATCCTACTTTGAGCCAACTTCAATGATATTCAATGGGCGAAAGTAGGACCAAAGTCAGACCAAAGTAGTGCAGGGAGCATTTTCAAAGTCGGACCGACTTATGTTGGACCAGTTAAGACGGCTCTCATTGATTTGTGCATGTCATGCGACATAAGCTCCCAATGTCGGAGCGTTTGTCGTACCAGTGTGAACCCAGCCTCAGTGCCAAACAAATTGGTCTTTCCAGGCACTAGATAGACATGTCCCAAGATGACAGAAAGTTGAGTTGTAAAGGTTCGGAGAAAAACTGGATTAATGGAAACGACTCAAAAGGCCTAGCACTCTCATGCAGAATGTAGGAATTGGATGACTCGTGAACTGTAGAGCTGGAATCTGAGACCAAAGAGTTTAAAGTTTCTTCTGTGGTCCAGGAATATACCAAAATACTCCAAAAAATAAACCAGTTCCAGCAACAATTTCTGAAGGCTCAGAATCTTTCCAAACCCTTGTAATGTCTGGGCAGTTACAGACATTTTGTCCAACAGTGCATGTGATGATTGTTCTCTCAGCAGAAGGTCATCTAAGTATCCCACAATGGGGAAGCCATGAGAATGCAGCAGAGCTGATTCTAAAACCAGTACCTTGGTGAGAACATGTGGTGCCAAGAGGCCAAAGGCATAGAAATCATGGAAAGATAGGGACATTAAGGAATCAACTTTGATGTCCACAGAAGCCAGAAAGTTTTCCAGGTGAAAGGAGGCAAATACAGATTCGGTGGATTCCTTATGGAATTTCTGGAGCTTAATGAAGACATTGAGAGCTTTTACATCCAAAATGGCACAGAAGCCCCTTTGAGTTTGCAATTGGTAAACAGGGTGTACACGAGACCCATGCAGAAACAGAGACCAGTGGCTTTTTGTTACAGCCATCTCAGTTCAATAAGTCAGGGGTTAACCCTGGTAGTGGTTAGATCCGTTATAAAAGGGACTTCCACCAATTAGACATGATTTTACAAAGTAAAGTCCAAACCAGGGTCGAGAGACAAGACCCTCCAGAGAGAAGCACTAGAAAGAGCTTCCAAATGCTTATCAGTTGGGCCCTTGAAAACACATGCAGCCAACACTGGTATGGTATGCGTTACAGGGCATGAGCATATCCAGAATAGGAATGAGCTACTTCTATACAAAATCCACACCAAAGGGAACATGTTTTGCAGCTATCTTTTGCCAATTGGGAATGAGCCAATTCTGTACAAAACCCTCACCAAAGGGAAAGCACTTTGCTGCTAACTTTTAACAGAACAGATACAGAAAAGCACCCCACATGGGACCCAATGCCTGAAGGTCACTTCCAGGCTACCCCAGCAATGTACAGTCCAGTGTGGTCTGGACATGGTTATGACTAAGCACTCCTATGTGTGAAACATGTCAACTATAAAGGACAAACAAAAATAGAAGGCGTGCATACGTAGCGCATTACCAAAAATATATAAAAGTTAAATTGATAAAAAAAAGGATACTCACAAGATGTCAAATAGACATGAGCCATAAAAACACAGTGCTGAACAGGAGGGACATAGATGTGCCATAATACAACACAGGGTGTATAGTTGACGTGTTTTGGGGCACACCCCCTTATTCAGAGCTAGATTAGCAGTGCTGGAAGTGACGGTTTGCTTTTGTATGTCAACTATAACCTATCCTGCACTATTCCCATATTTGAAGAATAAAGGACATTTTATTGGATTACAACTGCGATGTGCGACCAGTTTTCTTCTCAATTGCGTGTCTGGATACTTTGTACTTTAAAAGTCAGGCTGAGGATAAACATGCTGGATAGATGCAATCAAAATTACAAAGCTCCAACAGCGATGTAGCAGTGATATATTGAGTGAAGAACATAATCAAGGAAGAAAACAAGTTAAAACAAAAAAAAAAAAAAAAACAGGTCAATAAAAAGGCATCCACACTCCTAGAATGCTAGAAAAAAAAAAACTAAAACATGCTGGAGGGGGTTATCTTTTTTTTTTGTTTGCCATTGTCCAATCCTCATGTGGGTTGCAGCATAATCTGAAGGTGCCTCAATAGAGTAGAAAGAAATGTTGTATGATTGTGCTAAAAACTGAAAGCTCACAATCTAATGTGTGCAGCATAAAGTTTGAAAGGAAATTGGCCTTGTAGGAACAATACACAATATAATAATAATTAGTAACACATTGATTTAATTGTATACTATGTAGCTTAGACTTCAGCATAGTTCCTTCTATAGATCTAAACAAATGTGATTATGTTGTCATAGTAAACATTTTTAATAAAGCTGTTAACTCTAAAAGGATCAGTAAATATACTCACCCTTCCTGGTGGCCATGCTGTCAAATACCACTCCTATCCTAAAAAGAATTGAAATCTGCAGGGAAACTGACATGTCTGTGAATGTGTATCTCTTGCAATGCCCGGCAACTCTCACTGGTTCCTCCTGCTGACCTCCACCCATCAAATGATACCACAGGGACGTGGGGATCAAAAGGAAGGAATCAGCGAGAGCTGTGGGGGACACAAGATAGCGACACTGCAGACTTCAACAGAAGATTACGCAGGATCAAAGCAGCATTCAGTGGCGGGCAGAAAGAATGGTGAGTATTTCCAGTTCTTTTTCAGGTATGGGTAATTTGAAAGGGTAACTATAGCAATTGGGTCACTGAAAGCTTTAGAATACTCTCTCTGATTGGTTGAAACTTCAGAAAAGCATTTCACACATCCAACGCTGGATAAACAAAAGTTGATACCTGACTGGAAAGTCTATTTTCACATTTTGTACGAATCCCAGAGTTTTCTTAACATATAGAGCAAACACATTAATTACTGTATTTATTGGCGTATAACACTTACTTTTTTACCCTGCAAACCGGTTTTAAATGGTGTGTGTGTGTTATATGCCGATACTGCAATTTGGGCTGCCTCGGAGAGAACGGGGAGGTGGGTGGGACGAGCGCAGTCAGATTACATACAGCAAGAATCTCCTGTTTACTCAGCTGCATCTGTAATAGAAAGTCCCGTCTCCTTGGTGGGCATTGGGCCAGTGTTCTGTCTATCATAGAAGCTGGTCCAGGAGGTGGGAATTTGTATTAAAGAGGCTGCCGAGTAAACAGGAGATTCTCACTTTATGTAATCAGACTGCACTTATCCCCCCCCCCCCCCCCCCTCCCTGAGATGGGCATTGATCAGGCTGCATTCATGGCAATAGGGAGGCTGCAGATGGGCATCAATCATGCTGCATTGATGGGCAATTGTGAGGCTACAAATGAGCATTGATTAAGCTGCATTGATGGGCATTGATCAAGCTGCATTGATGGGCAATTTTGAGGCTGTAGATGGGCATTGATCAGGCTGCATTGATGGGCACTGACCCTTATTTTGCTTCAAAGTTCTTTATTTAACATGTAAGGTTGTTTCCTGAAACTTCCCTCTTAAAATTAAGGTGCGTGTTATACGGCTGTGCATGTTATATGCCGATAAATACGGTAGCTCCTGACAACAGGAGGTAAGACAGAACACTTTCCTGGTTTGGTGTAATCCAACGGTACATACTTCATGTAAGCAATCTCATTTTCCAAGTCACTATTTTTTTTTCTGAGTTCTTCAATCTCTTTTTCAGATTCGACTGTTCGGGCCCCAACTACTTGATCCACAGTAACCCCGCGAGATTTCAGTTTCCTTTGCAGTATTAATTTTTCCTGGTCAGCTCTAGAATTAAAAATGCAATCGTATCATCACAGGACATTAATATATCAAACAAAATTAATATAAAAAAAAAAAAAAAACTCATGCTATTCAAGCATATGACAGTTTCTCATTCTTAACAACAAAACCCCATACAAAGTGTGTACTGGTGTCAAAACCTTGATATAAAAAGTAAGCCAGCAAATGAACAAAAACACTGTAGCCATCATACCCATACATAACAATATAACATGAAAACAACTCCAACAATTGAGGTGATTTGCTGGTTTAAATTTGTAAATTGAGATTTTGTATTGAGATTTTGACCTCGGTATGCGCTTTGTACAAGGTTTTGTAAGTGAGAATGGAGATAGACCCATAAAAGGAAGTCCGTTTAGCAACACCTTGCTAAAGACTAAAGCCGGGTATACACTAGAGGTCGACCGATATATCGGCTGGCCGATCTATCGGCCGATTTTTGGCGTTTTTAAATTAATCGGCATCGGCCGATTTGTGCTTTAAAAAAGCAGATTTAAACTTCAGCACCACGACTTGCAAAAAGCTTCTGTAATAGAAGTCAATGCAAGTTGCCTGAAGCTTCCCGTAGAAGACTTCTCTCTCTCTCTCCTGGGCAGCCTGCCAAGTTTTAAAAAAGATATACAATGTTGCTACTTATCAATGAACTGAACTCCATGTAGGAGAGTTCTCAGTTTAACCATTTAAAGGATAAATCTTTTTTGACACTTGTTGCTTACAAGTAAAAATCCTGTATTTTCTGCTAGAAAATTACTTGGAACCCCCAAACATTATATATTTTTTTTAGCAGAGACCCTAGTAAATAAAATAGCGATTGCTGCAATATTTAATGTTACACGGTATTTGCGCAGCGGTCTTTCAAACACATTTTTTTGGGAAAAAAATATACTTTAACAAATAAAATAAAAATAACTAAACAGTAAAGTTGGCCCATATTTTTTTTTTCATCCAAAAGTTTTCATTACCTGTTTTTGTGTTTATATATATATATATATATATATATATATATAATGTAATACACAAAAATAAGTAACGAAAACTTTTGGATGAAAAAAAATAAATATGGGCCAACTTTACTGTTTAGCCCAAAAGCGCCTGAAAAATCGGTTTAACATATCGGCCCAAAAAAAAAAAATCGGCTATCGGCCGCGATTTCGAAACATAGGCATCGGCCAGAGAAAAACCCATATCGGTCGACCTTTAGTATACACGGGACGTATATGTCTGTCTGGCCGACAGCATCCGACAGACTCCCAATCAGCGCTCTAAGCCAATGGCAGAGATCGCTGATCAGTGTACTGATGCATGGGCGGGGGGGGGGCGGAGGACGGACAGTTTTTTCTGTTCAACCCGTGGGGTTGAAAAAAAAAAAAAAAAAAAAAAAAAAAAAGGAAATATGAGTAGCGTGTACCTTGGCCAAAACTCATCTAGTGTTGATGTCCTTTTTATCTGACATGCTGCTACAAAGTGTAAAGCTTAACTCCAGGAACTCGGCCACTTTACACTTCTCTGCACATGCTCCGCAGGCATACACTGAATAAAAACAGCTAGATTCAACAAAAAATATGCTATGTAGCCATTTTTTTTTCTGTTTAGTTTCACTTTTCGTTAACTGTGTTCCTGCAACAGAACTTTGTATGTGAACGAATAAAAACAGCAATGGAATATCAAGACATTTAAGCAAGCAAAATTTCACACTGTAAAGTCCTGAACATAAGTATCAAATATGTACTGTTTTTATAAAAATATGACCTCTTGCATTTCTCCTTCAAGAAACATGGAGGGGTCCCCAAATTCCCCCAGAACTTCTGTAAACAGCACATGAACTGCTGGTGTTCACAGTGCTCAGCATACTAAGCTCACATTTTTAAATAAAGTGATCCTTATAAAGAAAATAAAGAACCACGTTCTTTTTGGAGATTGTACATTAACATTTACCAGATTTTCATAGCAGATGATGCTGCTGCATGTGAAAACACAATCTTCAACTCCTAGTTAAAAACTGTGGGTACACTTTTTAGTAGTAACACAGAGGAGATCATAAGACCAGGACTTTAGCATTTTCTAGGTCCAGATAGAGTGAAGAACTAGAGTATTTAAGGTTTAACTTGGAAGTCCTCTCTGAACTTCCTATATACCAGGGTTTGACAAAATTTGTTTGGAATCTAGGAGCCAGCTAAAAAAGTTAGGAGCCAGAAAATGTGCCCCGTCCCGACGAGCTCGCGTGCAGAAGCGAACACATACGTGAGTAGCGCCCCCGCATATGTAGGCCGCTACTTGTAGGCCCCGGCCTCAATTACCGGCGGGAGCGGGCGCCAGGTCACAATTGCGACCTGGTGCCCGGACATTGTCGACCCCTGCTATATACGCTCATATTTTTAAAGCTTCTGCATGTTTTACGGTACTGCTTTTCTATTTATGTAGTATAGACGAGTATATAAAAAGAGTATAAAATAAGTATAATTCTGTCAGGCTACTGAAACTTATCTGACGATTTCTCTTTTTGTTTTTTGTTTTTGTTTACCATAACATATGCAAGTTTAACAACAAATATCATTGATGCTATTGTTTTCTATGTGAAAATCTTAATAAACATTATTGTTTAAAAAAAAGAGTATAAAATAGTGTCAAGTTGCATTTCTTCTCCTTGGGGTTATACTACTCAGTAAGAATTATTTCTACACATTGAGGTCACACAAAACACTTCAAAGTGACACACTGGACACAACTAATATGGTACCCAAAGCAAAATGGGCTTTGTGTCCTGCCTGAAAAACTCACTTGGAATAAAGCTCTTTCAGGGTTGTCAGCTGTTTTGTCAGAGACTCTGCTTCTTTTTCTTTATCACGTAGTTTGCTGCGCAGTCCTTCTAATTTAGTTTGCCACTTCTTGCCTTCTTCCCACCTAATTATCTCATCTTTAGAGCTCTGCAAATGTAAAACATAATTACAGTTACACTTGCTGAATTATACTTATGTTAGATATAAGAGTTCTTTATGTTGTATAGATTGAGTTACAGAACACCAGCAAACTCTGGAAAATAATGCTAGACAGGAGTGATACTAGCCATGTCTCATTTCATATTAACAGCTGTTAAAGTGATTGTAAAGGCTTAAAGTGGATGTAAACCCCAAAATGTTTTTTTTTTTTTTGATGTCACAGTGTAGAGAATAAGATTTCCTATCATCTGTGCCCAGTCTTGCCACACAGAGTTAATCCAGATCTGGGCAATCCTCTTATTGTTCAGTGAAAAATTAACAGACTTCCGGATAAAAACCGGTCTAAATAAAAAGTCCTTTCCGTCCCCTTGCTTTGAGTGACATACATTACCTCTCACAATGAACTGTGGATCACCCCCCATATTATGATAAACATCCAGGAATGTGCATGTGTCCAAGCTAGTGCACGAGATATGTAAAAACCCTGTCACTCGAAGCAAGGGGAAAAACCTTTGCTGCAGCTGACCCCTTTTTTCTTACCTAAGCCCCAATCCGATCCAGCGATGAGCACAAGCCCAGTGGTTCCTGCCACTGTCTCTCTCCTTATTGGACAGATTGATAGCAGCAGGAGCCGTTGGCTCCCACTGCTGTCAATCAAATCCAGTAACAAGGGAGAATCCCGCTGTCTGTGTTGAGGGAAGCAGCAGCAGGACTCAGGAACGTGCCCGCACAGGCTTTCCAGGGGGGGGGGGGGGGGGGGGGTGAAGGGGAGGAGCCAGGAGCGCCGGCATGGCACCCCAAAAGAGGAGGATCGAGACTTCTCTGTGAAAAACTCTTGCAGAGAGCAGGTAAGTATAACAGGTTTGTTATTTTTATTAGAAACCTAACATTTACAACCACTGTGTTGATGCCACCTACAAATCAAAATGAGTAGAGAAAAAAACTTCATGGTGGCTAGCCTATAGTATGTTTAAAATGTATGTTACCCCAACATTTCATATTCCTCATGTGTGTTATTTGTAACATGTACTTGTGTTAAATAGTTTTCTGTCAGATGACTGGCTGTTTTTTCTTAACAATGCATTTACCACGATCCTCAACTTACTTGCAGACTTCGAGCTATATATAGCAAACTAATATATAGCAATCGAACTTTGACATACATTTTCAAAAATCTAAAGCATTAAATTTGACTCTCTCAGCAAACATTCTCCAGAACCTTCAGGTCACTTTAAATTTTAACCACTTCAATACCAGGCATTTTCACCCCCTTCCTGCCCAGACCAATTTTCAGCACCGTCACGATTTGAATAAGCGTATAGTGATTGGTTTGCAAAAAGTTATAGCGCCTACAAAATAGGGTAAATGTTGATACACGGGTACCTGGCGGACATTGAAGCAACCAGGCATGCGCGGTGGGCACGAATTTTCCCCGATGCGTGCCCACGGCGGCGCGCAGGGAACTAGTAAACAGGAGGACATCCAGGGACGTCCTCCCGGCAATTGCTGTAGATGTCTTTTGTCTATAGCACAGGCACGAAGAGGTTAAAGAGGCTTCCTTCCATATCAATATTTAGATATTCTTATGTCCAGAAACTTATCAAGCCAACATATGCCTAAATTCTCTGCTTTGCTATTCCAGTTCTGCACCGAGCTGTCAGCATGGTCTGCCTTCAGCTTTTCCTGGATGGGACGGTGTAAGGTCCTCAAACACCACGTCATCCCTAGGATTACGTACCTACTCCAGGCATCCAACCTATTTGACCCCTCCAATCTGGTTTTCGGCAACTGCACAGCACAAAAACCGCCTTGGTGAAAGTCATAACGACCTTCTGTTCGCTTTTAATTCTGGCTCACTCACTATTCTTACTACTAGATTTTAGTTCTGCCTTTTATACTGTAGACCACAACCTTTTACTCCCTTGCCTTGAAACCAGATCTGGAGTCTCAGAATTGGCTCTGAAATGGTTTAAGTCATATCGTACTGATCGCTGTCACTTTGTTTCGCTCAGCGGATTCCAGTCTGAAGTTGGTCCAGTCAAGTTTAGTGTTCCTCGGGGCTCAATCTGGGTCCCTTACTTTTTAGCATTTACACTAGTTTCCACTAGGCCAACTGCTTAGATCACATGGGCTCAATTATCACTTCTATGCTGATGACACTCAGATATACATCCACACTAAACCAAAATTCTGCTTTGGGTGGGATCTGTGACCCTTAATGAAATCCAGGAAAAAAGAAGATTTTAAGGCAAGCAAAATATCATGTTTTAATAATTGTTCAATAAAAAACAGAGTCAGAAGGTATTTTGAAATGCTGGGACATCTCAAAAGCAGTGCAACTGAGGCGTGGACAGTAAAAAACAGGGCAGAGGTAATAAAGTACAATGTCCTAGATAGGGTGAACACCACCTTAGGGAGAAAGGAAGATGTAGGCCTCAAGAAAACCTTGTCTCTGTGAAGCACAAGAAAAGTTTCCTTGTAGGGTAACTTGTACACTGGACTCACCAAGATGACAGCAACGAGAAAAGACACCTTGCGAGTGGCCTCAGAGTAAGGGATAGCCCTGATAAGTTCTAAGGGGGGTTTCTAAAGAATCACAGAACCAGACTGAAGTCCCAAAGATGGATGTATAGGCAGAACTATGTGATAAACCCCCGTACAAAAGTGCCAAAGAATGACATGCAACCAGTCTTTGGAAAAGAACTGCTAGAGCCTAGCTCTGACCCTTGATAGTACTCAAGTTCATCATTGATCCAGAGTAGATTTCAGAAAAGCTAGCATGCACAAAGTATGTCCTGTGATGCAATTTATGTGCCTTCATGTGTGATGGCAGAACTTACGAGAGCTAGATTTCCTAGTTTTCAGGTGCATGATAATAACAGTTTTAAGCTGGCCATAGATGGATAGAATTTTGAACAAAATGTCTTAGGAAAATTTAAAGATTCTCAGAACATTTGCACGTTGTTTGAAAGATTTTGTATGCTTTTAACATTTGATTTTGGAATGAATGGACATTATCAAACGAAAACCACATACACTGTTAAAATATGTGAAGTGCTCCCTCTTTTCCAAAAGAATACTATGTGATGTAAATATAAAATAAAGTAGTGACCCCCAGTGGGAGTATTGTATATGACACCAAATATATATTATATATATCACAATGAAATTGGTATGTGCAACCAGTGACCTCTAGTGGTTACAAAACTTATAACACATAAATATATCAAGCAAAGTCCATTAATATTGTCTGTGAACCAATGCTGTCCACGCACAATCCAACCGCAAATGATAACAAATGAGTGACTTAACACCACGTGGATCCTCCACCAGTCACATTATGCGCTCACCTCCCAGAGCGGCCCCCAATTGGACCAAGTAGCACCTTGCCATTTGGGTGGGGCTTGTGACGTCATTGCATCATTTGTAGGAAGTACACGATCACCCATGAGGGCAGCAGTACTTGTAAATGAATATGTGACCCCAGGGATGGATCTGTATATTTTCAAGTTCATCACCTTTATGCACCAGGGATAGTGCATTCCTAAATGTGAGTGCAATAGTTGCTTGTGTTTTAAATACATTGGGGCAGATCCACAAAGATCTGCCCCGGCGCAGCGTATCTGAGATACGCTACGCCGCCGTAACTTACTTTTTTTGGTTTGAATCCTGAAAGAATTCACGCCGTAAGTTACGGCGGCGTAGTGTATCTCTCGCGGCGTAACGGCGCCTAATTCAAATCGGCGAGTATTGTATTAAGCGTGTCCCCGCGCCGAACGAACTGCGGATACGCCATCCCTAAATTTCCCGCCGTGCATTGCGCTAATTGACGTCGCAAGGAAGTCATTGTTTTGACGTGGACGTAAATTACGTCCATCACGATTCACGGATGACTTACGCAAACAAATTTTTTTTTTTTTAATTATACGCGGGAACGACGGCCATACTTAACATTGCGTACGCCACCAAATAGCAGGTTTAACTATACCCTGGAAAAAGCCGACTAGAGACGACGTAAAAGAATGCGACGGCCGCTCATACGTTCGTGGATCGCCGGAAATAGCTAATTTGCATACTCGACGCGGATTACGACGGGAACGCCACCCAGCGGACGCAGAAGAATTGCATCTTAGATCCGAAGGCGTACGCCTGTCAGATCTAACCCAGATGCCGTTGTATCTTGTTTTGAGGATTCAAAACAAAGATACGATGCGGGAAATTTGAAAGTACGCCGGCGTATCAGTAGATACGCCGGCGTACTCGCTTTGTGGATCTGCCCCATTTATTTTTACAGTATTACACTATGCTAGTTCCTTTTTTACCCTTATGTTGCCATCCTATATGAGAGATCATGCTTGCAGAGAGAGCTTAAGATTGGGAGCTTAAAGATCCGGGATTGAGACCCCAAAGGGGAAGGTGATACTTGATCCAAATGAGGGCTGCTCTGGGAGGGGAGCGCATAGTGTGACTGGTGGAGGGTCCACCTGGTGTGGAGTCACTCATTTGTTATTATTTACAGTTGGATTGTGTGTGGACAGCATTGGTTCACAGAAATATCACTGGATTAATGGACTTTGCCTGATACATTTATGTGTTAGAAGTTTTGTAACCACTAGAGGTCACTGGTTGTACATATTAAATGTTATTGTGAGATATGTGTTGTTATAATTTTTGTACCCACTAGGAGGTCACTGGCTGCACATGCAACTTTCATTGTGAGATATACAATATATTTTTGGTGTCATATGCAATACTCCCACTAGGGGTCACTACTTTATTTTATATTTACATCACATAGTATTAATTTGGAAAAGAGGGAGCGCTTCACATATTTTTCTTTTTACTCTGGTCTGCTAATAACAGTTGGTGTTAAGTAGCAACCACTTAGATTTAATATACAACACTTACTTTATATTAGTAGCGTAGAAGTAAATTTATTTTTAACTGTTAAATATGTGTTTGTTCAATAAACATTTTCTATCCTTCTTCACATTTTCTCATTACTGCCATTGAAAACTAATCTCAATTTGACCCACTAATGATTACAAAAATTAACAATCTTTTCCTACGAATTTTCATTGGATTTACCACTTGGATAAAAGAATAACCGTAAAACAAATGTAGTAGTACAGATAGTACCAAACAGCAAATGTATTGAAATCTTTAAAATGGTGGCTTGACATAAAAAAAAAAAAAAATTGCAACTCATGGGTATATTAACCAAAATGCAGGACAACTAAAGACAAAAAGAACAAAGATTTTCTTTCAAAAGAGAGAATTCAAATAAGGGACAGTTGTGTACTACACCCTTAGTCCCCCATTAGAACAGAAGATTATTACTTTACCTAAAATGAAGAAACTGGAATTTTCAGTTAGGTTAATAAGGCCAAGCAATGCGGTAACAAATTTCTTCCCATTTTCCATGGTTGTAGGAGAGAAATTTGCAAGATTAACCCATCAACACAGACAGTGCTCCCAGGGGAATAAGTAACTGTCCTCTCCCAGAGGGGGAGGGGGGTGGGAGACGGCATCCCCACCGGGAGAAGACAATGGTTATCGCTAGCAGCTATAGCAGCCACTTGCGAGAATTGCAAGCGAATCCAGCTAGCTGGTTGTATTTGTAGCGCTACCCCCGAAGGAGCCGCTGGTTGATTTGGGATTGGCGTATTAAGTTACCAAATTCTTCTGTCTAGTGGTGATGCTTGTGAGTGTGGAAAAAAAAGAACAAGTGTCCAGCAGGTAGCGTGAGTTTTTAATGCTTTATTCCAGGGCCAACAAGGCCAACATCAACATGACACACAGTAGAGCAAAAGGTTGATGAGTAGGAAGGACTTGTAGCATCAGGCCTTGGATAAAAAACAGAGAGCAAGCCTGCTCTCGGCACAGACAATTCAAACGCCGCCACCCTCGCCAGGGTGGGTAAGTGCCCTTTGGACAGGCAATTAACTTGGACCTGGCAGCCAAAGGGTCGCTCGCAATAATCAAATCACTGGGAGGAAACAATGCCTCTGCCACAGGCGTAGTACATTTTCTTGGTATAATTGAAGTGTAAGGATAGCGAATCCTCCCAGTAAGTTTTGTTCTAAAGGATCACCCACTGACAGCAAAAGAAAAATACCTGACAGCAAAAGAAAAATACCTGTCATGTAGCGCGGTGATCAGATCCCCGGTGGTTCGTCCAGGCCTCACAGACAACCTCTGCACTTAGGTTCTCCCGAGCCAATCCCCCAACGTTCAGCCTCCAGCTTAGGATCTGGAACCCAGCAAGCCGCTGGGGTCCCTTTCTTCATCAACAGAAGGCTCCGCGAGGTGCACAGCCTCAACCCGGCCGGCCATGAGGATGGGGCCAGCAGATGCGCGCACCCTAAAGGTGGATGCCGCACCTGGAACTCGGGCCCCGCAGTCTTCACGAAAAATGGCCGGTGCTCCAGATATACCCCCCGTCAGCATGCCCAAAGAGGGAAACTCCTCTGACTGGCTGCTGGGGAAGGATGGTTCCGTCAGAACCCCTATAGCGCCAACTGTTGCCCAGGGGTGGAAACGCACCCCTGGACACACAGACTGACCCAAGAGGCAGTTCTGAACTGGCACCAGCACAAACTAACAATTAGTGAATGGGAGCAAGTGAAATCTCCCATTCCCCACTAACTTTAGCGCAACGCCCCACTAACTAAAAGGGGGGGGGGGGGCGCTACATATTCAAGCTGATCAATCAACTTGGTACATTCGGCCTGCCCAATAATGTTCAAATCGTGGCTGGTTGCTGCTGAACCAGCCAAGATTAGAACCGTGGATGGCTGGCCTTATCCAAAAGCCATAATTGTCTACATTTTTGTTGCAGAGGTTAACAGGCAACGCATCACAGGAAAAAATTAGCTTTTCCTTTAAAAGTGATATCATTTGAGAAGTATTACATACAGCTTTATTTTTGGATTAGGCAGGAATAAACTAGTAATGATGCAGTCACTAAATAATAGTCACATAGACACTCTAATCACACCTTATCTTCTCGCGCAGGTTTCCTTTCGGCTTCTTCACTTTTCTTCTCCAACTCCAGTTCAAGCTTTTTAATTTTCTTCTGAAGCTCATCTATCATGCTCTGTTTACTGTCCAGATCGGACTTGCTCTGAAAATATACGGACATTTAAAATGTTAGCTATAATCCTGTTAAAAGAGTAACATTTACATAAAGTAGCGAGAGCCGAAGGATGTTTTTAATGGGATTCTATAATCAACAGTGAGAATTTTAGATTACCATGTAAACATAACCTTTTTCGATGAGCATTGCTTCATAGCTATTTTTGCAGTAAACATTCTGCACTTCACAGAGCCTGGTAATAAGAGAAGTGATGTACAGTTACTCGCACCAGCTAGAGAGATTTCAGTTATTATAAGCTGGTGGTAGCCATAATGATAAAAAGTCAACTCTGATTGCTTAGCATCGATTACTGTAGGGGCTTCAAAACCGCTACCTCTGCTGAAGAGAATATAGTAAAATATGCTCAGGATTATCTTTATTTTGCTGGTTTCCTACATCATTTTTAAGCAAGGCTGACCATATAGTCATGCTGCCAACACAGGTGTCCCCTTCACGCTTCATGTTCGAAATGGATTATGGGTGGACAGTCCTTGAAGCTTCACCAGCTCTGTTAATCTGAACTCATTAAAGCAAGTCACAAAAGAGAACCATGAAATGTACTGTTAGATGGATTTTCAGAGATATTTCTGAAATGCTTCTGAACTTAAATTTAACAATTTCCTTGGTGATTCAATATATACTTTGAACAGCTACTATATGCCTCCACAGTCACAGCGGGGGGCTATAAAAGAATAACAACATAATTTTTATTACATATTTTATTTTTACAAACCTGGTTTACGGATGATTTAATCAATGTACAATATTTTTGTAAATGTTTGCAAACCATGGGTAAAAGAAAGAAGTAAGACATTGATTTAATTAAAAGCAAAGGAAAATCCCATCTTGAAACATAACTAAACCCAAAATAATTTTGCTGCTTGCTAGTCTTTACTCGTGGTGGCTGCATTTGTTTTTTTCCAGGCAATTTCCCTGCATTTATTCCTGAAAACAACACACTACCTGCCCCTTCATGTCTACACTCATTTCTTTATTGTGTCTATGGAGGGAGTCATGGCTGTCACACAGAACTTCAAATATGTCTGTCTTTGTTCATTCCCAATGTGTAGTGAGTTTGTGAGACTAGTAGTTGACGAAAAAAAACAAAAAAAAAAACGATAAAGATGTTAGTTTTTTTTTTTTTTTAAGGTCACAGAAAGTGGCAAAGATACTGCAATTTCTTGAAAGGTCAACATGTATTTTCTGTACTTGGTAAAAATGATCTGAATAATAAAAACAAATGCAGCCCCTACATCGAATGCCTGATAAGCTGCTATATATTACATTTTTTTTTTCAGCTTTAGATATGCTTTAAATGGCTGTCAATAAAACAGGTATTTCTAAGGGAAGATTTCCCCTATTTTCCTGATACAGTGACAATTGCAAAACGTTGGCTTTGCCAATGTTTTTTGTGGTCTCAAGGACATATAGAGTAGGTGAATCTCACCAGATGGAACACAGATCGCACAGAGGTCTTAGCTGTTCCACCCAAGTTCTTTTTTTTAATAAACAACAAACATGTTATACTTGCCTCCTCAGTGCAAGGGTTTTTCACAGAGCAGCCCTGATCCACATTTTCTGGGGTTCCCCCCGGAAGCACTCCTCCTCTTATAAAGTGCCCCCACGGAGAGCCGGATTCCATGGGGGAACTTGTGCGGGCGCGCTCCTGAGTCCTGCTGCTGCGCCCATTGACACAGACAGCAGGACTCGGCCCCGCTTCCTGTGTCACTGGATTGGATTGACAGCAGCCAATGGCTCCTGCTACTAATAATCTAGCAAATTCGGACCCGGGATAGCTGCTGGAGCTGCTGTGCTCGTCCCAGTCACTGGAACACTCGGGATTAGGTAAGAAAAAGGGGGGAAGCTGCAGCATAGAAGATTTTTCACCTTAATGCATTAAGGTGAAAAACAGCATTTTTACATTTTTTTTACTGTTTTTTAAATTTTTAATGGTTTACCACTCCTTTAAAAGTACGGGTACTCCTCACTTAACGACCAGGTTCCATTCCAACGACCAGAGCATTAAACAAATTGGTTGTTAAACAAAGAGTCACAAGTAATCAATATTTTAAGCATTCTTAACTACTGTACTGTACTGTGGAAAAACAAAAAAAAGGTCTAAAACCAAAACTCCACTCCATGTACACTGTGTACAATGATATATAGCATGTTGTGCAGGTGGGGAGAGCTGGTCGTAAGTCTGAGTGGTCGTTATACAAGTAAGTCGTTAAATGAGGAGTATCTGTATACTATTCAGAAGCCTAACTTTTCTAGAACATGCATATCAAACTGGCAAACCTGCCACAACTTCTCAATTTGCTGCCTTGACTTGGGCAAATATTCGACAAAGGATAAATGATCCTTTATGAAAAACAAATGATTCTTAAAGAGGAACATCACTCTGTCAACATTGACAATTTTTTATCTTATTTTTTTTTACATTCCTTAAGTTACTTCCTAGTTTTGATGCCTAGGCAAAGTATGTCATACACCCCAGAAGCCCTCAGGAGGAGAGGAGGGGTTTTCTCAGCCATGTACACTCTCCTGACTGTATGCCTAAGCGAAGGGCACATGGATTCCAGAAAGTAAATGCTACAGGAATCGTCTTGCCCTTGCTCAAGATGGCCACAGCCAGAAATGCTAGGGGGATATTTTTAAAAGTGATTTCTCAACAAAATAAAGCATGGCGGATGGGTGAGTTTGCTTTTTGATAGTAAAAATAAAATTAAATGGCGCTTTCGGTTTGTGGTTTTTAGATACAGTGAAGTTCCACTTTAAATCGAACACACGCAGATTTCAGCATGCTGGACATTCGTTGCAAGCAATGAAACAATAAACCGCGCAACACCAGCTGCAGAAAAGGTTGAAATTTGAGCCGTCGGTGGCTTTGTTGGCTTCACCTGACTTGACAAAAGTAAATTTAAAGATAGACTCTGCTGAGTGGAAAATTTGTGGCTGAACACTAATAGCTAGATTCAGGTAGGCAGGCTTATCCTTGCGGCGGCGTAGTGTATCGTGTTTACACTACGCCGCCGTAAGTTAGCGAGGCAAGTACATGATTCACAAAGTACTTGCCTGCTAAGTTGCGTCGGGCGTAAGCGCGCCTAATTCAAAATAGGCTGAGAGGGCATGTTTTATGTTAATTTGGGTTGACCTGACGTGATTGACGTTTTTTTGGAACGGCGTCCGTGTACATATCCCAGTGTGCTAAGTACGCCGCACGGTCCTATTGGTTTTGACGTGGATGTAAATCCCTATTCACGGACGACTTACGCAAACGACGTAAAATTTTCAAATTTCGACGCAGGAACGACGGCCATACTTAACATTACTATTCCAGCTATTTGATGGAATAACTTTAGGCCTGATAATGCGTTACGTAAACGGCGTATCTGTACTGAGTCGGCCGGGCGCACGTTCGTGAATAGGCGTATCTAGTGATTTACATATTCTATGCCGACCGCAATGGAAGCGCCACCTAGCAGTCAGCCTAAAAATTACACTTTTAGGATACGACGGTGTAAGACACTTACGCCGCTCGTATCTGAGCCTAATTTAAGCATATCTGGTTACCTTAAATTAGCGCCGGCGCACATTCAGACTTAGGCTGGCGTATCTACTGATACGCCAGCCTAAGTCTTTCTGAATCCACCTAAATGACCCCATTTACACCTGAGCGTTTTGTAGCTTGAAGCCTGAAGCTACAAAACGCTGGCGGGGAAAAAATCTATTATTCTCTATGGAGATGGTTCACATCTCCACTACAAAACGCCTGAAGCCAGAAGTTCCAAAACGTCTGAAGCTCAAACAAGTTCTGGGACTTTTTTTTTAGGCAGATTTGGGTGTTTTTCTGCTTTTAACATGGGTGACCCTAGACCTGTCCAAAATCGTGATAAAAAACGCCGCAAAAATTGCGGCAAACGCTACGCTTAGGTGTGAATGCAGCCTAAGTGCATCCTATGAGATGCAGTCTCTGTGTAAGTATTCAGGCAGTCGCAGGTGAATTCAATAGCCACCAGAGGAGATTTCCCTTGCAGAGCCCCTACCCATGAGCTAAAGAGAGGGATCTAACAGGATATGGCTATCTTTACATACACTGCTCAGTTTTCTCTCATAATACAGATCGAGCAAGTTCCTATGTATTGTCACCAATTATTTTTGCCATGACACTGCTGAACCAGCAGACAATGTAAAAGGAACAGTATGATATGTACCTGTACGCTGCTCATCAAACGTTTCACCCTTTTTTTCAGTTCCTCATTTTCCTTGTCTACTTCATCTTTTTCCTTCTGTTGCTTATTAAGGGTTTTCTGCTTTGTTCGCAACTCTTGGTTTAGGTTTTCAAGGTCTTCTGTGAGGTTATTCTCTCTAGCCTTGCTAGTTTTTAGGGCCTCTTTAAGCTTTAGTTGTAGCTCATTTAAATCTTCAATCCGTGCCTGTAACGATAATATCATGTCTCTTCACAATTAAATTTGCCTACTTAAAATACCACAAAGGAATTAGGTTTCGGATTAAAACTCTGTAATCAGCTTTTAAGTTAAGAAAGGATAATGTAACAATTTTCATTTGCAACCAACCCAAGCACCAGGGGACATCATTTGCAAGGAGATGCTTAATGAGAGAATTTGCTTCGAATGAATTATTTAACTCTTGTATCCACACAACGAATATCAATAAAACAAGCCAGACTACATAGGTTACTCGAATGCTTTCCATGTTAGCTCACCTCACTCTACCTTATTGATTTAAAGATCAATACCATGTCAAGTGGCAAAATAATATATAAATACCAATTGGGATCATTGCATCTTTTCCAAAAATGCCAATAGGAAACTGGTTGTGTGTAAATAGTGCACAACAAGTTAAAAGAATATTACAGTTTTACTATTCGACTAAATATCACCTACTGAATTATTTGTAGCGTAATCAACCTTGAAAGTGGTGGGTACTTGTATGCAAAGATCTCACAGGAAGAGCACCCAAAGATCAGAGAGACTAAGGGGTGATCTGAAGATGTCTTTTCTGAACTATCAGTTTGCGGAATGATGCTGTGTTTGGAAAAGTACCGTATTTATCGGCGTATATCGCGCACTATTTTCCCCTTAAAATAAGGGGAAAATCGTTGGTGCGCGATATACGCCGATAGCGGCTTCCCGCGCTCAGTTTGAAATCCTGCGCCGACATATACCGAGTGCTGTACACTCGGGTACATTCGGCCAGGCTCAGCTTCGCTCGTGCTCACGCATAAACGTCACAGAGCGTGAGCAACGCCGAGCCTTGCCGAATGTACTGCACTTGGTATATGTCGGCGGAGGCGTTCGAACTGAGCGCGGGAAGCGGGGACTCGACTTGAGGCGCGCACTGGAGAAGCCGGGAGGACACCATCGAGGCCGCAGACGGACGCCGGACCGGACGATGGACGCTGGGAAGACACCAAAACTGTAAATAATTAAATCATATAACATTTTTTTTTACAAGAATTTCGGGGGCAACTTTAGGGGTGCGCGGTATACGCGGGAGCGAGTTATACCGCAATACTGCAGGACAGTATTTCAACATAACGACCCCAAATACAACTCCAATACAACAACTGCCTTACTAAAGAATCTGAGGGTAAAGGTGATGGACTGGCCAAGTATGTCTCCAGACCTAAACCCTATTGAGCATCTGTGGGACATCCTCAAATGGAAGGCGGAACAGCGTAAAGTCTCTAACATCCACCAGCTCTGTGATGTCATCATGGAGTGGAAGAGGACTCCAGTGGAAACCTGTAAAGCTCTGGTGAACTCCATGCCCAAGAGGGTTAAGGCAAACAAAAATGCTAAAAAATAATGGTGGCCACACAAAATATTGACACTTTGGGCCCAATTTAGACATTTTCACTTAGGGGTGTACTCACTTTTGTGATACACTGTATGTGCAGAAAGATGTAGGATGTGTCTGCAGGAGCCTAAAATTGCACCCAAGATCCCTCCAAAAACATACTTTTAATTTTTTAGGTGAGAAATATTGTTTTTTTTATTTTTGCGTTTGTGAAATTGGCAATCTCGAAGTCTGGCAAAACATTATACAATTTTCTTGTACAATTTTCCTTTATGCTGCGTACACAAGACCATTTTTAATGTCATGAAAAAAAATGAAGTTTTTCCTCGACATGATTCTTGTCAAGCCTGCCTTGCATACACACGATCGTGAAAAAAAAAAATGCTCGAGCAGAGCACGGTGACGTACAACGACACTATGAAAGGAGAAGTTCCATTCGAATGGCGCCACCCTTTGGGCTTGATTATGCAAATTTCCCTTCTCATAACTTGCTTCTGAGCATGCATGTTTTTCCCCCGTCGTTAAAGCCTACACACGACCATTTTTCACGACGTGAAAAACGTAGAGAAAAGAGCAGGTTCTAAATTTTGAAATCCCATTTTTCACATTGAGAAAAATGCCCTGGAGCCTACACACATCTTTTTCTATCCCTGTAGTAATACAGTGTACTGTTTGACAGCGGCCATTATTAGTTTTGTTGCGGATCTCATATAATCATTACAATACATATATCTTTTCATTATCCTTTATTAACATATAAACTGTTATTGTAGCAAATCATCACTCTTTCTATATAATCTATACCATTTAGCCCTATTGAGGTACAATCTATTATTTGTATTTATTATCTTATATATTTTTAGGGACCTCCATCCCAGTCCCAGTATATCTCTTCTGGCTGATCCACCGGCTTCTCGATCTTTGGAATAATTTCTCCCTAACACTCCTGACACTCCGTACTTTACTCTGTATACACTATATACATCTTGACAAAGAATTTTATGGTCTCCATTTTGCTGGCTACTATGCACTCCCTGACTATTTACTGAAGTTTATTTTTTTATTTTTTTATGGCAGGGACAGATACATTTGTTATGATATTTTGTTCCGAAGTGTATGCATGTTAACATTGGTCACTGAATCTACCCAGTGGGTATAAAGAGAGCCACAAAAACCTGACAGAGGCTTCCATATTCTATCTAAAACTACAAAAAGTTTTGGCTGCAGATAAACTTTAAATAAATCACACTATTCTGAATGAGCTATTTAAGGAAAGGTTACACCTTGCAAGTATAACTAGACACTTCATAGACTGTGGCTATATTATTTGTGTCAGAACCTCAAAACAGATTATAAAATAAAGTTCCTTATGCAGTTTTTGAGATGTCCAGAAATACAGCAGTAATATGCAATTCATACTTGCACATTAGCATTAATATCCAGAAGTAGCATTCCAGGCTATATCCCTGACCATTCATGCATGGTGTAGCTGGAAATATGTAAAATAAAATGTCACCATTCTCACCTTTAAATCTTTGGTCTGTCTGTCAACAATCTGCTGAATGTTTAAATTGTCCTCCTTTTGTGCTGCAGCGGAAATAATCTGCTGTTCAGCATGAGCAGTCATTTCTGCCCGAAGAGCAAGCAGAGCTTTGCTTAAAGCCTGGGAAAAAGATAATACAACATGGTAGCACAACTGTCCAATACACCTAATAAATCCAAACGGTCTAAAGTTTAAAAGGAGATAATTTAAGAAACAAGGTAGCCAAATATATATATAAAAAAAAAATACAATATATAATTAATGGGAGAGAAAAAACTGTAAAAGTGATTGTAAATGTATTTTAACAACCATATCTATACTTACCTGCTCTGTGCAATGGAATTGCACAGAGCGGCCGCAAACCTCCACTTTTTGGGTACCCCGTCAGCGCTCATGGCCCCTCCCCTTTGTCCAGTTGATTGGCAGAACTGGGAGCCAATAGCTCCAAGTGCCCCAGCCAAGCTAGCAAGATCTGGAAGTTAGTGAAGCGAGGAGCTGCAGACATGCACGGCGCTGGATCAAATGAGGGCTTGGATAAGTAAAAAAGATTGGGGGGGGGGGGGGTGAGGGGGATGCAGACACTAAACATTTTTTATCTTAATACAAAGAATGCATTAAGTTAAAAAAAATCTTAAGGCTTTACAACCACTTTATGCCAAAAAAAATGTAATCATTACATGTCAGCCAATTGCAGTGTCTCTCTTAGGCTTTTCTGCAAGTCTTCTTTAAAATATTTTTTTCATCTGGTGATCATGCCTTGGACCTTTATAGGAGCTTTGCTCCTAGGGCAAAAAATGCCCATATAAGCTTTTTCTCCTAGATTGAAAAAGCTTGCCCCCATATGGGTCTATTCAGAAGCAACCATTTTAAACATAGGATGAATGCTCCTGCTGCAGCGCTTGATCCTTTCAACTCCTTGGCCTGCCATTTCACAGTTGTCATGTCATTGCTTGTGGATGTGCATCAGATATGACATGGCACAGCCATAGGTCAGCAACCTTAAAAGGCAGAGAGAGTGACTAGCCACAGCTCAAAAACAATAAAACAAATAGGAATAAAGATTGGGAAAAATAAACATTTTAAATGCACATTCTAAAAAAAAAAAAAAAAAAAAAATGTGGAAGGTTTAAACATAATCATACTTCTACTCAGAATTCCCTTTTGTAGTTGCTCTACTTCGTAAAACATGATTTTGGTCATATATATATATATATATATATATATATATATATATATATATATATATATATATATATATATATATATATATATATATATATATATATATATATATATATATATATATATATACACATACACACACACACATATAAACTGTCAATGCTGTCGTGTTAGGAGTAAGAATGCAGAGAAAAAAAAATGTAAGATAGAGATATGATATATAGATAGATAGATAGATACACACATTGTGGGAGATTAGCTTGTGAGGATCACCTTTTCTGAATGACAGTCCGCAAGCAGGCACTTTCTTTTTAAGTCTGGCGGATGCCAGGTTTTATTAAAAGGTTTGCAGGTTAAAAAAAAATAAAAGAAAACACTAAATTAAATCCTTGCCGTCCGGCGCTAACTAAACAAATAGTCTCCTCTCTATAGAGTGCAGGGCTGGCCCCCGTCACCCACAAAACATGTAGTAAAGCAAACCTCTTTTTAGTCCAACATTCAGCGCTCCCCTCACTCAGGTCCCTTCCTGAGTCTCAAGCCAGAGCTCTGTTGTGCTCTCTTCCTGGTCTTTTAAAGTCCAGCTGATTGTGGACTCCAGTGGACCCAAACATCCGGACCTGAACCCTAGCCAGGCCTGGAGGCTGTAAAACCCGGACCGGATTCCGGTTCAGTCTCTCATAATAGAAAGTATGCGAGGTGAAATGTACCTATGATCATGTATCGCACCTTGCATACCGTCACAACATACATACACACACACACACACACACACACACACACACACACACACATATTCCTGTATGTTGTGTTTACTAAGATGCACATCCAAGAGTCTTTTAAAACTATCAATACTCCCTGCTGACACCACCAATTGTGAAAGAGAGTTGCACATGCTTATCGTCCCGACAGTGAAAAACCCCCTTTGCAGCTTAAAGCTTAAACTGCTTCTCCTCCAATCTCATTGTGTGGCCCTGTGTCTTCTTACACTCCCTGAGACTGAATAGGTTTTTTTTTTTTATTGCTGGGATCACCATTAAGATATCTGTATATCGCTATTGTATCTCCTCTCAAGCGTCTCTTCTCCAGGGAGAATAAATGTAGTGCTTGTAGTTGTTCTTCATAATTAAAGTCCTCCAGTCCCCTTATTCATTTTGTTGCCCTTCTTTGGACTCTCTCCAGCACATAATTACTGAGGACTGATGACCAGAACTAGACAGAATACTTCAGATGTGGCCGAAATCAGAGTTTTATAGAGTGGCAGGATTATAGTTTTATCTCTGGAGTAAATTTCCTTTTCTATGCATGCTAATATTCTGCCGGCTTTGGTAGCTGCAGCTTGACATTGCATGCTATTGCTCAGTCTGTCATCTACCAAGACCCCCAGATCTTTCTACATCCTTGATTCCCCCAGAGGTTCTCCCACTAGTAGCTTGTATTTATGTTGTTAGCCCACAAGTGCATTACTTTACATTTCTTAACCACTTGCCGACGGCGCACCGTCGAAATACGTCCACAAGGTGGCTCTGCTGGGCGAGAGCACGTAATATGAGGTCCTCTCTCCCAGCCGCCACTAGGGGCGCGCGCGTGCCCCCCGCTCGCCCCCGACTCCCGTGCGTGTGCCTGGCGGGCGCGATCGCCGCCGGGCACACGCGATCGCTCGGTACAGAGCGGGGAACGGGAGCTGTGTGTGTAAACACACAGCTCCCGGTCCTGTCAGCAGGGGAAATGCTGATGTTCGGTTCATACAATGTATGAACCGAGGATCAGTGTTTCCCCTAGTGAGGCCACCCCCCCCCCCACAGTAAGAACACACCCAGGCATACTTAACCCCTTCACTGCCAGTGGCATTTTTATAGTAATCCAATGCATTTTTATAGCACTGATCGCTATAAAAATGCCAATGGTCCCAAAAATGTGTCAAAAGTGTCCGCCATAATGTCGCAGTACCGGAAAAAAAAAAAAATCGCTGATTGCCGCCATTACTAGTAAAAAAAATATAATAAAAATGACATAAAACTACCCCCTATTTTGTAAACGCTAGAACTTTTGCGCAAACCAATCAATAAACGCTTATTGCGATTTTTTTTTACGAAAAATATGTAGAAGAAAACGTATCGGCCTAAACTGAGGAAAAAAAATGTTTTTTTATATATTTTTGGGGGATATTTATTATAGCAAAATGTAAAAAATATTAATTTTTTTCAAAATTGTCGCTCTATTTTTGTTTATAGCGCAAAAACTAAAAACCGCAGAGGTGATCAAATACCACCAAAAGAAAGCTCTATTTGTGGGAAAAAAAGGACGCCAATTTTGTTTGGGAGCCACGTCGCACGACCGCGCAATTGTCTGTTAAAGCGACAGAGTCCCGAATCGCAAAAAGTACTCTGGTCTTTGGGCAGCAATATGGTCCGGGGGGTAAGTGGTTAACATTAAACCTCATTTGCCATGTAGTTGCATATATTTTAGGAATGCATAATATCAAATGCACTATATAAAAAAAAAAATATTGGGATGTGGGAAGTATATAAAGTTGGAGATAGTAGTCATGGTGTTATGTACTCAAGACAAGCGCCACAGGACATTATAAAAGAAAACTGCATTAGCAAGCCCTAGAGTAAAACGTGCATGCTGTGCTAGCTCAACCACAAATAAAAAAGATAGTATTTTATTCCAAATACTGAATTGCTCTTCAGCATCACAGTTTGTTTTGATGGAGTGAAAATTTAGTATAATAAAACAAGAGAAATACCTTCTGCTGCTTTTCCTTGTGGGATACTTGGTTCTTCAAGCGTTCCACAAGATTCTTCATTGTTGCAGTTGGAGCTCTGGTGTTTGCCTCTTTTTGGGCTTCAAGTTCAGTATTCAAGTAATTAATTTCCTTTTCCATCTCAGACACCCGTGCTCTTAGTGTCTCAGCTTCGCTCTTATGTTTTTTGATCTCCATAATGTAATTCTCTTCAAGCCTAGTTCAAAAGAACATAATGAAATCTATGTAAGCTAACATGGCTTGAAAAATAAAAGCTGGTCTGCTGTAAGCTTTGCATTTGTATCACTATTACAAACAGACAATGCATTTCAATTAAAGAGACACCATTCCTTTGTCCATCTAAGTAGAATTATTGGCTCCCATTTAATAAAATAATAATATAAAAAAAATTAGATATAGATAGAGATATACACACACACACACACACACACACACACACACACACACACACACACACACACACGTGTGTGTGTGTGCGCGCGCACTGTAGCAAAACTTTTTGTTTTGGATGGAATGAGTGGAGAGGGATTAGAGCGTCTGTTTTTATTGCGGTTTGTGCCCCAATTAAGGACATTCACCCTTTCTATTTGTACGGTTTACAATAATCGATGAAAATTAAGGTACACCAATGTAGCACCCTCGAGCATGTGCTACTAGAAGTTAGTGTTGGTAAAATCATTTGTCTGGCTCTGGGATAGACCTGAGTGACGGAATCAGGGTCAGGGTTATTAGATTTAAGTGCTGGATGACTTATTCTGGCATCTCTCTCATGTGTTGAAGAACATTCTAGAAAAAAGAACATAGACATGGGCCATACCAGTAAGGGAGTTGGGTAGAAGATGGAGATGCAGCGCTGAGGGAAGTTATTGGTGGCCCTTAAGGGACTCCCACCGGGAGGGTTTACCTCAGGCGTGAGCTTGGGAGGCTGGCCTGGAAGGATCCCACCACAGGAGACAGTTGGAGGGTTTCAAGCAGGAGTGGCAGTGAAGAGAGCAAGAAGAGACAGTAAGTAGATCAGCACAGCACAGGTACAGACGAGGGAGAAAGACTGCCAGCTGTAGTAGTGCTCTCTTGAAGACTTGGCACACTGCAGCCTTCATCAAACCTTGCCCTGGGGAAACGTCATGTGCATGTCAGTCAGGGAGGACTGGGAAAAGGAAGACAGCCAGGTGTGGCTGGTGGCAGCTAGATGGGCTAGCATTTTCTGCAAGCAGTGGAACTGGGATTAGTAGCCACTGGGGACTGAAAGTTCCTGCCTGTAATGGGCTGTTACCAAACTGACAATAAGCCTGTCAGTTCCCTCAGGAGTGAACCAGCAGAAGCTGTGCAAAAGAGGAACAACATTTGTGCAAGTGGAAGTCTGAAGAGGAGTCTGTAAATAGGGAGGAAGTGTCCCTGAAGTTATTTATCGTCACACTGGGCATCCCATAATACTTTACCCCATCCAAGTTATTATCCCCTAATAAAACAATAAAACCAGGGCAAAGACTGATTTCTGTGTCCAGATGAAAGAAGGAAATGTGGTGTGACTGGATGTGCAGCAATGTGCAAACCTTTCACTTGCAGCCCCTGCAGGGGGTAGTGCTATAGGAAAATTAAAATATGTTGGGTTGTCCCCAGACAGGTAATAGAGGGGAATTCTTCCCATAGGGACATTAGTTCTGGTGACCTGGGGGTCCCCAAGGAATTCCCTTAATTTTCAGGGATTTTCTCTCACTTCCAGTTTGGCTATGGAACAGTAAGTGAAGGGGAATCTCCGCAATGGGACACAGGTCCCAATCTAATAGGAGTTCTAACCCTTGCTTTATCAAAAAAAAGCTTTGCCTATAGTTCTACTTGAAGGGCAAACTAGAATTGCCTCTGGATACCCCTACCCCATTTAGCATAAAATAATAATGCTCTGTGAACAGATGACTGCCAAACACTATTATGTGTGTTGGTGGACCAGTGACATTTTCCGCTATCTGACAGCAGAGCTTACTCAAAGTAGACTTCTTGGCAGTGAGTTAGCATGGTTAGAGGAGTGCTGCTAGAGGGCACTGCCACTGGAGAAAGCTTAACTTTAGGCAGTGTTTTGCAGGAACTCTTGCATAGTACCACAACACATGTAATGCACTGTGGTACCATTAATGTGGTACCATTAAAATAATTTTTGTTCATTACAGGCGAGTTACAGTCAATTTGGGATGACGAATACAATTTGCAAAAAAACACAAAAAAAAAAAAATAGAGAGTGCAAAATCTGGTGCAGCTGTGCACGGTAGCAAATAGACTTCTGACTTCAGCTTGTTCAATTGAGCTCTGACTAAAAAAAAAATGGCAGTCGATTCATTTCTATGCAGAGCTGCACCAGATGGTACACTCAGGGGGGTTGTACTTACTACAACACAAGTGATCTTGGGGGTGCTTTTGAGTTAGGCCCCTTTCACACGTGTGCGACTTGTACTGTGACTTAGGACAAGTCATAACCCCATGATTTCCTTTGAGTACCATTCATATCTGTGCGACATCAAGTCACACCCACTTAAAAGTAGTCCCTGCACTACTTTGGTCCGACTTTGATAAGTTGAGGTCTATAGCCCTCAAATTTACACAGGCATTCCCTGAAATCGAGGCAAAATTGTGCGACTTTCAAGTCACAGCAGTGTGAAAGGGGCCTAAAGGTGTAACTTCCCTTTAAAAAAAAAAAAAGGTCCTATGTGTAGAGAAGGGATCCATAAACATCTCAACAGAAATTAAATGGACACTAATTTGAACTAGGAGATTGAACTTTAAACGGCACACAGGTAGTTAATGTAAAAATCTAAAGGTTTTTATTATAGAAATCTAAATAAAAGTACATTCATAGGTAACAGTATAGTAATCATCGATATATGGCCCAGAGTAATGCTATAATATCACTTCCAAAGGGTTGCAATGATATAAATAAACTTAAATTGCAAGAAGTGCATATCCAACAAACAATAATGGTTGAACAGTGTGTATATAAAGTATATAGCCTTAATCATGGGTCCAGTATGGAGAATTTTTTCTTTTGCTCTGCTCTACATGTTTTGCGTTATATACGGATAGCAACACATGTTTTTAACATATTCTTTGACATTTTATGTAATTGTTTTATGTATAAAATGTGATTCATTAGTATTTTTGTTGTTCCTTTGTTTATGTATATGTTTTAACAGACCATCATGCTCCTGAAGAAGCGTTTCAAACGCGAAACATGTAGAGCAGAGCAAAAGAAAGAATTCTGCATACTGGACCCATGATTAAGGCTATATACTTCATATACATACTGTTCAACCATTATTGTTTGTTGGATATGCACTTCTTGCAATTTAAGTTTATTTATATCATTGTAACCCTTTGGAAGTGATTAGCATCGATGATTACTATACTGTTACCTATGAATGTAATTTTATATAGATTTCTATAATAAAAACCTTTAGATTTTTACATTAACTACCTGTGTGCCGTTTAAAGTCCAATCTCCTAGTTCAAATTAGTGTCCATTTCAAATATATCGGGACGTTGGCACATGTAAACTAGTGCATCCACAGTGTCACTCTGAGGATGCACATTTAAGCATTTTTCTTCAAAATCTCAACAGAAATCTCTAAGGACTAGGGTTGCCACATCATCCCTTTAATCCAGGACACATATGCCTCGTTTCCACTGAGCGGATCGGTTCGGTTCGGTATGCTATTTTGGGTGTTTCCACTACGAAAGTGTGCCATTAAACCGAACCGTACCGGACCATTCTGGGTCCTGCTTCAGATGTGGGGCCATAGGAAATGGAACGGTTCCATTAGGGGAGGAGATGCAATACATTCCACTGATTGGTGGACGTGCTAGGCATTTTTTCTAAATCCTGAATGGTCCCCGACGGTCCGATTTGCAGTGGAAACGCTCACGAGAATAGACCGGTCCATTCTAAACCGCTCCATTCTTACTGACCCGAACCGTTCCGTGCAGTGGAAACAAGGCAATATTAATTACAGAGGTTCTGAGGCTGATTTAATGCAGGTTAGGCACCGAGTTTAATTACCACCTTAATCACCTACAGAACCTGTGTAATGTGTGTCCTGGATTAAAAAGATGGTGTGGCAACCCTACTAAGGACCAAATTGATTGATGTGTCACTCCCAGAAACAAGGCTTTGCTACAGGTGCCCGATGTATGCCCATACATATATTGGAATGGTTTTCAAGGAAGAAAATGTTTGGCACAAATATATGAAAGGAAAAGCTATACAAATGTTTTCCACATTTGTCCCTTGTGTGTGAAAATCTCAGATTCTCTGATCCTGATATCATGAAAACAAGAGACCAGGGTTCTAGGAAAGCAGACTCTTCCCAATGTATACTGCTTTGTAAAATATATTCTCATTGGGCTTGTTTACATGATTAATTCTGCAGGCATAGCAGTTTAATTACACAATAGAAAAAATGCTTTGTAAAATATTTTCTCATTGGGCTAGTTCACATGATCAATCCTGCAGTGCCTAGTAGTTTACTTAGACAATGGTAAAATGGTTTCTCAGAAATTAGCTTTACGGAATAGTATACCTCCCAGAAAGCAATAAACCACAACGCTATAAGGTTACCCAGGGATCTATAAAAGTGTTCAATGAACATATTGCCATCAAGAGAGTGCATTGAAATACTCATGAAAGGCTACTTTATAACAATCCACTTTATTGCCTGCATCCTTATATTGGGCATGCTTAAAGTATCTCAATACACACAACAAATATACACAATAAATAAGGAAAAAGTAGAAATTCATAGTATTAATCTGAATTCAATGTACACAGACACATGCATGTTCTTTATGCCTGGTACATATTATTAAGAATATATAAGGTTTTCCAAAAAAAAAAATCTTTTTTGGAAAAAAAGACAGTGGCAAGAAGAAAACAGTATGTGAACAATGTCACATATTTTGGTTTCTGGCTTTCAGATAACATTGGAAATCTTATTTCCAGATGCCACAACTGATAGCTAATGACTACAAAGCCATTCATATAACGCAGTAACTAATAACTGTGGAGTAGTTTTGCCACCTCATTATTTTTAAACACATATTAATTACACAGGTTCTGTGGCTGATTAACCACTTAAAGTGGAGGTTCCATCAAAAAAACAATTCTGCTTTAAACTGTAGCTTACAACTAAAAAAGAAAAAAAAATAAGAAACATTTTTTTTTTACTCATCTGGAAATGCCTGTTGCTATGCGGTCCCACAAAATCTGCCTTTGAATCCACCTAGGATTCTGACATCATCTCCCTCTAATGCTCCTGGGAAATGTGTGTCATCATTTCCCAGGATGCAGTGCGTTGTTCAATTATCACTCCCCATCCAAGACTTCCAGGAAGTAAGTGCTTGTAGGCTTCACAATGCCCACAAGCAAACTGACAACGGTGTAGATATAGTTTTATAAACTATCTTTTTTGAATATCTATGCGGATCGGCGGCGGATTGTAAAATAGCAAGTGACCGGATTTATAATTATAAAAATGCAGGATGAAAGGACATACATTTAAAAAATGCTAATTGTGGTTGGAACTCCGCTTTAAGACCCGGACCTTTATGCAGGTAAAGGACCTGGCGTCGCTTTAACTGACAATTGTGCGGTCGTGCGATGTGGCTCCCAAACAAAATTGACGTCCTTTTTTCCCCACAAATAGAGCTTTCTTCGTTTTTTTCTTTGTCTGAATTTCTCACTTCCTGTTTATCCTCAGTAAGCTTTCCCCCATCATCCGAGCTGTTCTGGCTGGGGGTTAGTCAGTGTTGCGTCTCCCCGCAGGGATGTAGTCCCAAGGGAGGGGGAGTGCACGCAGACTATCCCCCAGTCAGAACGACTTGGATGATGGGGGCAAGCTCATCGAGGAGGAACAGGAAGTGAAAAATTCAGACAAAGAAAAAAAAAAAACATTTAGAAGGGAAATCGAAGGAAAAGGTAAGTGAACCAACAATGCACTAGCTTAAAGGAACCTATTTAGAAAATAAAAAACAAACCTTTACAACCCCTTTAAGCTTTTTAAGTCATTTTTGCACACTGGCTTCTGTTAGCCACAAGGGTACATTCTGTGACGCAATACTAATCATACAGTCTTGATTACTATACCCCTCGTTTTCCTTTGTAAAACCCAATGAGAAGAATTCATTTAGTACAGTTGCCCTCTGCTTGACTTTTGTAACCAACTTCCCTTCATTACGGTTTATGGGGCCAATATGCTCTGATCTTGCAGTTAAAAACCTTGCAAGTTTTTTTTTTTTTTTTTAAACTGTATCTAACCTTTTGTTACCTTAATCAGTACTAATTAACTCATTCTTCCTCTTACCTTAGCTACTATTATGCTTCAGATTTGTTTTCATAAATTTTTAAGTATTCATAAAACTTTTTTTTTTTTTTTCATCCATTTGTTTCTTATTTTTTTCAAGAGAGTGCATTGAAATACTCAAATGGCTACTATACAACAATCCACTTTTTGCCAGCATCCTTATATTAGACACTCATAGTATCACAATAACAAACAAATATTTGGATAAAATATTGTAGCAATTCATGAAATTAACCTAAAGTTAAAGTGCAACCACTCATATGTTGTCATAATGTGCGTTATTCAGAGTGTTTTGGTTTTCTCTGTAAACATTTATTTTCTGAAATCTAAGGCAAATGATAGTGGTTAGAGAAAAAAAAAGAAAAAAACAGTATGATGAAAAAAATGGCACATTTACATCCGCTTTGTTTTCGGGATTTCAGATAGATAATACTGGTGGTTAGCTCATCTTATATATAATTGTACCTGGCTTTATGGTTTTCCTGTTCACTCATTTTAGCCAGATGTATCTGCTTCTGGTACTCCAGTTCTGCGGTGGAATTCTTCAGCTTGCTGGAGAGGGCAGACAGGGAGTTGTCTTGTTCAGCCACTGTCTGCTCCATGTCTGCTAGGCGCAGTAAGTGAGCTGTGGATGGGACGTCCAGAGTGGGTCTCTTCACAAGCTCCTGTAACAGGTAATACAACACAGACATGAAGCAAATCCTCCTACATGAATTGTACCTGTTTACCTGACGTTTTCTCTACAGCCCTTCAAAGTGCAGAATATTTATAGCTTGTCTGAGCTTTCAGAAAGCAAGGGGTATGGAGATGAAGTTACATTGTCTAGAGCTCAGTGATAGCCGATTGCAGGGAAGGGACACAACCCCTTCACAAAGTACACAAAAACAGCTGAGGCTGTCAATCACAGGCTGTGTGCTGGAGATTCCTCCCCTGTAACCTTTTACCCTCTTGGTGTCAGGAAAACTCATCAGAAGTGACTCATACATATAGCAGAGGAAGGACACTTAGTGTTTGGATTGAGGCAAGTACACACTATAGAGGGAAATGTTTTGTTCATATGTCTGAGGTTGTGGATGGTAATGTAGCGCTACGTGTGAGCCAAAAAGCCATGACTGTATACACCTAATGGGGTGTGACCATATATTGTGACACAAAGGATGTAATGGCGAAAATTGCACCAAAATGTGAAATTCAAATCAAAATTCAAAGTGAACAATATAAACAAAAATGTAATGTAGTGTCCATAAGCAATAAAACGATGAAGATGTCATGAGATGGTGAGGAACTTTCCAACAGAAATCTTCAAATATGAGGTGGAATACATATGCGCTTACCGCAACCGTTGGACCCAAATGTCGTACGACAGTGGATCGATCGAGCTTGGAATGTCCCACAGAGATGTCACCGGAAGTCAGATGTCGTCAACCCAGGAAAGGGCAGCATGACCAGATGTTCATCGGCCACCGACTACTCCAATACTGAAGATCCTAGTAAACCTTGGGTATGGCAATCGTAAAAGATCCTCCAAGCATCCAAACATGATCTGGTTCAGGTAAGTGAGAACCCCGGCATGGGTACTGTAAACCAACTGGAGAGGGCTAAAAAAAAAAAAAAAAACTTATCTTCCACAAATTCATGTAAAGAGAAGAAAAAAATGGGGGCTCCAATGGTGTAGGTCATAAAGAGGTTTTAATGAAAAAAACAATATACATAATAAAATATAAAAAAGGTGATCACAATTCATAAGTATTAAAAGCAATATGGGGAGCAAAATGCATGGCCCGATGCAATGCCCCTGTAGACGTCCTATTGAATCGAAACGCGCCGGGCCATGCATTTTGCTCCCCATATTGCTTTTAATACTTATGAATTGTTATCACCTTTTTTTTAATTTTATTATGTATATTGTTTTTTTCATTAAAACCTCTTTATGACCTACACCATTGGAGCCCCCATTTTTTTATTCTCTTTACAAGAATTTGTGGAAGATAAGGTTTTTTTGAGCCCTCTCCAGTTGGTTTCCAGTACCCATGCCAGGGTTCTCACTTACCTGAACCAGATCGTGTTTGGATGCTTGGAGGATCTTTTATGATGGCCATACCCAAGGTTTACTAGGATCTTGAGTATTGGAGTAGTCAGTCTGGTCTTCCTGCCCTTTCCTGGGTTGACGACATCTGACTGCCTAGGAGGTAGACTCCATTTCCTTCTGGACTTCCGGTGACATCTCTGTGGGACATTCCAAGCTCGATTGATCCACTGTCATACGACATTTGGGTCCAACGGTTGTGGTAAGCGCATATGTATTCCACCTCATATTTGAAGATTTCTGTTGGGAAGTTCCTCACCATCTCATGACATCTTCATCGTTTTATTGTTTATGGACACTACATTACATTTTTGTTTATATTGTTCACTTTATTGATTTGAATTTCACATTTTGGTGCAATTTTTGCCATTGCATCCTTTGTGTCACAATATATGGTCACACCCCATTAGGTGTATACAGCCATTGCTTTTTGGCTCACACGTAGCGCTACATTACCATCCACATTTGTCTGAGTTTTGTCACATTCCTGTGTAGCTGCTTCACTCCCATTCAGGAATCATTCTTTGTTACACTTATTTTTGTTTTTGGGTAGCGCACATATTTTTTTCCCTTTACAATATGTCTGAGGTTTACAACCACTTTAAGTACCGCATATACTCGAGTATAAGCCGAGGATCTAATTTTACCACAAAAAAACCTGGGAAAACGTATTGACTCGAGTATAAGCCGAGGGTGAGAATGCAGCAGCTACTGTAAGCGGAAAAGTGGGTCAAGAATGCCCATTTGCACGCCACACTGTGCCCATTGCAACCTCACTGTGCCATACCTCACTGTGGTCATTGCAGTCTCACTGTGCCATACCTCAGGGCCCATTGCAGTCTCACTGTGCCATACCTCTCTGTGCCCATTGCAGTCTCACTGTGCCATACCTCACTGTGCCCGAGTACCTGCAATCTTGACAGGCGTCCAATTTTTAAAAGTCGCAGCTTCCTCTTGGTGTTCCATCCTGTGATAGGCATTTGACACTGTGTTCCGCCTATCACGGAGGTCCGCTCATCCTCTGACTCAGTTTCCCAGCAGACACTGTGTTCAGTGTTCCACCAATCACGGACATTCTTTCATCCTCGAACAAGAGGACGTCCACGATTGGCGGAACACTGAATACAGTGTCTGCTGGGAATTTGTCCGAAGATGAGAGGACCTCCGTGATAGGAACACAGTGTCAAATGCAAAATCATGGAACGGAACACCAGGAGGAAGCCGCGACTTTAAAAAAAAAATGGACGCCTGGCAAAAATTCAGGTACTGACTCGAGTATAAGCCAAGGGGGGTATTTTCAGCCCTAAAAAAAGGCTGAAAAACGTTGTTTATACTCGAGTATATACGGTTCTTAAAAAAATATACTAGTATAAATTTGCCATTTAATAAAATAGGCTATTTATGCAAGTGATGGAGTATCAATGCATGATTATGTAACCGTATTGTGTTGTTTTAAAAGCTAGGGTCTTCAATAACTTACTGTAAGTTAACCAAACAATGTCTCCATACACTGATGATGACCAACAAATCTGCTGCATGTACTTTAGCTGTATGCAGTTTGGAATAAATGGCTCTATAATATTAGTTTGTGTTTATACTATACACCAGCAGTTCTGAATGTACACAGTTAGCCATGGGGCATAAAGGAATGATTTGCATTGCTCCTCTCACTACCCTAAAATTAACGAAAATACTAATCTTTATTTAATTCCTATTTTGTAAGGTATGATGGAATGAGATCTGTGAATCGGATCAATGTTGCAGCAATCTAGGGGAGTGTGTATGTTTATTTATTTTTTTTAAATCCTGCAGTTCTCTTTTAAAGAAGCAACACAAATATACCCAAATGCTAGGCGTGACATTTATGCCTAGAGGATAATGTACAATATATGGAAGCACAATTCTCCATGTTTGTCTATTAAACCAATATGCAATTTTGCTGCATGATTTTTTTCACTGCAATTCAGGGGGGAGTGATACTGGCTATACACCATAATAATCTGTATCATTAGTAGTTTTTATTATTCATTTTTAAGTATCTTACCACGTGACTTTCCAATCCTGACTGGACGTCATATGACGTCCTGTCAGGAAACACTGCGCACCGGCTCGCTGTCATTACCATGTGACCTCCGTGACAGCAGGTCATATGACAGTTGTACACATTGGATGGCTTCCTTTCATGCCATTCATTGTGTACAATTGTGTTTCCTGCTGTGATGGGTCAATTTGATCACATGGTAAAGACAGGTCCAATCACAGCACATCTGATGTCATCAATCCCATGACCCCTGATGACGTCAGACGTGCTGAAGATACACGACGGGTTACGCAATATGTCACTTCTGCCATCCTGTTGGGAGCACAGGTGGAACGCAGCTTGGCGTGTTGGCACCATTTTATGTGCTTCTTAACTGGAATGAATTTTTACAAATAAATGGCTACAAGTTACACCATCATGAGTTTTTTTCCTTTACTTATGAATCCCGTCTGGTTACATCGCTGGTGAAAGGTATCTGCATTGGTGGATAAATCTTGATTTACTTTTCTGCTTAACTGACACCTGTCATGGGTGTCTGATCAATCTGGTGAGTAGGATTTTTTCCATAAAACTGGTGGAAGACGGCACTATTTCCTGTCACTGAATTTATTCATCACTGTGCACTTGATTGAAGAATTGTCGGTGGTGGCTTATGGACTTTATAATTGAAAATTTACATTCATATTTGAACACTATTTGATTGCATTATTATTTTTGTTTTTATTGTTTATACACATTTAAGCGCGGTATGAAATTAATTTTCATTTCATTATTCTTGACCTTTGGTTATACTACGAGCTGCTCTAGATTGATTTATTTGATTGGTTATATTTATAATTATTGTATCCAGGGGGCACGGCTTAAAGGTTTCGCTTTTAATTTCACTTAAATACCTTGGACTGTCTACTTTCCAAAAAGGGGTCATTTGAGGGATATTGATATTTTCCTGGCATTTTCGGGCCTCAAGAAATTAGATCTGTCAGTCTATCAGGATTGATACATTTTCACATATATACCATAGTTTGTGGACTCAATAACTTTCAAATAAACTAATATACACTGATTTGGATTATTTTCACCACAGAGATGTAGCAGAATACATTTTGGGCTAAATTTATGAAGAACAATTATTTATTTCCAAAATGTATAACAGAAATAAAGAAAACATTTCAGTGTTTTTTCATTTATTTAGCCAACAATAAAAAACCAAGCGGTGATTAAATAACACCAAAAGAAAGCTCTAGTTTGGGTACAGTGTTGCATGGCCGCACAACTGTCAAAGTGCGACAGCACTGAAAGCTAAAAATTGGCCTGGGCAGGAAGCGGGTAAAAGTGCCCTGTATTGAACTGGTTAAGGAATCATAATAAAAGATGCATGTTATCTGATGCCATATATACAAGGTACCTGAAATATCCCATTTGGGTATATTCTTTTACGAGATGCAACTTTGATGGTTATTGATACGGAAAAATACTCTTCCTAGATACTAAACACTGTATGACTAGTAAAATTTGAAGACGTACGTTTAACCACTTAAGACTCGGATTATTATGCAGGTAAAGGACCAGGCCCCTTTTTGCGATTCGGCACTGCGCCGCTTTAACTGACAATTGCGCGGCCGTGCGAAGTGACTCCCAAACAAAATTGGCTTTTTTCCTACAAATAGAGCTTTCTTTTGGTGGCATTTGATCACCTCTGCGGTTTTTATTTTTTGCACTATAAACAAAAATAGAGCGTAATTTTTGAAAAAAAATGCACTATTTTTTACTTTTTGCTATAATAAATATCCCCAAAAAAGATATACATATTTTTTTTCCTCAGTTTAGGCCGATACGTATTCTACTACCTATTTTTGGTAAAAAAAAAAAATTGCAATAAGCGTTTAACGATTGGTTTGCACAAAATTTATAGCGTTTACAAAATAGGGGATAGTTTTATGGCATTTTTATCAATATATTTTTTTTACTATTAATGGTGGTGATCAGCGATTTTTTTCCTGACTGCGACATTATGGCAGACACATCGGACAATTTTGACACATTTTTGGGACCATTGTCATTTTCACAGCAAAAAGTGCTATAAAAATGCATTGATTATTGTGAAAATGACAATTGCAGTTTAGGAGATAACCCCTACAGCGCCCCCTAGTGGTTAAGTGTGACCTCATGTGTGTTTCTAACTGTAGGGGGGCGGGGCTGGACTTGTGACGTCACTGATCATCTTTCCCTATATCAGGGAACAGACGATCAGTGACACTGCCACTGTGAAGAACGGGGAAGGTGTGTTTACACACACCTCTCCCCGTTCTTCAGCTCCTGTGACCGATCGCGGGACTCTGGCGGCGATCAGGTCCGCGGGACCCGCGGGGGCGGTCACGGGCGCGCGCTTGTGCCCAGCCGTGCCATTCTGCCGACGTATATCGGCGTTAGGCGGTCCTTAAGTGGTTTAGAGACATTCATTTGTCCAATATGCTTTGATGGAAAAGTGCAAAGTATATTTTTATACTATATTCCAATTTTAGGTATGCCATGTCAAATTTCACCCATATACATCAAATGAAAATGATGCAAAAATTGTTTTAATATTGATGATTTTGGCATACAGCTCATGAAAACCCAAAATTCCTATCTCAAAAAATTAGCATATTTCATCCGACCAATAAAAGAAAAGTGTTTTTAATTAAAAAAAAAGTCAACCTTCAAATAATTATGTTCAGTTATGCACTCAATACTTGGTCAGGAATCTTTTTGCAGAAATGACTGCTTCAATGCCGCGTGGCATGGAGGCAATCAGCCTGTGGCACTGCTGAGGTGTTATGGAGGCCCAGGATGCTTCGGTAGCAGCCTTAAGCTCATCCAGAGTGTTGGGTCTTGCGTCTCTCAACTTTCTCTTCCCAATATCCCACAGATTCTTTATGGGGTTCAGGTCAGGAGAGTTGGCAGGCCAATTGAGCACAGCAATACCATGGCCAGTAAACCATTTACCAGTGGTTTTGGCACTGTGAGCAGGTGCCAGGTCGTGCTGAAAATGAAATCTTCATCTCCATAAAGCTTTTCAGCAGATGGAAGCATTACGTGCTCCAAAATCTCCTGATAGCTAGCTGCATTCACCCTGCCCTTGATAAAACACAGTGGACCAACACCAGCAGCTGACATGGCACCCCAGACCATCACTGACTGTGGGTACTTGACACCGGACTTCAGGCATTTTGGCATTTCCCTCTCCCCAGTCTTGCTCCAGACTCTGGCACCTTGATTACCGAATGACATGCAAAATTTGCTTTCATCTGAAAAAAGTACTTTGGACCACTGAGCAACAGTCCAATGTTGCTTCTCTGTAGCCCAGGTCAGCTGTTTCTGGTTCAAAAGTGGCTTGACCTGGGGAATGCGGCACCTGTAGCCCATTTCCTGTACACAGTGGCTCTGTATGTTTCTACTCCAGACTCAGTCCACTGCTTCCGCAGGTCCCCCAAGGTCTGGAATCGATCCTTCTCCACAATCTTCCTCATGGTCCGGTCACCTCTTCTCGTTGTGCAGCGTTTTCTGCCACACTTTTTCCTTCCCACAGACTTCCCACTGAGGTGCCTTGATACAGCACTCTGGGAACAGCCTATTCGTTCAGAAATTTCTTTCTGTGTCTTACCCTCTTGCTTGAGGGTGTCAATGATGGCCTTCTGGACAGCAGTCAGGTCGGCAGTCTTACCCATGATTGCGGTTTGGAGTAATGAACCAGGCTGGGAGTTTTTAAAAGCCTCAGGAATATTTTGCAGGTGTTTAGAGTTAATTAGTAGATTCAGATGATTAGGTTAAGAGCTTGTTTAGAGAACCTTTTCATGATATGCTAATTTTTTGAGATAGGAATTTGGGGTTTTCATGAGCTGTATGCCAAAATCATCAATATTAAAACAATAAAAGGCTTGAACTACTTCAGTTGTGTGTAATGAATCTAAAATATATGAAAGTCTAATGTTTATCAGTACATTACAGAAAATAATGAACTTCATCACAATATGCTATTTTTTTGAGAACTATATATATATATATATATATATATATATATATATATATATATATATATATATATATATATATATATATGCTTTGTAGAGAATGGGGGAAAACAAATCAGCACTGGAAATTTTACAGAGGCATAAAATAGACAAGAATAATAAATAGAAGTGGCTGATATGTCCTCTTTTAGATAAGGCACCTCATCCCAAAGACAAGAATACGTTTTACATTTCAGGTCAAAGCCACCATACACTGTATTGTATTAAAAACTGTTTGTGGGGTCTTCTCGACAAGGGCCAATGTCACAATTTCATTGTCCCCCTCTGCACACTCCACCATGCAATATCCTATGAAGACATAGGATATACCCCGGTGGTTTAGAATCCCTATGTTTAAACTCTTCAAATAGAATATACCCCACATATTCTCTGATTTAAAAGGTGATATCTCTACAGGGGGTCACCAGGTTCACCAATTACAGTCCTTTTTGGCATAACTCATCGTATAGAAAATTAGTAAAGCTGCCATGTACAGGAATTTGGGCTCGTTGGGGTATCACCCACTTACGGTAGGTCTTTCCAAATTGCACACGTTGCTCATTTAAGGACCTGCAGGCCACATTTCCATCTCCCTCTCATGCTGCAATTCTACTACTTCCAACTTTGTCATGCTGTCCACTCTCATGGCTTAGTGACCGATTGGTCTCTGTCTCCCACACCTGTTTTTCGTTATGTTCACTCCGTACAGGATACATACGGGTTTATTTCCAAATGTTATGGTACATTACTGCCATCCTACTTAGAAGGTTACCCTTGTAATGCTATATATAATTATGTGGGCATTTTGTAGGAGGAGCTTTTGGGATAATGTTCGATAATCAGTCCTGTAAGGCTCACTTGACACTGCTCAGAGGCTCTCACAACTATACATTGTGCTTCGAGCCCGCTATAGGCCTCCGAAATGGAACCCTATTGGTATCTTGCAATCTCCCTTTTGCGCTAAATGTGCCACTATGCAAGTGAACCTTGTACACCTTTTATGGTGCTGTCCCAAACGTTATTGTTATTGGGCAGGTGTGGTTAATGTTAATTTGTTTTTTCAGATTACTATTCCGATTGAACTCACCTGATGCAACACGCATAGGACAAACAGTGGAAAGACACATTCCAGTTTAATGTGTTAACTATTGGTTAGTAGCTTTGAATCCACGGTCATTGTGCAATATACGTTTTGGAGTTCATGGACTGGCCTACTGCTGATAAATGTGGCTAACTAAATATGCATACTGTATTCCTTGAACATGCATACAGGTTCGGTAGGACCTGCTAAAGAATCTTTCCTGTTCTATTTTATGGGTTAGGCTTAGGGAGGCATGTTGCTTGCCAAGACTTACATCCCTCAGTCTATGTTACCAAACGACCCCTGCTGGCTCCTTTCACAGCAGTTGGCTATGAGTCTGCAAGCTACAGAGCCTAGGCAATGCATTTCCATTATTGTGCATCCTTTATGTAACAGGTGGCAGGAACATTGCATACAGAATCACAACTTATAACATCTGGAATCTGCCCCTAGTTAGTCAGCTGAGGCACTGCATCTAAGGACTGTCATCTGGTATTGTAAGAGCTGCCAGAGTTCTACGTAGATGAATGGTAAGAGCTGCTAGGGTCCTCATTAAATTCATGGTAAAGCATAATGTAATCTATTTAAAAATAATTAACAGAAGAATCAAGTTGCAAATACAAACCAGAGCAGCCTCCTTAAATTTGCTAAGTGAGGCATCTGAATGTACATCCAGCTTCAGATGTAGCGCTTTAAGATCCTCTGCATGCTTTTTTGCACTCTCTTGCTGTTCCTGTTGGAAGTAAAATATTATCATTATAGTTTGCATTATTTGCATTCAATCGAACTAAATAAATGGCAACTCTGTCTACAAAATAAATAGTCTCCATAAGCAGCAAACGATTACATGTGATGAAAAGTTAAGTATCAAGTCTCTGGGTACGGATACTTCTGCACAGGGATTAATATCATAAGAAGGCGATCATAAGTGATTTAAATTTTTAAAACGCAGGAAAAGATACACAGCCATTTACACTCAAGTTGTTTATGTGCTCTGTCTCCATGGTTACTCGTAATTAACAGTCAAGGATTTTTTTTTTTTTCCAGATCTCGACTTATTGACTTCTCATAAGACAGCGGGTAGTTTTGAGCATGTCAGATGAGCATCAAATTACCACTTCAGACTTTATTCACTGTATAGAAACAGCTGAGATGAAAATGCTCCAACAGAGGTCTAAATAATTGGTTAGCGTTTGTAATGTTACAGTTTACTTGCAGTAATGAGCAGCTGTAGCATTCATTTCATTGTTGCCTCTAAATGGCACTTATAAATACAGTGGTGGAAAAACATCAAGACTATCCAGGCATATAAGCACACAGACACATTACACTATATTAAATTGCAACGTGGGCAGCAAAGCTCCATCTATATTCATTTTGTCAGTTTTAACGGAATATCCATAAAGTCCATGGAACCTTGTCTTCCCTTGGTTGCACGCCACTGCTCTCAGTAATATGCCTTATGGGAGCATTGCTTCAAAGAGGGTTAAAATGATATGGAGAAGACAGCGAGTGATATACACTAAAGAGAGGCATTTCCACTGCACTAATACAATGCTGTGCAAAAGAGATGCCATGTTATTTACACCCAGCTTACATATACACTAACAATTGTATAATGTTTATGTAAATGGCTATTGGAAAAGCAAAAAGATATATAAAAAAAAAAAAAAGAAGTGTATGGAGAGCAGCTGCGATTTTCACAGTATAGTGGGCCAACTTGGTATCCTTCACTTGCTGGACGTCTTCCAAAGTTCTCTGGCACTCTGCTTTATTTTAATATAAATGAGCTTCAGAAAGGGTGCTCTAGAGACAGAACAATAAAACCACACTCAAATCCCATGTTACTTCAGCATCACATTTTAAACAAAATAAAGGGCAACCTGTTAACTTTGAATGCATTTGTGATCTACTCCAATATTCACAAAACCCCCCATTTAACCAGATACTAGAAACTAGAGGTACCCTTGAGACACTTTTATACTGCTACATCATGCAAGTCATAGAACATGCTGAAATTTGTAGATGACAGACAGTAAAGATCAGAGCCAAAACTTAAGTGTAGCTTTCCAATTTTCATCAGCGTCAAAAAGAAGAACAGGTCCCATGGCCTCTTAAGCAAGGAAAATGAAGTTGTACTTCGAGCACACAAAAAAAAAAAAAAAAAAAAAAAAAGGTTGTCGTCATTTACTGCTGGTGGTATCCATAGGTGTGTAAGAAAGGATTGTGACGGTGTACAGTAATGGAAAAAACTGATCAATTCATAGTTGGGCAAATTAAGGCCTTGTATATACTGTATATATAGCGTGGGCTTAGGACAAAAGAGGCTGCAAAGAAATTGATTTAAAAATGAACACAGGTATGTGCAGTCACCACAAGGTCTGCAGTTCAAGGTTTGGTTCTAGGGTTAAGCTGAAATGTATGCTTAGGCTACAGGTTTAGGCTCAGGTTAACCCCTTCCAGACCAACCGCCACAGTTCTACTGTGGCAGGTAGGTGTAATGACACTCCTGTCTGAAATTAGCGTAAGTATGGATCTCAGTTGCGGAGGCTTCTCAGGTCTAAACCCAGTTCACTCTCAATCTCAGAAGAGAGTTTTGGGTTAGGTCATCACAGCCTCAAGGGGAATAAACAGAATTTGGGAGACGCTTATTACCTCATAAGCGTAGTTAAGTCCAGGACTACTTCTAAAGTGTACCAGCTGAGGGAAAGGAGCAACTAAACTGAAGTGGAGATGGACGTCACCCAGGTTACTTAGTAGTATGACAGAGTACTTAAAGCTATAGTAACAACTACAGGTAAGTTAGACGTCTAACAGTCCTTGATAATCACTGGCTTAGTTCATAGGCAAGTAAAAGGTACTTTGCAGGCATATAAGGCACACAGCAGCTCCTAGGTATGAATAAGTATACTCCACAGATATGAATGAATAAATGGTTGCTACATGAACATCTGAGTACTTGCGGTTATGGCTGAGTAGCAGGTGGTTTGCCAAGGGTTCATGCTGGACTGGACCAGGAGGGGTCTGAAGGCAGCGCAGTATGCTGGAAGAGCAATCCTCGTAGCGCTGGTTAAGTGGTGAGATCTGGTGTGAAGGTTCGGGGTCCCAGGTGGCGGCAGGTGTCCCAGTATTTTGTTTGAACGACCTGCAGTCAAACCTGGGCGTTTAAATTTGCCACGGAGCTCAGAAGGAGGAGCCGCGGCAGGCCAAGACGCACTTCTGCGTTCCAGCGTGGAACGCAGACCTCCGCGCACCGGAAGTGACCCGAGCGCATTGCAGAACGGAGCACAGCTGTTCGGGAACAGGTGCAGCTGCGCCCGTTCTGCAGAGTGTAACGGCGGTGGCGTTACAGTAGGCTCCTCTGGGCGAAGCGTTACCTTACGTCATATTGCCTTTTGGCCACGTGCCCATGCTCGCTGCCAGAGGCACGCATGCCCGTGGCTCACTTCCCAAGCCGATGCGAGTGCCTGGCCGGCGCAATGACCGATGGGCCCCCCGTGATCACAGAACCGGGATCTGTGTGTGTACCTGACAGACGTAGGTGTCACCCGATCAATATACTTTTTTGTTCTGAAAATATTTTAACCAGTATTTTTATGATAAAAAAAAAAAAAAAAATCTCAATCTTCACATACTAGAAAGCAAAACTTTGCAATCACCCCTAAGGCCCCTTTGGATGAGAGGTCCGATCGGGTAAACCTGTCAGTTTTTCAGGCAGACCTGATCTAACGCTCCATATTCTCCTTCGACAAGCAGTTGGATGTAAACAGATATGTTTCTATTTACAACCGTCTACCTCCAATCTAGCAAAAAACAAGCCGATGGGGATCCGTTCCTCTCCATCTGGCCGGATCGGATTGGAAAGCAGCTGGGTGTAAATGGACAACTGGCCTGTTTATATCCCTTTACATCCATAGAGCAGAGCGGGCTGTGTCCATGTCTGCTCTGCATAAGTAGAGTGGACAGGGACTTGTCATCTGGCTGCTCTGCTTAGCTCAGCAGGGGATCAGCAGACAGATCCCGGTTGAGAAAACCCAGAGTTAAGCAGAGTTCTGGCCCATGTGAAAGGGGCCTTAGTGTTCTGGAATTAGTGATTCACACTACCCTGTGTCTAGTGTGAATTCTCTGACTTTTCACATACCTCTCGTGCTTTTGCTAAAAGATGTTGATATTTCTTAACAACTTCTTCTTTTTGATTAAGTCGAGCTTGCATATTCTCAATCGTTTGATGAGCAACTTTTAAGGCCTGGCGCATCTCTGAATCCTCTTCTTTTTGGTTAAACTCGGATAGCAGCTTCTCTCTGTCTATGACTGCAGGGATTCGCAATCTCAGTTCATTTATCACTTTGTCACGACTCAAAACATTTTGCTCAGCTGTCCAGAGGAGAGCTCCTTTTTCTTTAAGTTTCTGAAAAAAAATACAGGATGTTAATTGTCATTCAAAAACTTCTTATTGGGATTATGAATTCAATTGGCTGGAAAGACAGACCATAAAGAGCAAGTGCAGTGCACGACTTTGTGTCCCGGAGATACATTTAACCTAGAACTATAGGCAAGTTGCATAAATTTATTATTAAATATGCAAAATGATAAACACGTTGTCAATGCCAGCTTTTTGTGCTTTGATGCATGCAAAAAGGAAACAGCACCCTATAAAGTTTTAAGCTTACAGTAGTAAAAGTTACTCTACAATATGTTCCCGCTTGTGCAACCAATAACTATGAAGACGTTACATACAAGGAATTGACCCATCAGCAAACATGCTGTACTCACAGTAAAAAAAAAAAGAATTAAAAAAAGTAAATAACTTTAGCAAAAGCTTGCAAATTGACACAAGATGCTCAAGATGCTCTTTTATATTAAAGTAGAACTATAGGCAATTTATTACCCTTGCTTACTCCAAAATGAAAAAAAATGCCTATAGTTTTACTTTAATATAAAAGAGCATCTTGAGCATCTTGTGTCAATTTGCAAGCTTTTGCTAAAGTTATTTACTTTTTTTAATCATTTTTTTTTTTTAATTGAAATTTTTTCTTTCAGTTATCCCCAGAAAAGTGTTATTGCCCGTCAGCTTTGTTTGTTTTTTTCCCATATGTGTCCCACTGGGGGAATTCACCTTCACGTCCTGTCCCATAGTCAAAGCAGGAAGTGAGAGGAAAGCCCTGCAAATTAAGAGAATCCCTTGGGCCCCCAGAAGCCCTCCATACTTTTCTGGGGACAACTCAAAATTTGGGGTTTTGTTTTACGCTCTCAATAATGGTAAACAGGACACATAGAGAGGGTGAACCTCCTTAATAGGGGCACAAACAGAAATAAAAACCTAATAGGTGTTCTAATTTATCTCCAATCTGTTCAAAACTATAAAAAAAAAAAAAAGTTTTGCTTTAGTTATACTTTAACGTGTTTATTTTGTAACAAATGCTTCCCTCCAGTGGTCAGAAGTGACACTGCATGTTTAATAATGGCCAAATTTACAAATTGTTCAGGTGGATTTTTTATCAACCTTTATGTCAAAGGGTAGAATTCAACACCCAAAGGTGCCTACTATTCAATAAGAAGCACATGTCCAATAATACAGGGTTCCAAATCTGCTTTGATACATACATCTGAATGTGAATTAGAGCTGCACAATTAATTGATAAAAGATCATGATCTCGATTTGAACCCCCCCACACGATCTTAATCCAGCATTTCAATGATTCATGTAAAAAGTGCAGAGCAGTTCCCTGCTCACAGCGGTCATAAAAAATAAAAAAGCAGCCAGCATGCTGAAAGAAACAGATAAAAAGAAAGAAACATTGTATCTTTCTGTTTATTAATTTACAAATCAAAAGGGCCATTTCACATGTATGGATCCCGTGAGGATCCGTACCTTTATCATCTGCTTGCTCAGCAGGGATCGCTCTGTTGATCCCTGCTGAGCCGGCAGATGATAGGGCGGTCCCTGCACACTGTAAAAATAAAAATTATGGGGTTTTTATTAAATTGTTGCTCCGTTTAACCCCTTAATATTTTAATCAGCCTTCATTAACTCCTTATTCTTCTTCTCCATTTAATTATTATTTTCCTATTGATTTTTATTTACTTCTATTTTACAAAATATTAATAATTACAACTTTTTTCTTGTTTGCTTTGTTCATTAATATTTTTACAGCTTTAAACATATATTTACATGTTTCAAATTACAAATAAATAAAAATGTAAAATAACTTTTCAATGCTTTGCACCATTGCCGACAGCTGAAGTATAAACAAAAAAGCTGTGATGGTATTGGTGAGAACTATAAAATAAAATGAAAAAAAAAAGGACACTAATATAGAAATAAATGATCATTTTTTTTTATTTCTTTACACATTACATTATTTTTTATTACAATTCTTTAAATTTGATTGAAGCAAAGAGTATTATGTCTTATTTTATTGCCATCTTGTTTGATAATCTAATGTTCAGGGGTTGAAAATCTTTCACATAAAAAAAAGTTCAGAATCGTGATCTTTATTCTAAGCAAAAAAATTGTGATTCTTATTTTATCCAGAATCGTGCAGCTCCAATATGAATGGACATATCCAGCCAAAATGTGTTTCTTTATTTAGTTTTGAATAGCATGGTAAAAGGTTAGAATCTCTCTTTAGCTTTAACTGTTGTCTGTGTCTACATTGGAGAGATTTGCCATCACTTCCTGTCCTGGTGACAAAAAATTACACCAACTGTGACAGAAGCAACAGGGAAAATACTATTTTGAGGAGAAGGGGGTAAAGGTTAAAACCTCAGAGGTTTGTATTGCTGTCTGTGCCTACCTGTTTTGGTGACCCCTTGTCAGCTGTCACATAGCCAATATAATACTGATGGTCTTTAGGTATAAACATGAAATATGGCAAAATAAGTTTTATTAATTTGAATACTGCATATACATACACATTGCAGTAACATTTGGCTTCACTAATATATCAATCAGAATTGAAAGTGACAGTAAGATGCCTAGGGCCACGTACACACGGTCGATCCATCCGATGAGAATGGTCTGACGGACCGTTTTCATCGGTTCACCGCTGAAGCGGTCTGATGTGCGTACACACCATCAGTTCAAAATCCGATCGTGTCAGAACGCGGTGACGTAAAACACATGACGTGCTGAAAAATACGAAGTTCAATGCTTACAAGCATGCGTCGACTTGATTCTGAGCATGCGCGGGTTTTGAACCGATGCTTTTGTTTACTAACCATCGGTTTGGACCTATTGGTCAGCGGTCCATCGGTTCAATTTTAAAGCAAGTTCTCTCATTTTTGTCCGAAGGACAAAAGACTGATGGGGCGTACACACACACACACACACACACACACACACACACACACACACACACACACAAACGGTTTGGACCGATGAAACTGAACTTCAGTCCGTTTTCATCGGTTTGGACCGATGGTGTGTACGCGGCCTAGGACCTTTTCATTACTTCAAACTATCCACCAGTAGAGAAGTGAAGTTTTAGAGGCAAGGTTCAGTTTGCAGTAATAAACCAGGTAAAACTCTGACCTTTATTTAGGCCCAGGAAACAGAAAGCATAGCGAGAGATTTACTAAAATTGGTGCACAGAATCTGGTGCAGCTGTGTATAGTAACCAATCAGCTTCCAACTTCAGCTTGTTCAATTAAGCACTGACAATTAGCCCTCGTTTACACCGGGCCGATTAGACATGTCAAATCGCATGCCAAATCGGAGCCTACTGCCACTGTCAATGGCACTGATTCCAAAAAGTAGTTCCCGAACTACTTTTGGCAACTTCGGGGGCAATTTCAATAGACAGATGTCTATTGAAATTGCCCCCGAAGTTGCCAAAAGTAGTTCGGGAACTACTTTTTGGAATCAGTGCCATTGACAGTGGCAGTAGGCTCCGATTTGGCATGCGATTTGACATGTCTAATCGGCCCGGTGTAAACGAGGGCTAATTGTCAGTGCTTAATTGAACAAGCTGAAGTTGGAAGCTGATTGGTTACTATACACAGCTGCACCAGATTCTGTGCACCAATTTTAGTAAATCTCTCGCTATGCTTTCTGTTTCCTGGGCCTAAATAAAGGTCAGAGTTTTACCTGGTTTATTACTGCAAACTGAACCTTGCCTCTAAAACTTCACTTCTCTACTGGTGTACCGCCTACTGGTGTACCGCCTACCCCAACTAAGTCGGGGAATAAACAAGTCGGGGTAAGCGTCTTGCATGAACTTCGCACAATTTCAAACCGGCATTTCAGTCCGACTTCGTGGGCGATTTGAGAAGCATCTGTGCGGGTCCATGCACAGATGTGCATGGACCCGCACAGATGCTTCTCAAATCGCCCACGAAGTCGGACTGAAATGCCGGTTTGAAATTGTGCGAAGTTCATGCAAGACGCTTACCCCGACTTGTTTATTCCCCGACTTAGTTGGGGTAGGCGGTACACTTTGGTGGGTGTGGGTCAGCCACGCCCTGTGACCTTTGACCTCTGGAAACCCGCCTTCTGACCTTTAACCTCTGGGGGAGGTCCCTGTTCCAATTCCTGAGTCGTAGCCATATTCTTCAATGGGAAACCCCAAACCCCAACCCCTAAGCCTAACCCCTAAACCTCATTCAGTGTGAACCCAAGATAAAACCCATAATGTTATACATTGAACATTAAACTTTCTGCATTGTGTGCCCTAATACCAGTTGACCCCTTTTTAACTTCAAGTACGGCCTTGCTGGTAATTTAGTATCTATATCATGCTTTCCTTTTAATGTCTATACAGTGCCTTGAAAAAGTATTCATACCCTTTGACATTTTCCAAATTTTGTCTAGTTACAACCAAAAACGTAAAATGTATTTTATTGGGATTCTATGTGATAGACCAACACAAAGTGGCACATAAAACTGAAGTGGATGGAAAATGAGAAATGATTTTCTAATTTTTTTTTTACAAATAATTTTTGGGACAATTTTTACAGCGATCAGTGCTATAAAATGCACAGATTACTGTGAAAATGACACTGGCAGTGAAGGGGTTAACCACTAGGTGGCGCTGTAGGGGTTAAGTGTTCACTAGGAAGTGATTCTTACCGTCAGGGGATGCGACTTGCTGTGACACTCGCTGATCATTGTTCCTGATGACAGGGAACACGATCAGTGACAGTGTCACTAGGCAGAATGGGGGAATGTTGGGCCAGATCCACCTAGCGCGGCGCTTCTTTACGTCCGGCGTAGTGTATCTCAGATACACTACGCCGCCGTAACTTCCCGTATCCACAAATAATTTGCGGCGTAGTGTAAATGTGTCGGCGTAAGGGCGCGCAATTCAAATGGCTAAGTTGTGGGCGTGTTTTATGTTAATACGTCTTGACCCGACGTAAATTACGTTTTTTCTGAACGGCGCATGCGCCGTCCGTGGGGGTATCCCAGTGCGCATGCTCCAAATTAACCCGCAACAAGCCAATGCTTTCGACGTGAACGTCATTCTATGCAAAGCCCTATTCGCGAACGTTTTACGCAAATGACGTACACAACGGAAAATTTGACGCTGGCCCGACGTCCATACTCAACATTGGCTACACCTCATATAGCAGGGGTAACGTTACGCCGAAAAAAGCCTTACGGCCAGCGTAAATATGCACCTTAGATCCGACGGCATACTAAGACGTACGCCAGTCGGATCTAGCCCAGCTTCAGGCGTATCTTATTTTGTGGATACAAAACAAAGATACGCCGGAGCAACCTAGAAGTTACGCAGCGTATCAATAGATACGCCAGCGTAACTGCTTTGTGGATCTGGCCCGTTGTGTTTACACTAACATCTCCCCGTTCTATCTCTCCGTGAGACGATCGCGGGTATGCCTGCGGCGATCGAGTCTGCGGGACCCACGGTCGGGCTCACGAGTGTCCACAACAACCGCTTCTTAAAGGGGACGTATATATACACGTCCTTCTGCCTGCCCGTGCCATTCTGCAGACGTATATCTGGATGCCCCGGGCAGCAAGTGGTTAAACAGCACCTGCACCAAGAAGGCGACCTCCAGTTTTCAGTATGCAGCAATGTACCTGCTTGGCATGAAATCCAGAAGCTAGCGGCATCACTGTAGTAGAAGTACCTACTACAGTGATTTCAAGCTCCCAGGAGGATCCTACAGGTATGGCACATACATACTTACATTGGTCCAAGCTTGATCAATGAATGTAAAAATTGCCATACCTGGAGTTAGACTATAAAATATATCAAAACTATTTTTTTAAAGTTGCGGCTTCCTCCTGGCGATCCGTTCGCGATAGGCATTTGACACTGTGTTCCGCCTATCACGGAGGTCCTCATCCTCGGACAGTTTCCCAGCAGACACTGTGTTAAGTGTTCTGCCAATTGGACGTCCTCTTGTTCGAGAATGAAAGAATGTATGCGATTGGCGGAACACTGAACACAGTGTCTGCTGGACAGTCCGAGGATGAGCGGACCTCCGTACCTACTACAGTGATTTCCAGCTTCCAGGAGGATCCTGCAGGTATGGCACATTCATACTTACATTGGTCCAAGCTTGATCAATGATGAAGCCATGTAAAAATTTCCATACCTGGAGTTAGACTTTAAAATATATCAAAACCATTTTTTTAATTCTCGATAGAATAGGGAATTATTGCCATCTGTATTCCATTGGGGGGAAATTTTCCTTTATCTCTGGCCCTTTTCACACAAGTGAATGAAGTGAGAGGAAACCTCTACAAAATGAATACCCCCCCCCCCCCCCCCCAGAATAAGGACTACTGGGAACCGTGCACCCTGAACTGTACCAAGGGATGATCCAGATATTTCAACTGTCCATTCTTCTTTCCCTACCCAGGGAAAAGGCTATTTAAAAACAAGTGGAATGTCATGCCTACAGACAGCGAAACAGTTGGAGAATGTAATCAATAAGCAGCCGCCATAACTGTCGCTGCTAAACCTAACTGACATGTTCTGATTTATAAGACAGGGAGATTGCCAGTGAAGCCTGACAGTTTGACTCACAGCAAAGGTTGAAAACTAAATAAAAGGACGGCAGTAAAAAATTAGGTGGAGGAGTATTAAAAGGTGCTTGCAATTTTGTAAGTCAAATGGCTCATTTAACAAGTTATTTCTTTCAAAATGATGATTCCCATCTCAAAATAGAAATGTATATATTTTACACAGAAAGGGAAATTTGGAAGTCTGACACTAGCAAATTCTGTGCCCGATTTACAGTAACAAAGTAAAAAGCATGATGATGTATGCAAAACCATGATACTTTAATTTAGCATCTTTTAGACTGTAAGCTCTAACGAGCAGGGACTTCCAATTCCTCCTGTATTGAATTGCATTGTACTGTGCTGTCTGCCTTCATTTTGTAAAATGCTGCGCTATATACATATTTTTTTTCTGAATTATACAGGATTTATATAGTGCCAACAGTTTGCGCAATGCTTTACATCATGAGGGCTTGAATAGCATGCTTTCAAAATTTCCGACAACAAATGTGTGATGATGGATTATCCGATTGGGTGTACACAAGTCCGTCAGAAAAAAAATCCAAAGTACAAACACGCATGCTCAGAAACAATGCTAACTATAGCACAACATTAGCAGAAGTTGCACAAAAAGTGGCGCTAAAGAGCTGAAAAACCACAGTTTTGTATTTGTTGGCTGAGAATTTTTGCAGAACATCTGTATGCAGAACAAGTTCACGGCAAACGCCCTTCGGACAAAATTCCACGATACGATGGAAATCCGATCAAGTGTATGAGGCTGGAAGCCGCGACTTTTAAAAAATGGACGCTTGTCAAGATTGCAGGTACTCGGGCACAGTGAGACTGCAATGGGCACAGTGAGGTATGGCACAGTGAGACTGCAATGGGCACAGTGAGGTATGGCACAGTGAGACTGCAATGGGCAAATGGGCATTGTTGACCCTCTTTTCCGCTTACAGTAGCTGCTGCATTCTCACCCTAGGCTCATAATCGAGTCAATACGTTTTCCCAGTTTTTTTTATGGTAAAATTAGGTCCTCGGCTTATACTCGGGTCGGCTTATTTTTGAGTATATACGATAAATATTTTAATATTTAGTATAAAGACACCAGTACAATTATGCTAATTGTAGCAACGTATACTGTATATAACAGAACTAAATTGAGACTCCATATTATTTCATTTATAACATATGCAAGTAAGAGTTGTAAAATTTATATTAAAATATTCTCTCATATTTCTGTGTTCCAACACGGTCAGACCTACCTCTTGTAATGTTTGGCATATGGTTTTGGTTTCCAGGATGGTGCGCACATGCTCTTTTATTTTGTGCAGTGCTAGGTCAAGTTGTTGTGGGAGGGGTAGACTAGAATCGGGCATTTCTCCAGTAGCTTCTTCAAACTAGAAGACAAAGATAGCGCGTTATTAAAAAAGAAAAATAAGCAATAACAGACAATTAAACCAATCAAAGCAGGTACCTTCCGTGCAGTGATAAGCACTTCATGTTGTTGCTGCTCATACATATCTAGCTGACGCTCAAGTTCCACCTCTCTTTGATCCCAGGCCATTTGACGTTCCTCATGAAACTTAGGGATTAAAAAAAAAATAAAGAATATATAAATACACACATACATACACACATACATACACACACAATGTATAGTTTAAGGGCACTTTCAGATGGGCAGTGATGCATGACCACCCTCTGAAAAGCGATCCACGGAGGCTGGCTTCCTGCCACCTCCTGAAATGGCAATTTTACAATACGGGACTGCACCGCAACTGTGGACCAAGTGCTAGGCTTGTACTTTCGGTGCAACCCCATTGATCTCAAAGGGTGAGTTTGACAGACGGCGTTACCTGTTGCAGTGCAGCCCGAATTTTAAGTGTTTGTAATGGCTCAAGTTTGTTTTTTACCTTCATGCATTCTATGCAAGAAGGTAAAAAACCTTCTGTGTGCAGCACCTCCCCCCCCCCCCCAATACTTACCTGAGCCCCATCTCTTTCCAGCGATGTGCACGAGAACAGCGACTCTCCTGGGTCTCTTCCTCCTCACTGGCTGAGAAAGCAGTGGCAGCCATTGGCTCCCACTACTGTCAATCACAGCCAGTGAGCCAATGAAGGGAGGAGAGCAGGGACAGGGCCGAGCTGTGCTCTATGCGAACGGACATACAGAGCAGTGGCTTAGGAGCCAGTCTGCTCGGTGCCCCAATTGCAAGCTGCTTGCTATGGGGGCACTCAGCATGAGAGAGGGTCAGGAGCGCCGGTGGTGGACCCGAGACTAGGAGGATTGGGGTTGTTCTGTGCAAAACCATTACCCAGAACAGGCAAGTTTAACAAATGTGTTAAAAAAAAAAAAGAAAAAAGCTGCATTTTATAACACTTTAAATTGCAGTCATAAAGCATCATGGCTATGGCATGTGTATAGTCCTTTCAGGCTGTAATGTTAGAAATCCCAGGGGCTGTTGAGGTGTAAAAACCGGGCCTCAGTTTTTACAGCCCCCTTGGTATATTACACTTAATAAAAATAAAAAAAATGTATAATCTTTCTCGCTCTCTCAGATTAGAAATGCTGGGTGCAACAGCCTGTTTATATATAGCAATATATATTTGTAATTGATTCCTATTCATGGGGGTCTTTACCTTGCCTTGTTGAACAAGCTCTTCCTCCAGATTGGTAATTGTTCGCTCCTGTTCAGACATGACAGTATTCAAATATTTCATTTCTTCTTTCTTCTGATTTAACTCACGAGTTCGTTTCAGGTCCTGCAGACGCACTTCCTCCATTTTCTTGTGCCATTCTGTAACCTGTAGATATACATTTTCAAGCCTTTACTAAAGCAGATTTGAAGCCTCGTACATACGACCGGTTTTCCAGAGAGCATTTGGCCGGGAATCCTGATGGTAAAATGGTGAATCTGCTCTTTATTTTCCCGTCGGGATTCCCGGCAGAGTATTTCCTGCCGAGAAAACCGGTCGTCTGTATGCTTACCTGCAGGGTAGAAAAACCACACATGCTCGATAACACTTCGAAACATGTGCGGTAGAATACAACGTTAGTCTGGGGTGTAGCAAGATGGCGGCGACAAAATTGAATGTGACGAGACACCGGCTTGTCGTAGTTGATGGCGTCACCGCGTTCTTGCCATTCAAAAGAACGGCAGGTTTTTGTGTGGCCATGTGTATACATGGCTTTTCAGGGCAAGCCTGTCAGGAATCCCGTCGGGAAAACCAACATTTTTTTCCCCCCAACGGGATTCCCGGTTGTGTGTACAGGGCTTAAGTGTTCCGTAGTGTTCAGCATAAACTTTGAAAAAATTCTGTCTATCTAATTAAAAAAATGACGTGTCACCAAAGCACTAAAAATTAGTGCAATACCCATTGCAGGGAAATAATGCCTGAATAGGGTACAGGCCGTTGCCTTCTATGGCTCGTCAATGCTTGGGTTTTCTGTATTTTTAGCTCTTTCCCCAATATTCCTTTTCCTACCTTCTTGTTATCTCAAAAAGGGGGTACGAAATCAAAAGTTGGAGTGATGCATTATTACAGGTCATCACTGCTGGATTATCAAAGGCAGAGATGTCTCTGTAGGCAGATGGTTAATTCACAAAAATCTATCCACCCATCCCTATCTATATATCTCACCCACCAATCTGAAGATCCCAAAAAATTTAATTTACATTAAGCAAATACATTTTTAGTTAGTTTTGGTTGGAGTATGTATATTTAAAACGCCTTCCAGGTTTATTTTTGCTGGCCAGTGTTTGATTGCAGGGATTTTCCTTCACTTTTGGTCATGTAGGCAAGACCCGCCCTCCACCCGAGACATGCCGTGCCTCCCTATGATCTTTGGTCGGTTCAAGGTAAGTGAGGGGGTGAAGTTACAGGGAGTGAGGACACTAGTCTGAAAAGAAGTGTGTGCTGCTGACTCGCTGAGGACATTAAAGTGAAAGTGGAGTTGTTGAGGGCTGTGATGTGGTGGGGGGGCTGAGCGGACTGTGATGTATGGGGAAGATGTGGATATATTACAGTGGGGAGAGGTGTGGATATATTACAGTGGGAGACATGTGGATATATTACAGTGGGAGACATGTGGATATATTACAGTGGGAGACATGTGGATATATTACAGTGGGAGACATGTGGATATATTACAGTGGGAGAGATGTGGATATATTACAGTGGGAGAGATGTGGATATATTACAGTGGGAGACATGTGGATATATTACAGTGGGAGAGATGTGGATATATTACAGTGGGAGAGATGTGGATATATTACAGTGGGAGAGATGTGGATATATTACAGTGGGAGAGATGTGGATATATTACAGTGAGGAGAGATGTGGATATATACAGTGAGGAGAGATGTGGATATATTACAGTGGGGAGAGATGTGGATATATTACAGTGGGGAGAGATGTGGATATATTACAGTGGGGAGAGATGTGGATATATTACAGTGGGGAGAGATGTGGATATATTACAGTGGGAGAGATGTGGATATATATTACCCTGTATTAAACAGACATTGTAGTTAACACACATATGGCGCCCATATCTACAGTAGACACTGCACTATGGAGAACAAAATAAAATGTTTCTGGAAGACATCAGAACTGCAGAACATTAAAACGAAAGCACATTTACTCTGATCAACTCATGCCCTAGAAAAGCGACATAAAATGTGTTGTGACAGGCTACTTCAAAATGAAAAATTAAGCAATAATTTCTACAGTCTTGTCAGCTGTTTTGTCCATTTAGTATGTTTTTTCCCCCAATTCACAGATAAAACCCCTGCAATACCTAATAAATTACAATAAATCAGATACCTAATGGTAAATTAATACCAAATGTCAGAGCATGGTTGATATTCCACACTATGTCAATGGTTCCCATACAAAACTAATTTATTAATCTTCTGTGTGAACTGCTGTCTATGAGTATACTCAACAACTACTTTATTATATGTACTGAAATATTTTAAATTTACTGCCTATTTGCAAAGACATAAAGAAGCATTTCATCTAAATTTGTCATTACTAATAAAACTAAGTGACAACTTTTCTGCAACTCACGAAAACACGAATAATGAGATCTATTCATTTTATTTTCTAAGGCTGCAACCCTACTTTGAGTCCGTTCATCGCAAGATCCCACTCTCCCTGTTCAATAATACAATAGAATTTTTAAAATTCTTGTACTTACCCCAAAATATTTTTTTCTTAAGGTCAAATTGAGGGACGCTTGAATTCAGAAACAGTCAAGTTATACTGCCACCTACAATAACTAGGGACACTGGCAAACAGAAAACTTGTAAAAGCCAGCTTCTGTATAACTTTGCTGCCCAGCATGCCTCGGTTTTGTGAGCAAGAAATACATAAAGCCAGAAAAAAGAAAAAAACGAACATGTGTCCGTTGGATATGAAGAAAAAGGTTTTATAGAAAGTACAAAAAAAACGTAAATTTTTTCCTCCATTGCCCATTGAGAGTCCCAGGAAACAGTAGGGATTTCCATAACTAGTCCAACTGAGGGGTTAGCAACAGCCCGGGACAGAACCAAGAAAGGGCAACAAACTTTCTATAACACAGGACTACTAGAAGGGCAAATCCCCAAAGTTAAACCAGATGAGGTGAAGTTACTCGCAAGACGAGATGGTTCTTGGACAACTTATCAATGACCCATACACACAGTCAGATTGTCCTACACATTTGTACAGACATCAGTCCCAATTCCAAGTGAGATAAAAGTTTTGAGGTTTGTAACAGACCATCACAACTAAAGCACAAGTTTCCAGCCTCTCTTTAACAGCTCAAAATGTGGGTAAAGCAGAAAGGCCTTTGCAACTGTAGGCAACTTCCCTTCCCTCTCAATACAATGCCATGGATATTGATTTAAAGCAACTGTGCAAAGTAACGAAAAACCTGAAAACATGGCCCTTTGGGGTTACCTTGAGGACGGAGGTTGAGAACCACTGCTCTAAAAGATCCAAAGCCTGAATTTTACACTCCCAAATCTTAAAATGCAAAAACGGAAGGTAATATTACAAGAATAAGGTTGCCTGGCCAGTCAGTCCATCTGGCAAAATATATCCAAGGAGCTTGGGAACCTCGCATTACTGAATAGTTACGAGTAAGGAGCAATAGTAAGGAGCAAAAGATGTACCCTTTTCAGGGTAGGCAGGGATAGAGGTGTACTATAACCCCAGACTGGGGAAAACAAACCAAAAGAACAGGAGAATGAGCAAGATTCATCTGCTAAAACACTCGGAGGTGTCTCAGTGGCATGATCTGCCAAACTTTAATCCAGCACATGGCTCACAAATCGGAGCTGCCCAGTCTAGAAAAGCATCCAAGAGCCATTGAGCAAGGAGAAGAAACCCTAGCTAAATAGCCAACAGCATTTACCTGAAAAGGCATAAAACCAAGAAAAAAAATCCTCAAAAGTGTGCAAGTCAGGCACAGAAGGAGGACCTAACTCTAGATGGCTGAGTCCCAGGAAGGTTTCTGGAGCTAGTCCATCGCAAAAATGTACCTTTTTGTGATCCCTGCTAACAACATAGGAGAACACAAAGGGGGTTATTTTACGAAAGGCAAATTCACTTTGCACTACAAGTGCAAAGTGCACTTAGAAGTGCAGTCGCTGTAAATCTGGGGGAGACATGCAAGGAAAATAAAAAACAGCATTTTAGCTTGCACATGATTGGATAATAAAATCGGCAGAGCTTCCCCTCATTTCAGATCTACCCCTCAGATTTACAGCAACAGCACTTCCAAATCGCACAAAAATCACAACTACAACTCTGTGCCAAGATTTGGTACATGAGCTTCTTCTGGGGCCTTTTTGGATTGCGAGGAGGCCGATTCAAATGAATTGTGCCACTCCAAAAATGCTCGTCCAAAAGTGCAGTTGCTCCAGAGCTTAGTAAAGGAGGCAAGGCTTCACTTTGTAAAGAATACCCCATCATGTGCAAGAAAAAAAAAAAAAAAGACAGCATTTTTGCTTGCATAATCGGATGATGAAAGTCAGCAGAGCTTCTGTGCTCATTTACTAAGCTCTGGAGCATTTAGTGGTCTTTTATTAAACGCGAATGTATCTTCCAGTCATTAAAGAGTTTCTATTAAAGGACTTGAGCTCTCTCATTTGCCTCATCTTTGTCCCCCATCACCAACCCAAAATTATCTTGCAAAGGGCCTACACGCTCAGACCTAACCTTTTTTACTATCAATACATCCAAATAATTATTTGGGCTTGGCTTACTCTCCTCCTTTACAACATGTCATTTATTTTGAACTTTTGCGGCCTTGATTTCGTTTTTACATATTTTGTTATATTCTTTGCAACTTATAAATGATGACCCTGTTTGTCCTTTATATGTTTTGCTTTGCCAGCAGGGTCCAAAAGGTTGAAAAAAGTACTAGGCCCCATGAGGGGTCAAGACCTTACTAAGGCAGCAAACTGTAGAAACTGGTCCCAATGGACTCTTCTGGATGGGATACAATGCCTGATGCATGGGAACAAGGGGTCCCAGGGCTTGGAGAGGTATCCAGAAGGAGACACTGCTGAGTATTGTAGCAAAAGAAAGAAGATGCTGGACAGATGAAGGAGATTCCACAAAGAGTTAGCCAATGGGCTAAAAGGGGTGTTCTGAGCACCCAAATGCTGGAGAGGCAAATTCCCCGAGGTCCCGTCTATATGTACACGCAACCCCCCCACTCGAAGAAGGCTTACCCCCAATGCACGGAGTGTGAATTTGGCTCTTAAGGTCGATAAATATTTGCTTACAAAGTAGATGATGGAAAAAGTATAAGATTTCTCTAACTCTTCCACAGATCTCCTCTGCGAACGACAGTGTCAACAGCATGTCTGAAGAGATGACCCAACTGTTTCTAAATTCCAGAGCCCCTTAATTTCTTATAGTAAGTGCTGTAGGAGGATCTTAAGAACTATTGAACTGTTGCCATATTTACCACTTATAAACAAAGCAAGCTAGCCACTTTCGTAGCCTAGAGGCCCAGAACAGGCCATGGTTTGGTAAATTAGTCATTATTTTCAACGTAGTTCCACTTTGAGTATTTGAGTAACTGCTACTATTTTTCATTATGTTAAATGCTGTTGCAATTGTTTCAAATACCGAACCATCTGGCAAGATAAAGTATGATTAGTAAAAAAAAAACATATAAATATCTATGTCTATAAATACTGCACCCTAGTTTGTACATTTCTTTGCATCAGGATCACTAACCTTCTGAGCTCCTCTAGCATCTTTAAGGGTGGCAATAAGCTCTTCCAAGCCCTTTAGCTTTAGCTCTAGCTCTAAGGCACGGGTCTCAATATCCCTCTGTTCTTGTTGCACAAGCTGCATTTCATTAACAGTCTTCATCTTGTCACTCTGCAGCTCCATCATTGTCTTGGAGAATTTCTCCTGTTGGGCTAATGGAAGTGCACCGCTGAACTGCCTCCTCAGTGCCTGAATCGTGTGGCGAAGGTGCTTGGCTCGGTTTCTGCCTTCTAAACGGGCATAATATAATGCCTGCTCTTTATCATCTAACTTCTGTTCTAAACGTAAACTGTAGGCTTCCAATTTGTGCAGTTTGGTAGTTGTTGCTTCCAACTTTGCTACAGCCGTTGATTCACTGACTTGAAGAGCTACAATTTGCTGGTGTAATGTTGCAATCAGTGCTTTCTCATTACTCTGATCCTACAAAAAAAAGTCAGAACACAAATATAAATAGCTTTATAATAGTGACAAATATTCATTAACAGCTATGTGTGACAGTTGGTGGATTATTAGTATATATGTGTAAATATTATAAAGAAAGTCTACAATTTCCTGATTTTCCACCATAAAATCTAAAAAATTATGACTACATTAGCTAAGGTGCTCTACATGGTAATAAAATCGAACAGTGAAAACTCTTAGCAACATGTGTTAAGGAATGAAGAACGCATCATTTTCTTATCCTAATACGTCTTTAATGAATATATCAGTATACAGCTACATTCTCCTATACTATATTATTACACAGAATTGAAATAGCACCAAGAGTTTGCACAACGCTTTACAAAATAAAGAGACAGTGCAGTTACAATTCAATTTGAGAGGGTTAGGAGGCCAGGTTTGTGAGGGCTTACAATCTAAAGGGAATGTCAAGTGATAGAAAAGGTTGCAAGTGTGTGGAGATGGGTTGTTTGAGAAATTTAAAGTTTTTATGGATAACCAATAGGCACACAAAGTAGGATATAGCTGTACAGGTTGGGCTAGGAAATTCCAGAGGATGGAAGAGGCTCTGGAGAAGCCATGAATGCGAACATGAGAGGAGGTGACAGCTAGCTAGAGAACAGGGGTCTTGGGAATAGGGGAAAAGGATGGTTTGGTTAATATTTTGAGATGAGGCTGGTCAAGTAGCTAGGGTGGAATTGTGGATGGCTTTGTAAGTTGCTGTTTTAAAAATCGTTCATTGGGTGATCCAAAGCCCATGTAGGGATTGGCCAAGAGGGGTGCTAGGAACTAAGCAACTGGTAAGAGGGATGAGTCTGGCAGCAGCAGCATTCATGATGAACCATAGGAAAAACTATGTAGGGATAGGCCAGTGAGGGGGGGGGGGGGGTTGCAGTAGTTGAGATGAGATCCAACAAGTAAATTGGCAGCTTGGCAATGTCATTGGTTAAAGGGTCACTAAAGGAAAAAAAATGTTTTGCTGAAATGACTGTTTACAGGGTATAGAGACATAATAGTTAACTGATTCCTTTTAAAAATGATTCAAAATAGATAAAAACCAATCATATAATGTACCTACAGTTTAGTTTTTGCTGTTGTTTCCTGGTTCTCTGATGTACAGAGCCAGAGAGCCAATAGAGGGCAGTGAAGGTTTTGCAAAACGAAACTGGATTGGTGCTGAGGGGTTATAGACACACAGTAATCACACCTCCTTGATTAGTCACCACAGTGAGAAATCTCCCAGTACTGTGGTGATCAGGAAACAGACAACCAGGAAGTGTCCAGAACAGAGAGGAATTACAGCAACATCCAAGCAAAAACGAACAATGAGGACATGAAACCAGGACTGCAGTAAGGTAAAGGAAGCTATTTAGCTAAAAAAAAAAAAAAAAATCCTTTAGTGACCCTTTAAGAGGGGGCGTATTATGGGAATATTATGGAGATAAAGGCAGCAAGATTTGGTCAGTGACTGGATGTGGAGTTGAAAGGAGAGGTTAGAATCAAAAGATTACACAAAGCATAGCACAGCACATTATGAGCTCAGTTTTTTTAAGATTGATTTGTAGAAAGTGGTATGATATCTATGCAGTTATGTATGCAATTAAGTTAGGGGTGAACAAGGTGACTGGAAAGGTAAGCTAAAGAGTACAGAGACAATTTTTGGTGTCATCGGCATAGAGATGGCATTGGAAGCCATGAGAGAGATTATCAACTAACCAAGGAAAGAGGTGTAGATAGAGAATAGATGGGTCCAAGGACAAAGCCTTGGAGGACCCCTATTGAAGGGTATATTTTTCCTGTGCAAATAGATGACCCCATTATAAGGGCAATGTTCCTTCAGTGTACAATCTGCAGCCTGAGTGTCAGTCGTTGGAACAATCACAAATCACAGGTAAGCCAATTCACGTGTTCTTTAACTGTGAACCTGAAGTAAATTTTTCTGTGCCAATAACTGACATGGAGATTATAAAGATCCACATTATTATAGAAAGGCACTTTGCATTTTTCTAAGCAAGTTGCACCGTTTGCATTAAGGATATAAAAACGCATCTACAGCAAGCAGTCTGACCATAACACATTTTGCTGTATTAAAAAGTAAAAAGAAATTGCATCCTGCTATGAAGGTAACATCTGTAAAGTTATTTTACTAAGATGAATCCGAGTTCCAAAAACAGCATGAAATTGAGTGAGGTATTTATTACTTTTACGAAAAAAACATAGTATAAGTTAAAGAATTTACCGACCATGAACAATGTTTTGCATGTGCCAATTTAAGACAGCTGTTGCAGCAAATACAAACAAGACATGTCATTTAACACATTTATCAGCATGAGCTTGATCCAGGCAGAAATAACAAGGTATTTGAAGCGCCAACCTGGAAATCCAAGACTTGTTTCCGCAGAGACTCCACTTCCTTTTCTCTTGACTGCTGGCGGTTAACTAATGTGGAGATTTGTGCTTTGGCAATGTCAGAAAGGCTGCGTGATCTAGTGAAGGAAAACATACGCACAAATAGAAAATTATATATACTAGAAAATACTACTAAATGAAAGTGGCAAAGATAAGGATTTTTGTTCTTACCGTAAAATGCTTTTGAAGGACACCGAAGTCTTAAACCTTTGGTTAATACTGCTGCCAACAGAAAGATTGGCAAACAGCATAATCCAAAAAAAAAGTTCTTATGGTGAGTACATGGCAACATACAATGGGTTGTGGCTCTGCTCCCACAACCTGATAGGATTGGTTAATTATAAATCAAAGACCAGGCAAAACAGCAATAACCAGCCCATGTATAATGGGAGTGGTTTCATAATTATCAACCAGCTGCTGCACCTGCAGAACTCTTAAGAAAGTGGCAGGGTCTGTACCCCTTTAGATATAATCTACTATTGGGAGTATCTTACCAAAAATTAAAATGTTGTTGCAGTGGATGCCAAAATCTGACTTATATCTTGGTAAAGATTTCTGGCAAAATCAGTAAGCCTGTCACACAAACAGGAAATGATGTTTCAGGGGGGTGTTCTGTACACATTCTGTGTACACAACATTTCCAGATAATCATGTTGATTTTACAGAAAATTACAGCCCTGCAGATTCAAAAGAAATGTGGAGCAACCCTTTAAAGAAGCCTTTCTGAAATTGGAGGCCGACTCTGTGGTGGATGTGTCAGTAGGCGTCAATTGATTATTTTCAAGAGCGGTGTTCCCCACGGTTACGGCAAGAGGGGCATTATGTCTGAAGCCAAGGTTGGCGGATCCCCCTTAAAAAAAAAAAAAACTGGTGCAAGATACCAGAAAATGGATCCAAACTATTTGGGAGTAGACAGGATATAGCCATCTCAAGGGTGACCACTAGCAGGTCCGGGTAAATATCATCTGACAAAAAACAGAAAGAAAGGTCCAGCATACAGGTGGCAAGTAGATACAAGGAGGCAAAATCCTACAGACCAGGAAAAAGATTAGTACTGGAGAAGTACCCAATCTTCATTATTGAAGCCTTAAAAATCTATGGCACCTGTCTTGGGAGAACAGCGGAAGTCCTTTTAAGGGTGCACTCATGCAGAAGATGCCTGTAAAAAGCTTTGAGCACACACCTGGATGAAAACTATTTAGGATCAGTGGGCCATATCAGCTATATTGGCATGACATGGGTGGAAGTTTAAGTGATGTCTTTTTATTGAAAAGGTATAACATCATGACAAACGTTCACCCACGCAGGGGCATAATTCAATGAGCATAACGATCATATAACTTTGATCAATCTCTTCCAGTCAGCCAGGCTACCAGAGTTGATGGGGAAGTAAAAAATTCTGGTGTCGTTTGTAGCCAGATTAAATAAAAATAAATAAAAATAGCAATCATGAAGGTTCCAGTTACCAAGAGGAATTGAGGATTTGGTTTACCTCTGTTCCTAGCAAAAAACAATGTTTTATAGTTAACCAGTCCTATCAGGTTGTAAGGGCGGAGCCACAACCCATTGTATGCTGCCATGAAGATACACCAGGAAAGGAAAATTATGGAAAGGCGAGTACAATTTTCTGCCCTTTTAACTGGTACCATAGGCATTTAACTCTTGCAGCGCATGGGGGGACCCTACTGCATGGAAGGGCGAAGTATACCTTTCATGTATTATGACAGACCTTGTGGGAAATAGGCTTACTAGCCTTAAGCATCACAAAAATAACCGATTCAGAGATGCCCCTGTGGCTTTAACTGCCATATGTCTACGAGTCAGAAATGGTGAAGCAAGACAGTAAATTGGTCCTTGAGACAAAAGATCAGTTTGTTTTTAAACTGTAAAGCCAGCAGGACTCACATTTTAAATCCCCCATCTGTGACACAGATATTTGACAGCTCTGGGTATAGGAATCACTCCCCTGGGCAAAGATGATGCTGGCTGAGGAACTCTACCTGCCAATTGTCCACACCTAAGATGTAAACGACAGACAAGGCTGAAATGTGAAGTAATGCCAAAGACAGGAACCACTCCGTCTCTCTTGCTTCTGCAGGACTCCTCCTCAGCCAGGCAGAATTGCACCCAATGAAAGTATTTTCCAAAAGATGGTAAGAAAGGACTTTGGCCTAACCAGTGTCAACCTGGTCCTCGGTGTCAGACAAATCAGACAGGATTGGCTTCTTCCATTGTGAGAAAATGTTTGTTGTAGGAATCTGGAGTGAAACTGGGAAAATGTCACTGCCTTGATGGAGGCCTACCATGAAACTCGAACAAAGAAGCTGAGAGTGCGACGACTCCTGGACTGAAGAGTACAAGTCTAGGATCAGAGAATTTGAAACTTCTGGGGGAAAAAATAAATACTGACCTGTGTGTATCTAGGATTAGATAACCCATCATTCGGTTCTATCTAAATATCCTACAATGGGGATGCTTTGGGAGTTCAGTAGGGCTAGCACTGGGGCCAGCAGCTTGTAGTGAACACCTCAAGAGAAGGAGCAGAATGTCAGGATCCAAAAAATGGAAGTACAGGGAGCCAACAGGAAATGCTAGAGCGCAGGAAAAATGGGGGCAAGTAGCTATGTGTCCTCGATGTCCACAGAGGGCAGAAAAACTATTCTGGTGAAAAGAGGCTATGACAGACAATGTTTTAGCTTACAGAATTAAAAAGCTTGAATAAATACATTCAGTGTTTTGAGAATGAAGTTGGGGCCGATGTCCCCTTTGGGCTTAGGGATCATGAATGGGTTGCAGTAAAACTCATTGAACCATTCTTTTGCATGTAGCCCCTGGAAACCACTTCCTGCTCCAAGAAGATGAGATGCAAGCTGTCCAGTGTCCACAAAGGCTAAAAGACTTTTGAGTAGGTGTAAGCTGAGAGCATCTGGTATAGCAGGGCTGTTTCCCCATGCCTGGAATAAGACATGCTGCAACCGCAGGGCAGTAAAGCTGGGTTCACATAGATAATAAATTGGGAGGCTCAGAAGCAACCTGTGTGTAGTCCTCCTGGGTCAAAAGAAGCCAATCGTTAGATCAGCTTCTGTGGAACAATTCTTTAGTCAGTGGTTTTCAGCCAACTGGCTGCAATGCTGATCTATGTATTCTGACAGTAGAGACTCTGGGTACAAGTTTGAACCCCATGTCCTCATAAAAGTCAACGACTGGTAGCAAGTGCGGGTAGAAATATGGAGGTGACCGTGGTCACTGCAGGCTGGTAGCAGACATGAACTAAAGATTGCAGTTCCATATTGTTCTTTGCAAAGCAGAAGTAGCAGTAGGGAGATGTTGATGACTGGAAGGAGCAGCAACATTTGTAAGATGTCAGCTTTCTTTTCCTCAGTATTAGCCCTGGTTCACACTGGGTACGATTTGGAACGATTTAAGATGCGATTTGACATGTCAAATGGCATCTCAAATCGGCGGCAATTGTCGGCAATGGCACTGTCCTAATCAGTGCGACGCCGCATCTGCGATTTCAAAAAGTAGTTCCTGTACTACTTTTTGCGATTTCGGGCCGCGATTTACATTAAATTGCGGCCGAAATCGCGGCAAAATCGCAGCCGCGAAATCGCAGTAAAATCGTGCATTTTACCGCGATTTTGAATTCGCAGCAGTGTGAACCTAGGCTTACTCCTCCTCACAGAGTGACTTTTCAGACAGAGGGCAAGCACTGAGGCAATGCCAATGGCTCTGCACATGAAAAGCACTTCATTGCTTGTTATCAGAATGGGGTTCGGAAAGGTCCTTACGCAGAACCTACTGCCTGAAGATAACTTCCAGGCTACCTCCATAATGTCCAGTTCAGCTGGGTACAGGCGTGGAGCTCCAAAAAAAAAGCTCAGGATAGGCCATGCCAGATAGTTTCTGTTGTAGAGATAAGCTCTAGCAATAGTGTCGAAAAGAGACCAGACTGAAGAAAAAGATGGACATCTTTTTTTTTTTTTTTTTCACAAAAAAAAAAGTTCACAGCAGAGCTGCAGAAAAGTCTTTCATCTGCTGGTAGTATGGGGGTTATCCTGGGTTGGCCTAAAGCTGTCTATAAGTGTCCAGTTCTCCAGTAGGCACCTGTATAACCCAAATGTTTAAGACTTCTTGTGTTCCTCCATGGAACAGAAAGAACATTTTTCTTTACCACTATGCATTTTTAATAGGCAATCAATAACATTTCCGAAAATCCGGGAGCAGTTACTATGGAGCTCTTATGCCACGTACACACAATCGGATTTTCCAAAAACTTGAAATTCTGCTCAAGCTTGGCTTGCATATACACGGTCACACAAAAGTTCTCTGAACTTTCGACCATCAAGAACGCGGTGACGTACAACACTATGACGTTCAATGCTTTCGAGAATGCGTCAGAGTTTTGCGCGTCGGAATTGCTACAGATGATAGGATTTTTTTCCGTCTGAAAATATGAGAACCAGCCCTCAATCTTTTGTTGGCGGAAATTCCGACAACAAAAGTCCGATGGAGCATACACACGGTTGGAATTTCCGTTCAAAATCTCAAATCTAACTTTTGCTGTCGGAATTTCCGATCGTTTTGACAGGGCATTAGTAGTCTAAATAACATTTTGCATCTGTGTCGACCCCTTCTCTCTTATAATGCCAACTAAATGGCTGATTATGCATTATGCCGTTTTTTTTACTTACCACATCCAGAGCATATACAGTACAGACCAAAAGTTTGGACACACCTTCTCATTCAAAGAGTTTTCTTTATTTTCATGACTATGAAAATTGTAGATTCACACTGAAGGCATCAAAACTATGAATTAACACATGTGGAATTATACATAACAAAAAAGTGCGAAACAACTGAAAATATATTTCATATTCTAGGTTCTTCAAAGTAGCCACCTTTTGCAGCAGACACATCTCTAGAACTGTTAAGAGGAGACTGTGTGAATCAGGCCTTCATGGTAGAATATCTGCTAGGAAACCACTGCTAAAGAAAGGCAACAAGCAGAAGAGACTTGTTTGGGCTAAAGAACACAAGGAATGGACATTAGACCAGTGGAAATCTGTCCAAACTTGAGATCTTTGGTTCCAACCCCCGTATCTTTGTGCGACGCAGAAAAGGTGAACGGATGGACTCTACATGCCTGGTTCCCACCGTGAAGCATGGAGGAGGAGGTGTGATGGTGTGGGGGTGCTTTTCCTTCAATTCAAAATTGAAGGCATACTGAACCAGCATGGCTACCACAGCATCTTGCAGCGGCATGCTATTCCATCCGGTTTGCGTTTAGTTGAACCATCATTTATTTTTCAACAGGACAATGACCCCAAACACACCTCCAGGCTGTGTAAGGGCTATTTGTCCAAGAATGAAAGTGATGGGGTGCTGCGCCAGGTGACTACCTCTTGAAGCTCATCAAGAGAATGCCAAGAGTGTGCCAAGCAGTAATCAAAGCAAAAAGGTGGCTACTTTGAAGAACCTAGAATATGAAATATATTTTCAGTTGTTTCACACTTTTTTGTTATGTATAATTCCACATGTGTCAATTCATAGTTTTGATGCCTTCAGTGTGAATCTACAATTTTCATAGTCATGTAAAAAAAACTCTTTGAATGAGAAGGTGTGTCCAAACTTTTGGTCTGTACTGTATGTAAACAAGCAGGAGGTAAAATGTAAAACGTGTTAGTATGTATGGCAGAAAAGTTACCTAAAATTATAATTGATCATGTATTTTGTGCCACTTGGATATGCATTTAGGTATTAACAGAGTTCTTTATATTTACATTTCCCAGTTTTCCTTAATGTTACACTGTTCCATTTCCAAATAATGAAGATAAACAAACACACACACTTACTTGGAGACCTCCACTTTGAGTTCTGCTTCACTCTTCTCCAGCTCGAGTATTCTCCTCCGATCTGCTTCATACACTACTTTACTCACACTATTTGCAAGCTCATCTCTCAGTGCTTGCTCCACTTTTTGTGCCTCAAGATTAACTTTAGTAAGCTAAGAAAACAGTAAGAAGTATGTAAAGTCAGTTTGGCAACTACGACTCAATTCTCTGCTTTCTCCGTAATAAAGAAAACTAGTGCAGGAGCAGTGATAGACACCTACATTCTTTAGTAACATAGCACCATTCTTTTTGTGTTTTAATATGAACCTGGCTTGGCCTTCACAGTGCTTAAGGTAAGGGTGCTCAAGTGCAGTTACTTTGCGTTGCTTGCAAGAGCCTCCTAAAAATCAAATAGATTCCTTCATTCCTTTAGCAGTCATTTGAATCCTAGGCTCAGGCTTACAAAGGTCATCAATATCTCTCCAAATCAGGATAAAAGCCCATGTCCAGCTTTGTGGACCTATAGGTAAGCCTAGAATAAGGCTTACCTATAGGTACGGTAAATATCTCCTAAACGTGCACAGTTTAGGAGATATTTACTGTATACTGTATTCGATCTGAAGAATTGGCCGTCTGTGCAGTTTCTTCAGGAGCGAGTGCTGTGACTGGCGGCTCCCGCGCACATGCGCAGGAGAGACGTCCCGTGGCTCTGGACAGTCACACAGCCGGAGTCCGTGGCCCCGGAAAGGAAGAGAGACAAACTTGAATTTTACATATTATAGTAGATCATAGTATATTATAGTATGCAATGCATACTAGCACATTATGGGGCAGATCCACAAAAGTATTACGCCGGCGTATCTCTTGATACGACGCGTAATTTCAAATTTTCCGCGTCGTATCTTTGTTTTGTATCTTCAAAACAAGATACGACGGCATCTCGGCTAGATCCGACAGGCGTACGTCTTAGTACGCCGTCGGATCTAAGCTGCAATTCTTCGGCTGCCGCTAGGTGGCGTTTCCGTCGAATTCCGCGTCGAGTATGCAAATTCGCTAGTTACGGCGATCCGCGAACGTACGTCCGGCGCATTTTTTTACGTCGTTTGCGTTCGGCTTTTTCCGGCGTATAGTTAAAGATACTGTTATGAGGCGTACTCAATGTTAAGTTTGAAATTTGAAATTTTTACGTAGTTTGCATAAGTCGTTCTCGAATAGGGATTTGCGTAGAATGACGTCATCGTCGGAAGCATTGGCTTGTTCCGGGTTAATTTCAAACATGCGCACTGGGATACCCCCACAGACGGCGCATGCGCAGCTAAAAAAAAAAAAAAAAAAAAACGACGTTTACGTCGGGTCACGACGTATTTACATAAAACACGCCCCCATCACAGCCATTTGAATTCCGCGCCATTACGCCGCCAAAGATGCACTACACTGCCGTAACTTACGGCGCGGATTCTTTGTGGATTAAAAAAAAAAAAAAAAAAAAAAATAAATGCGCCGCTGTACGAGGATCTGCCCCTATGCCTTTACTTTGCAGAAAAGGGAAAAGTTTGCCCCCCCCCCCCGCGCAAGGTTTACTTTCTCTTTAATGACCATAAAAATGTATGAACGAAAATACGTTTGCGCACATTAACTTGTCATGTACCCAACCTTCACTCGAAAAGAAGGCCAAAAAGTTCTTACCTCAGCAAACTTGAACTCCAGTTCAAAGTTACGTTCTTCCACTTGTTTCAAGGTAGTTCTCAAGTGTTCATACATTTTCTGGGAATGCTCGGCTCTTTGTCTTTCATTTAGCTCTTTCATTTCCAGCATTGTGATTTTTTTGGAAATGGACACTATTTCATTATTGGTAATCGCTTTAACAGCTTTATCCATTGCAGAATTGCCTCCTATAGGAAAACATTAGGGAGTGAATTATTTTTTTTCAATCTTTCACAAGACAATTAAAATACGATATGGGATAAAATTTCCAATTTGATTCTGTTATTTTCCTTGATAGTTTTCCCTCTGCTTTTGTTCCGATTGCATATACTGTATGACGTTTGAAAGATAAAAAACAAATGTATACGCTGCATAATTCCTTGTAGGGATGGTCTAACAAAGGGGATAAATTACTTACCTAGTCTAGACAAAAGTAGGATTTTTGTTCCCACTGTAAAACCAATTTCTTGAGACCCCATTGAGGGACACAGCAATTCAGAAACAGGGGTTATATGGCTGCCTACAGAAAAATTGAACACTGAAACAGAAAAATTGTAGGCCACCCCCAGGACAACTTCTCCTCCACCCAACATGCCTCAGTTTGTAGAGAGCAGTATAAAAAAGCATGAGCATAAAGTAAAGAGGGGTGGGACCTGTGTCCCTCAATAGACTCTCAGGGCCAGATTTTCAAAAGAATTACGCCGGTGTATCTACAGATACACCGGCGTAATTCGAAAATCCCGCCGGCGTATCATTGTTTTGTATTCTCAAAACAAGATACGCCAGAATTAGGCTAGGATCCGACTGGTGTAAGTCACTTACACCGTCGGATCCTAAATGCAATACTACGCTGGCCGCTAGGTGGCTTTTACGTCGATTTCAGCGTCGCATATGCAAATGAGCCGAATACGCCGATTCCCGAACGTTTTTGCGGCGCTTCGCTGTAGTTTACGTCGTTTCCGTAAGCGTAAGGTTACCCCTGCTATATGAGGGGTAACCTTACGTCGGTCCGCCGTATGCCATGTTAAGTATGGCCGTCGGGACAGCGTCGGGTTTTTCCGTTGTTTACGCAACTCGTCGCGAATAGGGCTGTGAGTTAATTACGTTCACGTCGCAACCAACGGGGGCGCGCTTAATTTAAATACAAGCTGCCCCCTTTGATTTACGCGGGGATACGCCGGGCCATTTAGATTACGCCGCCGCAAATTACGGAGCAAGTGCTTGGAGAATACGGCACTTGCTCCAGTAAGTTGCGGCGGCGTAGTGTTAATGGCATACGCTATGCCCCGCTCATAGATACGCTGATCTACGAGAATCTGGCCCTCAGAAGATAAATTTAAGGTGAATACAAAAATATTTCCTTTCCTATTCATTGAGAAGCACAGGATTTTGAATACAGTAGTGATGTCCAAAAGCAGCCCAACTGAGAAGTGGGCAACACAGCAACAGCCGTTAACAGGCCCAAGGAGAGAGCTGGGAACGGTCTTGACCTCACAAGTCATTAAAAGACTGGCACCCAAATCCAAGTCTCGATAGGAACCCAGCTCCCTACAATATAGGGAAAGCTACCATTACGACCAGAGGGAGGGCAGAGAGAATTAACCTGATGCTCAAGGTAGGCAGCAGAGGGAATGACTCTTGGCAGAAGGGTACACTCCACCTAAGCTAGTGAGAAACTGAAGGGTACCAGGTACCACAGGGGAATTAGCAATGTTTAAGGGAAGGTAAAGTGATACAGAAAGGTGACCCAAATGGGGTGCCCTAGCTGACTCTCTGGAGCAAGGGGTCCAGTTCTGTGGGAAATCCAAAAGGAACTGGGGGAGCTGTAGCAATTAGTGTGGTAGCACGAGGGAAAGCAGAGGGCATAACTTGGGAGCGTGAAAGGGCCAAGAAATTACCCTAAATATTTAAGGGGGCACTCTCTACACCCAAATGCCTGAAAGGCAAACTCTGAAAATTAAAAAAAAAAAAAAAACACATTCACACAGCCTTCTCCTATGGATTCGAAATGTGAACACTTCAATATATAAAATAAAATAGAATAAAAGCAAAATATAAATGATCACAAATACATAATTTCAAAAATACAAAAAAAAAAAATATCAAATCCAATTAGTGATAAAGTCCTAAGTTCAAAGTACAATTTCTACAAATTACAAGACAAAAAATCTTTTACTTCAAAAGGGAGATTACACAGAGTTCCAGGCACTTTCCACAGCATCTTTACCAATTTCTTCTCTTTTCTTGAGCAAAAGTTAATGCTCATGAAGAGAAGAAAGCATTCGTAGGGTAATATACCAACACATTTGAGAGATAAAAGATCCATCTACATTACAAAATGTAAACACTGACTTCTCATTACATAGCACCGCTTCCTTTTATTGTCGGGGGAATGCTTTGTAAGCAGTGAATTCCACCCAGCATGGTGACATCACAGCCCCATCCACCTGATGCATTGCATCAAAATACAGGCTCTCTCAAAGGTAGCTCGCTACCTTTGAGAAGATCTGCATTGGATGCAATGTGTTAGTGGGCGGGATCATGACATCATCATGCTGGGCGGAATTCACTGCAGGCTTACAAGCATTCCCATAAAGTGACAGGAGCAGTGCTATCTAATGAGAAGCTAATGTTTACATGTTGCAATGTAAATGGATCTTCAAATCTCTAATTAAGGGTGTTTCTTTTTAAGAGCAATAACTTTTGCTGTTGAGGAGGAGAAGAAATTAGTAAAGTTGCTGTGGAAAGTTCTGTGTAATCTAAAGCGGTCTATGACCTCATATATGTTGTTGGGGTCCATCTGGGAAAGTGAGGGCACATCTGAAATGCACAGTGGTGGAGTGCACACTTTAAAGGGGTTGTAAAGGTTTGTTTTTTATTTTCTAAATGGGTTCCTTTAAGCTAGGACATTGTTGGTTCACTAACCTTTTCCTTCCATTTCCCTTCTAAATGTTTTTTTTTCTTTGTCTGAATTCCTCACTTCCTGTTTCTCCTCAGTAAGCTTGCCACCATCATCCATGGGGGTTAGTCAGCCAGAACAGCTTACTGAGGAGGAACAGGAAGTGAGAAATTCAGACAAAGAAAACAAAGAAAAAAAACATTTAGAAGGGAAATCGAAGGAAAGGGGTAAGTGAACCAACAATGCACTAGCTTGAAAGGAACCTATTTATTTTCTAAATAACAAACCTTTACAACCCTTTTAAGGAACTGGAATTAGTAGAGTGTTTTTTTTTTTTTTGAAGATCCTTTTCAATTTTGTGTTGCACCACTGGATGAACTTGGGGACATTTTCCAATGTACACAGGACTTTATCACGATCTGTATGAGATTTCCTCACACTTGAAGGTCCCTTTATTTATTATATTCTTGTGATTGCTGAAATTGTACTTTGAATACAGGTCTTTATCACGTTTTGGATTTGATGTTATTTTTATTTTATATATTGGAGTGTTCAGGATAGAGTCCACATCAGGTGAGTGTGTGGTTGTAAATGTTCTCCTTAGTCTTACATTTTGAGGAAAAGTGCAACACAGATTTTTTGCATTATATAAAGCTTCCCATACAACCAGATGAATTCACAAAAAACCCCAATGGCAGGACTGACCCCACTTTGTCTATGTACAGACATGCTATGGCCACATTGTGGTGATACAACTAGACCCACAGTGTCAGGCAAGGTCCCAGGTACACAGAAACCCAAACATTTGGGGCTGAGACGGGTCAGATGGCTGAAGGTGACCAAGTCACTGCAGATGAGCTGTAAAAATAAGTCATAGATGAGAGTTCGGGTACTTGGCAAAGCTCTAGCAACTGCTGGATGATGCTTACTTTACGGTAAATGGTGGGAGAACATGTAGCATGCAACACTTCACCAACGGACACACACGCAGTAGTGAAAACTGGCAGGGGTGGGAAATGTGAGAGGCACCCAGCCTCAGTCTAACAGGCCCTACTCACAAAGTGAGTTTTCAGAGACGGGATCACACATGTGGATGTACCATGGCTCTGGACCTGAAAAGTGCACCACAGTTTAACAACAGAGTATACTCAGGTCTTGAAATTGCCATTATACAGAGCCTATCTGGATAGCAGATATATAAAGAACAGCATAGGCAGCAGTGTAACAAGTAATCTAAAGAAGATAAAAAAAAAGCAAAAAAGCAAAATAAGAGAATAATGCTTTGTACACACAGTCAGTTTTCCTGACAAGAAAAGTGTGATGTGAGCTTTTTGTCAGGAATTCCGACCGTGTGTATGCTCAATCGCACTTTTTTCTGTGAGAATTCCTGCCAAGAAAAGATTGAGAGCAGGATCTCAATTTTCGCGACATGCTCAGAATCAAGCAGAAGAGCCGAACTGCCTATTGAACTTCATCGATATCGGCTCGTCACCGCGTTCTTGACCGTGTGTATGCAAGACAAGTTTGAGCCGTTTTCCTTCTGAAAAAAAAAAAAAAACATGGTTTTCCTGTCAAAAAAACTGATGGTGTGTTATGAGGCCATAGGTGTGCATAAGGGTGTGCACCCCAAAGCTCAAACATATTTGCATGTGTATATACAGTATACTGATGGTGTCAGCAGAGCGGTGGACGGTGTCAGTAGGGCAGAGGACAGTGTCAGTATTTTTTTCTTTTGGAGCCCCATTAGGGAGCTTTGGTAAAATATTGGGGGTATATTTCTGTGCATTACTGCATGTTTAACGCACTATATTCCAGTGTGTTACTGCACGTTTAATGCAGCATATTTCTGTGCATTAGTGCATGTTTAAAGTAGTATATTTTGGTGTGTTACGTGCCGTTTAATGCTGTATTTTTCTGTGCGTTAGTGCCAGTTTAATGTAGTATTTTTCGGTACAATGTGCACCACACAAGGTCATTAGGGTGTGCCCAGGCACACCTGGCACACCCTATGCGCACGCCAATGTATGAGGCATTAGACTTTTTTCAGCAGAGCTGAAGAAAAAATATCCTACCTCTTAGGACATTAGCAAATAACAAAATCATGCTGGGAATAGGAAGGGTTATCCTGGGCTATTCTAGGTCTAAAATGACCTCAACAACTTAAAAGTTTAAGCCAATATAGGCAAAGAGCTTTTTCGTGTATTTTTTCCTAACAGAGTAAACGGCTTTGAAGTACAGAACACACAGTGCCCACTAAGAAATCACTGTGCAGCTTACAGTATTCAGAATATTGATTTATGAGTATCTACTATGGACTACATCACAATTCTGTGCATTGAATCAAAGTCCTCTATGTATGAAATCGACTGTACATACCCAATGCACCTATGTGTTCCCAGGCTTGCTCAAGTGTATTCAGTTTTTCTTTAGTGATTTCCAGTTCTCCAATATAAGAAGTGATCTGCGATCTTAAGGATGTATTTTCATGCTGTTGGAAGGAACCATAAAATTAAATTACTCTCCTTTTCTCAGGGACACCATATACAGTTCATTTACCCTAAAGCTGTATATATGAAAATATTTTATATAAGGGTTCTCAGGGCTGTATTTAGAAATCATGCTTACCTAGTCACACGTGACTAATGACAATTTTACAGGATCCATCTCCTTTATTGGAAAACCAGTTTAGGGATTTGTATTGTAAAAAAACAACATGAAATGAGCTACTAAAGGGAGCATGCTATCCTTTTGATATGGCCACAGGTAAGGTGCCTTTTTTTTTTTTTTATATAGCCACTGGTAAAGTGCCAATTTTTTGATATGGCCACAGGTAAGGTGCCTTTTTGATATGGCCACTGGTAACTTGCCTTTTTTGATATGGCCACAGGTAAGGTGCCTTTTTGATATGGCCACAGGTAAGGTGCCTTTTTGATATGGCCACAGGTAAGGTGCCTTTTTGATATGGCCACAGGTAAGGTGCCTTTTTTTGATATGGCCACAGGTAAAGTGCCTTTTTGATATGGCCACAGGTAAAGTGCCCTTTTTTGATATGGCCACAGGTAAAGTGCCTTTTTGATATGGCCACAGGTAAAGTGCCTTTTTGATATGGCCACAGGTAAGGTGCCTTTTTGATATGGCCACAGGTAAAGTGCCTTTTTGATATGGCCACAGGTAAAGTGCCTTTTTGATATGGCCACAGGTAAGGTGCCTTTTTGATATGGCCACTGGTAACTTGCCTTTTTTGATATGGCCACAGGTAAGGTGCCTTTTTGATATGGCCACAGGTAAAGTGCCTTTTTGATATGGCCACAGGTAAGGTGCCTTTTTGATATGGCCACTGGTAAAGTGCCCTTTTTTTGTATGGCCACAGGTAAGGTGCCTTTTTGATATGGCCACAGGTAAAGTGCCTTTTTGATATGGCCACAGGTAAAGTGCCTTTTTGATATGGCCACAGGTAAAGTGCCTTTTTGATATGGCCACAGGTAAAGTGCCTTTTTGATATGGCCACAGGTAAAGTGCCTTTTTGATATGGCCACAGGTAAAGTGCCTTTTTGATATGGCCACAGGTAAAGTGCCTTTTTGATATGGCCACAGGTAAGGTGCCTTTTTGATATGGCCACAGGTAAGGTGCCTTTTTGATATGGCCACAGGTAACTTGCCTTTTTTGATATGGCCACAGGTAACTTGCCTTTTTTGATATGGCCACAGGTAAGGTGCCTTTTTGATATGGCCACTGGTAAAGTGCCCTTTTTTTGTATGGCCACAGGTAAGGTGCCTTTTTGATATGGCCACAGGTAAAGTGCCTTTTTGATATGGCCACAGGTAAAGTGCCTTTTTGATATGGCCACAGGTAAGGTGCCTTTTTGATATGGCCACAGGTAAAGTGCCTTTTTGATATGGCCACAGGTAAGGTGCCTTTTTGATATGGCCACAGGTAAAGTGCCCTTTTTTGATATGGCCACAGGTAAAGTGCCTTTTTGATATGGCCACAGGTAAAGTGCCTTTTTGATATGGCCACAGGTAAGGTGCCTTTTTGATATGGCCACAGGTAAGGTGCCTTTTTGATATGGCCACAGGTAAGGTGCCTTTTTGATATGGCCACAGGTAAGGTGCCTTTTTGATATGGCCACAGGTAAGGTGGCTTTTTGATATGGCCACAGGTAAGGTGGCTTTTTGATATGGCCACAGGTAAGGTGCCTTTTTGATATGGCCACAGGTAAGGTGCCTTTTTGATATGGCCACTGGTAAAGTGCCCTTTTTTTGTATGGCCACAGGTAAGGTGCCTTTTTGATATGGCCACAGGTAAGGTGCCTTTTTCATATGGCCACAGGTAAGGTGCCTTTTTCATATGGCCACAGGTAAGGTGCCTTTTTCATATGGCCACAGGTAAGGTGCCTTTTTGATATGGCCACAGGTAAGGTGCCTTTTTGATATGGCCACAGGTAAGGTGCCTTTTTGATATGGCCACAGGTAAGGTGCCTTTTTGATATGGCCACAGGTAAGGTGCCTTTTTGATATGGCCACAGGTAAGGTGCCTTTTTGATATGGCCACAGGTAAAGTGCCTTTTTGATATGGCCACAGGTAAGGTGCCTTTTTTGATATGGCCACAGGTAAGGTGCCTTTTTTGATATGGCCACAGGTAAGGTGCCTTTTTTGATATGGCCACAGGTAAGGTGCCCTTTTTTGATATGGCCACAGGTAAGGTGCCTTTTTGATATGGCCACAGGTAAGGTGCCTTTTTTGATATGGCCACAGGTAAGGTGCCCTTTTTTGATATGGCCACTGGTAAAAGTGCCCTGTTTTATATGACCACTGGTAAAGTGCCTTGTTTTATATGGCCACCAGAAGGTGCATTATTTTGGATAGCCACCAGTAAATGGTCCTTTTTTAAATGACCGCCAGCAAACACAAATCATTTTGGATTTGTTTTATTGAGCTACAGAACGTCTTTCCAGGAGACCCTGTGCCCCTTTCCTCCCTTTAGTTCTGTTGCTGAAAATTCTTTTGTTTATAGAAAACCATATAAGAAACAATAAAGAAAAAAATATTTCCCCTTGAAGCTACCCTCTTCCTACCCTAGACACTAGACAAAGAATGTTTGTGGTTTATGAAAAGAGAAATTTACAATACAAGGCCAGTTTAGAAAGTATAATATGTGTTGCCAGCTCTCGCTGTAAATATGCCTTCAAGATTTACATAAGCGGGGCAGAAGTAATGTGCAAGAAAAAAAATGGCTGCACATCCAGGAATTCTGATTTGCCTTTTATTGTTCAACGTGATAACACCAAAGACACCAACACGAGGTCACGTACGTACGTACGTACGTACGTACGTACGTACGTGGTCCCTGATGTGCAGCCATTTCTTTTCTTACAGGTTTCCCACGGAGGCGGGCCAGGGGCCTCAGGTTGTCAGCATACACCTGGAGCAGCGGCTCTTTTTCTTTGTATAGAGGCAGAAGTAATATTGGTCTGCAGGTTGTCATTATTCTTATATGGTGGATGCACAAGTTACCTCCAAATGCTCTAAATTTGCTGTCCTTTGTACAAGCAGATTATCCTTCTGCAGCATATCTCTATATTTGGCAGTTAGATCATAGTACTGTTTATTGGCCATTTCCAACTCTGAAAAGGGTACACTGTCATCCAGGGCTTTTTGTAAAGCCGCCATTTTGAAAGCAGCGATTTCCTGTTGGAGAGAGGGGAAAAAAAAGTAAATTCTTTAATACCAAATGTGTTTCTTATAGTGATCAAGCATGTGAATGTCAATATTAAAGAGGTTGTAATGGTAAACAAATGTTTTCCTAAATAGCTTCCTTTACCTTAGTGCAGTCCTCCTTCACTTACCTTATCCTTCCATTTTGCGTTTAAATGTCCTTATTTCTTCGGAGAAATCCTCACTTCCTGTTCTCTTGTCTGTAACTCCACACAGTAATGCAAGGCTTTCTTCCTGGTGTGAAGAAAGCCTCTTGAGGGGGGAGGGGGCGAGCAGGAGAGTCAGGACGCTCTCTACTTTGCAGATAGAGAAAGGAGCTGTGTGTTAGTGGGCGTCCTGACACTCCTGCTCGCCCCCTCCCCCCTCAAGAGGCTTTCTCCACACCAGGGAGAAAGCCTTGCATTACGGTGTGTAGTTACAGACAGAAGAACAGGAAGTGAGGATTTCTCAGAAGAAATAAGGACATTTAAAAGCAAAATGGAAGGATGAGGTAAGTGAAGGAGGACTGCACTAAGGTAAAGGAAGCTATTTAGGGAAACAAAAAAAAAATGTACCTCTACAACCCCTTAAGTTAAAAGCACCTAAAGTTTCATTTTTTTTTTACACTACACTTACACTACCTGCTCTGTGAAATGTTACTCCCTCTCACAAGCCTGTGGGAGCAAGGAGAGAGGAGAGAAGGCTGCATTGCTGAATGTATACAGGACTCAGGTAGTGTTTAGGAGGGGCAGGGGGATAAACAGCAACTGGAAGTTTTTTTTTAACCTTAAAGGGGTTATAAAATTGTGTTTTTTATTTTCTAAATAGGTTCCTTTAAGCTAGTGCATTGTTGGTTCACTAACATTTTCCTTTGATTTCCCTTCTAAATGTTTTTTTTTCCCTTTGTCTGAATTTCTCACTTCCTGTTTCTTCTCAGTAAGCTTGCCCCCATGATCTGAGCCGTTCTGGCTGGGGGTTAGCCAGGACAGGTACTGAGGAGAAACAGGAAGTGAGAAATTCAGACAAAGAAAACAAAGAAAAAAAAAACATTTAGAAGGGAAATCGAAGGAAAAGGTAAGCGAATCAACAATGCACTAGCTTAAAGGAACCTATTTAGAATAAAAAAAAAAAAAAAAAAACGTATGCCTTTAAAACCAATTTAAAATAAATAAAAATAAATGCTTAATGCAACAGTGCGCATGCAAGTGATCCGACTAAAAGATGGCCTGCAATACAAATCATTGGTCAGAGCAGAGGTGTTCATATAGATCACGGTTTCTTAACCAGGGTTCCATGAAACCCTAGGATTCAGCTATGGGTTGCCAGCGGTTCCTTGAAAAATGCGCAATTTCTGCCTCTCTGACACCATTTATCTTTTTGGCTATCTATATGCTTCCCAATGACCACAAGTGTAAGGAGGATTCTTGCCATTGACCATCACGCTAATGTATCATGAATTGTTGATATAGTACATTTTAAGCAGAGACGGGAAAGTTATTTCCTATGTGTTAAAAAGGCTGTTATAGATGTAAAGCAATACTACTAAACAAAAAGAAAAAGGGACTATATATAAACATAACATATGGTGAAGGGCCCCAGGGTTTATTGCAGCTGTGGAGAAAATATATATTGCAGATAAACAAAACTAATTCCCTCAATAAATAATCCTATTCCTTCTGGCAACCACAGTAGTTCAAATATAATGTGCCCTGAAGGTCTCTGAAAACTGAGAAAATACTAGGATATAGAGTATATAAAGATGCGCTCAATCCAATTTCACAAAGTTTAACCACTTGCCCACCGGTCCTATTTTGGCACTTCTCTCCATGTAAAAATCACATTTTTTTTTGCTATAAAATTAATCAGAACCCCCAAACATTATATATTTTTTTTAGCAAACACCCTAGGAAATAAAATGGCGGTCATTGTAACTTTTTTTCCCTCGCACGGTATTTGCGCAATAATTTTTCAAATGCCTTTTTTTGGGGGGAAAAAAATGGTTTCATTAATTAAAAAAATAACAAAACAGTAAAGTTAGCCCAATTTTTGTATGATGTGAAAGATGATGTTACGCTGAGTAAATAGATACCTAACATGTCACGCTTTAAAATTGCGCACACTCATGGAATGGCGCCAAACTTCGGTACTTAAAAATCTCCATAGGTCAACGCTTTAATTTTTTTTTTATAGGTTATTGTTTTTGAGTAGGTCTAGTGCTAGGATTGTTGCACACGCTCTAACGCACGCGACGATACCTCACATGTGGGGTTTGAACAGCGTTTACATATGTGGGTGGGACTTACATGCGTGTTCGCTTCTGAGCGTGAGCTATTGGGGACAGGGGCGTTTAAAAATAATAATAATTTTTATTTTACTTCATTATTTTATTTTTACACTTTTTTTCTTTTTTAGATCACTTTTATTCCTATTACAAGGAATGTAAACATCCCTTGTAATAGGAAAATCACTGTGACAGGTCCACATCTCTCCTCCAGGCTTACAAGCACGAGATTGTGAAAAAATAATTCACAATCTCATGTCGACAGTCGCGATTGCAGCTTTGTTTACTTCCGGGTACCTGGGCGTGACGTCATAACGTTGCGCCCGGGCCTCCGACAGTCATAAAGATTACTGGTGACCATCTGGTCACCAGTCATCTCTATGCTTCCCAGCCGTTGCCGGCCAATTCGTTCTCCGGGCCCCCGATGGGGCTGGAGAGCCCGGAGAAGCACTGGATGGCGGCGGGAAAAGGGGGGGGACATCCCCTCCCGCTGACTATAAGAACAATCAAGCAGTGCAACTGCCGCGTTGATCATTCTCATCGTGCAGAGAATTGCTGGCTGAAGACGGCGATATCTGAATGATGCCTGTAGCTGCAGGCATCATTCATATATCACCGCACAAAGTCGAGGACGTCATATGAAGTGGTTAAGGACCATTCTTACAACACACAACATTTTCTGGATAAAAGAAGAGTGAATAAAAGGATGCATAGTGACAGAAGTACTTCACTAGAGCATGATGTGCATAAAATTGCCCAATATGTATTGCATAATGACAATCATTAGAATTTTTAAATATTGGTCATCACCTTTCCCTTTGAGACCAGGTAGAAGCACCTGTCTACACTTGTCACTGGGGACTTCAGTGGGCAGTAGAGAGCTGCCACGCTATAGCAATAATTTCATTTATTCTGGAGTACACTGCGCCACCAACCAAATCAGATATTTTTATATGCGACTGCTACAAGCAGCTTTTAGAACAGCCCTTTGTCTTAATGGCCATACTATACACACACACAAAACAAATGACAGTGCCTATGCGTTAAAAGGAAAAAAGAATGCAACAATATATTTCTCAAGCAAATGTCCCAGCAGATCATTTCCAATCATATTAGGTATAAACAACCTTGCAGCTTCCACTTTCAGACTAGGCCTCTCTTAAAGTGTAACTAAAAGGTAAACTTATTTTTTTGCCTTTAGTTACACCTTAAAGTGTTACTAAACCCAGGACCCTGCATCCACTATATCTGATCTCCGACAGGACATGGAAATGCAATTATTTTAGTAAATATAAACTGCTAAATACCTTTCCTCATCAGAAGTTAGAGCAGCGTTGTGACCTCGATCAGTTCCTGGTTAAAGCTTGGAGTTTTCACCCCCCCCGATTGTCCTATAAGACTGCAGGACCTCTGACCCTCTGTCTGGACAATGCTGATTGGGCCTGTGCTAATCACATGCACTCTACAAAGAAAAAACTCTCTTGCAATACACACCAAACTGAGCATATGCAGCTTGTCCCCTATTGCTCTGTTTTATCAGGAGACTAGCTGAATACCCGGCATTGCCCGGTCTTCCTATCTTAACCTTTTGGGGAGGAAAATCATAGTAATATAAAAATATACCCATCTTTTATACAAGGGTGAAGGTAAGGGTTAATTTAACTGTCATATATTATTATTTGGCATATAAGTAATATGTGTACCAGGTATTATTGAAATATTTCCAGGCGTACAGAAGTTATGTGGGAACATACATTTCCCATTGATTTGCATGGGACTTTAAACAAAAACCCTGACCCTCACAAATGGGGGTAGTTAAGGGATAAATTAACTATCCTATAGTTTAAGTGGACATATAAGTAACATGTGACCAAGTGTTATCGAAATATCTACAGCCGTTTGGAAGTTATGAAGTAACATGTATTTCCCATAGAGTTGAATGGGACTTTAAAGGAAAACCCCGACCATGGCAAATGGGGGTGGGTAAGGGTTAAACCACCTATCCTATGTTTGTTGCTGACATATAAGTAACGTGTGTGCCAAGTTTCATGTTAATATCTTTAGCCGTTTGGACGTGATGCTGGAACATACACACACACACGTTGAGTTTTATATATATATAGATAGATGTACTGGAGTCAGTGGAAGAAGGAGAGGATCAGAGAAGACCTCATCAAACTGCCCTCATACAAAATGCAGAGGATTAACCCCTTAGGTTCCACAGCGAGTATAAACAGGCATGCTTTACTGCATATACAGACTGATTTTACCGTTGTGGGTTTAGTAACACTTCAAGTATATTAAAAACCAACACACCTAGAACACTGGCATTGTAACATACCATTGAATAAAATAATAATAATAATAATAATAATATTGTAAAACACAACTGGCAACTGGTACTTAAAATGCATATAAAAATAGGCTTAACACATCAAATCCAAGTGCAGCCTTCCCAACAGGGATATCTGTGAGTGCGATTATCCCTCCTACCCACATTCTCGCTATTGACGCCTACTCCAGGGTGCATCCTAGCTGACAAAGAGTTCTGAGGAGCAAGGGCTGCTCTTGAAATGTGTCAATTAGAATGCCATATTCTCAACAGTGAGTAAGTCGATAGGAGAAAGGTCACACACAGATATCCCTGCAGGGAAGACTGCGGATTGGATTTGATGTTATAAGTCTATTTCTATCTAAATTGTTTGTGAGTTTTTTTTTACAATATGATTTTGTTGGCATGTCACAATTCCAGTGTGCTTTCTGTCTATTTTTAGTAAGCCTATAATGTATATTAATAAATCAGCCTGGTATGAATGTATATTACCAGCCAGTAATTCTGAATGGCCGACTGCAATTAGTCACTGCATTTATTACTCTTCCTAGTAATATAATATATTAGAAAAATCCACAACAAATCACTAAAACCCATGTCTGGGTTCTGCACATATGTGCAAAATAGCTTTCTGCTTGCATATAAATTTGTTAAAGTGGTTGTAAAGGCTGAAGGTTTTTTACCATCATGCATTCTATGCATGAAGGTAAACAAATGTTCAGTGTGCAGCTTCCCCCTCAGCCCCCTTAATACTTACCGTAGTCTGATCTTGATCCGGCAACGTGCACGAGACCCAAAGTTCTCCCAGATACCTCCCTAGTGATTGGCTGAGATGCAGCAGCAGGAGCCATTGGCTACTGCTGCTGTCAATCACAGCCAGCAAGACGGGAGCAGGGAGTGAGGCTGAGACGCCCTGTGTGTGTCTTAAGAACAAAGAGAGCTAGCTCGGGAGTGGGGACACACGAGTGTCCCCACAGCAATAGGCTTGCTATGGGGGGACTCGGCAAGGGGAATGGGGCCCAGAGTGCCAGAGGGGACCCCGAGAAGGGGAGGATCAGGGCTGCTCTGTGCAAAACCAACTGCAAAAAGCCGGTAAGAATAACTTGTGTTATTCTTTTAAATAAACATTTTTCCTTTACAATCACTTAAACACAATTGATTGATGTATTCCTTTAACAGTATGACTTTCATTTTACATTGGACACAGTGGTATTGAAAGGGTGAATTACATTTTAATCAGAAAAAAAAAGTGATTTTCTTCATACCTTATACCTCTGCAGGTACCCAATTCTTTCCCCTACTGCAGCCTCCATGTCTGATATTTCATCCCTGAGTTTGCCATTTTCTTTCCGCAGGTGCTGTTCCATTTCCAGTAAAGTTGTGTATCGCCTGGTTAGTGACTTTTCATTTACTCTTAATACGGTCGTCTTTCTTGAGTTTTCTGCCAGCACTTTTTTTATTTCATCTGGACCCATTTTTAATGAGTCTAACAATTTCTGTTGTGGAGAGATTGAGAAAGCAAACTCATTCATTTTACAAGAAGCAATCCATAAAAATGGCATCCTCCAAAATGTACACACACACACACACACACACACACACACACACACACACACAGCGAGTGCAACCCACCAACTGTTATAAGGTAATCATATCCAAGGAAAGGGTACAGCAATACCAAAACCACACAAATGGATTTATTTTTTGCTGCAGTATAAGCACTGGCTCATATGTACATATACATAGGTAAAAATGTTGTGTTTGCGCTGTAGCAGAAATTGTGTCTCGATTTGCCATCTGGTTGTGCAGAATCTTTTCCCTGGAGTACAGTGGCTTAGTGGTAAAGCACTCCTGCCTTGCAGCACATGGCATCATCTTGAAGAATTTTAGAAGATCTCCCTGTTCTTTTGTGGGATTCCTCCATGTGTTCTGGTTTCCTCCCACACTCCAAAGACATACTCATGGGTTAATGAGCTCTGGTATAAATCGGCACTTATATGTGTACGTATGCATGTTGGATAGGGACCTTGGATTGTAAGATCCTTGAGGGCAGGGACTGTTGTGGATGTACAATATGTAAAGTGCTGCATTTGTTGGCACTATATACATGCCTGTAATAAAAAAGTACACCCCATCTCCACCCTGCCACACACACCAATATAATTTATACAAAACAGTGAAGTTTGAGATAAAGATAAAAGGTAGACAACTGTCCAAGTTAGGCTCCATGCACACCGGGCTTAAAAAAAAACTAAAATAAAGTGTTTTTGTACACATGTTTAGGATATCTCTAGCATTTTTTCTGCCCAAAAACGGCAATCAAAAATGCAATCCAGAAGTTTTTTTCCTGCCTCTAAAAGCCGAGCTAAAAATATGCCTCCAATGTCCATGGACACATAGGGGGTTATTCATGAAAAGGCAAATCCACTTTGCACTACAAGTGCAACTTACAAGTGCAAAGTGCACTGAAAGTGCACTTGGAAGTGCAGTTGCTGTAAATCTGAGGGGTAAATCTGAAATGAGGGGAAGCTCTGATGATTTTATCATCCAATCAAGTGAAAGTTAAAATTATGGTTTTTATTTTCCTTGCATGTCCCCCTCGGATCTACAGTGACTGCACTTCCAAGTGCACTTTCAGTTGCACTTGTAGTACAAAGTGGATTTGCCTTTTGTAAATAACCCCCATAGGATAACAATGAGCTGCTTTTACAAGAAAAACACTAAACTCCTGTGGAAGCAGCGATTTTTAAGCCAGTGTGCATGGACCGTTAACTGTCCCCTTAAATCAGTCTTATCCAGGCATTCACAGACACATTTCATGGAACCCAGAGAATTTTAACAGAGACCATGGCCTCTTCCAATCCCAATTCACTTCCTATTCACAAATGAAGCCATCAATTGCATTTAGTGACCAACAGGGAGGCACATCTGGTAACTATGACTAACCCATATTTGGGAATCTTTAAATGCTCTTGGAGAAATCTGAAGTTACCCAAAGTCACCACCCAGTGCCAGCTGTATGGAAGCCACCACATAAGGCAAGGTGGACCTACACATTTATATTAAATGTGAACTTACCATGTATTCTTTTATTTGTACTGCATCCTGTTCTTTCTGACTTTCCAATTTTGAATTATCTTCTTTAATCTTCTCAATTTCCTGCTGCCAGGTATCTTTCTCACTGCATCAATACGAAATAGATATTGTAGACATTGTTTTTATTTGTTATTCTATACATCTTCAATGAAGAGCCTGCCCAGCAATACAGTTTGAAGGCTTATATTCACCTACACAGCAATACATCTGCAGTCCTGCCCGTTTGACACTGGCCTTTTGTCTGTCTGGTATAGTTTGAATCCAGCACAATCCGCTCACTATTCCTTGCTGTTACGCTGCTTCATTCAGCCAGCAGGAAAAGGGAAAAGAAACCCTGTATAAGCTCTTAATCAACTTGTAGAAACACACACAGTCCTATAGACTTCTTCCCCCAACTTATATGGCAACGCTGGGCCAACCACGAGGCAGAGTGGTATATGATTATCTATACCCAGAAGCTCTGCATAGTTCACGTCACTCTCTGCAGGCAGAACTGAGCAGCAAGAGAGCAAGGAAATATTATGCTAGGGGGGTTAGTAGTTAGGTGACCCTTTTGTATGATCCTACAAAGGGCATAAGAAAGAATTGCTTTAAAATCAACAAATAAAACAATGCAATGACGGAATCAGTATTTTATAATTAAAGTAATTCTTTAATTCTAGGCGTTCCAAAAAAATGTTTATCATGACAATGAATTCACTGAGCATCTATGGGTGGATACCAATTTTCCATTTACATGACATGACTTGCACCAAAAAGCATTGTGATCTTTTCAGGTCTCAGTTATGTATGGATGGCAGCATGAATAAGCCCAAAAGCCCTATAACTAACTATGTGCAAACTCAGCATGACGAGGATCATAGATAAAGTTTATAATGGAGATTTAATGTATAACATGTTGAGGGACACTTATTGTCTGTAGTATTCCTTATATAGTTGGTACTATATACAGTGGCTTAACAATAGTTTTAGCAGCTATGGGGTCTGACGGTGGAAGGTGCCCAATTAGATGGCTCTTGAGGCAAATTAAACAGAGCATCTGTTTGCTTGTAAAGATACCATTAGTCCAGCACCGGATCATTAAGGCTGGCCATACAAGCAGGTTGAACAAAACAAAAATTACTCTATTCCCCCAATTCACATTTGATGTGGATGGGGGGGGGATCCCTCCCACTGAGCCTTTGTACTCGCAAAGCACGGAAATGTCCCCACTGTCAGAATACACTGATCAGCCCCACCAGCTATAGCTGGCAGACCTGATCGAGATTTTTTTTTTTCTCCAACAGGCTGGTTGTACACAAGTTGATCAATAGATCGACTTGTGTACATCCAGCCTGCCCATACAATTCAACCGATCCCTGCTGATCCATATATGGCCGGCATTAGAATTGCAAATGTTGCTGCCAACATTGACTCTCTACCCTCTGTGACAATTCCAATCAAGAAGAACTGACATCAGACATAAAGGAGGAGACTTAAGAATTGTCACTAGTCACAGATGCCTCTTTACCAGCTGTGCAGTAAGCAGAATCTGTTTAGCTTTCCTAGCAGTTATTGTCACCAGACTTCCTGGTCACCCCAGCCAGCACTGACATTAACCCTGTATGCCCAATGCAGTTTTTCTCAGTCTGTAAAAAATCCCATTGCCTCCTCAGGTAAAAACTGACAGCTGTTTATAGTTCTGTCAAAAAAAAAAAAAAAACAGTTTAAAAAAAGTTTGTATTAGGAGTATAGAGTACGGTAATTGTGTGCTGGAATGCCAACAATTATGTCACAATATAAAATACTGTGGTCAATATCCTTGCTTTTAAAAGAATACTAATTGGTTGTGGCTTAAGCTAAACATAGAAGAAATAGGGCTCTTATTTACGCTAAAATGACAGCCACTGAAAATGACAAAATACGGCAATTTAAAAAAATATGTCAACCTTGGGTCAAACACTGCTTACCCCCTGACTTTGACCATTCCCTATTACTGCCTTGGTGGTAGTTGAACCTCCCTTTTACTAATCCACAACATGTCCTGGACTGGGACCACTCTACCATTCTGGCAATCCTCTAGTTCTGGCAGGGGGGTCCAAACAGGGGAGGTTCGGGGCTGCTCTGTGCAAGAAACATTGCACAGAGCAGGTAAGTAAAATATGTTAGTTGTTTTAACCACTTAAGACCCGGACCAAAATGCAGGTAAAGGCCAGTTTTTGCAATTCGGCACTGCGTCGTACGATGTGGCTCCCAAACTAAATTTGCGTCCTTTATTTCCCACAAATAGAGCTTTCTTTTGGTGGTATTTAATCACCTCTGCGTTTTTTTTTTTTTTTTGCGCTATAAACAAAAATAGAGCGACAATTTTGAAAAAAATTCAATATTTTTTTCCTTTTTGCTATAATAAATATCCCCCAAAAATATATAAAAAAAAGTTTTTTTCCTCAGTTTAGGCCGATACGTATTCTTCTACCTATTTCTGGTAAAAAAAAAAAAAAAAAATCGCAATAAGCGTTTATCGTTTGTTTTTTTTGCAAAATTTGTAGTGTTTACAAAATAGGGGATAGCTTTATTATTTTTATTAATACATTTTTTTTTTACTACTAATGGCGGCGATCAGCGTTTTTTCTTGTGACCGCGACATTATGGCGGTCACATCGGACAATTTTGACACATTTTTGGGACAATTGTCATTTTAACAGCAAAAAAATGCTATAAAAATGCATTGTTTACTGTGAAAATGACAATTGCAGTTTGGGAGTTAACCACTAGGGGGCGCTGAAGGGGTCAAGTGTGACCTCATATGTGTTTCTAACTGTAGGGGGGAGGGGCTGGACGTGTGACATCATTGATCGTGTTTCCCTATATCAGGGAACACACGATCAATGACAGCGCCACAGTGAAGAATGGAGAAGCTGTGTTTACACACACCTCTCCCTGTTCTTCAGCTCCGGGGACCGATCGCGGGACTCCAGCGGCGATCGGGTCCGCGGAGCTTCGGACCAGGTCGCAGGCGCGCGCCCGCGACCCCACGTTTGGGCACTTAAAGAGGACGTACAGGTAAATGCTTGTGCCCAGCCGTGCCATTCTGCCGACGTATATGTGCAGGAGGCGGTCCTTAAGTGGTTAAAGGGGTTGTAAAAGGTTTGTGTTTTATTTTCTAAATAGGTTCCTTTAAACTAGTGCATTGTTGGTTCACTTACCCTTTCCTTCGATTTCCCTTCTAAAACAAATGTTTCTTTGTCTGAATATCTCACTTCCTGTTCCTCCTCAGTAAGCTTGCCTCCATCATCCATGGGGGTTAGTCAGCCAGAACAGCTTACTGAGGAGAAACAGGAAGTGAAAAATTCAGACAAAGAAAAAAAACATTTAGAAGGGAAATCGAAGGAAAAGGTAAGTGAACCAACAATGCACTAGCTTAAAGGAACCTATTTAGAAAATAAAACACAAACCTTTACAACCCCTGTAATTAAAAAATGGAACCTTTACAATCACTTTAAATAATCGAGGTGTATTTGTAAAAACACAAGAAGAAAACAATGTTAAGCGATATAACATGAGTAAAAAAGTCTTTTGTTTTTATGTATACCTCTGATACTCCTTATAGATAAGCCCCTGTTGATGTCGTATCACAGCATTTTTCCTCTTGTATTCCTCTATAGCTTCTTCAAACTTCAAAACAGATTGTTCCTTGGATTCAATTTCCTAAAAAACACAAAAATAGAAAAATCAACATTATAATATTGTCCCAGCCATTGTTTTTTTTCAATAAATACAATCTATGCCAAACAATAGGAAACTTGGGGTAGTGCAGCAGTTCAATGATCATATAATAAATAAAGTAGCCACCAGCAAAAATATTAAACTCTGAACAAGGCTGTTTAATATTTTATTAATATTATCTATATTTATTTATTTATATTTAAAGCAATGTCCAGAGGATCCCAACATTATGCAGTTTTCTTCTATATACATGGCTCGGTTCCGTTTACCTTATTAACCACTTGAGACCCGCGCTATTGACAAAAGACGTCAACAGCGCGGCTCTCAGGTGCCAACTGGACGTCTTTGGACGTCATTTGAAAGCATTACCCGCGCGCGCCACTGGGGGGCGCGCAGCGGGTAAACACTGTCCCGGCGCATAGCTGGGGACCCGATGCGTGTACCTGGCGGCCGCGATGTCCGCCGGTTACACGCGATCGTCGGTAAGACAGCAGGGACGTGGAGCTCTGTGTGTAAACACAGAGCTCCACGTGCTGTCAGAGGAGAGGAGACCGATCTGTGTCTCTTGTACATAGAGACACAGCATCGGTCACCTCCCCCAGTCACCCCCCTCCCCCCACACAGTTAGAACACACCTAGGATACACATTTAACCCCTTCCTCACCCCCTAGTGTTAACCCCTTCACTGCCAGTCACATTTATACAGTAATTAGTCCATTTTTATAGCACTGATCGCTGTATAAATGTGAATGGCGCCAAATTTGTGTCAAAAGTGTCCGATACGTCCGTCGCAAAATCGCAGTCCCAATAAAAATCGCAGATCGCCGAAATTACTAGTAAAAAAAAATAATAATAAAAAAAAAAAAATCATAATTCTGTCCCCTATTTTGTAGGCGCTATAACTTTTGCGCAAACCAGTCGCTTATTGCGATTTTTTTATTTTTTTACAAAAATACGTCGAAAAATGCGTATCGGCCTTAACTGAGAAATTTTTTTTTTTTTTTTTTTTAAAAATTGGGATATTTATTATAGCGACAAGTAAAAAATATATATATTTTTTTTAAATTGTCGCTCTTTTTTTGTTTATAGCGCAAAAAATAAAAACCGCAGAGGTGATCAAATACCACCAAAATAAAGCTCCATTTGTGGGGAAAAAAGGACGTCAATTTTGTTTGGGAGCCACGTCGCAAATATCAGTTAAAGTGACGCAGTGCCGTAAACTGAAATTTCGCCTGGGAACGAAGGGGGTTTATGTGCCCAGTAAGCAAGTGGTTAACACACTCTTGGCAGTCCTCAAGCAATTAAAGTCAGTAGAAAAACACAGCTTGAGGTGAACTCATTATACGCCTTTCCTGGTGGATGGTGAGCTCTTGATAGGCGATAAGTGGATGGGGAGCACTTCATAGTCATTTTTACTTCTATATGCATTTACCCAAGGCTTGTTTAAATCAGTGTGATTTGCTGTATAGGGGGTTTATTACTAACAAGTAACAGTGCTACGGAAGGGCTTAAAATATTAATACACCCAACAATTTATCCATCCAATAACAAATGCCTGTCACGCCTTCAGGATCTTAGTGAAAAACAAAAAGGTCTTTAGCATGAAATGTGTTTCCTTTAAACACTGACTGATAGAAACAGAAGAACATACCTGTAACAAGTGCAAGAGGTACTCATTCAGCGAGTTAATGATGTTGGTGCTGGAAGGAGACATTCCATCTGGAAGGTTTATAGCCCTGAACACTATGTTTGCTCCTTCCGATTGACGCAGAAGTAGAGTTTCATTCTCCAGATGTAATATCTAACAAATGAGGCAAAATACCAAGTAGATTATTATTATTTTTTTTTGTTATAAAGAAACTGTTATTCAGAAACTACTATAATGATTTTAAGCTCAGAAAAACTGTGTTGGATTTTCATCATTGTCACTCTTTGGAGGAAACAGTTTTAATGTTTTGATCACTCTGTGTAATTATTTTTAAGCTTATAAATTGGTTTATTATATATATATATATATATTTATAAAAAATAAAAAAAAAAGAGAAGATCTATATATCTCTATCTATCTATACAAAACACACACACACACACACAGATCTGTAGCGCCTGGCTACTTTCATAGCAGGTGCTATTGTAAATTTAGAAGGGGGGGTCAGAGAGTTAAATTAACTCTGACCGAGGAACGCGCATGCGCGGGCTACGGTGATGGACGCCTGATCCGTGTGCTCCGCACCAGGCATACACCACGGCGCCCCTAGCCCCGGTTCACGGCCACCCCAAACCTCAGCGGGACCACCGACGGACTCCCCGGGACGGCGGGCACACTTTGGCCCCCCCGGCGAGCAGAAAGGCGGTGAATTTCGGCCGTTTCAGAGGGCTGCAGCTCCGTGAGGAGATTTCAAGATGGCCGCCACGCAGCAGCCGCCGGCCCTGTCACACAGCCTGACTGAAAACGGATCACACAGGTCGGTGCAGCCCTTCCTTTCCCCACTACAACTCACCCTAGAAGTGAAGGGGAATTCCCCACAATCTTCTCCCCTGTCCCTGAAGGATATAAACCAAATAAATGGGCATGAGGTGACTGACCTAACTCCCTCATCCCTGGGAGCAATTTCAAAGCTACCACAAAATCACCTCAGTCATGAGGCGCATCAGTTGGGCCCTAATGTTTTAATGGATGATCTATTCCTCAAATTTTCAATGCTATTAGAAAGAGGACTATCTCAAACAGCTGCAAAAATCACGAATGACTTAAAGGGAGACTTTCAAGCCCTAGGCTCTAGAATTGAAGCCATTGAAAGCAAAATGGAGGAGACAGTGGCAGCTACCTCACAAAACTTTGGCCAAATTCAAACACTACAAGACCAATTGGAAGTGGCACTATCTCGCATTGACGACCTCGAGAACAGATCGAGAAGATCGAACATTAGAATTAGGGGGCTCCCTGAGACCATTCTGAATGTGCCAGAGGCTGTACAAGACTTAATCAAATATCTTATACCAAGTGTCGCCCCCCAGCATTTGGAACTGGATAGAGCCCACAGAGCTTTAGGGCCACCCAGGAAAGACGGTTCCCCAAGGGATATCATCGCTAAGCCACATCACTATTCAATAAAGGAGGAGGTTATGAGGCAGGCAAGATCTAATCAGAATATAATGTGCCAGGGACATCAGGTACAACTCTTTGCCGACCTATCTCCTTCCACTATCCAGAGGCGCAGATCCCTTAAGCCTCTTCTCCTAGCTTTAACCCAGAAAGCAATTAGATATAAATGGTCTTTCCCTTTCGCAGTAAAGTTCACTTTCAATGGCAAGCCCTACGCCTTTTCCACCTTTCCGGAGGGGGAAGTCTTACTCCTACGCCTGAAAATCATCGCACAAGAGGTAGACATGGACACCTCCAATGCTGGCCAAGGATCAAATAAGCGTGCCATCCCCACTAGCCCTCCAACGCCTCTATGGAAGAAGAACAGAAACAAGAAATCCAGAGATGAAGGAACCACCTGAAAAATGTCCCTCCTGCTTGAATAGCAGGCGCTTCACTAACTTGTTGCTTTGCCCAGGTTGGGTTTATGGGCCTAACTGGATGTCTCTTTAATGCTCCCTAGGCCCTCCAGTGCTTTTTTATATGTTATATATATTATCCGTTGGCATGCTTTCATAGGTCTTATTTAAAGGGGTGTGTTGGTTTTCCCGCTGGGGCCCTCCAGCAGCCGGGGCGGGACCCCCCGCTTTCCTTTTAAGGGTGGAGGGTACCCGAACTGGCGGTTGGGGGTTTTTCACTTTTTTTTTTACAGGTGATGATTTTCTAGTTGTGCACCGTTTATTTAATTTTAAGTTCTATATTAACTTCATGGGCGCCTGGTCTAGGCCTGGTACCAATGCGCCTCCTTCCAACCTTCGGACGCCTAAATGGTCTCCGGGGGATGGACAGCTTCCCCCTTTTTAGGGGAGGCTGAATATGGTTTCATTTACGTGAGCGTCTGGGGTTCCTCCCTCCGGGCGCTCCTTTTTCCTTTTCTAGGAGAGCTTTCTGGTTCTATTCTTTCCTGTCTACCCTTCCCCAAACCACTGTCCCCTATGCATATATGTGCTAGACTAACAATTGAAATGCCTTTAGGTTCCTCGTTTAATCGACTCATCCCGAGTGATCCGGAACTACAATGGGTGAGTGGGGGTTGTTTAGGCAGCAGTGCGGACTCAGAATTCAATGGCTAGCTCAGTGGATCTCAATCTCCGTATTGCCTCTCATAATGTCCAGGGCTTGAACTCCCCGATCAAACGGAGAAAGGTGATGGACCATTATAGATCCCTTCATTTTGATATCATTATGCTACAGGAGACCCACTTTCCTGTCCGGTACAGCCCCACATTTCTCCACCAATATTTTCCGCAATTCTATCTAGCCAGTGCCGAAAACAAAACAAAAGGGGTGGCTATTCTGTTTTCCAAAAAATGCGCATTTGTCAAAACTTCTGACATTGCTGACCCGGAGGGAAGGTTTTTACTAGTGAAAGGCAAGATAGGGGATCAATTATTCTCTCTTGTATCTTATTACGCCCCTAACAGGGGGCAAGCCAAATTTTTCAAAGCAATGTTGGAAACCCTTTCTCCTAACTTAGAGGGCACTGTAGTCTTCGGGGGAGACTCCAATATGGCCCTAGATCAAGGATTGGACAAAACAAAACCACCTGGGTCCAGACTGATACGTCCATCGAGAGAAAGCCTCAAAATCGCCAAGCTTCTGCATGGCTTTGGCCTTGCTGATGCGTGGAGAGAACTCAATCCCTCTAAGAGAGACTACACTCACTTCTCTCACCCACACCTTACATATGCTCGCATTGACCACATCCTGACGCCTGCTACAACTTTACCGGCAGTTTTGTCTGCTTCCATTAGGGACTCAGCAATGTCAGATCACTCCATAGTTTTCATCTCACTCAAATTGGGTGTCAGAGAGGGCTCGCGCACGTTCTGGAGACTGAATGAGTCATTACTCACTGAACCATCCAGAGTCCAGGAGATAAGCTTGGCACTAATGGATTACTTTAAACTTAATGATACTGGGGATGTTTCTGATGAAACACTCTGGGCTGCTCACAAAGCCTTCATCAGAGGCAAGCTCATCCAGATCTCCTCGCGTCTTAAAAAAGAAAGGATAGCTGACATAGACAAATTGGATAAAGAATACATTTCCCTTAAGGAAATGCACAAAAAAAACCCATCAGGAGTCCCCACTACCATGCTCGACAATGCCAGGTTGGCCCTGAACCTGGCTCTAACAACCAGAGCAGAAAAGTCAATCAGGTGGAGTAAACACAAATTTTTTACTCAAGCTGATAGAATTGGTCCTCTGCTTGCAACCAAACTATCCCCCAAATCCAAACTGCTTTCCATGCCCAAAATTAAAATTGGGGGGGACCCTCCCACGACCAATCCTGCCAAGACCCTAGAAGCTTTCCATAGCTTCTACTCACGCCTTTACGACTCTCACACATCGCCTACCACTGACCTTCCTTCGCACTTTTATGAAGGTCTCCCTATCCCTTCCCTTTCAACAGCTCACAAGGATATACTGGAAGCCCCAATCTCAGAAGAAGAGGTGAGGGAGGTAATCAGAGGTCTACGCACGGGGTCAGCCCCAGGACCTGATGGCCTTTCCATCCCCTACTACAAATCCTTTATAGATATACTCACACCCCATATGGTCAGATTCTTTAACTCCAAAGCCAGGGGCAAACAATTTGATTCCCAAATTAATACGGCATTTATCACTGTTATCCCCAAACCTGACAAAAATCCTGAAGATGTCCAAAATTATCGTCCGATTTCCCTTATTAACAATGACCTCAAGGTCCTCACTAAAATTTTAGCCAACAGATTAGCTGGGTTTATTGGACAATATATCCATGGGAACCAAGTGGGTTTTATTCCTGGCAGACAAGGCCCAGACCAAATTAGGCGAGCAGTAGACATAGTTTCAATCCTACAAACCAATTGGCCGGGCGGGATCCCCCAGAAAGGGTTCTTACTGTCTCTGGACCTTCAGAAGGCCTTCGACTCCGTCTCTTGGGCATATATTTTCAATATCCTCGAACGCTGGGGATTTGGATCCAAATTTCTAGGCCTTATTGGAGCCCTGTATGCAAACCCTAGAGCACTGGTTAGGATCAACGGTCACTACTCCAAACCCATAGAGATCAGAAGAGGCACACGACAAGGTTGCCCCTTGTCTCCTCTTTTGTTTGCTATCGCAACTGAGACCCTGGCTATTGCCATACGACAGAATCCCAATATATTAGGGGTACGATGTGGGGAACAAACCCACAAATGTGCCCTATTTGCGGACGACATCCTGTTATTCTTGACCTCTCCCATCACCTCCCTCCCCAACTTATGTCGTACCCTGGATGATTTCTCTAAAATATCGGGCCTCTCTGTCAACTATTCCAAATCTCAAGCACTCAATATATCCCTTACTCCCCAAATGGTTTTAGATCTTAAACAATCCTTTGCATTCTGTTGGAGTGAGTCCTCCATACGGTATCTAGGCATAGCCTTGACCGCCAAGACAGAGGCTCTCTACAACCTAAACTACCCCCCTATCTACAAAAAATTGGCAGCAGATCTTCTTGCTTGGTCTAAATTTAATCTCTCTTGGATAGGTAGGATTAATTCAATCAAAATGACCCTGTTCCCTAGACTTTTATACTTCTTTCGCTCCCTTCCTATCCCTATTAGGAGGAACCACCTACAATCCTTTCAGAGTAAACTGCTTAAATTTATATGGGGCAAGTCAGGATATCGTGTACCACAGGACACACTTTTTCGACACAGAAGAAAGGGGGGACTGGGATTCCCAGACCTTCACAAATATTTCCTTTCCGCCAGACTGGCTCAATTATCCTCCTTATACGCCAGACACAATATACCAGATTGGGTCTGCATAGAGGAGCAGGCTGTTCCCTCTGCTCCTTTAGACTACCTTCTTTGGTCCCCTATCAAATCTCGTCCATCTATTTTATCCCCAGTGCTGTCACAATCGTTTGCCTTATGGGATCGACTCAGACACAATACCTGTCTAACTTCATGCACCCGTCCTTTAGCCCATATTTTTAACAACCCTGATTTCCCTCCCGGATTACAATCTTCGGAGTTTAAGTGGTGGATGGACAAGGGGCTGTACCGGATAGGACAGTATTTCACTTCTAGTGGACCGATCTCCCTAGCTTACTGCACTCATACCCTGAAACTCCCTGAATCGGAGAGGGCCCACTTCCAACAGATTACAAAATTCCTCCACACAGTCTGGAGGTCTAAGCCCTTACCCCCTGACTTTACCCCATATGAGATCTGGTGCAATCAGGCTGTGGAGCGGAGAGGAGGTATCTCGACGATCTACTCGGCCCTCACTCATCCAACAACCAAAACGTCTTATATGGAGGCCTGGGAAGCAGACCTCCAGGTAAGCATTAGCCAAGAATCTTGGCATAAAGCATTCTTTAGTTCATTCCAAGGGATTCAGGGAACATCCTTGATGGAGGCTAGTGTAAAAGTCATCACCAGATGGTATCTCACACCCTCCAGATTGGCTGCCATGTATCCCGGTGGGGACCCCCAGTGCTTTAGGGGATGTCAGCTACGGGGCACTATGTCTCACATATGGTGGGAATGTCCTAGGATCCGCTCCTTCTGGAGAATTATTTTTAATATGCTACACAAGGTGACAGGTAGCCGGATTCCTAGGACCCCCGAAGTGGCCCTCCTAAATGCCCAACCTCCACGCCTAGCCAAATCAACACAAAAACTGGTGCACTTTATTCTACTGGGTACAAAAATTACCATTGCCAAATCCTGGAAACAACCTAGACCATTAGTCTCGGCTGTCAAGCAGAAAATTTCCTGGATCATGACCCAAGAAAAACTATCTAGCATACTGACTAATACCTCAGAGATGTTTCTTGAAACATGGACTCCATGGGCGGAATATATTGGTATTCCTCTAGTCCCCGCAGGTAACCGAGTCTAGTTGCTTTTTTGATTAAACTAAGGCTTCTCACTCACCCTACCTTCCCTGCCCCCTCCTTCTCCTTTTTCTTTTCTTTCCTACCTAATTACCTTTATTTTGCTATCCCTTTGGTTCTGAATACTCTTGTCTTATTACCTGAGCGATCATTTTGGGGTTATGGTCTACAGTAATATTATACTTAAAGTATGTTTTGTTGCTTGTTTTTTTTTTTTTTTTCCTTTTTATGTGCAACTTCACTTTAGTATTATAAAGGGGGGATATTCTTTAGGTCTCTCCCAGCTCTTAGTAAGCCTCTTTCCCTCATTAGTGAGAGGGTGGGGGGGGGAGGTGGGATGTAGAAGTTGGGAGCCTTCCCCTTGACACAGCGGGTTCCCTTTAGGGGTGTCGAGGGTTTGAGCTCCTGATTACCTTAGAATCCGAGTGCCTATACACATGGCTATGCCTCCACAGGCCTCGATAATTTTTAGTGAGCCTGCATTGTATGGCCTACCGAGCAGAACTACTATATTCTGACTTACCCCCCCAGGATTTATTTTTTACTGTTTTAACTGTAATGACATGTTCCATGTTCCAACTGCAAATTGTTTTGATCGGCCCCTAGGGGCTTTATGTACCAAGGAAAAGCTTATAACTTGACTGTAATCCTATCTCAAATGTCAATAAAAATTTATTGAAAGTAAAAAAAAAATTAACTCTGACCAGGTTATTTATTTATTATTACATTTAAGGCCTCTGTTCCAGCCCTGGCTGTGCTGTGTGTCTATCCTCCTGTCTGGGGACTTCAGTCACCCCCAGATGGTAGGGGGCAGCAGTAGATTCAGGGTCATGTGGATACTCCTCAGAGCCAATCAGGAGGGTTGATCGCATGCTGGGGAGGGGTATTTAAGGGGCAGACGCCATTGATGCTGGTGATCGCCGCCCCACGCCTTCCACCTGGGCAGTCGTCCCACCACCCCCGTGTGTGGCCCTTCCTGGCCGGGGTGTGCGTGTGTGTTGTTGTGTTCCTGGCTCCGGGACCACATTGGTCCGGAGCATTGATCTACCTAGTAGGCTCAGTAAGCAGACTGAGTTTACCAACCTACAAGTGGTCCTGTGCTGTCCATCCAAAGTGGGTGGGTAATAAAAGCACAGAAAAAAAAGACACCTGTCGTGCGAACATTGACTTTATTACAGCTCTCATCCAGTACCCTAGACGGCAGGAATATAGAGGTAACGTGCCACCCAAATCAAACCAGCAGCTCCTTCGGGGGTAGTGCGACAGACAGAGGGTGTCTTTATGTTAACAGGAACTATTAAAATATGTAATCAGGGTTTTTCATCAAAGCAGCTAAGATTAACCAGGTAAATGTAACCTAGAGTGCCTCCTGTTGCCTGGAATCATATGAAATCCAAAGTTTTGCAAACTCTCCCAAAAACTTTTCCTCCTGGCGGCAGCATTTTGCCAGAAAAAAATGCATAGTGCTTGGAAAAGGGTGTTAAATAATTTCATTGGCATGAATAATAATTTGTTCCGACCATTGAAATGAATAAACTTTCAAGCGCTAACTGTGCCTAGTGTTAAACACGCCTATAGATGTTTTTCCTTTGCCAAAACACTGCTGCTCCTGAATGTACTGGCAATGGGGTTTTCCTTCTTCCTTTAAAAGCCCCTGCCACTAAAAGTTAATGTGTGCATGGACACAAAAGCTAACATACAAGGCTAACATGCAGGGGAGTTTAGAGGCAGGAAAAAAAATGTCTGACATCCTTAGAAGCAGCTACAAAAACCTTCAGTGTGCATAAGGCTTTAGTCATGATGATAGTAAACATTCACAAACACAAAGCGTTCACACCTAGCTGCTGAGGTGCAGTTCATTACACATGTTGTTTTCACATTGTTTTGTGCATTCCACTAGGCAACCCATTCAAAAAAGGAGTTGGCTCAACTAGTCCAGAAATTGGACCTG